>NC_143157.1:4452156-5052390 GCF_041381405.1 Jatropha curcas | reverse complement strand
CGAAGTCTAAGGAAGAACTTCTCAAGCGCTGTTGTATGTTCTTCAGCTGTTTTTTGATTTAACAACCATATCGTCCACGTACACTTCTACTTCTTCGTGAATCATGTCATGGAAGATGGTCGTCGCCATTCTTTGATAGGTTTGCCCCGGCATTTTTGAGCCCAAAAGGCATGACCCTGTAGCGGTAGGTTCCCCACTCCGTGATGAATGCCGTTTTCTCTTTGTCTGGCACATGCATCATTATTTGGTTGTACCCGACAGCAAGATCGGTCAAGGAGACCATCTCGTGTCCCGCCATTCGGTCTACCAACAAGTCGATATGCGGCAGGGGGAAGTCATCCTTCGGACATGCTCTATTCAAATCCCGATAGTCCACACACATTCTGACTTTGCCATCTTTCTTCGGCACTGGCACAATATTTGCTAACCATGTCGGGTAGGCAATGGGTTCTATGAATCTGTTCTCCAGTTGCTTGGCTACCTCTTCCTTGATCTTCAAAGACCATTCTATCTTCAGCCTTCTTAGCTTCTATTTTACTGGCTTAGCCTCGGGGTATACTGGAATTTTGTGTACCGCTATTGCTGGGTCAATTCCCGTGATGTCGCTTGCCTTCCACATGAAGCAATCGGCGAACTTCTTCAAGCATTCACTGACTTGTTTCCTGTTAGCACAATCAAATGCAATGTATGTATATTCATTTTTTTCTTTGCCAATTATTATTTTTTCTTTTTCATTTTTTATTTCGTTTATTTCTTTTTCTTTATTTTTGCTTGGAAATGCTTGGAAAGATAGACACGCGGGGTAATCAAGAATCTGCAAACCTTTATTGATTATGACGGAATCGTCTTCAAAGATTACATCAAATTTGAAATTTGGATTTTCAAAACCCGACACAGACGACTCAGGATTGGAACTGGACTCTAACTCGGTTTCAGACTCGGGGTCAGACTCAGACTCAATACAGGACTTGATTTCAACTTTTGACTCTAGGTTCGACTCGGGAGGGGGTGTATCAGCAGTGCGCTCCTCCTCGGCGTACCAGTTGGTGAGAGGTCCTTCATTTGGCTTGATCAGGCTCAGTAAATCTTGGTCCCCATCATTTCCTGTAATGACTGCAACCTCATCAAAGAGACTAGGCTGCATGAAGTCTTCCACTTCCAGTTCAGTCACTATTTCAGGCTCGTTACCCCAGACATCAGAGAATATTTCTAACCCAGGTAGCATCTTCTTAGCAGCCGGGCAGTAAAACAGTTCTTGGAAGCTACGATAAGGAATTGTCTCTCCCAATTTGCAAAAGTGACTATTCAAAGTCAAAAAATGTGATGGCATCTGGATGCTTTTCTTCTTTCCTCTTCTGGTCTTCTCAGCACGGTCTTCATCAGTAGGCTGATAACCCAGCCCAAAAGTCCCTTCATTAACCGGACATTCCCAGGCTTGCAATGCGGGGTATGTCTTTCCGGACCTTGCCATATTCATTCCTGGCAGATAGGACATCTTCAGCATTAAAGGAACTATGCAATTTATCTGCACCGTCCCGAAATCAAAGAGAATTCGGGAGTTTGTAGTCTTCCCTTCTATGAACTGCACAGTGTCAAATTGAAATCCCGAAAGGGGCAAGTTGGTAGTCTCAGGGTTGACCTCAAAGAGAGGCTCGCCTTTCGGCTTTTTCAACTGATTGTAGTCATCTCCCTGGATAGTAATAACCTTGTCCTCATAAGGAAACTTGACTTTTTGGTGTAAGGACGAGGGTATTGCCTTGGCATGGTGGATCCATGGTCGACCCAAAAGTAGATTAAAGCTGGTCGGTACATCAATTACCTGGAATGGGACTTCCATCACAGCTGGCCCGACTGTCAATTTTAGCATAGCAACCCCCAATACTTCCCTTCGGGTACTATCATAGGCTTTCACTATCTGGTCAGATGGAATGAAATCTGTCTCCTCTAACCCCAAACAGCTGGCTACCCTTAGTGGGCAGACGTTCAATGCTGACCCATTGTCAATGAGAACCATGGGCACAGTTTTGTCTCTAGTCTGAATGGTGACATAAAGAGCATTGTTGTGACTGCTTCCCTCCTTAGGTAAGTCATCATCAGAGAACCCGATGCTTTGTATTTTAGATGATTGAGTGAGGGTGGACACTAGCACTTCAGGGCTAACCTCTACCGATGTCTGAAGTTGGCTCAAAGCCTTGCAAAGAGCTTGGCGATGAGGAAAAGATGATGCTAAAAGTTCCCAGATTGACACCTTAGCTTGTGTCTTTTTTAATTGTGATAGGACCGGATCCTCCTTCTCCTCTGTTCTTTGGTAGGGATTATTTGGAATTTTGTCCAAGACTAAAGGTTCATACTGTCTCCCGCTTCTGGTTATAGCATCGACCTCCTCAGATAGGTCATTCAGATCTAGGACACAGATTTCATTCATTTCCAAGAATAGCTCGAAAGGATCGATCAATTCTTGGTCAGAAACAATAGCATTTACCCCGTGATTTGGTAAAGGGTTAGTGCTAATGTTTGGTTTGCTTCGTGGAATAATCGAACCATTATCCACTAGGTCTTGGATGCGATTTTTGAGGGTCCAACACGCTTCAGTCTTGTGCCCATATCCCTGATGATACTCACAATATTCATCGGCTTTGTAATTCCTTGGTAGTGGCTTGGGTGGTGGTCTTGCTTCCAAAGGTTTGATATAGTTTGCTTTAACAGCCTCTCGGAATACCAAAAGGATTGGCATTCCGAGATCAGTGTAGGTTCTTCTTGACTGACTGCCAGCTCTCATATTTCCCACACGTAGAGGATTTGTGGGAGTAATGCTTGCCACTTCGTGGACTTTGCTAACTTGACTAGGTTTTTTGTATTTTGAGGCCCCCGATTCTTCTTTTAGTTGCCCCATTTGAAGTAAATCCTCCACCTTTGTAGCAGTGGCAATGAGCGACTGGAATGATGGTAGATATTGAGTCTGTAACTGTTGTTGATAGACAGGCAACAAGTTTTTTAAGATTATGTCCACCTGTTCTTGTTCTGAAGGTCAATTGATCATTTGGGCGGCCTTGGCCCTCCACCTCGTAAGGAACGAGGAAAAGGGTTCATTGTTCTTTTGTTTGGTAGTTTCTAGTTCTCTTCGAGTAACATCAACTTCTATATTATAGTGATACTGAGAATTAAAAGCATTGCAAACATCCTCCCAGGTTTTCATCTTAGAGCGGTCCAAACTGACAAACCATCTCAAAGCAGCACCAGTCAGGGATTGTTGGAACAACTGAGCAAGGAGCTCGCTGCTTAATCCAAATGGGTTAAGGGCGCCCACATACATTTTCAAGTGTGTTTTAGGACAGGTGGTTCCATCAAGCTTGTCCATGTTTGGCATTTTGAACTTAGTAGGCAATCTTGCTTCGGGGAACAAGGACAAAGAGTCCATGTCCACCACCTCCTTGTGGGTCTTTAGAGCAGTAACAGACCTTTCTAGCAATTCCAGTTTTTCTCTCATTCTTTGAGCTTCCAGCTCAGAAGCAGTTTTGGAGGTCATTTCATCCAAGTTAGGGTTTGAAGACATAGGCGCAGAGCCAGGTCCTTGGTTGGAGGCAGCAAGACCACTCCCCCCAGCGGAAGCCCCACTTCCATTACCCCCACTTAGTTCAGCTAATAGGGCGGTTCTTTGGGCAGCCAATGCCTCATTCATCCTAGCCTGTATTCTGGCTTCCATTTGTTCCATGAGGGTTTGGATGTCAGCTAGTGATGCCATCGGTGTAGTTGAGGTTGGTGATAGCACTGTAGGTGTGTCTGGTATTATTGTGGTCGCTTGCACAGGGGATACCTGTAAGTGTAAGGGTAATCGCGTTAGGGTATAGTGGGCGGTATTGTGTGTCAGAGTAACTGATATGAGGTAGACCGACTCTTTGTCCAACTGTGCATGACTGACAAACAGAAGGATATTTTTGTGTCCCTCCACTCTCTTCTCCCTTTTTTTTTTTTTTTTTTTAATGCTTATGGTATGTCATGAATGCGCACAACAACACATCATAATTTATTTTAATGAGATGATTCATATCACGGGGTGCATATAGTCCTAAAGGATAGGTTCTATAGGCTATGACACAAATAGAGAATCGGCTTATTAAGGGACCCTTGAACCTTGAGTATGGATATACCTAACCACATGTGAAACAAGGAGTTTCGCGTGGGTCCAACGGTACGCATACCCATGTGCCACCTCCAAAAGGATTAGAGATGGTTTGCGGTAACAGGGAGGACACTTTGGCTGTCCGTCGGCATAATCAAAGAGACCTGCCGATCAGCGCTACTTGCTATCCAGACTCAGAAGTTTGAACAGAAGAGAAGAAATTCATTTGAAGTTCATTTTTTATGCAATGGAGAAAAAGATTCTCAATCGTGCAAATAAATCAACAAGTTTTAATGTCTTAGTTAAATTTTTCAATTAAGTTCAAATTTCCTCATCAAGTATTCTTAAAGAAAGAACACTTGATTCGTGCTAGGATACCCTGCAAAACAAAGCATTGTAAAATAATACCCTAAAGAAGGGCGGGTTAGTTTACACAACAATCGTAGTCCGCTTTATGCAAAATGATTACATAAATCCCCAGCAGAGTCGCCAAACTGTGAACCCCTTCCCCAAATGTCATAGGCAGGTGATGCATATGATGAATGAGAAGAAATGCACGTGAGTGTGTGAGTCGCCACCTTGTTTAATTATTTTAGGGTAAACTAGCAAAAAACCCTAAGTGACTCCATTTTTAATTAACCTAGTTACTAGATTAATTATCCCAATGATTAAGGCACAATCTACGAACCCGAGATGGATCCCGAGACTATGTCATGCCGATAAACTAACCGATGAATGAATGCTTTGCAAGGTAAATGATGGATTAATGAAATGTTTGAGTGATTTTGACTTGCCACCCGGGGTGAAATCCCGAACGTGCCTACGTACTTCCGTTTGAATGGAAGATCAAAGTCAACGTAGTTCGATAGGCCTCTTTTAGAGGGCTTTGAATGATATGCTTAATGCATGGGTGTGTGTATGCTTAGTGCATGATTTTGTATGCTTTGTGCATGAGTGTATGTGTGCTTTGTGCATTTCGTGTGTATGCTTTGTGCATAAGTGTGTATGCTTTGTGCATGATTGTGTGTATGCTTTGTGCATGATTTTGTGTATGCTTTGTGCATAAGTGTGTGTGCTTTGTGCATGAGTGTGTGTATGCTTTGTGCATGAGTGTGTGTATGCTTTGTGCATGAGTGTGTGTATGCTTTGTGCATTTTGTTTAGGCATTTCGCCAAAGATTGATTGATTTTTAGGCATGTTGCCAAAAATGTTGATTTTAATGGCTTTTAGCCATTATGATTTGATTTAGGCAATTGTTGCCAAAATGTGCGATTTAGGCGATTGTCGCCAAAATGGTTGATTTTAAGGCCTTTGGCCAAAAAGTGTTGATTTAAGCAATTCGTTTGCTAAAATGTGTAATTTAGGCGATTGTCGCCAAAATGGTTGATTTTAGGGCCTTTGGCCGAAAATTGGTTCATTTTAAGGCATTTTGCCAAAAATGTCGATTTTAAGCGATTTGTCGCTAAAATGGTTGATTTTACGGTTTTAAACCGAAAATGATTGATTTTAAGGCATTTTGCCAAAAATGTCGATTTTAAGCGATTTGTCGCTAAAATGGTTGATTTTACGGTTTTAAACCGAAAATGATTGATTTTAAGGCATTTTGCCAAAAATGTCGATTTTAAGCGATTTGTCGCTAAAATGGTTGATTTTACGGTTTTAAACCGAAAATGATTGATTTTAAGGCATTTTGCCAAAAATGTCGATTTTACTCGATTTGTCGCCAAAATGGTTCAATTCTACGACTTTTAGTCGAAAAAAAGATTGATTTTAAGGCGTTTCGCCAAAATGGTTCGGTTTTACGACTTTTAGCCGAAAAAGGTTGATTTGTAGACATTTTGCCAAAAAAATGTTGATTTAGGCTTTTAGTCACAATTATTGATTAATTGGACTTAAGCCGGATTTGTTCGAAATAAGGCAGTTGAACCGTAGTTATTAATTAACTAGGCTCTTTTAGCCAATATTGTCGGATTTAAACTTTAATACCACGATTATCGATTAACCGGGCATTTAAGCTTAATCAAATTAATTAAGGCAGTTCATTTATCTAAATGATGGCGTGAATGCATTTATGCAATTGTAGAAATTATTAGGAGTAGAAGAGAAGCATGCATGAAGTGCTAAAATTAAATAGGCAGAGTTTCGTTTACATACCTGATTTAATCGACGACCGCTTCTTAACTCCAGATTAAGCTCCTCGCTTAGGAAATATTAATTAATTTTTAATTTTATTTAATTTTAGTGGTCAAATATCACAATAAAAATGCAATAAAAATTAAATTAAAATGCAAAAAGCGGTAAAGAAAACGCAAGGCGCCCGGGATCACGTTTTTTCCTATAAAAAACGGCTCTGGGGCTCCGTTTTGAGACACTCAGTCTGTGTTGACGGACGCTCCCTCTCCCTTACGCTCTTTGCGATTCTTTCCTGCTTTCTTGCTTTTTTTTAATTTTAGTTTTATTTTATTATTGTGATACTTGGTCACCTAAAATTAAATTAATTAAAATTCCCTTAACGAGGAGCTTAACCTGGAGTTAAGAAGTGGTCGTCGATTAAATCAGGTACGTAAACTAAGTTCTGCCTATTTAATTTTAGCACTTCATGCATGCTTCTCTTCTACTCCTAATAACTCTACAATTGCATAAATGCATTTCATGTCATAAACGGCCTCAATTAAATAAAATTAGGCTAAATGCCCGGTTAATCAATAATCGTGGTATTAAAGTCTAGATCGACAGTATTGGCTTAAAATACCTAGTTAATTAATAGCTATGGTATGATTGCCTTTATTTCGAACAGCCTGGCTTAAGTCCAATTAATCAATAATTGTGGCTAAAAAGCCTTAATCAATCACGTTTTGGCAATAAATTGCCTACAATTAAATCAACCACATTTTGGCAATAAATTGCCCACGGTTCAATCAATTTTTGGCAAACAAATTGCCTATAAATTAGATTAACCACTTTTTAGCGACAAATCGCTTAAATTGCAATTTTTGGCTAAAAGCCTTCAAATACCAATTTTGTCACAAATGCCTTAATCACTTTGGCGACAAATCGCCTAATCAATTTTTGGCAAACTAATTTCCTAAATCCATCTTTTTGGCTAAAAGCCATAAATCAATCAATTTTTGGCAGTAATAAGCCCAAACATCAATCTTGGCGACAATCGCCCAATCATCACCTTTTGGCAATCAAATTGCCTAAATCACTCTTTTTGGCTAAAAGCCATTAAAATCAACATTTTTGGCATCAAATGCCTAATAAAATCAATCAATTCTTTGGCAAAATGCCTAAACAAAAATGCACAAAGCATACATACACTCATGCATTAAGCATACCCATTCAAAGCCCTTCAAAGAAGGCCTATCGAACTACGTTGACTTTGATCTTCCATTCAAACGGAAGTACGTAGGCACGTTCGGGATTTCACCCCGGATGGCAAGTCGAAATCACTCAAACATTTCATTAATCCATCATTCACCTTGCAAAGCATTCATTCATCGGTTAGTTCATCAGCATGACATAGTCTCGGGATCCATCTCGGGTTCGTAGATTGTGCCTTAATCATTGGGATATTTAATCTAGTAACTAGGTTAATTAAAAATGGAGTCACTTAGGGTTTTTTCCTAGTTTACCCTAAAATAATTAAACAAGGTGGCGACTCACACACATCACGTGCATTTCTTCCCTAGTCACATGCATTTATTATGCTTTGATATTTTGGGGTTGGGGTTCACACCGTATGGGGGATTGACTCCCTGGTGCACATGTATGAGAGGGCGAGCCATGTGTGAGGATGGCTCGTTGGGGTTTCAGGTGGCGCCACAGACCAATTTCCACGTGATGTGATTATATGAAGATGTTAATGATTGTGAGTGCTGGTATGTGCCATTTGTGTGACTGGCTGCATGAGCATATAACTAGTCGGATGACTAGATTGATATGTTTACACATTTGTGTGACTGCGTGTGTTGTGCAATAATTATTACTCCTTAGAAAACTCACATGTCTTGTTTGATTTTTTAGGAAGTAATTTTTCTTTAATTCGATTTAGGCTATGTTTCTTCGGCGCAGGGCAATAGAGAAATTTTCCTAGTTCCATAATTATTTTACTATGTAATTATGTGTATAAAAAGCTATATATATCAAACAGTTAGTGACTCGCAGTTGTAGGATTTGTATACTTTTAGTCGTTTATTATTATAGATGAGATAATTATGTGAGCCCATATTATAAATGTGATGTATTGTTAATTGGGCCCGAACTGTGTAATGTTGAAGATGATAAATTTGGGCCGAGGTATAATAAAATTTTGAAGTATATTTTGATATTAATATAGGCTGAATGTTTGAAATTTATATTGAGATAATAGATTTTAGTGTTATAGGCTTACTACGGGCCTCGGGGGCCTTAAGCTTACCTGGGCCCTAGTGCCGATTCGACCCACGGAGTCGGGTCGTGACATAAACACACCATTTTCACTCCATTAAACCTTAAATAAGTAATTAATTTTGGAGATTTAAGCTTGGGTAGTGATTTTTGGTGATTATTTTCAAGAAAATTTGGAGATTCTCTACTTAAGCCAAGTAAGCGATTTAATGATTTTCTTTCTATTTTTGGGTTTTGATTTCCCTTTTAGCATTTCCATGTCCATTCATGCTCCAATTCTTCTTTTATTTATTTTCTTAATTTTGATTTTTGATTTTCTATTTATGTAGAGGTTGGAGAACCCTCAACCAAAGATGAGGGGAAAGCTTAGAGGGCTTTAATCTAAGCTTGTTTTAGAGGTTAGTGTTCATAAGTACACTTTCCCTCTTTCCATTTTTGAATTTTGAGAATTTATGCTATTATGTGAAAATTGAGAATTTTGTATGAAATGTTTGAATTGTTAAATTTTGATTGAATAAATATGCTCTTGGGTGATTTCTAAGCATGACTATATGTTTGATTGAAGAGGAAAACATTTTCCTCTTCTACATCCAAGAGAGGCCGAACCTACTAAGGAAAAAAGGCCTAAAGTTTTTTTTGTTTTCTTTGTTTGTTTATGCTCTTAAAATGATGCTTGATGAGTATTTAGCATGTGGTAAAAATTTCTACCTTGTATCTTCTGTCTTTCATAATTTTTCCATGACTTAAGTAAGCTAAATTTTGGAGATTTGACATGTTAAGATCTAAAGAAGTGAAATGATGTTATGAATGTGCTATAAAGATTAAATGAATGATGTTAGAATGAATAGAGAGTTGATTTGCCCAAGTAAATCAAATATGAGACTTTTTCCTACTTATGCCATAACATAGGAAAAGTTATCTTTTGGGATTATAACATACCTTTAAATGATAAAACACTTTTGTTTGATGGTAAATAATATATGTGTAAGAAGTTTGGATGAAATGCTATGCTATACCTTGAGAAATGAGTAATTTCCTATGACTTGAATCGTAGGTTTATTTTGATAAAGGTATGTATGAATCATGTGTGATGAAGTTCTTTTGATTATTTGTATGTTTTAGGATTATTTGATGAATATAAGACAAAAGTTTGAAAAGTGTTCTTTATGATAAGATATTATGCTTAAGTATGAAACTTTAGTGAATTACTTGAGTTCTAAACTAAGCATATAATATGATTTTAAGAAGACTAAAGAAAATGAATTTTATGAGAAATGTTAAGAATTAAAAAGAATAAAGATATGTTTTTGGGCTCTAATATACTTGGTGTGAATTTGATGTGTAATTTGATTTATTATGTAAGATGAGCATGCTTGGCATTTGATGTCATTATGATATGAAGCTATGATCATATGCTAGACACGTGGATGCCTTATGTTAGAGCGGACGCGCTCCATATGTTATGATAGGCTCTTGAAGCCCTATGATTATGTTGGCATATAAGGCCATTATGAATAAGTTTATGAAATCTTATCTGCTTCATTTTCTCCTAAGTGTATGCGAGCCCCTTTAGAAAATATTTTGCTTCATTTTCTCCTAAGTGTATGCGAGACCCTTTAGAAAATATTTTAAAGGAAATTAAATTAATGAGATTATATTATTTTAGTTTATCTTAGTTTAGGCATAAATGATTATGTTATCAAATGAATCTTTAAAGCATGATAATTTGGTACATGGTTTTAAAATAAATAGCATGCTTTTTGGTAAAATAAATGTCTAAATTAATGAACATATGATATGAAAGGACGAGGTTAAATATGTTATCAAATTGTAAGTTTAGTTGATATTTTCTTTGCTATAAAAGTATATGCATGTTGAATGTTCAAATGATTTTATGATTGTGAACTTTTTTTTTATGAAATTTATGTTCTAAGTATGTTGAGATCGCAACGTTGGTAAGTATGTGATTTATGAGCACCGCTGAGTTTTATACTCAGCGCGTTAATTTTTATCACGCGCAGGCTGAAGACCGTGGTTGCTGCTCGAAAACCAGAAGAGTAGTATCAGAGCAAAAGAGACTATTTTGGTAGAAGTAGATTTAGTTTTATGTAATCAAGAATTATGACATTGTTGACGCGTATCTTTATGCCCCCACCTAACCCAATGAGGGTACGAGGATGCGGAATGAAGGGTTACGGCTATCCAGAAGTCTTTTAACCCAAGGATTTAAATTAGAATAATTTAAAGGTGTCTGGCTTGCATTAGAGTTGCGTCATGCAACTACTAGGTGCATGACGGCACTGTAGGTTGCGTCACGCAACTCCAATCAAGATGATGTCACCATGAATGCCGACATAACTGATTTTCATTCTGTTTGAGTACGTGGCAACGGTCCAGAAAGTGAGCTGCGCACGCAGCTATCGGGTCCGTCACGCAGCCGTCAGCTGCGTGATGCAGCTGTCCCCTGTTGCCCTACCTCTATAAATACATCATTTTATCTCTTATTCGGGACAAGAATTTTAGGGCATAAAAACAGATACTTGCGGCTAGGTTTTTCTGCAGAAACTCTTCTGAGTTCCCTTGAAGAAAAACAGCCATTAGAGATTAATTAAGTTAAAACGAAAATCACAAAAAGAAGAGAAACTGAGAGAGAAAAAGGGGTGAGCATTAAAATCTTATGAACAAAGCTTCTGGACTGCTTAACCTTCACTCTTTAAGGCGTTCACGCTGTCTACAATCCTCAATCTGAGGGTTAGGTGACCATCTTAAATCTTTCTTTAAATCTTTATTCATTATTATTAATTTTGTTATTATTTTGATAATTAATCTTAATTAAACGGTATTCTGCTCATTCTGGGTTATTTTTGGATTTTATTAAAAGCATGTTTAAATAAAAGAATGATGTAAATAACCTGTTTGAAAAATAATTGCGTACCAGAGCAGCTGCGTCATGCAGCCAGTAGATCCGTAACGGACCTGGCAGTTGCGTGACGGAACTGTTCATGTCCCAAAGCATTGTTTCTTTACCTAGACTAGTTGCGTCACGCAGCTTTTAGGTGCTTGACGAAACTGTTCATATTCACAATTTTATTTTATTTATTTTTTTAATATTATATTTTTTAAATTATGGATCTAAAATATATGGTTGACGGATCTGGAGTATCCCAAGTTATGAACGGTTGCGTCACGCGACTACTAGTTCCGTCACGCAGCTGTTCTTCCAAAGACAGCTGCGTGACGCGACTGTTTTAGGGTTCCAGAAACAATTTTTATCCTTTTTAAGAAAAATAATAGTTTTGTACAAAAAAGATAAAATTTAATTCTTTTAAATCCAAAGACAATCAATTGTGGGCAGATTGCAATTTAATTAAGCTTACAATGTAATTATGCATGATTTTGGGTTTTCCGCTTTCGGGTTAAAATTTTCTAATGGTGTAGAATGTACTTTTAGGGTTTGGTTTGTGGCCCGCCTTTAACCATAAGGCAAGAGCGGGTCTTTCATTTATTTGTTTTAATTACTTTTGTGTGGATGATTTGGATGATTATGGATGCAATGTTTGAATCTAATTGAAATTGAATGGGACGATTAATTGATTTTCCACCTAAGAACTCGGTTCAATTTATTCGGGTTGGGTTTAAGTAAATAAATAATTTGGCTTTTCTAACTAAAATGAATTAGAAATCATAGGTTAAAAGAGGCCGGTTTTTCCAGGCGTCGGCTTCCAACGGACCGACGTACCCAATTCCCTTACTCAGAATTGCCTTGGTGCGCTTGACCAGTTTTCTAAATAATTTTGGCCTTAAATAATATTGGGTTTTAATGGAGTCATTTTTAAAAAATAAAATTGGAAACGGTCTCATTGCCGAAATAATGGGTGGTGATTCAAATGTTTTTTGTAAGACCGATTTATCGGTACCGCAGTCCAAAAGGTTTTGTCACCATTGTTCAAAATAAAAATCATTTTCCATTTCCAAAAAAAAAGTTGGAGCACGTTCTTTGGATCGCTCGGGGGCGAGACGAGATTGGCGACTTCACTGGGGAAGCATCCACTAATTCCCGGTTATTTTTAATGACTAGATGGTTGCAATTAGGAATTAACTCTAAACCTATGTTTTCTAAAAAAAATGTAAATAAATTGGTTAGAAAGCCGTCGGAAAATTATTTAATCGTCCATGTTTGTTTATTTGCTTTCTTTTATTCTAAGATTCTTGCATCCATACTACATTTCTCTCTTCTCACCACTTTCTACCCATATTATCCCTTGGTATCATTGTTAACATCGGAGGTGGATCCAGCCTAAACCTCGCATTTTAGGCACATCCACCCGAGAATTAGCAATTTTACCGACCGCAAGCCTAGTACCTTTAAAGGTGCGTCAAAAGGAGTAGGCCCATGTCAAAGCCCGAATCCTGTTTGCGGAACTCGCACTTTGTAAGCCTAATGGACTAAAGCCCATGTAGTCAAAAGCCTTAGTTACTTCCCCTAGGGAACACCTGGTTCTGTTTGCTATTGTTTTGCCGCATTCATTTCTGAGAGTTTATATTGTCAATCGCAAAACCCCCTGCTGGTTGTCGAGATTAGACCAAATCCTAGGAAACTCATCTGTGGGAGAGATAAGGTCGGAAGGCATGCATTTCCCAACTCCCGTTCCCCTGTATATTATAAACTGCTCATCTGCTGTGACACTCATGCACCATGTAATACTTTTCGTTTCAGCCATGCATCTATAAGGGCTAATTGTCGGTATGGATGTTTGACCTTGATTTTGAGACTGGACCTCAAGTTCATTTTGAATAACATAATGCAATTGTTTACAGTGAATTAATACCCAAAAGAAAAGGGAGTTATAAGGGGGTTGCGATTCCTTTGTATTTTCACATTTCTCGCATTATCTGAATGTAAGCATGAGATTACAAAATTTGTAACTAATCAAAATGAGATCCTGCTTGGGACCATTTGTTCTAAGGCAAAAAGTAAGGATTCAAAAATAGAAAAAATAATAAAAAGTATCCCGCTTGGAAATTCTTTCATTCCAAGGCAAAAATTAGGGATTTAAGAGAAAATATTCGACCATAAAATCCAAAAGGTATGATCGACGACAGATAATCCCAGAAATAAATTATTGCCATGTTATTCATACCGAATTTTGGGTCCACTCGTTGAAACCGAGATCTTATTTCCATACTGGTTATTAGCACATTAGATTTGCATTCCTCATCCTATGTGCTTCTATTTTTCATGCATACATGCAGAACCTACTTTAACTCAGGTCCTTTTATCTATCAGACAAGATTGATCCGTCCCGGGAAATCACTTCGAGCGCTTGGCACCGACGCCCTGGTCAACGTTTGGTCAGAGTGTCCCCAATCCCCAAGTCTCCTCCGGTTAGTCCTGTGGTTCGTTCAAGTTCGTCGGATTCAGTTTCTGATTCAGATTTGGTTGAGATGGCTGACAATAATGTGAATGACATTGGCTTTTCCCCGGCCCAGCTAAGAGCCATAACTGAGATAATAGCTGCTGCCTTTGCCCAAGAGAGGGCACGGAATCAGATTCCTCCTGCTTCAAGTAATCAGCCTATGGTTGAGGAAAGGGAGATTCCAGAACCCACCTCGAGTAACCAAGCCTCTGCTGGTAATGCTGTTCCAGTTGAGAATGATCTAATCAAGCAGTTTGCAGAGCTGAAAGATAAGGTGGAGAAAATGTCTATTGCAAAAGAGAAGGACCCAGTCACCAATTTCCACGTGGCTGAATATGTCGTGCATCCTACAAGTTCTACTTCATTCAAGACTTTCAAGCATACCATATTCAAAGGGGATAACGACCCTAGGTCTCATTTGTCTGAGTTCATTCGCGTTGCGCAAATGAACCGACATAATGAAACTTACGGGCATTTCCTCAAACATTGCATAAAAGCTACAGGAGATGGTATGATGGCTTGGATATGGAGACGCAACGAGACTGGGTCAAACTTCATACCGCTCTCCTCAAACACTTCAAAATAGATGACAGTGATGAGTTCGGCCTGCATGATTTGGAGAGCTTGAGGCAAGAGAAGGATGAGAGCTTCTATAACTATTATAAGAGATGGAGGACAAAGATGTTAATGGTCCAGACAAGGCCAAAGGAACAAGAGCTGATCAGGATTTTTAGTAGAAGCTTGCTGCCTTAGTTCAAGGAGAGGATACTGTCCCAACCTCTCACTGACTTTTCTCTAGTGCAAAGGGCTGGGCTGAACATTGAAGAGCTGTACAAAGAAGAGTCGGGGGTTTGGCAACTACCGGTCCTCCTATAGTGATCAAAATAGAAATGCTGGAAATAATGCTACAAACCAGTCGGGGAGTAGCAACACTGTTGGAGCTATCAACGAGAAAATGAGAAGGGAGTTCACCGATTTGGGCAGACCCTTAAGAACAGTCATGAGATCCTGCATCAAGAACGGCGTGCTGTCCAAATTACCAGTTAATCGATCTAAACCTGTTCGGGGTAGGTTTCTGGATCGGGACTGCGAATATCACCAGTGTAAAGGCCACTCTACTGATGACTGCTTCAAGCTTAGGCACGACATACAGAATTTAATAGACAGTGGGAAGATTACCAAACCTTCTGAGCGCAATAAGCCAAGCACGAAGAATAATCCCTTACCACAATTCCAGTATAATTATCCACCTCATAAGCCTTCAGCAGGTGGATCAATTAATGCAATCGGAAGTGGTTTGCCAGTAGAATTGGTATTGGCAGAGGCCGAATGGGAAGAGAAAATGTGTGCCATGTTGAACATCTGGGATGATTGCAGCAGTGAGGAGGAAGAAGAAAGGAAGCCTGTGAAAATTGAAATTGAGAAGAGCATCACAGTCCAGGTGGGAGAAGTACCAGATAATGAGGATGAGCAGATTCAGCTTGCAATTCAGAAAAGTTTGGCTGATCAAGCAGACCAATGGTACTATAGTAGTGATGAGGATGTAAATGAAGTTGGCATCCAGAGCTTGACCCGAAGCAGTCGTGTGTATAACCCGGATAACAATTCCCAGGACAAAGGAAAAGGAGTTGTCATCGATGGGACAGTAAAGAAAAACTCAGATAAGGGTGAAGAACGGCCTAAGGAGAAGAAAAAGGAAGATGAAGTGGGAAAAGCACAAAAGAAGGCTATTGAAGTGGGTGAGAGTAGTCAAAGCAGAGCACCAAGCGGCGTAACAGCAAGTTCGGTACTGAGTCAGCTATAGAGGACTAAGGCTGACATCTCACTATGGGATTTACTGATAGCTTCAAAAGAGCATAGAGAAGCTTTGTTAGAAGCCATGACATTTGTCAGAGTTCCTGCTAGAATCCAAAGCGTGGACATGGTTAATGTGCTGCAACACAGGATTGGTGAGATAACCTTCTTTGATTCCGACCTCCCTCCTGAAGGTAGGAATCACTTTAAGCCTCTGTACATCCAGGTTGCTGTTAATGGATGAGAAACCCGCAATGTGATGGTTGATAACGGGTCGGCATTGTGCGTATTGTGAACCCCTACCCCGAAATATCAAAATGCATGTTATGCATATGACTAAGGGCAGAAATGCACGTGAATGTATAAGTCGCTACCTTGTTTAATTATTTTAGGGTAAACTAGGAAAAAACCCTAAGTGACTCCATTTTTAATTAACCTAAATACTAGATTAATTAACCCAATGTTTAAGGCATGGTCTACGAACCCGAGGTGGATCCCGAGACTATGTCATGCTGATAAACTAACCAATGAATGGATGCTTTGCAAGGAAGATGAAGTAATTGGACCAATGAAAAAATGTTTATATGATTTCGACTTGCCGCTCGGGGTTCAATCCCTAACGTGCCTACGTACTTCCGTTTGAATGGAAGATCAAAGTCAACGTAGTTCGATAGGCCTCTTTTAGAGGGCTTTGAATGGGGATGCTTTATGCATGAGTGTGTGTATGCTTCGTGCATTTTGCTTAGGCATTTTGCCAAAGAATTGATTGATTTTTAGGCATTTGATGCCAAAAATGTTGATTTTAATGGCTTTTAGCCAAAAAGATTATTTTAGACAATTGTTGCCAAAAATTGATGTGATTTAGGCGATTGTCGCCAAAATGATTGATTTAAGGCTTTTAGCCAAAATAAGTTGATTTACGCAATTTATCGCCAAAAGTTGATGATTGGGCGATTGTTGCCAAAATTGATTGACTTGAGGCAATTTACTTGCCAAAAGCAATTGTTTGAAGGCTTTTAGCCAAAAATGGTGCTTTAAGCGATTTGTTGCTAAGAAAAAGATTAATCTCACTTATAGGCAATTTGTTTGCCAAAAGTGATTACTTGAATTGCAATGTAGGCAATGTATTGCCAAGGCAAAAACGTGTTTAATTAAATCTTTTTAGTCTCAATTATTGATTAATTGGACTTAAGCTGGACTCTTCGAAACAAAGGCAATTATACCATAGCCATTTAATTAACTAGGTATTTTAAGCCAAAATTGTCGGATTTACGCTTTAATACCACGATTATTAATTAACCGGGCATTTAGCTTAAATTTATTTACTTGAGGCAATTTATTTGCCTAATGATGACATGGATGCATTTATGCAGTTGTAGAGTTATTAGGAGTAGAAGAGAAGCATGCATGAAGTGCTAAAACTAAATAGGCAGAGTTTAGTTCATGTACCTGATTTAATCGACGGCCACTTCTTAACTCCAGGTTAAGCTCCTCGTTAAGGGAATATTAATTAATTTGATTTTAGTGACCAATTATCAAAGCAAGAAAGCAATAAAGCTAAATAAAAAATGCAGAAAAGCAGTAAAGAATCGCAAGGAGCGTAGGGGAGAAGGAGTGTCCGTCAACACAGACTGAGTGATTTGAAAGGTCACATCGGGGCTGTATTTATAGGCGAAGTCGGACTGTTTCAGCGGCTTGGGCCGCCTGAGCTCGGCGGTTGGGCCGCCGGAGCTTGTCGGCTGGGCCGCCGGGTCCGGCGGCGTGGGCCTCCGGGGTCGGCGACCTGACCCGGCGGCCCGAGCCACCGAGGCCGGTGGTTCTGCTATTTTTTTGTTCCGGAGGTTTTTCCGGAAGTTCCGGACCTCCAAAAAATATTCCGGGACCAGTTCCGTGATCCTCGTAATTTTCCGGACGTTTCAAGTACCATATTGGCACACTTTCGGTGAACTTCCAAAATGACCTTTGGTCCGGCCAGACTGTTTGCAGTCCGGGAAAACTGGCTCTGTGAGCCCCAAAAATTGGGTATTTACACGTATGCCCATTGAAAATGTTGCCCAATTTCAAGATTGAAGAGTCGGAACTCGAGCCATCCAACATGGTTGTTAAAGCCTATGATAACTCCATGCGTAGCGCTAGGGGAACCTTCAAGGCGAAGATTTCGACAGGAATGATGGAAAGTTAGGTGGACATAGTAGTTTTGGACATCTTGGCCAATTATGCTTTGCTGTTGGGAAGGCCATGGCTCCATCCTTTAGGTGCAATTCCTTCCACATTGCACAGAAAAGTCAAAGTACCCTGGGGCACTGATGTGGTAACTATTAATGCACAAGAAGATCTGAATATGGCGGTTGTGGAAGGTTTAGAGGCGGCTGTGCCTTTATCTGGTTTCCAGGTAGCTGTGATTGAGAATGCTGTAATCACAGAAGACAAAAGTGCAGTCAACAGAATGAGCCCTTTTTCTCGTAAAATGATGAAGAAGATGCAATGGAAATATGGTAAGGGGCTAGGCCGAGATTTACAAGGAAGATTTGAACCTGTGCCATCTTTACATGGTCAGCAAGATCGACGTGGACTGGGGTACTCAGAGAATAGAAAGAAAGAGAAGTATGAAGTCCAGTCTCCGATAAAAGAGCCAGGGCTGAACAAGATCTTCTTTACCCCAGAGGCTTCTGGAAAATTTCAGTGCAGAGGAAAGACATACCCCGGTCTGGAGATATTTATGACAGACTTTGAGGAGCAGCTCATTAAGTCTCCAGAGCCTTCTTTTGAGCAGCTGGTTGAGGGCACACAATTCATGATTTGCATGGTTCAGTCGGACAGTGGCATAGAATGGTCACAGAAGATACCTGAATTTGAAGACTTCCTCGGGATTGGGGACGAAGCTTCAAGGATGGTGCAAGAGCAAAGTCCAAGGCAAGGATCCTCCAGTCAATACTAGCAGCAGAAGATGTAGAAGAAGCTGAGAGGAAGGTGATGAAGATGACAGAGCATGAAGAGGTGAAGGAGAAAGCTGTCCCAGAAATAGAGGATGCTCCGGATGCTGATGAAGTGGTTCAAGCCATCAAAGACAGTTGTGATGAATGTATTGAACAGGCTATTAATCATGTCTTTTGTTTTTCTGATTATTGTTTTGAGAACGATTTGGATGGATTTCCTTTATTATTTCAATCAATGGAATTAAATTTTGACTACTTGTTTTCTTGTTTTCCTGATTGTCACGTTTATGGCATTGATTATACCACGCGCATATTTAACATAAATGCATTGCATCATTTTGCATTTAACCTAAGCACCACCGAAGATCCCAAAATAATTGAAATCGGATCAGACTTTAAGCTTGAACTTAGACAGGATCTCCAAGAGTGTATCAAAAGGAATTCAGAGGTTTTTGCTTGGAGCTATGCCGATATGCCAGGGATCGACAGGTCAATTGCAGAACATTTCATCCTACTGATTCGAACATCAAGCCAGTAAAGCAAAAAAGGAGACGGGTCAGGCCAGAGTGGCAGAACAAGATCAAGGCTGAGGTCCAGAAGCAGTTAGATGCAGGTTTCCTGGAAGTAGTACATTACCCTGAGTGGTTGGCAAATATAGTCCCTGTGCTTAAAAAGGATGGGAGACTAAGGGTTTGTGTTGATTACAGGGATCTAAACAAAGCCTCGCCCAAAGATGACTTCCCACTTCCTCATATAGATGTTTTGGTCGACAGTGCTGCAGGAATGAGGTGTTATTCCATTATGGACGGATTCTCTGGGTACAATCAAATCCTGATGGCCTTAGTGGATAAGCATAAGACTACCTTCACTATTGATTTCGGGACCTTTTGTTATAGGGTGATGCCGTTTGGGTTGAAGAATGCTGGGGCAACATATCAGAGAATGGCTACAACCTTGTTTCATGATATGATCCATAAAGGATTGGAGGTATATGTGGACGATATGGTGATCATGACAAAGACGCAAGAAGAACATACGGAGATGTTGGAAAAGTTCTTCGCACGGGTCAAACAGTACAATTTAAGACTCAATCCCAAAAAGTGTGTATTTGGAGTTACGAAGGCGAAGTTACTAGGTTTTGTTGTAGGACCTAACGGGATTGAGGTTGACCCAGACAAAATAAAAGCCATTCAAGATATGGAACTGCCAAGAACAGAACGTCAGGTGAGAAGCTTCTTGGGTAAGATCCAATATATCAGCAGATTTATTTCTAGATTATCTATCACTTGTGCTCCAATTTTCAAGTTGCTTAGGAAGAACCAGCCGGTTAGATGGAACGAGGACTGTCAGAAAGCCTTTGACCATATAAATGAGTACTTAATGAATCCGCCAGTGTTAAGTTCTCCTAGACCGGGAGAACCTCTGATTCTGTACTTGTCTATAGAGGACGCAGGAGTTGGAGCTATGTTGGTACAGCCGGATACTACTGGAGTAGAAAAGGCCATTTATTATATCAGCAAGAAATTATTGCTCATTGAGGAAAAGTATAATTTGATAGAGAAAACATGCATGGCAGTTGTGTGGTCAATCAAGAAGTTGAGACCTTATTTTGATTCCTTCAGGGTCACCTTTGTCTCTAAAATTGATCCTATGAGGTATCTTCAGAAGACACCTACTCTAGAAGGATGGGTCTCCAAATGGTTAATTCAGATGTCCAGTGTAGATGCAGAGTTTGTCACGAAGAAGATGGTCAAAGGTCAGGTCGTTGCAGAATTCCTGGCTGAGAATCCTATTGCAGATGATGAACCATGGGAGCTGGAATTTCCAGATGAACACTTGCTATGCGTTGAAACAGGGATCTGGAAATTGTACTTTGATGGATCTACCAATAGAAATGGAGCTGGAGCTGGTATTATGATAGAAGCACCCAATGGCAAGGTGACAACAATGTGCAAAAGGTTGTTGTTCCTAGTCACCAACAACATGGCAGAATATGAAGCATGTATCATGGGAATTGAGTCTCTTCTTGCAGCAGGCGCTAAAGAGGTTGAGGTTATAGGAGATTCGCTGTTGGTTATTGAACATGTCAGTGAAAGATGGAAAGTTGAGGAAGAGAGGCTGAAGCCCTATGTTGAGTACTTGTTAAAGAAAGTGGCACTCTTCGACAAGATCACTTTCACTCACATAAGAAGAACTCATAACAGAATTCTAGATGCTTTGGCAAACTTAGCGTCAGCATGGCAAGATTTAAGCAAGGTCCCAAAGAAACCATTTATCATTACCGTAGCAAATATCCCATGCTATGAAGAACATTTTGTGAACCAGGTTGAGCTAGAGGAAGAACCTTGGTTTACGGATATTTTACGGTTCATGAAGATGGAACCTTTTCTAATGATGCCACCAGAGAAGACCGATCGGTTCTAAGAAAAATGGCTTTGAATTATGTCCTAGCTGATGGTGAGCTATATAGGAGAGCCTGGGATGGAATGCTCCTGAGGTGTGTAGATAAGAAGGAAGGAGAAGAGATAATGAAGAAGATCCATGAGGGAGTCTGTGGTACTCATTTGAGTGGCATGAGTTTGGCTAGAAAGATTATGAGGCAAGGCTACTTTTGGGTACAGATGGAAGGTGATTGTGTCAATTATGTTCGTCGTTGTAAAGCCTGCCAGTGCCACGATAACAAAAGTCACTTGCCTGCTGTTGAACTCCACCCAACAACTCCTTCTTGGCCTTTTTCAGCCTGGGGTATAGACATCATCGGCAAGATCACGCCAGCAGCATCGAATGGTCATCAGTATATTTTGGTTGCAGTGGACTACTTTTCTAGATGGATTGAAGCTCAGTCTTATAAGACCTTGACTGCCAAACAAGTGGCTAGATTTATTGAGCAGAACATTTTCTGTCGCTATGGTGTTCCTCATCACATAGTCACAGACAATGGTTCTCACTTCCAAGCGGATGTCGGCCAGTTGCTATACAGATATAAGGTTGAGCACCATCATTCCTCTCCTTATCGGCCTCAAGCTAATGGTGAAGTGGAAGCCGCCAATAAGGAGATTAAGAGAATCCTGTCCAAAATGTGCGAAAGATATAGAGGCTGGGCTGAGAAACTTCCTTTTGCGCTCTGGGGGCATCGAACTACTTTCAAGTCAGTAAATGGAGCTTCTCCTTTCGAGCTTGTATATGGGATGGAGGCAGTGTTACCAGTAGAGCTTGAAAAGAAGTCTCTCAGGGTTCTTGTGGAAGCTGGTTTGACTGAAGAAGAATGAGTCAAGAAAAGGTATGAAGATCTGGCGCTGTTGGATGGCAGAAGACTGAATGCTAGATTCCAAGATCAAATGAGAAAGAGAAGGATTGCTCGTTTCTACAATAAGCGGGTACATCCAAGGGCTTTGAAAAATGGAAATTTAGTATTGGGCAGATTATTGGATCACGAAGCCCAAAGTCACCCTGGAGGGAAATTCAGACCCAACTGGCATGGACCGTTCAGAATTCAGAAGCTATTAGCCAAAGGTGCCACTGAGTTGGTTACCATAGAAGGAAGGCCTTTTAATCGGATCGTTAATCAAGATCAAATGAAAAGGTTTTATGTCTGAAATGATGATTTCGATTGAAAAAAAAAAAAGAAAAAAAATGTGTATAATAATATAAAATTTTCAAGGTTTGCTTAAAAGATAATATTTTTGGTCTCGAGTCGGAATTCCAGAGTGGTGGCAAAAGTAAAATCTTTTGCCCTGATGCAAAATTTCAAAGTTCATGATTATCAATGCATGGGGGCATGTGATGCCCCAACATTTAACAAAGGCAAGATCTGTTTGTACACAGAAATTGCTCTTTCCTTTTGAAAATATTTTCAGGTCAACCGGTGATGATTTCACGAAGCCGTGTGGTCCCACCAACCAGTGATGATGTATCACGAAGCTGTTTGGATTTTTTTTCTCAATTTGTGATGATGCATTACGAAGCGGATCGAGTCAATCTTTTTCCTGGTTAATGATGATGGATTACGAAATTGATTAGGACAATCTCAAACCCTCTAAAGCCGATCAGACTGAGCTGAGGAGGTGAACAACAAAGCCGATCAGACTAAGCTTTGCTATTTGGATTTTTTTTCCTGGTTAATGATGATGGATTACGAAGTTGATTAGGACAATCTCAAACCCTCTAAAGCCGATCAGACTGAGCTTTGCTGTTTGGATTTTTTTTTTCCTGGTTAATGATGATGGATTACGAAGTTAATCAAGGCAATTCAAATCAAAATCCTTCGAGCCGACCAGACCGAGCCTCGGAGGTATCTTCAAAACCGATCAGACTGAGTTTTGGAGATCGTTACCGATCCGAATGGAGCCAACAAAGCCGATTAGACTGAGCTTTGGACGCGACCAGATGATCAAACCAATTCAAATCAAAATCCTTCGAAGCCGACCAGACCGAGCCTCGGAGGTATCTTCAAAAACAATCAGACTGAGTTTTGGAGATCGCTACCGATCTGACTGGAGCCAACAAAGTCGATCAGACTGAGCTTCGGACGCGACCAGATGATCAAGACAACCACTCCATTCAAGCCAAGATTGAAGGCGCGTCAATGGACCACTTTAACATTAATCGTCTATACAATTAATGATAAAGTGGGGGGGCAAACTGTTGACGCGTGTCTTTATGCCCCCACCTAACCCAATGAGGATATGAGAATTCGGAATGAAGGGTTACGGCTATCCAGAAGTCTTTTAACCCAAGGATTTAAATTAGAATAATTTAAAGGTGTCTGGCTTGCATTAGAGTTGCGTCACGCAACTACTAGGTGAGTGACGGCACTGTAGGTTGCGTCACGCAACTCCAATCAAGATGACATCACCATGAATGCCGACATAACTGATTTTCATTCTGTTTGAGTACGTGGCAACAGTCCAGAAAGTGAGCTGCGTCACGCAGCTATCGGGTCCGTCACGCAGCTGTCCCCTGTTGCACTACCTCTATAAATACATCGTTTTATCTCTTATTCGGGACAAGAATTTTAGGGCGTAAAAACACACACTTGCGGCTAGGTTTTTCTGCAGAAACTCTTCTGAGTTTCCTTGAAGAAAAACAGCCATTAGAGATTAATTAAGTTAAAACGAAAATCACAAAAAGAAGAGAAACTAAGAGAGAAAAAGGGGTGAGCATTAAAATCTTGTGAACAAAGCTTCTGGACTGCTTAACCTTCACTCTTTAAGGCGTTCATGCTGTCTACAATCCTCAGTCTGAGGGTTAGGTAACCATCTTAAATCTTTCTTTAAATCTTTATTCATTATTATTAATTTTGTTGTTATTTTGATAATTAATCTTAATTAAACGGTATTCTGCTCATTCTGGGTTGTTTTTGGATTTTATTAAAAGCATGTTTAAATAAAAGAATGATGTAAATAAGCTGTTTGAAAAATAATTACGGACCAGAGCAGTTGCGTCACGCAGCAAGTATATCCGTAACAGACCTGGCAGTTGCGTGACGGAACTGTTAATGTCCCAAAGCATTGTTTCTTTACCTAGACTAGTTGCGTCACGCAGCTTTTAGGTGCTTGACGAAACTGTTCATATTCACAATTTTATTTTATTTATTTTTTTAATATTATATTTTTTAAATTATGGATCTAAAATATATGGTTGACGGATCTGGAGTATCCCAAGTTATGAACGGTTGCGTCACGCGACTACTAGTTCCGTCACGCAACTGTTCTTCCAAAGACAGCTGCGTGACGCGACTGTTCTAGGGTTCCAGAAACAATTTTTATCCTTTTTAAGAAAAATAATAGTTTTGTACAAAAGAGATAAAATTTAATTCTTTTAAATCCAAAGACAATCAATTGTAGGTAGATTGCAATTTAATTAGGCTTACAATGTAATTATGCATGATTTTGGCTTTTCGGCTTTCGGGTTAAAATTTTCTAATTGGGTAGAATGTACTTTTAGGGTTTGGTTTGTGGCTCGCCTTTAACCATAAGGCAAGAGCGGGTCTTTCATTTATTTGTTTTAATTACTTTTGTATGGATGATTTAGATGATTATGGATGCAATGTTTGAATATAATTGAAATTGAATGGGACGATTAAATGATTTTCCACCTAAGAACTCGGTTCGATTCATTCGGGTTGGGTTTAAGTAAATAAATAATTTGACTTTTTTAACTAAAATGAATTAGAAATCATAGGTTAAAAGAGGCCGGTTTTTCCCGGCGTCGGCTTCCAACGGACCGACGTACCCAATTCTCTTACTCAGAATCGTCTTGGTGCGCCTGACCAGTTTTCTAAATAATTTTGGCCTTAAATAATGTTGGGTTTTAATGGAGTCATTTTTATAAAATAAAATTGAAAATGGTCCCATTGCCGAAATAATGGGTGGTGACTCAAATGTTTTTTGTAAGACCGATTTATCGACACCGCAGTCCAAAAGGTTTTGTCACCATTGTTCAAAATAAAAATCATTTTCCGTTTCCAAAAAAAAGGTTGGAGCACGTTCTTTGGATCGCTCGGAGGCGAGACGAAAACAGACATGTATAATTATTATCTATTTGGAGATTATGTTATTCGAGTTATATAACTAAAGCATGATGCTATAAATTATTGGCCTTAAATAATTTTGGCCTTAAATAATATTGGGTTTTAATGGAGTCATTTTTATAAAATAAAATTGGAAACGGTACCATTGCCGAAATAATGGGTGGCGACTCAAATGTTTTTTGTAAGACCGATTTATCGGCACCGCAGTCCAAAAGGTTTTGTCACCATTGTTCAAAATAAAAATCATTTTCCATTTCCAAAAAAAAAGTTGGAGCACGTTCTTTGGATCGCTCGGAAGCGAGACGAAAACAGACATGTATAATTATCTATTTGGAGATTATGTTATTCGAGTTATATAACTAAAGCATGATGCTATAAATTATTTTGGTGTATATATTTGGAGTTAAGCATGGGACTTATTTAATGATTGGATATAAATTATTTTCTAATTAGTTGGCGTGGTTAGATTATTAGGACTTGATATATTTAAATAAATTCATTTAGTTTGATGATTATTATAATGCTAATGAGGAATTACATGGTTATGAAGTTATAGAAGTGTTGTTGTGTTGTGTTGGTTATTGGAGTTTGGTGGGCGTTTGGAGTTTGAATTTTGGGAATGTTTTGTATTCACGTGTTTGAGGAGTTAAATTTTTAGGGGAAACTCTTGCAGTTTTTTTATAGGATTCTCCCAAATCATTTTCAAAAAACAAAAATATTACTTGCTAAACATGTGAATACTAAATCACTTTTAATTCATAACCTAATAATATGATTTATATGTTAGTTAGGAAAGTGCGTCCGGCACCAAATGTGGCATCCGTTGTTTGGTCTCTTGGGACCGGGCAGTGGGTGTTACACTTGTGCTATTAATTTCATTGAAAGACTTTCCTTAACCATCTATTATTATTATTATTATTAAGTTTTTTTTTTCCAAAGTCCATCAAGCTAAGAACATAGTCCTCATTGGAAAGGGGGTGCACTGGTTGATCAGGCCACTACACTTCCTTCCAATTTTTCCTATGTTTTTGAAGCTTAATGGGGGAATCTTATATATTATTTATTTAAACACTTAAGTTTCGCCATTACCTTTTCTCATTTCTATATGATAATGGATCTGCAAACGTTTTAGTGCATAGTGCGTCCACCCGCACCCAATCAGAATTCGATCCAAGGTACTCCTTTGTTGTTGGTTATGGTCGACCCAACATTAGGAGGGGTTAGTCAACTACCGAATCTTAATTCTCTCTAAATTTTGAATTTCTAGACCTTAATACTTGCTTAAAAGCAAAAGGAAAACTAAGCTAGAAGAGTAGAAAGCCATAAGTTCCGCAATTACTTACTATGGCCCTAACTTTGGCTCTGATGCCATCTTTGTCACAACCCATTACCTAGGGCTGGACCGACAGTAGGACCTAGATAGGTTTAAAGCCATCAAAGCCCATAGTAAGCCAATAATATACCAAACAAACTTCCTGTTCAATAAAAATGGCCTCAGGCCCAATTTCATCCACATTTAAATATCATGAATTAATATAAATAATAGTTCTTTAGGCCTGTATTAATATATTACTTGATAGAAAATTTAATAAGTAATACATCAATAACTTCTAAATTTTATTAGACATGACTATCGTAATTGTGGAACACTCTAAGAATAAACTTTACTTCAACACACTAAACAAAACTAAGTAAGGTTTCGTTTTTCACAATTTCTCTATATGTCGGGTGGCAAAGAATCACAAGATACTGGAAGACTTGAAACCTGGAAAAACCTGAAAAAATATTAAGGCAGGGATGAGCGCCTAAACTCTATGAGTAGGTTAGTTAACCCTCTCACCCCACACAATCACACAAGTGTAAACAAATCAATCTAGTCATCCGACAAGTTATATAATCATGCGGTCGATCACACAAATGACATAACAATAACAATCACAAAAAAAATTAACACCTTCACATAATCACATCACGTGGAAATTGGTCAATGGCATCACCAAAACCCCCGACGAGACGCCCTCACACATGGCCTGCCCTCTCATCACGTGTGCACCAGGGAGCCGATCCCTCATACATGGCCGATCGATCTCAACCTCACTTGATCAACCCTCTCGTTTTTTTTTTATACTCTCTTTTCTTTTCCATACCAACAGGAGGCCACCCTGTGGTTTTCCATATCATATTTCATCAGATGCACACAGGGGCGCCGATCTCTCCATACATGGCCGACGGTATCATAGACCGCCCTCACAAACCCAACGATGACAACACAACTAATCAAACCATTTTCAATAGCAACAAATTATGCAACATAAAATAACAATTTAATAAGTAATGCATGTCTAGCATTTAGCCGTGTTGCATGGGTGCAAATGCAAGTGGATGATGCGAATTATCTAACACTACTCATAGTTTCTTATTGTCCTTAACAAGACTCTCTTTATTACTGCCCCCTTTCAGCTTTTGTCTTGACTTTCTGGAACTATATAAGCATATAGAAGGATAATTTCTAAATAAGAATTCTGATTAAGAAAAAACTTAATTCTCATTCATTAGCTAATTATAATCATTATAGTTGCTTACCTTTACTTATTAACTACATAGTACAAGTCCTTTATTTATTTATTTATTTGTTTGTTTGTTTGTTTGTTTGTTTATTCTAATTGACATTTTAATAAGGCATATGGTTGTTCTAGTAACTAATGTTCTATTTCACTAATATTAATAATAATAGTAATAATAATAATAAAGAGAATACAAATAATGCTAATAGTATAACAGTAATGTTAGAATGGTAAGTATACCAATAGTTTTTAATAGTTACTCTTATTAACCATACAACAAATCTAATTCTTCAATAATCCCTTCCTGCCGAAAATCCAGTAGTATTTCCTCTATAAATTGGGTTATCCATATTTTATACATCACAATTATCAACACTGTACACACAGCCCATCCATCGGGCAATACAATCCAATCTAAAGCCCATCCTCCATCATTACAAAACCATCCACCATATTCAACTATAATGACTACATATAAATATATTTCTTATCATTTGTCAATTCAAGTTTATAAGTATTATCATTCAAGGATATTCCTTTTTAACTCAATCCATTCTAGAGTTCACACTTAAATATATCAAATAGCTTAATCATTCAAAACTTTAAAATCGACAAGGTATCAAGTAGTTATCCATATAGTAATAACAATATTCAGAAAAATTTCAATTTATCTTTCACGTTTTGATTCATAACAATTATTCTAAATGTCTTATATTCTTAATTTTCAAAATTAAGTGTATTCATCTATCGAGGTTCCCTAACAAGAATCATATTCAATTAACTATTTAATCGAAATCAACTTAATCAACTAATAGTTTTAAATTTGAAATTTATACCGAAAATGAGGAACTAGGCCTTAGAGCGTACCAATCAAAAATCAGACTATGATTCCACAATCAACGCGAGGAGAAGATGATTTTGCTTCTTGGGGCCTCATTGGAGACTCGCCGGCCGATCACCGCATCTCTACCTCCGGCCACCGTTTACGGTGGCTGGAAAATTGAGCCCGCTTAGAATTTAACAACGACCATACCATCCGACTCAAAATTCACTGAGGAGTCCATTTTCGGCGTTAGTTTGGTGAGGCTAGTCCTCTAATTGACCGGAATAAGCTCGACAGGAGCTTCAAGCTGCCGTTCATGGCATTTTCCTCATTTTCTAATAAACCCATCAATCGACTAAGGAAAAATGCTCGCCCAGTTGCAGGGAGCCGATTCGAGCTGACCTTGTCACCCCAGCTCCCCAAGAACGGAGAGAGTCATCGGAAAATGGGGCTACGAGAGTAACAACCCTTTTAGCTTGCAATTTCTCACCAACAACGCAAACAACACCGTTGGAGGCATGTCTCGATCCTTGTGTCGAATAGGTGGATTTAGAGCATTCATTCGTCAAAAATGGTGGCCGGTGGCCGGAGAACGAAAGAAAGGGAGGGGGAGGAGGTTCGCGATCGAGGGAGAAGGAGATGAGAAAAAAAGTTATTTTCTCTCCCCTCCTTCCATAGGCTAGAAAGGCTGATCCGATCTGATTAGGAGCTCAGTTTGGTTCAAATTGTTTTCTAGAAGATTCCTCTTGATTTTCAATATGGTCTGACTCCTATTTAGATGTGTTCTTGATGTTCACTTTTAGTTTGATTAGAAATTTATGAGTATAATATTATTTGAAATTATTCCTAATTAAATTAAATTCAAAAACTTATGAAAATGAAAATTCGAGTTGTTTCAATAATTTTATAGTTGAAGTGTTTGATAGACCAAAATAAAAATTAAGGGTGCTATAAAATTAAAATAACAAAATTGAGGAGTGAATTTATAAAATTAAAATAATAAAATGACTTTGGAAGTACTTGACATTGATGTGTTTTTCTTTTATTTATTTATCTTTCTAGCTTAATTAACATTTTATTTTATGTTTATTAAAAAAATAAATCTCCAGCGGCTAATGCTATCTTCTATTGCCTATCATATATTGCCTGATTGGTTTTTCTACCTCTCGTGGAAGATGTAGGAAATGAGAGGTCTCGAGTTTGAGTTCTCTCCACAATAAAGATTATCGTCAATTTTGTGAATGTTATTCAAAGGGGAGGATTATCTCCTACTATGTAGCCCATAATATTATTTCGGTCCATCGGACTTTCCATATATAAAAAAAAAATATTACCTTCTATTGTTAGTACTTTAATTTTTATTTTTTAGTTAAAAATAAAAAACGTACGCCCCCTCATTTACTTTCCCAAAGCTTTGTTAGTTTGATATCATGTGGCTCCTTAGTAGACTTTACAGTTTGCTCCATATCCTAATTTAAAAAGTAAAAAACAATTAAAAGATAACTTGACTCTCCCTCTCTCTTTCTCTATTTTAATGCTGCTCACCTAGTTGCTCTCTGTTTTTTTAGTCTCCGACCACCGTCGCCTCTCTCTTTCTACATCTTCCCTTTTTGCCCTTTCTTGTCTCAAGTCTACCATCATTTCAAGCGACAGCGGATGCCTAGCATCAAAAATCCAGATATGAAATTTCAGTAGCTTTCTTTTTTGTTGATTTTGAATTAAACCATAGTGAATGGTGGTCCGATTCGCCGATTTTTTTCAATTTTTACCGGTTTCTACCAGTTCTTGTCCGGTTATCTAATCTCCATTTTAAATAGTCAATCCAAATACAGTCTGATTTCTAGTTAAACCGGTCAGACCGGCCGATTCGATTCTCTAAACTAGGTATTAATTTATAGTTACAATATAAATTTTTTATTTCGAAAATATCCTTCAAATTGTCATTTTTCACCATTGTTAAAGGAGGACAACGTCCTTTTGATTTTATTTAAGAGTTAAAAAAACTATTATGATTTGAAATTTTTTATTTCAAAATGTACACTTTAAGTAGCCATTTCTTTATTGCCAACCAGGTGTTTGTCTTCTCACTTATGTGAGGGGTGAAAAGTTTCGAGTTTGAGTCCTCTCGACCATAATTGTTTTCACCAATTTGCCTCTGTTGTGTAGTCCGCAGTGTTATTTGAGCCTATTGGTCCTCCAATGAATTAAAAAATAATCATTTCTTTACTACTATAAAGGGAAAAAAATATGTTTTTATTCGGTTTAAGAGTTTAAATTTACAACATAAGCGCCAGTTTGAAACAAATGAATTCACAAAATTTTATGGAATTCATTTGAAAATCCAAAATATTGTGTTTGGAATGAATAAAATATAGATTTGAATTCTACGAATTGAATTCTATGGAATTGGGTATGTCTAACTCAAATTCTACTAAAATTGATGGAATTTTTAAATGAATTCCACAAAATTGACCATTGAAATGTGTATTGACAAAATTACCCTTCCACCATAAACTCAACTATTTTTACCTTTTTTTTTCCTTTTTCTTTATTTTTTTTGAAAAATTTCAAATTATAACAACGTTATTTTTTTTAATCCAATAATGACGTTAGTTTATATTTTCATTTTTTTTGAAAAATTTCAAAGTAGTAATGACATTTTTTTTTCTTTTTGAAGTCTAATAATAACGTTAGTTATTATTACTGTGAAACTATAAAAACTGAGTATTAACACTTGTTTTCAAATGCAAATAAAAACAATAATAACATTCTTAATATTTTTTTAGGTTTCCAAATTAATTACTTAAATCAACAAAATTTTTTACATCAATTAAAAAGAATTACTATGATGAATGTTACTACTTATATAATCAATCAATTAGCATGGAATATTAGTGTACTTATTTATATGAAATTTATTATTTTATTTTAATAAAAAAAATGACAAGTTATTGTATTGTACATAATAAATATAATTAGTGTTTGTTATTTATTTTTGTTAAATTATTATATCAAGGGTGTTATAAGAAATAAAGACAAATGAATTCATTTAAGAATTTATTCCAAATAGAATTTTGTGGAATTCAATTGAATTCCTTACTTAAATTGTAGCATACCAAATATAACAAATTTATTTTCAAATGAATTCTATTTGGAATTCATTTATAAATGAATTCTATAACCATAATTCGTTTGTTCCAAACAGACTGTAAATCTTTTTATTCCAAAAAATACCCTTTAAATTGCCTTTTCTTTAAGTTATAAATGGAAAAAATGTCTCTTTATTTTATTTGAAAAATAAAACTTTAAAAAAATGTATAATTTGTATGTATAAATATATTGTAAAGTATAAAAACATTAAATTAAAAACATTTTCCCATTTACAGTTAACAAGTTATATTTATATTAATAAATGTTGAGGTAATGATACAATTAATGCATGGTGAAAGTAGAAATAAATTTTAAAGTTAAAAGTAAACTGTGATTTTTTTTTCTTTGTTTTTCTATATATTTTTTTAATGGTTTCAAACTGATCTCAAATTTCAAATGGAAATTGCATGTTTTAATCTTAAGATATAAAGAAATGAAACAGAACTTTAAATATCTGATTTTAATTATAATTTAAGATATTGAATTGTTAATGATGATTCACTTTTAATTTCATTTCAATTTAGAATTGAACTGTCGTCGTACCTACATCAATTGGAGTTACCTTATAATTGTATTATATTTGTAGATTTCACAAGTTGTAGTTAATTCTATGCTAAAGCAGGTTTTAGAAAAATTTCACACCAAATCGTTTTCAAACTATTTAAAGTATTTTGAGTAAAGTCCAATTTAAGTGTAAAGCTAAATCATCACAATTCTTTTATTTTGGGTAAATCGAATTCAATTTTTATTCAAAGAAAATAAAATTTTTTTGCATGTTTAAAAAATAAAAAAAAATCAAAAAATAATATAAGTTTTATTCCTTTTTATTTTACGTTTCAATTTTCAATTTTTTAATTTTTAATTTTTGTTTTTGGGTCAATTGAATTCAATTTTTTTTTCAAAGAAATAAAATTATTTTTACAAGTTTAAAAGATAAATTTTAAGCTTTTGTTATCTTTTATTTTGTGTTTCAATTTTCATAATTTTCCTTTTAAAAATACGAATATAGTTTTTTATTCTTTCTATTGGTTCACAAAATTGTGAATACTTTTGTCAAAAAAATTCAAATTCGAGACTTTTCAATCTTTATTAGAGTAATTTTGGAGGAATAAGAGGTGTTCCTCCATAATTTATTTTCCATATCATTTTTGTTTCTGTATGTACTTATAATTTAATTAGCATTAGAGAAATTATTGATTGGGTGGGAATCGAATCATGTAGGCCCTTATCAAAAGCCATAAGCAATCACCGAAGGTAACAGTCACTCGCGATGGATTTTTTTTTTTTTTTTTTTTTTTGATATAATAATTCTATACATCACTAAAGATTTTTTATGAATATGCACATGTGAAATAGTTGAATGAGAAAAATGGATATTTAATCTATCTATAATCTATTTATACTATATATAAATGTGTGAATAGAGAGAAATAATGAGATTTTTGATATCGTTCTTAATAAAATTAAAAATATCCTAAAATAGCATTAGTTGTAGCTAACTCGAAAATTGCATTTTATACAAACGAATGTTTGGATGAATGGTTCAACACTTTTCTCCATTAAGTGAAGTCGAGGTTTGATTCTCATGTTTGGATGGAGCAAATATTCACCGGGAGCACTTTACCCCTTTTTGAGCCGATCCGGTGCGAGCATGATTTAGTTCTAGTCCAGTAGGCCCGGGATACTTGTAGTTAAGATAAAAAAAGAAAGAAATTTTCATTTTATTATTTGATTGGGTATAATTTCTAAAATTATTTTTAAATAAATACATATAAATAATAAAAAAGAAAAAAGTATACTCTTTTTTTCAATATTGTTGTAGGGAAAATTGAAGGATTATTTGGCGAGAATAGAACATTTCTTTTATGTAATCTTTTTTATTAATTAATTAAGTTATTTATTTATTTATTTTAAATTTACAACTTAGAAAAATAGAGAAATAAATTTATATTCTAGCATTATTTGTTTCGTAATTTTCATTTATTGACTTGACTATAATCTTTCTTTTCTTTTTTTTTTTTTTTTTTTTTTGTCTATCAATATCAAATTTCATTAAATTACAACATTTCCAGTTAAACAAGGGGTTGATTTATGAAATTTAAATTGGTAATTTTTTTAATATAATTTATTTTTTATTATATGTTGAGTCCCAGAAACAGTTCTATTATTAATAATAATTTTTTTATTTTTTATTTTATTTTTTATTATTGAATTAATTTGTAACTACTATCACTTTAATTTAGTAAGAGACTTATATCCTTGCAATAAATAGATGGCCTCTTAATGATTAAATATTTTTAATTTTCTTAATATTTTTTCTATTATACTCTAAATCTGTTTGACTTGAAAGAAAATAATATTTATAAAACTGAAAAAAACTAGAACTATATATTTTTATTTTAGGTCACTTTTTGGGATTTCTAGAATTTGTGTGTATATACAAATATTCTTTTTTCTGATACTGTCACTATCACCAAAGTAATTACCATTATCAATTCAAATCATCTGCTTAATTCTTTTCTTTACCAAGCATTAAAAAATAATTTATTATTATTTTCATTATAGTTGTATATAGATATTGATTTGAGATTGAGGACAAGAGGTTGGAGATTCAATGATGACTTGATTTTTATTTTGGGAACTTATTAAGGTTTTAAGAATTTGCATTTATAAATTAGGGACTGAAGGATTAAGTCTAGAGATTGGGTTGGATTTTATTTTGAGACTACTTTGTTATAAATAAAATAAAATTAATTACATAAGGAGTAATATTACAAGTAGCTCGTATAACAACATCCAATACAAATTAAGCAACTGTATTTATTTTAATCTAAACAAGAACTTATGCTTTAATATTATATAGATGAAAAAAATTAAAAGAGTATAAATATTAAACGAGTATACTTAACGTGCAAGATATGTCATAAAAAAATATTAGTAACATATATAAATATAGGAATGAGAATAATTAGATTTTCAAAAATGTCCTTTGTGAAATTCTATATATCCTATAATATCCTTGATCATGGTCAGCCAATTAAAAGATTTTAATCTAAAATAAAAAATTTGGTTAATTGTAATTTTGATATTTGGTTTATCTAAAGGAATTAAATTAATATGATTAGCTATTTTAATTAATATGGATTATCTAAAAAATTCAAATCAATATGATTATATATTTTAATTAATTAAATTAATTAATACGATTTTATCTAAAATAATGAAAATAATTTGATTGTATTCAAAATTAATAAATTTGACTAATAAAATAATGAATATCTTAAAGTTGTTTAAAAATTAATATGAATATCAATATTAAATTTAATTAATATTTAGGAATAAATAAAATCATATACATATACATGCCTTAGTAAAATTTAAAATATTTTAAAAATATATGCCCAATTAAAATTTTTATCTAAAAAATATATATATAATATTTTATTTTTTTACGTTATAAATTTTTAGATAATATAAAAAAACTATAATTAATATTTAATATTACATAAATAATACTAAATGATTATAAACAACGAGTAAAAATGAACAACAATAACGTGAAATGTACATATAAAAAAAAACTAATTACTATAAATAACTAAATGACTTTAATATAAATCAGTTAAAATGATTGGTGTTGTTTTTAGTATAATTTTTTTTGTGCAAAATAGAGTTTTCTTTCTTCTTTTCTTTGCCAACAGTGTGAATTAGGTCACGAGCAAACAACTCTCAAAGGAGAAATCTCTATCAGGTTGCTGCAATTGAACTAATTATCTACAATAAAACAAACACATGATAGGCAAAAGGTTTGGTGGTGGCAGACACTTTCTTTGCATTGAGACTCCAATATATACATTCCCATTTAAGTGGATAAGTGTCCCAGGAAAAACTATTTGGTAGTCTACATTTATCATTTTGGGGGCCAGCTCTATCACAAAATTTATTATTTGGTACTTGCTTATCATACTTTAAAATTGGCAGCATGTTAAAATATCATTGCTCCATCTATAAAAATAGCTCAAGTTTTGATGTTGATTTTCTTGGAATTTTAGAAATTTTATTTGTATTTGGTTTTATTTATTGTACTGTATTTCGGTTTATAAAATATTTGTGTTAAATTTAATTGTCTGAAAAGTTTAATTTAAAGCCCATTATTAAAGAGTGATAATTAAAAGAATTAATAAGCGAGTTAGATGTGTTTGTTTGTTTTAAGCATGGTTAAATTCTAATCTGGGTAAGGATTGTATATCCTATTATAGTTATGATGGTATTGGGCTATATTTTCTCTTTTTAGTCTATGCCGTCATGATAATAAATTATTTTGTAGTCATTTGGAGTTTATAGACATAGAAAGGATGCACTTAGCCATTCTACGGACTTTTCTTTCTACTTATTGTCAGGGATCAAGATTGCATCAAAGAAAGCCGATAAAATAACCTATAAGTTATTTTATTATTTTCTATAAATATATAAATATCTTGGGTATTAAAATCTAACATATGGTATTAGAGCCTACTTATATAAATTTAAATCCTATTGTGAATTGCATATTTGGTTGATCTAAAGTTATGGATAATTTATTTTAATAGTAAAATTGTTAAACATGCAATGAAGATCAATTATTTTTTTATTTGTTCACTATGATGGCTAGGAGCAATTTGTCTGAACACTTTTAGGGTGAAGCCCTTAAGGTCGACTTTTATATATTAAATAGAGTGCCCATTAAATCTGTTCATAAAAAGAACACAAATTTTGAGTTGTGGACCAACTGTAAGTCTAGTCTTAATCATCTTCGTATTTGGATAGTCCTATCGAGATTAAAGTATATAATCCCTTAGAAAAGAATAATGGTGTGTTCTCTCGCATGAATTAGACCAAGTTCATTGACTAATATATACTCCCTTTGTTTTCTTTATTTAGAGAAAACGAAAAAACCTCTTGGATTAAAAAAGTTAGTTAAATAAAGTTTTCTCTCTAAAATGATCTTCAGTTCTTCATTACTTATTGTGAGCCCCCTCCCGAGCGCCATGGGAAAATTCGAAGGATGGAGTCTAACTAGACGTGCCAATTGGTTGGTTCATCACAAAAATTGGGAAGAACTCCTAACGGTTCCTTTTTGTTTGTTTAGATTGATTGTGGCTCGATTTTAGCGCTTAAGTGTGTTGAGTTGGCTCTTAGGAGCGCTTTGACTGGTGTGTGGTGTGTTAGAGTTGCCACCTTAATTTATTTTTATTTTTGGGGAAAGATTAAGGAAAAAACCTCGTGTTGGACTCCATTTTAAGTTTACCATCAAGATAAAATGCACTAGCCTCGAATCATTGGGTTTGGGGATTAGGTTTTCGGCTTCTTTGTGTATGAATAAACGGTTTGGGTCATAATAAGACATCAAAATTAGTGTTTTGCATGAATGTCAGTTTATCGATGCATGGACATGCCAATAATGCATGGCAATTTATAGTCAAAGCATTAAAAGCAAAAATAATTGAAGAGCGTGCAATTCAGAGGGGAGCCTGACTCTAGCCTCTTTTATTGAGGATTCTAGGTTGTGCGACACATTCCCCTAAGTTCCGACCGGTCAGTTCAGTTGGCGGCCTGCTACCTAGGCTGAAAATCCTTAGGTATGCCTTCATACCTCGTTTGTATGAGGATCAGGGGCGCACAAAGTTCTACCATTGATTAGGATGGTAGGGTTTCAAAGTGCCACTTGGGGAGTGGGCTTACAGGGTGCCGGATGGACCGAGTTTTGGTTTGAAAGCTGGTTTTATGGTTTTTCCGGATGGACCACACTTGAAAGCATGTTTTGTGCCAGACGGACCGGGCTTAACAATTTATAAGGTGCTAGACGGACCGGGCTTAATTGACAAAGTTTTAAGTTTGAGTGATTATACCCCGTGCTTGTGACGCGGCTGGATTGGAGCTCAACAATTATAACGACCAAAGAGGTCGAGTCTTCCTCCAAATAAAGCTAGAGTAGGGCGTGAGGACCCGAATTATAGTTTTATATTATATTAATGTTAATTAATGGATTATTAATTAATTTTTAAATTAATTAATAATAAATTAGTTAACTAATAGCTTTGGTCTAGGGAAGACCAAAGTGTGATTGAAAGTCGAAAGGATCGACTTTTGAGTACCAAGTCGGCCCTTAAACTCAAGTAAGGAAGAAGAGCAAGGTCAGAATATATTGACTTAGATATTGGCTCAAGGTTCAATTTTATCTTGACATTTTGATGATTAAGCAAAATAAATAAATTTAATTATTTTATCTGTGCCAATATTATTTTATGCAAAATTATTTTTTTAATATAGAAAATAATAAACAAGGCAAATTCCTGCAAATCCAAGATTAATTGAAGATCATGAAAACCATTGAAGATTTTAGTGGTTAGTATATTAGGATTTGTTGTAGGATAGAGAGAATATTCATTTATAAGCACACAAATATTTCTTCTCTCTTATTCAAAAATAATTTTCAAAAGTTTCCTTGAAAGTAAAAAATCTCGTTCTTTTATTAGCTTACCTAAGTGAAAGAGATATTGTCTTAATCATTTTTGGTAACAAAATTTTTGAAAAAGATTTTTATACTTTTCATTTTCGGAAACTATTTTTATAAAGATTTTGCTTTTATCCGCTTACCTAAATGAACGAGATTTTGTCTTAATCATTTTTGGTAATAAAATATTTTGAAAAAGATTTTTATATTTTTTATTTTTGGAAACTATTTTAAAGGAAAGTCCAAAATCTTTCTTCTATTAGTTTACCTAAAAAGAAAAGATTTTGACTCAAAACATTTTTGGTAACAAGATCTCCATATCTTCTAGTTTTGGAAAGTCAATATTCTTATTTAAGAGCTAGAGATTTTGCTTTCTAAAACGGGACTTTCATCTCTCTCCATAAAAGGCATCTTTCCCTTGTAAAGACGTGGATTTTTGTTTTAAGAATATAAGTCCATTGATCAAATATTTTCATCTCTCAAAACTTGCTCTTAACCCCTTATTCCTTTTGAGATTGAAAAACTTGCTCTATGTTATGTTTTAATATTCTATTCTGTGTGATTCTGAAAAATGCTTTTGTCTAAAAGAGATGCATAATGCTGTAATGTGAAATTTTAATGTCGTTAGCAGATTCTATTTTTAGACAAAATAAAAAAAATCAATTTTATTTATTTTATTTTGTTGTGTTTATTTTATTGTGTTTTGTGTCATTATTTTATCTTGTTTTGGCAGTATTTTCTTTTTTAATATTTGAGTCGGTTTAACTTTCCTTAAAAACCATTTTTATTCATTTAAATTTTCTTCTTTATTGTAACTTCTCTTTTAAGTGTTTCTTTCTTTCCTAAATTTTATAACTTCTCTAAATTAATTACTTTTCTTCTCTATTAAAATTGTTTAATCTTCTCTTTTTCCCTCTCACATCGAAACCCTAAACTCTTTCTGCTTCAAAAGCCCTAACCATGGCCATATCAAGTTCTACTTTTTCCTCCTCTGATTCTTTGACAGAATAAGAACTTTAATTTCTTAAGAGATTATCTAAGAAGTATGAACAGAAAGAATCAAGACAGAGGAAATCCATTGAGGAATCGAGTTCATAGATAGACAAATTGAAAAGTAAAACAGAAAAATCAAAAGGGGAAGAAAAATCGAAGGAATGGGTCTCTGGTTCTCGCAACAAAGGTAAAACTATTTTATCTCCTCATCATCTTATGTGTTCATATGTTATTGACTGCAAGTTCTTTGGGAAAAAAAGAATTCAACTTTAGGGAACTATTTGAGTTCCAGGGATGGATGGAGTTTTTGTCCTTAAATAGACCTTGCTATGAGAATTTGGTAAAGGAATTTTATGGCTCTCTCAAAGCCATTGGTTCTGAGATACTGTCTGTGAAAATCGAGGGTGAGACCAAAGTGCTATCTTTCACTGATTTAAGTGAAATTTTCAAAATACCAAACACTGCGATAAATGGGTATAAAAAGGAAGAGTTTGTAAAGAAAATTGTTAGAAAAGGTTTTGCTGACAAACAGAATGTGATTGAGTGCTCTAATTTGAATGACATTATGAAATGGTTGTATAAGCTTATTGTGCACTTTATTTATCCGAAGAGCGGCTCGCTCACTTATGCAAATCAAGTTGAATTGTGCATAATGTGGGATATAATTGAAAAGAAACCTTTTAATCTGTGTCATATTATTTTTGACAAAATGCAGAGCAACCCTAAGAAATTACCCTATAGTATGGTTCTTACCCCTGTTTTTGAGTTTTTGAAAGTGGATTTGGATAATAGTGAGGGTCACAGTGTTTCAAAGTTGGATAGTGGATCTTTGAAACTAAAAGATGAAGAAGGTGAAGAAGAAGAAGAAGAAGAAAAAGAAAAAGAAGAAGAAGAAGAAGAAGAAGAAGAAGCTGAGAAGAAGAAGAAGAAGAAGAAGAAGAAGAAGAAGAAAAGAAGATTGGAAAAAGGAAAAGGAAAATTGGAGGAAGTTGAAAAAGAAGAAAAGAAAGAAAAATTAGAAGAAGAGAAAAAGGAAGAAACAGGAAAAGAAAAGGAGGCAGCAACTGAGGTTGAGATAGAATTAGAAAAGGGATTAGAAGAAGAAAAAGAGAAAGATAAGGCAAGAACTGAAGAGAAAAAGAAATCTGTTGATTCTAAAAAGGATATTGAAAAAGAAGAGGCAGTAGAAGTTGAGGAAGCTAGTGATGCTAATACAAAAAAGCTGGAATTAAGTGACGAAGAAAAAGAGACTGAGGTTGATGCTAAAAAGGAATCGGAGGTTTTAACAGCACAAAGGAGTAGAGAGGCTATGATGGGCAAACTGGAAAAAGAACTCATTGAAGAACATAATAAGGAGCTTGATGAGGCTATCAAACAGAGTAAGGCTGTGATTGCACACAACTAGTCCCTCATTGAGTCTTTAGAAAGGATGAAAAATATCGATGAGAGAAGGCTAGCTACTCTAAAGTTAAAAAGCACACCCTACACTCCTACCTCAGAAAAACCTAAGCAAGTGAAGCACATTGCGGGAAAACATAAAGTTCATGGAAGGAATCCTCCTCTGCATCCCTTTTCTAAACGTTCTGAGAGTCCTACTGAAACTTCTCCTGCACAGAACCTCATCAGTTTTAAGAGACTTAGAACTGATTCCAAACCCCTCTGACTCCCTTCTAATCTGCTCTGACTATATTTTGTGAACTATTTTCTGTTCTTTGTTTTAATTCTTTATTTGTCTTTGTAGTTTGTGTTATTTGAATTCTATTTAATTTTTTTTTGTTTATTTACTCTTTTTTTTACTATCCTTCTTTATGATGATAAAAATGGTGAGAACACAAGATATTTTGGTGATTAGATACCTGAAGGAGTATGTTACTTTTTTAGTACTAATCTTTATATGCTTATCATGTTCTAATTTGTGTCATTTTGTTTCCATATAAACAGAAAATAGAAGATGGGCTAATTACTTTATATGATGATCTAATAGTTAGACTTTAGCACTCAGTTTTTAATTCTAAATATATGTTCTAATATCAGTTTCTAAAACTATTTTTTGTTCCAATCTCCATAGATATTTTACTGCACTTATTCAGGGGGAGCTTTATATAAGTTCTAATTTTGCTAAAATATGTTATGTTTTAGGACTTATAATTTATTGGCATGCATAAATTTAGGGAGAGCACATGATTTTATGTTTGATAAATTTATTGGTTTTGTCATCATCAAAAAGGGGGAGATTGTTGGATCAAGGGTCAATTTTATCTTGAGATTTTAATGATTAAGCAAAACAAATAAATTTAATTATTTTATCTGTGCTAATATTATTTTATGCAGAATTATTTTTTAATATGAAAAATAATAAACAAGGTAAATTCCTATAAATCTAAGATTAATTGAAGATTTTAGTGGTTAGTATATTAGGATTTGTTGCAGGATAGAGAGAATATTCATTTATAAGGACAAAAATATTTCTTCTCTCTTTTTTCAAAAATAATTTTCAAAAGTTTCCTTGAAAGTCAAAAATCTCGTTCTTTTATTAGCTTACCTAAATAAAAGAGATCTTGTCTTAATCATTTTTGGTAACAAAATTTTTGAAAAAGATTTTTATACTTTTCATTTTCGGAAACTATCTTTATAAAGATCTTGCTTTTCTCTGCTTACCTAAATGAAAGAGATTTTGTCTTAATCATTTTTGGTAATAAAATATTTTGAAAAAAGATTTTTATATTTTTTATTTTCGGAAACTATTTTTAAGGGAAGTCCAAAATCTTACTTCTATTCGTTTACCTTAAAAGAAAAGATTTTGACTCAACATTTTTGGTAACAAGATCTCCATATCTTCTAGTTTTGGAAAGTCAATATTCTTATTTAAGAGTTAGAGATTTTGCTTTCTAAAACTGGACTTTCATCCCTCTCTATAAAAGGCGTCTTTCCCTTGTAAAGACGTGGGTTTTTGTTTTAAGAGTATAAGTCCATTGATCAAATATTTTAATCTCTCAAAACTTGCTCTTAACTCCCTTATTCCTTTTCATCTTATTACTTCACGAATTATTTTTAAGAAAAAAGAAAAATTTTATAACAGCTTCTTTTGAAAAATAGTTCTGTTCTTTAAAACAATTTTCTAATTTTGATTTCTGTTTTTCCTGTGCTTACATTTGCATTTCTCTCTGTCTATATAGATTCTGTAATCTATTGTAGACAGGTTTTTATTTGAAAAAATTTTATGTAATAGCTTAAGAGAAAAGCTATTGTGAAATAGGTTATCAAGCGACCTTCTCCTTGTGTGGAATTCTAATGTTTTGATTTGAGTTTCTGTTCTCTGCAAAAACAAAAAGGGTTGAGGTTGATTAGAACCTTTAGAAAATCTAGTGGGACAAAGGGTAGCTCTAGGTGTTGATTTATTGCCTTGTACTGTTGGTTTGTCACTTACCCTTAAAAAGAGATAACATAGTGGAGGATCTCAAGATGAGTCTTGGGGAGTGGATGTAACGCCCCAAAAATTTTCGAATCTTATATGGTATTATTTTCTCGGGTCATGAATAGTGCTACAGAGAGGGGCATAATATTTTATTTAGACCCGAGGTAGATATTGAGTACAATTAACTATGGATGGATAGTGATTTATCGGTCTATGAATAGTACCACCGGTCTGTGAATAGTAATACCAGTCCGGAAATTGATATTATTTTGGTCCAAAAAAATTACTATCTATGTTTTATATTTTATTTAATATTTTTGGAGTATGCATACTTGATTTTTATGGGTAGAAAGTAAGTAATGAATATTTTTGGAGAATGTAGAGAATTAGTGAATAGTGAATTATGGTGTTATATTAATTAAAGAAATTAGAAAAATTATTTTTATGGAGTAAATTTGAGATGGTGTTATATTAATTAAGGAAATTAGAGAAATTATTTTTATGGAGTAAATTTGAGAATTTTGTTGTGTTACATAATATTGTGAAAGAATTTAATTTGGAGAATATTTGTAGCCATTAGATTTCATTGACTCAATCCTAGCCATCCAATGTTGAGAAAAGACTAAAATGCCCTTGTTGCTCAATTATTTGAGCAACCCTTTTCTCTTCTTCTTCTTCTCATCAACGTGAACTCCGCTCCTTTCTCCTCTTTGTTTTTCCTTCAATTTCTACATGGTAAACTCACCAAATTTACACCATTAAACTTGATTTAAGTAATTAATCCTTGAGATTAAAGCTTGAGAAATGATTTTTGGTGAATAATTTCAAGTAATTTGGAGAGTTACTACTTAAGCCAAAGGGTGGAGAACCTTCTACCAAAGAGAAGGCAAACTAAGGCTTCAAGAGTTTGATTTAAGCTTGTTAGAGCTTATGTTGAGGTTAGTGTTCATAAACACTCTTATCTTGTTTAAATTTTTGAGTTTGTGAAGTTTCTACTATTTTGTGAAAATTGGGAATTTTATATGAAATAATTTGATTATTAAATTTTGGTGGAATAAATGTGTTCTTGGGAGATTTCTAAGCATGCTTATATGTTGAATTGATAAGGAAAAAAATTTCTTCTTCATTCTCCAAGAGTGGCAGAACCTATTGATGAATAAAGCCCTAAGTTTTCTTGTTATTCTTTGTGGATTTATGATCTTAAGATGATATTTGATGAGTATTTGGTATGTGGTAGAAATCTCTACCTTGTATATGATATAAGTAAGCTGAAATGAGGCAAAAGTGTTATTAGGTGTGATTACGGCCTGTTTTTCGATCCTTTTCATTTTCCATTGGTGTCTGAGTCCTTCATGAAAGTTGTCGTTCTACTTCTTAGCTTTCCAACCCATCCTCTTGTGTCCAATTTGGATATATATAGCTCAACTTATGGCTAAAACACCTAAACTGACTCTGTTATGACGGGCTACATGCATCACTGACTTGAGTGCCCATTTTGACCACTATAATGATAATATTATGTTCTAAGTTCTTCATGAGAGTTGTTACCCTATGTCTTGAGACTTCTCTGGTTTTACATTGGTTTGATTTGAGTGTCTGGATAAGTAGAAATTTGATAAACATTGGAATTAGTTCTGCTGAATCAGGTCTGGACTAGTGGTCTGTGTTCCTAGCTTTTTTTTCACCATCTTACATATTGATCTGGGCTATTGTCCCTTGATAACACTTGTAGTATTTTGTCTTAGCTTTCTAATAAATCAAACTTCACTCAATTTGGAGACAAAGAACTCAAGTTATGTCTTAGAAACCCAGCAAAGGTCAAGGTTATATTAATGCTGGAAATTTTCTATGTCTTGAATCATAGGTTTATTTGGATAAAGGTAGGTATGAATCATGTGTGATGAAGTTCTCTTGATTCTTTGTATACTTTAAGATTTATTTGACACAAATAAGACATAAGTTTGAAAAGTATTTAAGGTGTATGTTCTTAAAAAAATGGGTATTTAAGGTGTATGTTCTTTGAATTTTGAATAAGGAAAGTATGATGTGATATGATAAGAAATTACTTATGCTACATTTCATTATGACTTTAAGAAAGTTTTAAAAGAAAAGGAATTTATGAGAAATTTCCTATATTAAGTAATTATGTTTAAGTATGAAGTTTTTTTTATGAGTTACTTAAGTTCTAAAGTAAGCTTACATGTATGATTTCATATGATAAGAAATTTTCTATGTTAAGTAATTATGTTTAAGTATGAAATTTTCATGAGCTACTATGTTTTAAAGTAATCGTATATTATGAATTTAAGAAGACTAATGAATAAGACAAGTTTTATGATAAGTGTTATGAATTAAGAATTAAAACAAGGATTTTGGGCTCTCCTATACTTAGTGTGAATTTGATGCGTGATTTGATTTTATTATGTATGATGAGCATGCTCGGCATCAAATGCCATTATGATAAGAAGCTATGATCATATGCTAGGCACGTGGGTGTCTTATGTTAGGGCGGACGCGCTCTCTATGTTATGAATACGATGGCGACCTAAGGCCATTATGAAAAGGTTGGCGACCTAAGGCCATTATGAAAACCTATCTGCTTCTCTTTCTCATAAGTGTATGCGAGCCCTATGGAAATTATTTGTAAGACAATTAAACGAATGAGATCATATTATTTTAGTAAACCTTACTTTGCAAATTAATGATTATGTTATCAATGAATTTTCAAAGCATGATATTTCAATACATGGTTTTAAAAATAAATAGTATATGTATTGGTATAATAAATGTTCAAGTAATGAATTTATGATTTGAAAGAATTAAATTATTATGTTATTATTTATACGGTTATTTGATATTCTAAGTGACGAACTAAAGTGTTTATGGTGATTAAATGTCTAAGTAAAGGATTTATGGTATAAAGAATTAAATTATTTATGTTATTAATTAATAGTGTATTTGATATTTCTTTTGCTATAAATGGAAATGTATGTTGAAATTTAATGATTTTATGATTGGAAATGATTTTATGAAAGTTGTTTTTAAGTAAGTTGCCATCGCAACTTTGGTAAGTATGTGAATTATGAGCATCACTGAGTTTTATACTCAGCGCGTTAATTTTTGTCACGCGTAGGTTGAAGATCATGGTTGCTACTTGAAGATTAGAAGAGTAGTATCAAAGCAGAAGTGACTAATTTGGTAGTAGTAGATTGAGATTTATGTAATTAAGAATTATGGCATGTATAATTATTACATTTTCGGAGATTTTGTCATTTGAATTATAACTGAAGCATGTATTCATCAATTATGTTGGTGTATATATTTGGAGATAAGCATAAGATTTATTAAATGATTGAATATAAATTATTTTAAGATAGTTGGTATGATTAGTTCATTAAGACTTGATATATATAATGAATGCATTTAATTGATGATCATTAAAATGCTATGGAGGGTTTCTATAGTTATGAAGGTATAGAAGTGTTGTTGTGTTATGATGATTATTTGGAGATGTTGGGAGAGTTTGGAGTTTAATTGGGAGTGTTTTGTATTCACATGTTTGGCGAGTTCAGTTTTTAAAGGGAAACTCTTGCAGTTTTTCTGTCGGACTCTTCCAAATCATTTTCAAAACAAAAAAATTATTACTCGCTAAACTTGTGAATACTAAGTCACTTCTAATTCATAATCTGAATTTATGATTTATATGTTAAGTTAAGACGGTGCCTCCGGCACCGAATGTGACATCCGCTGTTGGGTCTCTCGGGACTGGGCGGCGGGTGTTACAGTGGATGTAGGTGAGTTAGTGCCGAACCACTATAAATCGTTGTGTTAATCTTTTTACTCTCTGAAGTTCTACTTGATACAATTTTACTTATTCTTTTGTTAATCTTTTAGAAATGCTAAATTATTAATTGTTTTATTGTTCTAAACTCGAATAAGCTTTATTTTTATCTAACATTAGAACTCTGGATTTCTGCATTATGAAAATACCAAGTTCTAATCTGTTCTTCTAGATTCAGTATATTTCACAATTTGGATTTTTAATCAGTTTTCTAAGTTTACTTAAAGCTTTGTGAAGCAGTTTAGAAATTGAATAACTGTCTCTCACATACTCTTTAATATTTGTCTAAACTTTATGAGGTAGTTCAGAAACATAATAACTTTCCTTCATAAAGTAGTTTTGAAATTGATTAAGATATTGTGAAGCAGTTCTAATCAATAGCTGCTCTTTACAAAGTCTTTCTATTTTCTGCATAGAGCTTTGTGAGGAAGGTCTAATCTTAATAACTTACTCTCACAAATGCATTCTATGTTCGCTATAACAAAATTCTGATTTTGTTTTTGATAATTAAATTTTTATTTTTAGAAAACCCAATTCACCCCCCTTTTGGATTGTGCCATACGTATATGGGACCCAGAATCTAGTATCCAACCTTTAGCTCTTGACTTACCAAAGCTTAACAGCTTGAGAGAAAGGTCCCATGGCAGCCCCACTTCCTCTTACATTTTTAAAAGGTCAATCTGTTTCTAGTCCTCCTTTGTTCAATGGTTCTAATTACTCTTACTAGAAAACCAGAATGGAAAATTTCATAAAATCAGTTGACATAAACTACTGAAGGAACATCATTACTGGTCCTTGTATTCCTATGAAAACTGTAGAAAATGAGAGGGTTAGAAAAGCAGAAGAAGAATATGCTGATGTTGATTGGAATGATATTTCTATAAATGCAAAAGCTATTAATATTCTTCACCGTGCACTAGATCCAACAGAATACAACAAAGTGTCTAGATGAAAGTCTATAACGAAAGTTTGGGAAAAACTTAGAGTTACCTATAAGGGTACTGATCGAGTGAAGGAATCTAGAATTAATGTCCTTTAGAGAGAATATGGAATGTTTAGTATGAAAGAAGGAGAGACTATTGCTGAATTAAATTCTAGATTTACTAATGTAGTTAATCCTTTAAGAACTCTCGGAAAGGAAATTTTAGAAGATGAGCTCGTTAAGAAAATCCTTTGAATTCTACCTAAAAAATGGGATTCTATAAGAACTATTATGAATTACAAAGAGAATCCCGTTACTTATGATTATCTGATAGGAGCTCTTGTTTCAGAAGAGATGAAATCATCTTTGACTGTAGAAGTTAAGAAAAAGAAAGGACTGGCTTTGAAAGTAGTTTCTAGTGAAGAAAGTTCTTTTGATCTTGATAGTGATGATTTATCACTTGTTGCTAAAAGATTCAAAAAGTTTTATAAAAATAGTGGTAGGCCACAAAAAAAATTTATTAAAAAGAACTTTTCACCGAAAAATAGCAACTTGCCAAAGAAAGAACCTTCTGAATGGTTTGTTATGAGTGCAACAAGCCCGGCCATATCAAGCCTAACTGTCCTAAGCTAAAAAAGAAGTAAAAAACATAATAACTTTCCTTCATAAAGTTATTTTGAAATTGATTAAGATATTGTGAAGCAGTTCTAATCAATAGCTGCTCTTTACAAAGTCTTTCTATTTTCTGCACAGAGCTTTGTGAGGAAGTTCTAATCTTAATAACTTACTCTCACAAATGCATTCTATTTTTGCTGCAACAGAATTCTAATTTTGTTTTTAATAGTTAAATTTTTATTTTTAGAAAACCTAATTTACCCCCCTCTCGGGTTGTGCCATACGTATACGGGACCCACATTAGAATCGTAAATAGGGAGTGTTGACGCGTGTCTTTATGCCCCCACTTAACCCAATGATGATACGAGGATGCAGAACGAACGACACGCAGCTATTAGGTGCGTAACAGCACTGATAGTTGCGTCACGCAACTCCAATCAAGATGACGTCACCCTGAATGCCGACATAACTGTTTTTCATTCTGTTTGGGTACGTGGTAACGGTCCAAAAAGTGAGCTGCGTCACGCAGCTATCGGGTCCGTCACGTGGCCGTCAGTTGCGTAACGCAGCTGTGTCCTGACCTACCTCTATAAATACTGCGTTTTTATCTTATTCGGGACAAGAATTTTAGGGCACAAAAATACACACTTGCGGCTCGGTTTTTCTGCAGAAACTCTTTTGAGTTCCCTTGAAGAAAAATAGCCATTAGAGATTAATCAAGTTAAAATGAAAATCATAACAAAAGAAAAAAAAAGAAAAGGAAAAGAGGTGAGTGTTGAATCCTTGGAGATAAAGGCCTCTGGAGCCCCTGAATCTTCATTCTTTAAGGCGTTCAAGCTGTTAACAATCCTCAGTCTGAGGGTTAGGTAATTCTTTAAAACTCTTCTTGGTATTTTTAGTGGTTTATTCTTTGTTATCTATTTTATTGGTGTTTTAGTATTGTAATCTTAGTTAAGCGGTATTCTGCCCACTCTTGGATGTTTTTAGACTGTATTAAAGCATGTTTAAATAAAAAGAAAACGTAAAAAGGGTTGTTTGAAAAATAAATACGGACCAAAGCAGTTGCGTCACGCAGCCAGTAGTTCCGTCACGGATCTGGCAGTTGTGTGACGGAACTGTTCATGTCCAAAACACGTTTGCTTCACCCAGATCAGTTGCGTCCCGCAGCTATTAGATTCGTAACGGATCTAGTGGTTGCGTGACGAAACTGTTTGTGTTCATAATTTTATTTTGTTTTATTTACTGTTTAACATTATATTTTAATTATGGATTTGAAATAAACGGTTGACGAATCTGGAAGTTTTCCTAATTATGAACAGCTACGTCACGCAGCCATTGATCCGTCACGCAACTGTTCTTCCATAGAACAGCTGCGTGACGCGACTGTTTTGGGGTTCCAGAAGCAATTTTTGTTTGAAAACTTAATGAATTTTGTACAAAAAAAAAAAAAGATTTAATTCTTGAAGCAAATATGAAGACAACCAATTGTGGGCAGATTGCAGTTTAATCAAGTTTAGTATATTAATATGTAATTATGCATGAATTATGGTATTTAGGGTTTCTTGGATTCAAATTGGGTAGAATGTATTTTTAGGATCGGTTTGTGGCCCGCCTTTAACCATAAGGCAAAAGCGGGTCTTGTGTTTACTTTGACTTAACTGCTTTGGGTTGAATGGTTTGAATGGTTTGAATGATTATGAATGCAATGATTGAAATTGTTTGGGACGATTAAATAATTTTCCATATAGGAACTCGGTTCGATTTATTCGGGTTGGGTTTAAACAAATAATTTGGCTTTTCTGAATCAAAATTAGAAATTGTAAGTTAAAAGAGGCTGGTTTTTCTGGGTGTCGGCTTCCAACGAGCCGACGTACCCAATTTCCTTACCCAGAATCGCACTCGATGCGCCTGACCAGTTCTCTAAATTGGCCTTAAATAAAATTGGGTTTTAAATGAAGTCACTTTTAAAATTGGAAACGGTCCCATTGCCGTAAAAATGGGTGGCGACTCAAAATGTTTTATAAGACCGATTTATCGGCATCGTATCCAAAAGTGTTTTGTCACCACTGTTCAAAATAAGATCACTTTCCATTCAAAAACAAAAAAGTGACAGTTTTTGGGGTCGCTCGGGGGGAGACGAAAACAGATTGGCGACTTCACTAGGGACCAACCACTAATCCCCGGTTATTTTTAATAACTAGATGGTTGCAATTAGGAATTGACTCTAAATACTACTTTTTCTAAATAAAAATTGATTAGAAAGCCGTTGGAAAATTCTTTAATCGTCCGTATGTGTTAATTTGCTTTCCTTTATCTTTTTAGGATCTTGCATTCATACTACATTTCTCTCTTCTCACCACTTTCTACCCATATTACCCTTCGGTATCTTTGTTAATTTCGAAGGTGGATCCAGCCTAAACCTCGCGTTTTGGGTACATCCACCCAAGAATTGACAATTTTACCAACCGCAAGCCTAGTACCTTAAGTGGTGCGTCAAAAGGAGTAGGCCCATAAAAAAAGCCCGAATCCTGTTTGCGGAACCCAGACTTTGTAAGCCTAATGGACTAAAACCCATGCATATAGCTAAAAGCCATAGTCACTTCCCCTAAGGAACACCTGTTTCTATTTGCTATTGTCATGCCACTGTGAATACTCAAATTTTGAGGCTCAAAAAGCCAGTTTTCCCAGACTGCTACAGTAAATTTGACTTTTGCTACAATAAATTTAAATTTGACTTTTGACTTTGCTAAAAGCATGTTTTTCCGGACTGTAAACAGTCCGACCGGACCGAAGGCCATTTTGAAAGTTCACCGAAAGTATGCCAATATGGTACTTAAAACGTCCGGAATGTCGCGAGGATCGCGGAACAGGTCCCGGAATATTTTTCTGAGACCCAAAACTCCCAAAAACCTCTCTGAAGTGAAAGACCCGAGGGAGCCACCAACCACGGCGGCACCTACCGCCGAGCCCGGCAGCACCTGCCGCCGGCCATCGGCGGCAGCTGCCGCCGATCCCGACGGCACCTGCCGCCCCGGCGGCACCTGCCGTCGAGCCCGGCGGCACCTGCCGCCCTTGGTCCGAAAATGCCTATAAATAGGCCATTTTCAGTCCAATTTTGACACCCTTGTCTGTGTTGACGGACGATCTTCCTTCCTCCCACGCTCTTTGCGATTTCTCTACCGCTTTTTTGCATTTTATTTAATTTTTATTGCATTTTTATTGTGATATTTGGACACTAAAATTGAACAAAAACTAAATTAATTTTCCCCAAGCAAGGAATTTGATCTGGAATTAAGAAGTGGTCGTCGGTTAAATCAGGTACGTAAACGAAACTCTGCCTATTTAATTTTAGCACTTCATGCATGTTTCTCTTCTACTCCTAACAATTCTATAATCGCATAAATGCATTCACGTCATTATTTTAGACAAATAAACTGTCTTAATTAATTTGATTAAAGCTTAAATGCCCGGTTAATCAATGATCGTGGCATTAAAGCCTTAAATCCGATAATATTGGCTAAAAGAGCCTAGTTAATTAATAACTACGGTTCAATTGCCTTATTTCGAACAAATCTGGCTTAAGTTCAATTAATCAATAATTGTGGCTAAAAGCCTTAATCAATCACGTTTTGGCAACAAATTGCCTACATTTAATCAATCAATTCGATAACAAATTGTCTATGATTTAATCGATTCTTAAGCAAACAAATTGCTTATAAATAAGATTAATCATTTTCAGCGACAAATCGCTTAAAATCAACAATTTTCGGTAAAAAACCGTAAAATCAACCATTCTCGGCTCAAAGCCGTAAAATCGACATTTTTGGCAAAATGCCTTAAAATGAACCAATTTTCGGCCAAAGGCCTAAAATCAACCATTTTAGCGACAAATCGCTTAAATCGAACATTTTGGTAAATTAATTGCCTAAATCAACCATTTTGGCACAAATGCCTCAAAATCAACAATCTTGGCGACAAATCGCTTAAATGAATCATTTTGGTACAAATACCTTAAAATCAACATTGTTGGCAACATGCCTAAAAATCAATCAATCTTTGGCAAAATGCCTAAACAAAATGCACAAAGCATACACACTTATGCACAAAGCATACACACTTACAAAGCATACACACTAATGCACAAAGCATACACACTTATGCACAAAGCATACACACTAATGCACAAAGCATACACACTTATGCACAAAGCATACACACTAATGCACAAAGCATACACACTTATGCACAAAGCATACACACTCATGCACAAAGCATACACACTCATGCATTAAGCATACACCTTCAAAGCCCTTTTAAAAAGGCCTATCGAACTACGTTGACTTTGATCTTCCATTCAAACGGAAGTACGTAGGCACGTTCGGGATTTCACCCCGGGCGACAAGTCAAAATCGCTTAAACATTTCACTAATTCATTCACCTTGCAAAGCATTCATTCATGGTTAGTTTATCAGCATGACATAGTCTCGGGATCCATCTCGGGTTTGCACACCATGCCTTAAACATTGGGATAATTAATCTAGTAACTAGGGTAATTAAAATTGGAGTCATTCAGGGTTTTTTCCTAGTTTACCCTAAAATAATTAAACAAGGTGGCGACTCACACACATCACGTGTATTTCTTTCTTTTGTCATATGCATCACATGCATGTGCATCCGGGGAAAGGGGTTCACAGTTTGGCGACTCTGCTGGGGATTTATGTAATCATTTTGCATAAAGCGGACTACGATTGTTGTGTAAACTAACCCGCCCTTCTTTAGGGTATTATTTTACAATGCTTGGTTTTGTAGGGTATCCTAGCACGAATCAAGTGTTCTTTCTTTAAGAATACTTGATGAGGAAATTTGAACTTAATTGAAACATTTAATTAAGACATTAAAACTTGTTGATTTATTTGCACGATTGAGAATCTTTTTCTCCATTGCATAAAAAATGAACTTCAAATGAATTTCTTCTCTTCTGTTCAAACTTCTGAGTCTGGATAGTAAGTAGCGCTGATCGGCAGGTCTCTTTGATTATGCCGACGGACAGCCAAAGCGTCCTCCTTGTTACCGCAAACCATCTCTAATCCTTTTGGAGGTGGCCCATGAGTATGCGTACCGTTGGAACCACGTGAAACTCTTTGTTTCACATGTGGTTAGGTATATCCATGCTCAAGGTTCAAGGGTCCCTTAATAAGTCAATTCTCTATTTGTGTCATAGCCTATAGAACCTATCCTTTAGGACTGTATGCACCCGATGATGCTGAATCATTCCATTAAAAATGAATTATGTTGTGATGTTGTGCGCATTCACGCATTCATCCCATACTTCACACAAAAAAAAAAAAAAAAAATTTTCCATTTCAAAGTTGGAAAATCACATTTTGGTCCCTGAGACCTGAAAAATTACATTTTGGCCCCGAAGGCCTAAAAATTCTCAATTTGGCCCCAAAGGCCCAAAAATTCCCAATTCAGCCATAGAGGCCCAAAAAAATTCTCAATTTGGCCATAGAGGCCCAAAAATTCTCAATTTGGCCCCGAAGGCCGAAACAAATTCTCAATTTGGCCACAGAGGCCCAAAAATTCTCAATTTGGCCCCAAAAGCCTAAAATTCCTAATTTGGCCCCAAAGGCCCAAAAAATTCCCAATCTGGCCCCGAAGGCCCAAAAAAATTCTCAATTTGGCCACAGAGACCCGAAAATTCTCAATTTGGCCCCAAAGGCCTAAAAATCCCCAATTTGGCCCCAAAGGCCCAAAAATCCCCATTTTGGCCCCAAAGGCCCAAAAATTTCCAATTCGGCCCCTAAGGCCCAAAAATTTCCAATTTGGCCCCAAAGGCCTTAAAATTTCCAATTTGGCCCCTAAGGCCTAAAAAATTTTCAATTTGGCCCCAAAGGCCTAAAAATTTCCAATTCGGCCCCAAAGGCCCCAAAAATTCCCAATTTGGCCCCTTAAGGCCCAAAAAATTTTTTTTCTTTGAGAACTAGGGGCCTTTCGAAAAGTCGAGATGTCCAGCCCTAAGCACTCTACCTTACATATCACATCCCATTGGGTCCTATCCTAGGTGTCCTAGCATACCAATATTACTCTACACTATCTCACATACCTTATGAAAACACCTTGTATAGGATAGTCTAAATCGTTTTGACTATGTCCTTTCACAGGTACCCCTCCAAAGACCACCAGTACTCGAAATACCAACTGAGCTCTCACCCACAAGTTCAACAACCCTGACTGCACCAATGGCATCACTGTCTGACATCCGAACCCTCATGGAACAATTGGAAGCCAGAATGGAGGCCAGAATGAATGAGGCCTTAGCTGCACAAAGGACTGCCCTAATAGCTGAACTAAGTAGTGGAAATGGAAATGGGGCTTCAGCTGGGGGAAGTGGACCTGCTACCTCCAATCAAGGACCTGGTGCTGAACCGACAAACCCTACCCTTAACCTGGATGACATGCCCTCCAAAACTACTTCTGAGCTGGAAGCTCAGAAAATGAGAGAGAAGCTGGAATCGTTGGAAAGATCTATTACTGCCCTTAAGACACACAAGGAAGTGGTGGACATGGACTCCTTATCCTTGTTCCCCGAAGCGAGACTGCCAACAAAATTCAAAATGCCCAACATGGATAAGTTTGACGGAACCACCTGTCCCAAAACTCATCTGAAAATGTATGTGGGTGCCCTAAACCCGTTTGGCCTGAACAGCGAGCTCCTTGCTCAGTTGTTTTAGCAATCTTTGACTGGTGCTGCATTAAGATGGTTTGTAAGCTTGGATCGTTCCAAAATGAAGAATTGGGAGGACATATGCAATGCTTTCAACACGTAGTACCATTATAATATCGAAGTGGATGTTACCCGGAGGGAGCTGGAAACCACTAAACAAAAGAACAATGAGCCCTTCTCCTCGTTCCTTTCGAGGTGGAGAGCCAAAGCTGCTCAAATGATCAACCGACCCTCTGAACAGGAACAAGTTGACATAATAATCAAGAATTTACTGCCTGTCTACCAGTCACAGCTTCAAACACAGTACTTGCCTACGTTCCAATCGCTCATTACGACTGCAACTAAGGTGGAAGACTTAATCCAGTTGGGTCAACTCAAAGAAGACTCATACAAGAAGCAGAATCATGCTGGGTCCAGTGAGACAAATGAAATAGCCAGTATAATCCCCACGAATCCTTTACGTGTTGGGAATTTGGGAAGCAATCGGCCAAGGAGGCAATATATTGATCTCGGCATGCCAATCCTTTTGGTGTTCCGAGAAGCGGTGAAAGCAAATTTACTGAAGCCCTTAGAAACAAGGCCATTACCAAACCCCCTGCCCCAGAATTTCAAAGCCAATGAATACTGTGAGTACCATCAAGGACATGGGCATAAGACCGAATCATGCTGGACTTTGAAAAACCGTCTACAAAGACCTGGTTGACAATGGGTCCATCATCCCCAAGAGCAAGCTGAACATCAACCAATCCCTTGCCTAACCATGGGATTAATGCGAAAAAAAATTTTGCTGAACAAGAATTGTTCGATCCTTTCGAACTTCTCTTAGAAATGAATGAAGTTTGTGTTTGAGAAGATTGATATCAAACCTCCAACCGAACAAAGGAATTGTTCAAGACCAACAACAACCTGTCTGATCGATTTAAGCATCGAGAAGAACGAAGTCACTACAGTCAATTCAATCCTAGTCCATCACAGTCCACCTAGAGTCTATCTTTTAGGGTCTAGTTCTTTTTCTTTTCATTTTCATTTCCATTCAAGTTTTCATTCAATTTAAATTTGTAAATCTAAGTGTCTTTTGTACACAAATTTTGTCTTATCAATAAAAAGGGATCAGTTTACGTTCCAATCATGTTTATACTCTCTCTCTATCTTTTCCTGTGAAAGCAAAAAAAAAAATTGAAAAAAAAATAATTGAAAGAAAATGATGACAAAAAAAAGAGATAATAAAAATTGGCAAAGAAAAATGCATTCATTTGCTCTGCATCAATCAAAGCTCGGGGCATTCTAAGAAGCACCATCAAAGGGGAAGTTTTGAAGGGTAATCATAGAAAGGATCCAACAAAGGGTATACAAGACTTCAAACAGTACCGAGGCAAAGCCGATTGAAGGGGTTAGGACCAGAATGGTTTCTCCAAAAACCCAGGAATGGAAGATGCTCCGACAGAGAGGTGTCTGAATTTTGAGTTTAAAAGCGACAGAATAAAGAAGTTATGTTTGGAATTGGGTTGGGTCTGCACGAAGTCGTAATGCTATCCATACACTACTCAAGTCATCTCAGAATCAAGTTGCCTCAAAATTCTTTATGGAGAGGCTGCTTCTAAGCAAGCAAAAGGAAAAACGGGACGAAAGGAACCCCTGGTCAAAAGGAAGCAAACAAGCCAAAGAAAAAAAAAAATGGGTCAAAAGGAACTTCTGCACGAAAGAAAGAAATCAAGGACAAAGCTACAGGAAATCAAGTTGTCAAAAACGGGTCAACTGCAAGCTCTCCTTTAAATTCAAGCCCATCAAGGGTAGATGACAAATCATTTCAGCCATAAGGACAAAGACCAAGCGGCTGCTCACATTTTAAAAAAGCAAGTTAAAAGAAGCAGTCATTTCCACGAATTGGATGACAACAAACACCTTAAAAATCAAGCGCCAAACATGGCACAAGTACAAGTGTCCTTATAAACAAGGATCATTTCTCAAAACAAGGAAAAGGAAGAGTCTCCTCAAAGTTCCTTATGGAGAGGAGAACCATTGAGGAAATAAGTTTCAAATTCAGAGGAAGATAGAGTTCAAGAAAAGGAATCAAATTGACCTCAAGAATTCAAACATGGCAAAGCCACAAACTCAAAGCATAAAAGCTTCTTCAACACTCGAGTAACTTAAGTTACCACCACAATGTGGGTATTCAAAACTCTTTGTGATGAATACAAGTCATATTTCAGTCAACCTGTGGTAAAACAACTACGACAACAAAATCAGATTCGCCTAGGGTCATCACTACCATACGAGCTCAAGTCAATAAGTTGATTCAACATCATCAAGCCGGGAAGGAATCCCACGAAGAAATCAAGCCAGAAATGAATTCTGCATCAACATCAAGTCGGGAATGAATCCCGTAAAGACATCAAGCCGGGAAGGAATCCCGCGAAGAAATCAAGTCAGAAATGGATCTTGCATTGGGAAGGAATCCCGCAAAGACATCAAGCCGGGAAGGAATCCCGCGACGAAATCAAGCCAGAAATGAATTCTGCATGAACATCAAGTCGAGAATGAATCTCGTAAAGACATCGAGCCGGGAAGGAATCCCGCGACGAAATCAAGCCAGAAATGAATTCTGCATCAACATCAAGCTGGGAAGGAATCCCGCAAAGACATCAAGTCGGGAAGGAATCCTGCGAAGACATCAAGCCGGCAAGGAATCCCGCGAAGAAATCAAGTTAGAAATGAATTCTGCATCAACATCAAGCCGGGAAGGAATCCCGCAAAGACATCAAGTCGGGAAGGAATCCCGCAAAAACAGCAAGTCGGAAATAAATTCCGCACCAAGACGGAAAGGAATTCCGCACTAACATCAAGCCGGAGATGAATTCCGCACCAGCCGAGCACGAAGTTCGCATCCCGGAAGGAACTACGAAAGACCTGATTCTCCCCATCCCCCGAAGAGTTCTTGGAGATACGTAGGCAGCCACAAAGGCGCGGTTACAACCATAAGTTTGCATCATAAATAGCATTTTCTCTTTGCCAATAAAAAAAAAATAAATAAATAAAAAAGAGAAGAAAAGAAAAATAAAAGCTGAAGTTGAAAACCCGAAAGGGCGGCTTCAGGCAAGAATTGAGCCCGCTAGGCTGAAAACCCGAAAGGGTGGTCTAGGCAAAAGTTAGGGCAAAGAGCCTGCTAGAGTCGAAAACCCGAAAGGGTGGCTACTAGGCAAAAGTTAAGGCCAAAAAAAAAAAAAAAAAAAGTGCTTTCATGAATTCTTTTAGAGAGTCCATTTTTGTAGGATAAACAGCAAAATTCACCACAAGAAAAATTTGAGTCTCTAAATCGAGTCTCCAATGAGTCTCTAAAATCGAGTCTCCATCACCAGTGGTCATTCCACAACGAGTCACAAAAATCGAGTCATTCTCAAAAGTTCGTTTTGAAAGCGTCACTCTTTGAGTCATTCCTCGAAAAAAAAAAAAAAAAAAGAAAAAAAGAGAGAGGAAAGTGTCAATTCAATCCCCCGGGTTTCCAAAACAGCCCTAAAAAATGTCAAACATAATCGTCGAGAGGTAATTCTTTAATACCTTGTCGCCACTCGGACCATCGTTTCTTCGATCCTTTCAAACGAGCGATGTCATCCACATTGTCCGTTGCCTAGAGTCATATAAGTGGCTTTGTTCTCTTTGATTCCTCAATCGATTGGACAAGTACAACCCCAATCTTTTGAAGTATTCCATGGTCAGCACCATTCTGAGGGCAAGAAGTGATAAGAACCTTCACCATTCTCCCATCACAGAAGTAATCACGGAATTTTGTCTTTCATTAAGAAGAAATTCCATTTCAGCTAATAAGGGCATCAATTCTCTCAAGCCGGGGGCAAAATCCTCCACGTCGGATTCAGGGGCAAGTGTTAAAAAAAAAAATAAATAAATAAATAAATACACAACCCAGGGTGAAAACCCAACCATCGTCAATCTCTTTTACACAAACCCAGGGTAGAACCAATCATTTTTTACATAAAACCTAGGGTGAAACCCGAACCAACAACCAATCTTTTTTCGTTCAACACCAAGCCATTTGATCATTTCGACTTTAGGTGGACCCTTGGTTCTCAAAAAAAAAAAAAACAAAAATAAAACAAATCTCTTTTCAAGCCCTCACTAAGAGGCAAAATCTCTTTTCAAGCCCTCATTAAGAGGCAAAACATCTTTTCAAGTCCTCTAAGAGGCAATCTCTTTTCAAGCCCTCATTAAGAGGCAAAACATCTTTTCAAGCCCTCATTAAGAGGGAAAACATCTTTTCAAGTCCTCTAAGAGGCAATCTCTTTTCAAGCCCTCATTAAGAGGCAAAACATCTTTTCAAGCCCTCTAAGAGGCAAAATCTCTTTTCAAGCCCTCTAAGAGGCAAAACATCTTTTCAAGCCCTCTAAGAGGCAAAACATCTTTCAAGTCCTCTAAGAGGCAAAATCTCTTTTCAAGTCCTCTAAGAGGCAAAATCTTTTTTAAGTCCTCAAAGAGGCAAAAACATCTTTAAGTTGCCAACATAAATCCATGCATTTGATCATTTCATTTAAAAAAAAAAAAAAAAAAAAAATCCAACGGCGGGGTTTCCTCCTCTGCTCATCCTCAAAATTTGCTCCTTCAGACAGCCACTGGCTCTCATAAATCATTTTTATGATAGCCAGTGGGGGGCAACTGTGAATACTCAAATTTTGAGGCTCAAAAAGCCAGTTTTCCCAGACTGCTACAGTAAATTTGACTTTTGCTACAATAAATTTAAATTTGACTTTTGCTACAGTGAATTTGACTTTGCTAAAAGCATGTTTTTCCGGACTGTAAACAGTCCGACCGGACCGAAGGCCATTTTGAAAGTTCATCGAAAGTACGCCAATATGGTACTTAAAACGTCCGGAATGTCGCGAGGATCGCGGAACAGGTCCCGAAATATTTTTCTGAGACCCGAAACTCCCAAAAACCTCTCTGAAGTGAAAGACCCGAGGGAGCCACCAAGCACGGCGGCACCTGCCGCCGGCCATCGGCGGCACCTGCCGCCTGGCCGCCCCGGCGGCACCTGCCGCCCTTGGTCCGAAAATGCCTATAAATAGGCCATTTTCAGTCCAATTTTGACACCCTTGTCTATGTTGACGGACGATCTTCCTCCCTCCCACGCTCTTTGCGATTTCTCTACCGCTTTTTTGCATTTTATTTAAATTTTATTGCATTTTTATTGTGATATTTGGACACTAAAATTGAACAAAAACTAAATTAATTTTCCCCAAGCAAGGAATTTAATCTGGAATTAAGAAGTGGTCGTCGGTTAAATCAGGTACGTAAACGAAACTCTGCCTATTTAATTTTAGCACTTCATGCATGTTTCTCTTCTACTCCTAACAATTCTATAATCGCATAAATGCATTCACGTCATTATTTTAGACAAATAAACTGTCTTAATTAATTTGATTAAAGCTTAAATGCCCGGTTAATCAATAATCGTGGCATTAAAGCCTTAAATCCGATAATATTGGCTAAAAGAGCCTAGTTAATTAATAACTACGGTTCAATTGCCTTATTTCGAACAAATCTGGCTTAAGTTCAATTAATCAATAATTGTGGCTAAAAGCCTTAATCAATCACGTTTTGGCAACAAATTGCCTACATTTAATCAATCAATTCGATAACAAATTGTCTATGATTTAATCGATTCTTAAGCAAACAAATTGCTTATAAATAAGATTAATCATTTTCAGCGACAAATCACTTAAAATCAACAATTTTCGGTAAAAAACCGTAAAATCAACCATTCTCGGCTCAAAGCCGTAAAATCGACATTTTTGGCAAAATGTCTTAAAATGAACCAATTTTCGGCCAAAGGCCTAAAATCAACCATTTTAGTGACAAATCGCTTAAATCGAACATTTTGGTAAATTAATTGCCTAAATCAACCATTTTGGCACAAATGCCTCAAAATCAACAATCTTGGCGACAAATCGCTTAAATGAATCATTTTGGTACAAATACCTTAAAATCAACATTTTTGGCAACATGCCTAAAAATCAATCAATCTTTGGCAAAATGCCTAAACAAAATGCACAAAGCATACACACTTATGCACAAAGCATACACACTTATGCACAAAGCATACACACTTATGCATAAAGCATACACACTAATGCACAAAGCATACACACTTATGCACAAAGCATACACACTTATGCACAAAGCATACACACTAATGCACAAAGCATACACACTTATGCACAAAGCATACACACTTATGCACAAAGCATACACACTTATGCACAAAGCATACACACTAATGCACAAAGCATACACACTCATGCACAAAGCATACACACTCATGCACAAAGCATACACACTCATGCATTAAGCATACACCTTCAAAGCCCTTTTAAAAAGGCCTATCGAACTACGTTGACTTTGATCTTCCATTCAAATGGAAGTACGTAGGCACGTTCGGGATTTCACCCCAGGCGACAAGTCAAAATCGCTTAAACATTTCACTAATTCATTCACCTTGCAAAGCATTCATTCATGGTTAGTTTATCAGCATGACATAGTCTCGGGATCCATCTCGGGTTTGCACACCATGCCTTAAACATTGGGATAATTAATCTAGTAACTAGGTTAATTAAAATTGGAGTCATTCAGGGTTTTTTCCTAGTTTACCCTAAAATAATTAAACAAGGTGGCGACTCACACACATCACGTGTATTTCTTTCTTTTGTCATATGCATCACATGCATGTGCATCCGGGGAAAGGGGTTCACAGCCACATTCATTTCTGGGAGATTATATCGTCAATCTCAAACCCCCTACTGGTTGTCGAGATTAGACCAAAACATAGGAAACAGATGTCGGAATTTATACCAATGGAACTCGTGTGTGGGAGAAATAAGGTTGGAAGGCATGCATTTCCCAACTCCCGTTCCCTTGTATGTTATAAACTGCTCATCTGCTGTAACATTCATGCACCACGTAATACTTTTCGTTTCAGCCATGCATTTAAAAGCTAATTTTCGGTATAGACGTTTGACCTTAATTTTGAGACTGGACCTCAAATTCATTTTGAATTACATAAAGCAATTGTTTATAGTGAATTTATACCCAAAAGAAAAGGGAGGTATAAGGGGGTTGCGATTCCTTCGTATTTTCACATTTCTCGCATTATCTGAAAGTAAGCGTGAGATTGCAAAAATGTGTAAGCGAAATAAGATCCCGCTTGGGACCATCTGTTCCAAGGCAAAAAGTAAGGAGACAAAAAAATAACAACAAAAGCATCCTGCTTGGAAATTCTTTCATTCCAAAGCAAAAATCAGGGATTTGATAGAAAATAGCCAACCGTAAAATCCAAAAGGAACGGTCGACGACAGATAATGCCAAAAATGTTTGAATATGAAATATATCATTGCTATGATATTCATACCAAATTTTGGATCCAGTCGTTGAAATCGAGATCTTATTTCCATACCGATTATTAGCACATTAGATCTGCATTCCTCATCCTATGTGCTTCTATTTCCCATGCATACACGCAAGACCTACTTTAACTTAGGTATTTTTATCTACCAGTCAGAATTGATCCATCCCGGGAAATCACCTCGAGAGCTTGGCACCGACGCCCTAGTCAACGTTTGGTCAGAGTGTCCCCAATCCCCAAGTCTACTCTGGTTAGTCTTGTGGCTCGTTCAAGTTCGTCGGATTCGGTTTCTGATTCAGATTTGGTTGAGATGGCTGATAACACTGTGAATGAGACTGGTTTCTCTCCAGCCCAGATAAGGACCATTACTGAGATAATAGCTGCTGCCTTTGCCTAAGAGAGGGCACAAAATTAGGTTCCTCCTGCTTCAAGCAATCAGCCTATGGTTGAGGAAAGGGAGATTCTAGAACCCACCTCAGGTAACCAAGCCTCTGTTGGTGATGCTGTTCCAATTGAGAATGATTTAATTAAGCAGTTTGCAGAGCTGAAAGATAAGGTGGAGAAAATGTCTGTTGCAAAAGAGAAGGACCCAGTCACCAATTTCCACGTGGCTGAATATGTCTTGCATCCTACGAGTTCTACTTCATTCAAGACTTTCAAGCATACCATATTTGAAGGAGACAATGATCCGTGGTCCCATTTGTCTGAGTTCATCCGGGTCGCCCAAATGAACCGATATAATGAAGAAGATGTCTTACGGGCATTTCCTCAAACACTACACAAGAGCTATAGGAGATGGTATGATGGCTTGCACACGGAGACGCAGCGAGATTGGGTCAGCTACAGACTGCTTTTCTCAAACACTTCAAGACAGACAACAGTGATGAGTTCGGCCTACGTGATTTGGAGAGCTTAAGGCAGGAAAATGATGAAAGCTTCTCTAATTATTACAGGAGGTGGAGGACAAAACTGTTCATGGTCCAGACAAGGCCAAAGGATCAAGAGCTGGTCAAGATTTTCAATCGAAGCCTGCTGCCTTTCTTCAAGGAGAGGATGTTGGCCCAACCTCTCACTGACTTTTCTCTAGTTCAAAGGGCTGGGCTGAATATCAAAGAGCTGTACAAAGATGAAAAGAAGAAGAGTCGAGGGTTTGGTAACTACCGCTCCTCCTACACTGATAGAAATGCTGGAAACACTTCTACAAACCAGTCAGGGAGTAGAAACACGGTTGGAGCTGTTAACGAGAAGGTGAGAAGGGAGTTCACCGATTTGGGTAGACCTTTGAGCACGGTCATGAGATCCTGCATTAAGAATGGCGTGCTGTCCAAATTGCCAGTTAATCCAGCTAAGCCTGTACGGGGTAGGTTTGTGGATCGGGACTGCGAGTATCACTAGTGTAAGGGGCATTCTACTGATGATTGCTTCAAGCTTAGGCACGATATACAGGATCTAATAGACAGTGGGAAGATTACCAAACCTTTCGAGCGTAATAAGCCAAGCACAAAGAATAATCCCTTACCACAATACCAGTACAATTATCCACCTCATAAGCCTTCAGCAGGCGGGTCAGTTAATGCAGTTGGGAATGGTCTGCCGGAAGAGCTGGTATTGGCAGAAGCCGAATGGGAGGAAAAGATGTGTGCCATGTTGAACATCTGGGATGATTGTAGCAATGAGGAGGAAGAAGAAATGAGGCCTGTGAAAATTGAAATTGAGAAGAGCATCACAGTCCAAGTTGGTGAAGTACCAGAAAGCGAAGACGAGCAGGTTCAGCTTGCGATTCAAAAAAGTTTGGCTGATCAGGAAGACCAATGGTACTACAGCAGTGATGAGGATTTAAATGAAGTTGGCATCCAGAGCTTGACCCGAAGTGGTCGTGTGTATAATCCAGACAATAATTCCCAGTCTAAGGGGAAAGGAGTTGTCATCGATGGGATAGGAAAGAAAGCAACAGATAAGGGTGAAGAACAATCCAAGGAAAAGAAAAAGGAAGATGAAGTGGGGAAAGCACAAAAGAGGGCTACTGAAGTGGGTGAAAGTAGTCAAAACAAAGTATTAAGTGGCGTAACAGCAAATTCAATACTGAGTCAGCTATAGAGGACTAAGGCTGACATCTCACTTTGGGATTTACTGATAGCTTCAAAGGAACATAGAGAAGCTTTGCTAGAAGCCATGACATTTGTCAGAGTTCCTGCCAAGATCCAGAGCGTGGATATGATTAATGTGTTGCAGCGCAGGATTGGTGAGATCACCTTCTTTGATTCCGATCTCCCTTCTGAAGGTAGGAATCACTTTAAGCCTCTGTACATTCAAATTACTGTTAATGGGCGAGAAACCCGCAATGTGATGGTAGATAACGGGTCGGCATTGTGTGTATGCCCACTAAAAATGCTGTCCAAATTTAAGATTGAGGAGTTGGAACTTGAGTCGTCTAACATGGTAATTAAATCCTATGACAACACCATGCATAATGCTAGGGGAACTTTCAAAGTAAAGATTTCGATGGGTACAATAGAAAGTTGGGAAGATATAGTGGTCTTGGACATTTTGGCCAATTATGCTCTGCTATTAGGAAGGCCATGGCTTCATCCTCTGGGTGCATTTCCTTCCACCTTGCATAGAAAAGTCAAGGTACCCTGGGGTACTGATGTGGTAACTATCAGTGCACAAGAAGATTTGAATGTGGCGGCAGTGGAGGGTTTAGAGGTGGCTGTGCCTTTATCTGGTTTTCAGGTGGCTGTGATTGATGATGTTGTAATCACTGAAAACAAAAGTGCAGTCAACAGGATGAGCCCTTTTTCTCATAAAATGATGAAGAAGATGCAATGGAAATACAGAAAAGGGCTAGGCAGAGATTTACAAGGAAGATTTGAACCTGTGCCATCATCACATGGTCAGCAAGGTCGACGCGGACTGGGATACTCAGAACATAGAAAGAAAGAGAAGTATGAAGTCCAGTCTCCGATAAAAGAGCCGGGACTAAACAAGATCTTCTTTATCCCAGAGGCTTTAGGGGAATTTCAAAGCAGAGGAAAGACATATCCTGGTCTGGAGATCTTCATGACAGATTTTGAAGAGCAGTTAATTAAGTTTCCAGAGCCTTCTTTTGAGCAGTTGGTAGAAGGCACACAGTTCATGGTTGGCATGGTTCAAATAGGCAGTGGCACGGAATGGTCACAGAAGATACCTGAATTTGAAGATTTCCTTGGGATTGGGGACGAAGCTTCAAGAATCATGCAAGAGCAGAAGTCTAAGGCAAGGATCCTCCAGTCAATACTAGCAGCGGAAGATGCAGAAGAAGCTGAGAGGAAGGTGATGAAGATGCCGAAGCATGAGGGGAAGGAAGAAAAAGCTGACCCAGAAGCAGAGGATGCTCCAGATGCTGATGAAGCGATTCAAGCAATCAAAGACAGTTGTGATGAATGTATTGAACAGGCTATTAATCCTGTCTTTTGTTTTTCTAATTATTGTTTTGAGAACGATTTGGATGGTTTCCCTTTATTATTTCAATCAATGGAAGTGAATTTTGACTACTTGTTTTCTTGTTTTCCTGATTGTCACATTCATGGCATTGATTATACCACGCGCATATTTGACATAAACGCATTGCATCATTTTGCATTTAACCTAAGCACCACCGAAAATCCCAAAATAATCGAAATCGGATCAGACTTTAAGCATGAACTCAGGCAGGATCTTCAAGAATGTATCAAGAGGAATTTAGAGGTCTTTGCTTGGAGCTATGCTGATATGCCAGGGATCGACAGATCAATTGCAGAACATTTTATCCCTACTGATTCGAACATTAAGCCAGTAAAGCAAAAAAGGAGACGGGTCAGACCAGAATGGCAAGACAAGATTAAGGCTGAGATCCAGAAACAGTTAGATGCAGGATTCTTAGAAGTAGTACATTACCCTGAGTGGCTGGCAAACATAGTCCTTGTGCTTAAAAAGGATGGAAGACTAAGGGTCTGCGTTGACTATAGGGACCTAAACAAAGCCTCGCCCAAAGATGACTTCCCACTTCCACACATAGATGTTTTGATCGACAGTGCTACTGGAATGGAATGTTATTCTATTATGGACGGATTCTCCGGGTACAACCAAATCTTGATGGCCTTAGTTGGCAAGCATAAGACTGCCTTCACTACTGATTTTGGGACTTTCTGCTATAGGGTGATGCCATTCGAATTGAAGAACGCCGGGGCAACATATCAGAGGATGGCGACAATGTTATTTCATGACATGATCCATAAAGGATTGGAGGTATATGTGGATGATATGGTGATCATGACAAAAACACAGGAAGAACACACGGAGATGTTGGAAAAGTTCTTCGCACAGGTCAAACAGTACAACTTAAGACTCAATCCCAAAAAGTGCATATTCAGAGTCACGAAAGGGAAGCTATTAGGTTTTGTTGTAGGACCTAACGGGATTGAGGTTGACCCAGACAAAATAAAAGCCATTTAGGATATGGAATCGCCAAGAACAAAACGTCAGGTAAGAAGCTTCTTGGGAAAAATTCAGTATATCAGCAGGTTTATTTCTAGGTTATCTATCACTTGTGCTCCGATCTTCAAGCTGCTTAAGAAGAATCAACCAGTTAGATGGAACGAGGACTGCCAGAAAGCCTTTGATAATATAAAGAAGTACTTGATGAATCCACCAGTATTGAGTTCGCCTAGACCAGGAGAGCCTCTGATCCTGTACTTGTCTATAGAGGATGCAGGAGTTGGAGATATGTTGGCACAGTCGGACGCTGCTGGAGTAGAAAAGGCCATCTATTACATCAGTAAGAAATTACTGCCTATCGAGGAAAAGTATAATTTAGTAGAGAAAATGTGTATGGCAGTGGTATGGTCGATAAAGAAATTGAGGCCTTACTTTGATTCCTTCAGGGTCACTTTCGTTTCTAAAATTGATCCTATGAAGTATCTTTAGAGAACACCTACTCTAGAAAGACGACTGTCCAAATGGCTAATTCAGATGTCTAGTGTAGATGCAGAGTTTGTCACGAAGAAGATGGTCAAAGGTCGGGTGGTGGCAGAATTCCTGGTTGAGAATCCCATTGCAGATGATGAATCATGGGAATTGGAATTTCCGGATGAACATTTGTTGTGTGTTGAAACAGGAGTTTGGAAATTGTACTTTGATGGGTCAGCCAACATAAATGGAGCCGGAGCTGGTATCGTGATAGAGGCACCTAGTGGCGAGATCACAACAATGTGCAAAAGATTGTTGTTCCCGGTCACCAACAATATGGCGGAATATGAAACATGTATCATGGGAATGGAGGCTCTTCTTGCATCAGGAGCTAAGGAAGTCGAGGTGGAAAGTGGAAGAAGAAAGGTTGAAACCCTATGTTGAGTACTTGTTAAAGAAAGTAGCACTTTTTGACAAGATTACTTTTACTCACATAGGAAGGACTCATAACCGAATTCCGGATGCCTTGGCAAACTTAGCATCAGCTTGGCAGGATTTGAGTAAAGTCCCAAAGAAGCCATTTATCATTACCGCAGCAAATATCCCATGCTATGAAGAACATTTTGTGAACCAGATTGAGTCAGAGGAAGAACCCTGGTTTACGGATATTCTGCGGTACATGAAAGACGGAACCTTTTCTGATGATGCAACAAAGGAAGACCGTTCAGTTCTAAGAAAAATGGCTTTGAATTATGTCTTGGCCGATGGTGAGCTATATAGAAGGGCTTGGGACGAAATGCTGCTAAGATGTGTAGGTAAGAAGGAAGGAGAAGAAATAATGAAGAAAATCCATGAGGGAATCTGCGATACTCATTTGAGTGGCATGAGTTTGGCCAGAAAAATTATGAGGCAAGGCTATTTTTGGGTGCAAATGGAAGGTGACTGTGTTAATTATGTACGTCATTGTAAAGCTTGTCAGTACCATGATAACAAAAGCCATTTGCCTGCTGCTGAACTCCATCCAACAGCTCCTTCTTGGCCCATTTCAGCATGGGGTATAGATATCATCGGCAAGATCACGCCAGCAGCATCGAATGGTCATCAGTATATTTTGGTTGCAGTAGACTACTTTTCTAGATGGATTGAAGCTCAATCCTACAAAACTTTGACTGCCAAGCAAGTGGCTAGATTCATTGAGCAGAACATTTTCTGTCGCTATGGTGTTCCCCATCACATAGTCATGGACAATGGTTCTCACTTTCAAGCAGACGTCGACCAGTTGCTATATAGGTATAAGGTTGAGCATCACCATTCCTCTCCTTATCGACCTCAAGCTAATGGTGCAGTGGAAGCAGCAAATAAGGAGATTAAGAGAATCCTATCCAAGATGTGCGAGAAGTATAGAAGCTGGGCTGAGAAACTTCCTTTCGTGCTCTGGGGGCATCGCACTACTTTCAAGTCAGTGAATGGAGCTTCTCCTTTCGAACTTGTCTATGGGATGGAGGCAGTGTTACCTGTAGAGCTTGAAAAGAAGTCTCTCAGGGTTCTTGTGGAAGCCGGTCTAACCGAGGAAGAATGGGTCAAGAAAAGGTATGAGGATCTGGCGCTTTTAGATGGCAGAAGATTGAACGCTAGATTCCAGGATCAGATGAGAAAGAGAAGGATTGCTCGTTTCAACAACAAACGGGTACATCCAAGGGTTTTAAAGAATGGAGATTTAGTGTTGGTCAGATTGTTAGACCACGAATCCCAGAGTCATCCTGGAGGGAAATTCAGACCCAACTGGCATGAACCATTAAGAATTCAAAAGCTATTAGCTAAAGGTGCCGTTGAATTGATCACTATGGAAGGAAAGCCTGTCAATCAGATTGTTAATCAAGACCAAATGAAAAGGTTCTATGTCTGAAATGATGATTCCAATTAAAAAAAAAGGGGGGGGGGCTAGGTTGAAAACCCAAAAGGGCGACCTAGGTAAGAAATGAGCTCGCTAGGTTGGAAATGAGCTCGCTAGGTTGAAAACCCATAAAGGGCGGCCTAGCAAAAGTTAGAGCATAAAATATAAAACAAATAAAACTTTCAAGATTAGTGCGTGGTGCTTAGTTTAAATGCGAAATCTATGCCATGCGTTCGTGACATGTTTGTGACTGGTTGCTTAGTGTCATCAACTTGACTAGAAGGAGAATAGGTAAATGAATAGTTAGAATGAATGACCGTTGTATTAAAATAGTTCTTCTTTACTTCTGTGTAATGTTGAAAGAAGTAAGATTAATAAAGGGCTTGAATTTCAAATTTTTCTTCCTTTTTGTTTCGGGGATATGATTAAGGAATGCAAGACCTTCCTCTCTGCTTATCTAATCAAGACTTGCTCATCAATTTTGAAAATGTCCTGGCTGCTGGTCCTGCTTGAGTAATGAATTCTTTTAAAACATCGATCAAGAGAACAAATGCCATTTTCTCAGTGATTTCCTTAGAAAGATCGATAAAAAACCTATGGATAAAACCCTAGCACCTAGTAGGTTCATGCATACATAAAGGAGTTACATATGTTATTTTGTTTGATTACTGCAGGTAATAAAAATGGTCACCCCATCTTTTTATTCCCAAATGTAAGCTTCTATCTTTAAATCAAATGATCCGCTTTTATGTGCTTTCATTTATTGACCCAGGGGCAGAAGGCCCAAGTGCTAACTCAGCAAATAATTTTGAAGGAAAAGATTTGTTGTCTTTTGTTGCAGATGTGTGCAGAAAGCAGGAATTAATAAAGAGTCATTCGTTGAAAAAAAAAGGGGGAATACATTAATTGGGAGCTCACAGCCCCAGAACATAGGAAATTAAAGGGAAAAAGCAGTAGTAACAGCATTTATTCCAGTGAGCGAATCATCAGACACCAGTCCCTTCAAGAGCCAGTTTCATCATTGGGAGTAGAACCAGTCAATATATTCGGGTGTCATAGTGTCATGCATCACCCCTTGACCCAGGTACCAGGTGTTTCAGTTCCGCCAACGGTCAGCTAAATTGGTCAACATACTCTGCATCATAGGACCACTTTCAAAGTCATGGATTCTGGGAATGCGCTGTACAATACTGTACTGACGGTTGATCCTGTCTGGGAAATAGGCCATGGAACGGTCAAGACTGGCGTATAACACATAATTGAGGTTCATGCTTCCGGCTGTGACCAGTCTAATCCTCCACCAAGGGCAGGTCCACCGGATCACGGGGTTATCACTAAAATCAAATTGTCCTCGAGAGAGGGACCAAAAATTGGCAGGGCCATAGGTTGGAATCAAACGAGCTGGGACTGAAGGAATTAGGCTTAACTTATCTAGAGCCCAGGCTTGCAACAACATCGTGCAACCTCGATGGTGAACATTGAAGTTGGTGACATGAAGGGCAATATCCCTAATCCAGCACATGGTCTCTCCTATGATCATCATAAATACGGTGCGATGATACACCTGCATGTCCCGAACAACGGTCAGCAGTCGAAAATCTCCAATTCCAGGTCGGTGGTTTTTCATGGCATACATGTTCAGCAATAGGAAACAGCAAGCCTGAACCCAGGAAGGGTTCACATCCATGGACAGAACTCTGGTCAAGAAAGGTTCTAAGGGAAGACCTTGATCTGGGTCTATTCCGTCAGGAAGGTAAACCGGACATAAAGCAGCAATCTCGGCCAGATCGCATCTTGGGCCTGGGGGCAAAGCTGGAGTTTCATCTTGTTCAGGGTGATGACCCATCACGGCACACATTTCCTCGTAGGTCGGAGTTACTTCGGAATCTTCAAATTGGAAAACCATGGTGTTGGGATTGAAGTACATGACGAGCCAAGATAAGAAACTATGATCAGGCTTCAAATCTTTGAAATATTTCAGCCAGGCGAGTTGGTTCATGGGGTGAATTTGCCACAGATCATCAGGAATGGATTGAACAAAGGCTGAGACTTGATTTCTGAAAGCCATGGAGGGAAGGGATTATTAAAAAAGAGAAGCCATTAGGAATGTTGGATGAAGAGAACGAAGAGGGAAACTTCTATTTATAGGAGTGGAAAAGGCCTCAGTGAATGCACGCCATCACCATCTGGCATGGTATTTACTATAGTGGTTGGATGGGCATTTATGCGTAGATCACACCGGTAATTTGGCATTTATGCCTGCATTAATAAGATGGACAGCCCTTACAATAAGATGGTTGAGCATTTATGTCCGCATTAACTGAGCTGGACCACTCCTGCAAAAGAGTGGGACGTACCCTTTTCCTTTCTGTGATTTTGGCTCAGTTCCCGTTTTATTGCTTTTTGTCCTTTGTAAAGAAAAGTAGAGGGGCATTCATACCCGCATTAACCAAGTGGACCACTTTGGCAGGTAAGTATTACATTTCATCTTTGTTTCTGATTAATTTTTATCTTATTTTCCTTATTTTGTTTTCCGGTATGCAATAAATTGGTTGAGCATTAATGAGATGGACCACTCTTGCAAGTAAGTGGGGTACTTCCATTTTGCGTTTTTGTGTTTTTGTGTTTTGTTTATGCAGGAATAAAGTGAAGTCTCGCAAATTGTAAATAATAAACATGTAATTAATACTGTAAAAAAAAAAAAAGAAAAGTAATAATACTGTAATAAAGGAAATGTAAATAATATTGTAAAATAAATACAAAAACACCGAAAATGTACTCCGACGAGCTACAAAAATGTCATAAAGAGTGTGATCAAAATGAAGAAGGCTGACTAACATCGCCTCCTGCTGGGACCAACTGCCGCCTGCTTGGTAGAAGGGGGTGGAGGCGGTGGAGCATCATTGGACGAAGAGCCATCATCATCATCCTCCTCATCCTCGGAGAAATCCAAAGGAATCCCCTCCACCTCCAGCCTAGTCCGGAGCCAGTCAACCTCCAGCTGAAGATGAGAAATAGTACTGGTTGACCGGACTGATGCCTCCGCAGCCTGCCAATCTCTAAATCCTATGGAAATACAAAGAGGAGAAAGGTAAGAGGAGTATACAAAGCAAGAAGCAAAAAGCAAAAAGTAAGAGAATCATACCCTCTCGTGAAGCTCTGGATATAGTCGGGCAATGTAGGACCGAGCGAAGCCAAACCTCTGGTACAGCTCTTGATATCTCTGAGCAGGCACCTGCAAGTGCGAAAAGGCATTCGATAAAGAATCATTCAGGTAAGCATCTTTAACTTAATGAATTCGTTTTTCTACTTACATGTGTGGCATGCTCAGGATCCAGCTGTAGCGGCGGAGGAGCCTGCTTGAGGTCAGCAGGAATGACAATGGCTGGTCTGAGGCCTAGAGTAGGGTCCAGAGCAACCTCCATGCCCGGAGGAAAGGGGACATCGCCTAGCACGGCTCCCGTAGGCCCAGCCGCCGGAGCATCCGCCTCCGCCTCCACCTCCGCCCTATAGTACGCAGGGGTTTGATGCCTCCTCCTCTCCTGCGATAAGTCAAAACAAATGTAGTTAATTACTTGATCAAAGTGTTGAAAAAGAGACCGAAGGCACAAGAGCTACCTGAATATACTCCCGGACCTCCGGCAATCTAGCCTGCAGCCGGGTGGTGAAGTAAGAGGTATAATCACCAGGGATCAGGAAAACATCCACTGGTGGGCCGTCGTACTCTAGCAACAGGTCCTTCGGGGTCATGCCCTCCAAAAGGCACATATGGCGAGGAGCAGTCGGCACTCCCCTCTGTGCTGTGGGAATATGGAGCTCAAAGATCCTCTCTCCTAAGAAGTACCGGTCCACCCAGTAGCCCTGCAACAAGATCCTGCACCAGGTGAAGGCCTCTGCCACGGCACAAGAGGGATAGGCCGCCCAAGCTTCTCCCTCCCATGGAGTCAGAAGGAGCTGTAAAACAGAAGAGTCAGTAAATACGTAGTAAAAATGAAAGGAGATATGCTATTTAGAAAGTTCCTTGTACTTACATCAGCTAAGGTCCTATCGTTAAGATAGCCCCTCCAGTAGTGTGGATCCTCAGAGCTGGAGAAAGTATGGTGGTGATGCGCCAGATACCGAGGAATCCGCCGGGCATCAGCAGACGTATCACTCCCTGGACCACCGGGATAGATCCGGTACTCATAGGCCCACACCTGTAACAAGATTCCAACAGCTAAGTGTAAATCGGAGTAATGAAAAAATAAAGGAAGAAAGTCAAGGGAATAAGTGTCTTACCACGAGCGGGCAGAGGAACTGCCAATTAGACTCACCACTACCCCTGGTCCATACATCCAGACCATGGTAGAGATGAGCCAATGCGAGAGAGGCCTAGTCATAAGAGCCAACACGGCCCAAATCCCGTAGACAAACCAGCACAGTAGGGTCTCCCTTATTTTGGGAGGTGCACAGAAGCTGAGAAGAGATAATGTAGAAAAGGAAGGACTGCGCTGCCTGGTCCCTCTCCTCTCTAGTATAAGCTGGGGCAGCAGGTCTAGCATCTACGGGAAGCTCTCTCTGAGCAGCTAGTCTGGTCCGGATCCGCTCGGCCCAAAACTTGTAGACGAGCTCGTAAGAAACGTACCCCTGCGCGGTGTACCTGGTATAAGTGGTCACGCCGAGTAGGGTACGAACTAGCTCAGCTCCCAAGGCAGCTGTCTGGTACCGCGCATCTAGAGGAGCAACTTGGCCCTCGAACCCAAGCCCAGTGATGGCAGTGTAGTCGGCTGGAGTCAGGGTCATCTCTCCGAAACTGAATATGAATGAATGGGTGCAGTCATTCCACCGCTCCATCAGCGCGTAGCGCATGGCGGGTGGAAACCGAGGCTGAGTCCGGTAGAGTCCAGCGGCATAATCACCGAAATCAGCAGCAACGACTTTAGACCGCATAGGGGGGTCTAATAAGTCCCAAAAGGCTAAAGCATCAGTGGAGGATCCACCAGCACGGGCCTTGCCCAGATTGACCTATGTAAGAAAATCCACACAAAAAGAGAATTAAAACTAACACTTGTCTATTTTTGTTTTCATGGCAAGAAAATAGAGTGTTCAAACCTCTGGCCAGACACAGCCGTGTCACGTGACTACGGTCGCGTCAAGCAGCTACGGAGTTGTGTCACGCAGCTTGTCAAAATTTTGCCTTCGGACTAACAGCCGCGTCACGCAACCACAAAGTCACGCCACGCAGCTTGTCAAGGACGCATCCTCTGACTAACAGTTGCGTCATGCAACTATTCGTCCGAAGAACAGATGTGTGACACATCTGTCGAAGGTGAGACAGAAAAGAGAAACCCTAACTTTTTTATTTGCCAATTTCTATGTCTTCTATGCATCTACAGGGCCTAAGCAAGTTGCAATCAACATGGCGAAGCATTTCAAGATAGCAAACAAGGCATCGAAACACGCAAGATAGGCAAAATAGAAATCCAGAGACAATGGGGTCGCGTAACTCCGCGTTTGTTGCGTCACGTAACTGTTCATGCCAGAACAGCTGCGTCACGCAACTGCTCGCTAGAACAGCTGTGCCACGCAACTGTTCACAGGAGAACAGTCGCGTCACGCAACTCCTTCCTGTGTGACGCTACTACCGATGCACAAACAGCACAAAATTGCACCAAAAATCATTCGCAACGCATTACAAGCAAGAAATTCAAGTGGAAAGTTACTTACCTCAGATTGGAAACCGCGCATCGCGTCGGTATCGTGTCGAATGGGAAAATCGGAGCCCGACAATGGGAGAAGCTGAAGAGGTCGCGTCCCGGGTGTCAGTGCATTGCGGCTCATCGAAACTCGCACACCCTCGAAAACTGGGATGTCCGGGATCGCCCATAGAGTGTCCATCTCGGGTGTGTAAGCAGAAGCAGGGATCTCGGGAAGTTGGGCCATCTTAGCTAGAGTTCAGAAAATTTTGGAAAGTCTAAAAGTTGAAAAGTGAGAAATGACATGTTGAAAAGCTAATTTATAATAAGAAGTGAAAATGGGCCCAAGCCCATTAACACCCATTTAAGCCCAAAATGGCCCATTAGCACCTATTTCAGCCCATAAGGGCCCATCCAAGCAATTTGAAGTCAGTGTACGGTTCGTATACTTCAGCAATTTTGTCTACTCACCACACAGGGGGCAAGATCATCAAATTGCCCAAATTACTCTCAGGTAAGTTTTCTTTCAAACGCCGTATCAGGAAAGGCATACCTGAAAATTCAGGACTAAAAAAAAAAAAAAGAAAAAAATTCTTGCCTAAATTTTTGCTACAATTTTAAACAAAATTTTGCAATCAAATTTTCAAGGTTTGCCAAAAGATGTTATTTTGGACCCGAGTCAGAATTTCGGACTGGGGGCAAAAGTAAAATCTTTTGCCATGATGCAAAATTTCAAAGTTTATGATTATCAATGCATGGGGGCATGTGATGCTCCAACATTTTAACAAAGGCAAAGATCTGTTTGTACACAGAAATTGCTCTTTTTCTCTTAAACAATTTTTCAGGCCAACCAGTGATGGTGTATTACGAAGCTGCTTGGATCATTTTCTCGATTAGTGATGATGTATTGCGAAGCTAATCGATTCAATCGTTTTATTGATTAGTGATGGTGTATTGCGAAGCTGATCAGGATAATCTCAATGGCCAACCGGTGACAGTTTCTTGAAACCGATAAGTCCCACCGAACAGTGATGGTGTATTACAAAGCTGTTTGGATCCTTTTCCTGGTTAATGATGGTGAATTACGAACTTGATCAGGGGAATCAAAATCCTTCGAGCCTATCAAACCGAGCCTCGAAGGTATCTTCAGAGCCAATCAGACCGAGTTTTGGAGGTCATTGCCGATCCGACTAGAGTCAACAAAGCCGATCAAACTGAGCTTTGAATGTAACCAGATGATCAGGACAACCATTTCATCCAATCCGAGGTTGAAGGCGCGTCAATGGACCATTTAAATATTAATCGTTTATATAATTAATGATAAAGTGGGGAGGCAAATTGTTGACGCGTGTCTTTATGCCCCACCTAACCCAATGATGATACGACGACGCAGAATGAAGGGTCACGACCGTTCGGAAGTCTTTTAATCCAAGGATTTAATTTAAACTAATTTAAGGGTGTCTGATTTGCATTAGAGTTGCGTCATGCAGCTATTAGGTGCGTAACGACACTGATAGTTGCGTCACGCAACTCCAATCAAGATGACGTCACCCTGAATACCGACATAACTGTTTTTCATTCTGTTTGGGTACGTGGCAATGGTCTAAAAAGTGAGCTGCGTCACGCAGCTATCGGGTCTGTCATGCGGCCGTCAGTTGCGTAACGCAGCTGTGTCCTGACCTACCTCTATAAATACTGCATTTTTATCTTATTCGGGATGAGAATTTTAGGGCACAAAAATACACTCTTGCGATTGGGTTTTTTTGTAGAAACTCTTTTGAGTTCCCTTGAAGAAAAACAGCCATTAGAGATTAATCAAGTTAAAACAAAAATCATAAAAAAAGAAAAAAAAAAAGAAAAGGAAAAGAGGTGAGTGTTGAAGCTGTTAACAATCTTTAAGGCGTTCAAGCTGTTAACAATCCTTGGAGATAAAGGCCTCTGGAGCCCCTGAATCTTCATTCTTTAAGGCGTTCAAGCTGTTAACAATCCTCAGTTTAAGTGTTAGGTAATTCTTTAAAACTCTTCTTGGTATTTTTAGTGGTTTATTCTTTGTTATCTATTTTATTGGTGTTTTAGTATTGTAATCTTAGTTAAGCGGTATTCTGCCCACTCTTGGATGTTTTTAGACTGTATTAAAGCATGTTTAAATAAAAAGAAAACGTAAAAAGGGTTGTTTGAAAAATAAATACGGATTAGAACAGTTGCGTCACGCAGCTAGTAGTTCCGTCACGGATCTGGCAGTTGCGTGATGGAACTGTTCATGTCCAAAACACAATTGCTTCACCCAGATCAGTTGCATCCCACAGCTATTAGATCCGTAATGGATCTAGTGGTTGCGTGACGGAACTGTTTGTGTTCATTATTTTATTTTGTTTTATTTATTATTTAACATTATATTTTAATTATGGATTTGAAATAAACGGTTGACGAATCTGGAAGTTTTCCTAATTATGAACAGCTGTGTCATGCAGCCATTGATCCGTCACGCAACTGTTCTTCCATAGAATAGCTGCGTGACGCGACTGTGCTGGGGTTCCAGAAGCAATTTTTGTTCGAAAACTTAACGAATTTTGTACAAAAAAAAAAAAAGATTTAATTCTTGAAGTAAATACGAAGACAACCAATTGTGGGCAGATTGCAGTTTAATCATGTTTAGTATATTAATATGTAATTATGCATGAATTCTGGTATTTAGGGTTTCTTGGATTCAAATTGGGTAGAATGTATTTTTAGGATCAGTTTGTGGCCCGCCTTTAACCATAAGGCAACAGCGGGTCTTGTGTTTACTTTGACTTAACTGCTTTGGGTTGAATGGTTTGAATGATTATGAATGCAATGATTGAAATTGTTTGGGACGATTAAATAATTTTCCATATAGGAACTCGGTTCGATTTATTCGGGTTGGGTTTAAACAAATAATTTGGCTTTTCTGAATCAAAATTAGAAATTGTAGGTTAAAAAAGGCCAGTTTTTCCGGGTGTCGGCTTCCAACGAGCCGACGTACCCAATTCCCTTACCCAGAATTGCACTCGGTGCGCCTGACTAGTTCTCTAAATTGGTCTTAAATAAAATTGAGTTTTAAATGAAGTCACTTTTAAAATTGGAAACGGTGCATTGCTGTAAAAATGGGTGGCGACTCAAAATGTTTTATAAGACCGATTTATCGGCATCGTATCCAAAAGTGTTTTGTCACCACTGTTCAAAATAAGATCACTTTCCATTCAAAAACAAAAAAAGTGACAGTTTTTCGGGTCGGTCGGGGGCGAGACGAAAACAGGGAGAATGAGAGCCGTTGAATGAAGGGGGATGTGCCATATTTATAGGCCAAGGGGTGTTGAGTTAAGGGCACGTCGGTACCGAAGTGCTTTTTTTGGGTATCGATTAGGGCCTTTAGTGTGTGTCATTTCCATACCAAATTTGGGGTGATCAGTGTCGTCAAGGAGCTGTTAGGCACTAATTAGGGCAGATTACTGCCTTGGCCCTGCCTTTTGATTTTAGGGTTTTCGGGCTTCCAGAGGTCCTTTCATGGCCTAAACGATGTTCGATTCAGCTGATTCTCACGCCATTGGAACCGTTGCAGAATTTCCTAGAGCCTGGTGGTGAAATCATGGTCAACAACTTACCCCCTCCGAGAGATTGGAGCCGATCAATGTGTGATCTTTTGGACTCTGATTTCAGCACTCTTGAATGCAATTTTGGTATGAGAACCATACCCGATAGATCGTGGTGATGTCAAGAACATCTTGTGCAAATCTCGCCTGATTCCAAGAGTATTTTTCTTAAGTCAGTACGTTCCGTTTGATTTTTTGGGCCCTTTCTGTAAACGTCTGCTAGATCAGAAGTTACTACTGTGTTTGGGATTTTTTCTCAAACTTTTGACTGTATCCATGCATATATCTGAATCCAGTCCCACAAAGTTTGGCCTTCCGGGCAAGGGGAGGCTTATTCTCCCCTTTTCCTATAAATATGGAAGGGATGAGTGGTGGCCCATTTGCCCCACACATTCTCCTTCTCTCTTTTGTCTTCATTTGTCCTTTCCTCTTCTCGAACTCTGTCAACATGGGTTCTCAAGTATCCTCATCCTCATATTCCCCAACCAGCGATTCCGAGCAAAGCGTGAATGCATCCTACCCCTTGCCACCGACCAGGCAAGCTGAGCAGGAGCGGGGCCCACCGTCGCCACCGAGGCCGGAGACTGGTCATTGGGCGGCTATACTTGAGGTGTCGAACCTGTTGTTCGAGGATATACAATGAGTGAGATACATCACATGGCACAACATGGCCTCCTATATCCTGATGGACGACGTCCCTGACCACTAGCCGGTTTATACCCACGGCGTGACGGTATATATATATATATATATATATATATATATATATATATATAACCAGCGCCCTGACTCAGGAGAACTTCCTTGAGGACCAGGTCAAGACACTGCAGGATGACCTTAGACGTCGCTGAGGTCCCGGGTTTTTGCTTTTGTTTGCTCTTTTTTTGGGATAGGCCACTGATTTTGGCTTTGGTTAGTGTAGGAATTAACTTTATAGTACTTTTTTGGGCTAATGATGCGCTGATAGCAGCATCTTCTTTTGTAAAGCCTTGACTATATTATTAATCAAAACGTCATATTTTTACTTCTCCGAGTTTGCTTTGCTTATTTTGTCTGTCTGTACTGGATGGTTGGTTTATAGCTGCACTACTTGCCTATTTTGAATGGGACTGCACTGAATGCCTGTTTATTGCGTTTGATATGAAAGTCACCGACTGCCTGTCTTGAGTTTTCTTGATTTTGGCATTGGTCGCGCTATTCATACTGAATATGCACTGACTGCCTATTTCTTGAGTTTTCTAACTTTGGCACGGGTCGTCCTATTCATACTAAATCAGCACTGAATGCCTAGTTTGCACTGAATTGCCTATTTATTCTATCTAAGTTGAAAACTACATTGACTGCCTGGTTTAAAATTGATCTGGGTTGAACCCGCACTGAATTGAACTGGGAGTTACACTAGCTGCCTGTTTCGAATTTGCATTGAATGCCTGTTCTGAGCTTGCACTGAACTACATGTTTCTTAATCAGAATTGTATCTGCACTGGATTACATTGGGATTTGCACTGGTTGCTTGTTCTATAATTTTTCTCTAATTTTGGTGCTGATCGCCCCATTAATACTAAGTTTGTACTAAATTGCCTGTTTGATTTGTTTTAACTCGACCCTGAAAGTCATGGTTAGTTGATCAAAATATTCATGCATGACGTATGAATGCCACTTCTGATCCTTTGGCTCCACTCATGAGAGAGTGCTTTTAGAGAATTCAGGCCAAGTTTGCCTAATTATTTCAAAAAATTTTGAGATATGAAAATACTGATTTTTGAGTAAAATGATCAATTTTCTAGAAAAGTGTCTTTCCTTTTCATTTGAAAAATTTTTGGGAAGATAAATTCAGGGGGGCAATAGGTATCGAGGTGCCTTATGTAGGCACCGAAGTCCCCTAAATCGGTACCGTTTTGGCACCCGCTGAATGGCCAAATCAATACCGAATTGGGTCTCATCGGTGCCGATCTTAGGCATATCGGTGCCAGTGTGTCCTAGAGGCTGGCTTTGATGCCCTATAATTACCTCATTTATGGCCTCAAAATGGTGTTGTTTTGTGCCCGAAGCCTGATTTTCTTGATTTTTAAGCACTCTGCCCAAAAATGGAGCTGTTCATCAGTTATGGCATGCAAAGATGGACCAAGAGGTTGGCAAAGGTTGAAAAGATTAATTTAAACTAATACGGTCTGGCTTCTTTAGTGACTCTGAGAGGCTTGCCGGTTGACCATGCTTTTTTAGATGCATGCGTGCACAAATAGGATCCACAAACTGATATGTTTCAGTTCGGCAAGCATTATGAGGAGATGTGTCTAACATATGAGGAGTTTTACTTTTTGGGCAGTGATTCTAAGAGGGCTCCAATGGCTGTATCGACCAGGACCGATTTTTTCAAAAGTTTCATGAGGATATTGGGCCTGTCCATAGCAGAGAATAGGGAGTTAGTGGTGGACGACCGGTTGATCTGGTAGGGCTTATTGAACGGTATCTAGATCTACTCGTCTTTGTGGACTTAGAGATCAGAGATTCAAGACCCAAGCTCTAGTCTTTTGCTTGGTGAGCACCTGCATACTGACTGGTTCAGTTGGTGAGGGTGACTTGAGGTTGGCCGACTTGGTCCTCTAGATGGAGCGGGGAGATGGGATAGCCAGCATGGCATTGGCGGAGATTATTTTGAGCCTCGATCAAGCTTACAGAGTTGATGGATCTAGTCAGCTAGCCCAATCCTGCTTCAGGTAAGCATTATCGATTTAGCTTGTTTTCATGTTTTAGTTAGGGTACTTTCTGAAAGAAAGCTTAAGTTCTGAATTGCGTATAAATGCCTGTCTAGGGTATGAATAGTGGGGGTAAAGTCTGATCTTGCATGCTTTTGGGGAAAGGCTTGAGTATTTATATTAGGGTTCAGCTGAATCTATTTAGGTAAAGGGTTTTGCATATGAATGCCTGTTTAGATTTGGATAATAGAGGAGGCAAAATCTTGTCTTGCATGCTTTCAAGGAAAGGCTTGAGTATTTAGATTAGGATTCAGTTGAATCTGTAGGGCGAGAGGGTACTTGTATGTAGATGCCTGTTTTATCTTTATATTATGGTGCTATGTCTGATCTTGCAGGTCTGGTTGAGGGATCATCTGGGGGTTATAGAGCCACCACGATGTCATCTGTATGAGCCATCACAGTACCAATCTAGACGAGTTGTGTGAGACTCAGGTCAGAGGATGAGTGGTTACAGTGGTTACTGGCACTGAGGATGGATCAAATCTTATGGAGGTGTGACTGGTATGAGATTAGGAGGTTTCTGGTCTAGTCGACTAGGTTTCAGATGGCTTATCTGCTTGGCATGGATAGCATCACATTTTATCCTGGTTCTAGGCTAATAAGACAGATAAGGCATGTTTAGGGGTTGCCACCAGCTGGAGCTCTTTTTCGGGATACACTGATTTCCATGAGGATCACTATGGCCATACTAGGCGGTTGGTCAAGAGGGTCTCATGTTGTTGAGGTTGGAGCTTCTGGGGGCAGGACTACTACTTATGAAGTTTGGTGTGTGGTTGAGCATGGTGACCAGGAGAGGGAGTGTAGAGCGACTTTGACTCGAGAGATTGATGTTAGACTCTGGGCGAATACTGAGATGATCCTAGACTCTGCCCGATAGGCTATCCCAGAGGATTTTGATGACTATAGGAATGTACATCCAAGGTGGCATAGACGGCTTGCCTAGTCCTTGCCGACCTTATCTTGATAGGGTAGGATTTTTGTTGCTTGATTTTTTTGACTCAGCCCATATTTTTGTAAAGGTTTTGAGATATGATGCTGACTCATGATGTATAGAGGGTTCAGTTGATATTTTTTTGGACTTTTGACGCTCTAGATAGTGGACACACGCAGATAGCTAACACAAATAGATGATAGAGATAGATGCCTAGATGATAGGGCTTTTGTGATTTTCTTTTTACATAGCTTGTACTAATTTGGGATATGTAAAAAGGAAATCTTGGTGACACTTCTAGAAAGGAAATACAATTCCATCCTTTATGAGATTGCTGCTTTCGAGGTTTAATTTCTGCCTAAGCCGCCCTTGCGGGTTTTCAAATTAGCGGGCTACCTTAATTTTTGCCTAAGCTGCCCTTGTGGGTTTTCAACTTAGCAGGTTGGTACTGATTTTGCCTAAGTCGCCTGCCCTTGCAACTTTTCAACTTAACTTGGTGATTATTTATATAAATATATATATTTTTTATTGATTAGCACAGAAAATCTGGAATTTTCATAAAAGGGGCAAAATATGTTTTTATTATTGTTGTGACTGCACCCACAGGCTGGGCTACTGACAATGATTTTTCGCAAGTGTACGAAATCACAACAAGTAATATAGAGTAAGAAAGTATCATATCCACAGGGATTGTATATCAAGTACCAAAATTATATTAACCTATTATTATTTAAATGACAATAAGAGAGATTTGTTATAAGGAAAGTAAATTCAAAATAAAGCAGAAAGAAATCAAGCAAGAAAGGTTAGGTGTGTGAATACTCAAATTTTAAGGCTCAAAAAGCCAGTTTTCCCGGACTGCAAACAATTCGGCCGGACCAGAAGCCATTTTGGAAATTTACCAGAAGTATGCCAATATGGTACTTAAAACGTCCGAGACGTCGCGAGGATCGTGGAACTGGTCCCGGAATATTTTTTGGAGGTACGGAGCTCCCGGAAAAGCCTCCGGAGCGTAAAACTAGAAAGTGCACCGGCCGCAGCGGCGGCGGCGGCCCCCCCTTCACGGAGGGGGGGGCCGATCTCTGGCAGGCCGAGCCGCTGAGCTCCGGCGGCCCAGCCGCCTAAACCCGGCGGCCCGACCGCCGAACCCAGCTGCTGAACCCCGGCGGCCCAGCCGCCGAAACAGTCCGTTTTTCGCCTATAAATAGTGGCCCCGGGCCTTCTGTTTTCGACACTCAGTCTGTATTGACGGACGTTCCTTCTCCCTACGCTCTTTGCGATTCTTTACTGCTTTCTTGCATTTTTTAATTTTAGTTTTATTTTATCGTTGTGATACTTGGTCACTTAAAATTAAATTAAAATTAATTCTCTTAACGAGGAGCTTAACCTGGAGTTAAGAAGCGGTCGACGATTAAATCAGGTACATGAACTGAACTATGCCTATTTAATTTTAGCACTTCATGCATGCTTCTTTTCTACTCCTAATAATTCTACAACTGCATAAATGCATCCATATCATCATTAGGCAAATAAACTGCCTCAATTAAACAAATTTAGGCTAAACGCCCGGTTAATCAATAATCATGGTGATAAGCTTAAATCCGACAATATTGGCTTAAAATACCTAGTTAATTAATAACTACGGTGTATTTGCCTATTTCGAACAGTCCGGTTAAAAGTCCAATTAATCAATAATTGTGGCTAGAGACCTTAATAAATCACGTTTTTTTGGCAACAAATTGCCTATGGTTTAATCAATCGCTTTTGGCAAACAAATTGCCTATAAGTAAGATTAACCATTTTTTAGCGACAAATCGCTTAAATCATAATTTTTGGCTAAAAGCCTTCAAACAATTGCTTTTGGCAAATAAATTGATGCAATAAATTGGCAATAAATTGCCTAAATCAACATGTTTTGGCTAAAAGCCTTAAAATCAATCATTTTGGCGACAATCGCCTAAAATCAATCATTTTGGCAATCAAATTGCCTAAATCACTCTTTTTGGCTAAAAGCCTTAAAATCAATCATTTTGGCGACAATCGCCTAAAATCAATCATTTTGGCAATCAAATTAGCTAAATCATTCTCTTTGGCTAAAAGCCTTAAATCAACACTCTTGGCATCAAATGCCTAAAAATCAATTTTCAGGCAGAATGCCTAAACAAAATGCACAAAGCATACACACACTCATGCATGAAGCATACCCATTCAAAGCCCTTCAAAGAAGGCCTATCGAACTACGTCGACTTTGATCTTCCATTCAAACGGAAGTACGTAGGCACGTTTGGGATTTAACCCCGAGCGGCAAGTCAAAATCACATTTCATTGGTCTAAATCACATTAATCACCCTGCAAAGCATTCATTCATAGGTTAGTTCATCAGCATGACATAGTCTCAGGATCCATCTCGGGTTCGTAGACCATACGTTAACATTGGGTTAATTAATCTAGTAATTAGGTTAATTAAGATTGGAGTCACTTAGGATTTTGTGAATACTCAAATTTTGAGGCTCAAAGAGCCATTTTTTCTGGACTGCAAACAGTCCGGTCGGACCGGAGGTCATTCAAAAAGTTCACCGGAAGTGTGCCAATATGGTACTTGAAATGTCCGAAAAATTACGAGGATCACGGAACTGGTCTCGGAATATTTTTTGGAGGTCCGGAACTCCCGGAAAAGCCTCCGGAACGAAAAAAGAAAAAAAGAGAGGGGAAAAGGCACACATGCCCGCCCGCGGGGGTGGGCATGCCCGCCCAGGCCAGGCGGGCGTGCCCGCCCTAGCTGGGCGGGCATGCCCGCCCAGCATGGGCAGGCACACTCGCCCAAGCCTGGCGGGCGCGCCCGCCTAGCCCGGGCGGGCACGCCCGCCCTCGAAGGCGGGCAGGGGCGCCCGGGGTCGCGTTTTTTTCCTATAAAAAACGGCTCTGGGGCTCCGTTTTGAGACACTCAGTCTGTGTTGACGGACGTTCCTTCTCCCTCACGCTCTTTGCAATTCTTTTACTGCTTTTTCTGCATTTTTAATTTAGTTTTATTGCTTTCTTCCTTTGTTATTTGGTCACTAAAATTAAATTAATTAAAATTCCCTTAACGAGGAGCTTAACCTGGAGTTAAGAAGTGGCCGTCGATTAAATCAAGTACGTAAACTAAACTCTGCCTATTTAATTTTAGCACTTCATGCATGCTTCTCTTCTACTCCTTATAACTCTACAACTGCATAAATGCATTCGCATCACAATTAGGCAAATAAACTGCCTCAGTTAAATATGATTAAGCTTTAATGCCCGGTTAATCAATAATCGTGGTATTAAGCTTAAATCCGACAATATCGGCTAAAAGGACCTAGTTAATCAATAACTACGGTTAATTGCCTTTATTTCGAACAGCCTGGCTTAAGTCCAATTAATCAATAATTGTGGCTAAAAAGCCTTAATCAATCACGTGTTGGCAATAAATTGCCTACAATTAAATCAACCACATTTTGGCAACAAATTGCCCATGGTTCAATCAATTTTTGGCAAATGAATTGCCTATAAATTAGATTAACCACTTTTTAGCGACAAATCGCTTAGATTACAATTTTTTAGCTAAAAGCCTTCACAATATTGCTTTTGGCAAATAAATTGTCTTAAGTCAATCAATTTTGGCGACAATCGCCTAAATCACATCAATTTTTGGCAACAATTGCCTAAATCAATCCTTTTGGCTAAAAGCCTTAAATCAACATTTTTGGCGATAAACGCCTAAATCAAATCAATCAATTTTTTTTTGGCAAAATGCCTAAACAAAATGCACAAAGCATACACACACTCATGCATAAAGCATATCTATTCAAAGCCCTTCAAAGAAGGCCTATCGAACTACGTTGACTTTGATCTTCCATTCAAACGGAAGTACGTAGGCACGTTCGGGATTTAACCCCGGGCGGCAAGTCGAAATCACATAAACATTTTTCATTGGTCCAATTACCTTGCAAAGCATTCGTTCATTGGTTAGTTTATCAGCATGACATAGTCTTGGGATCCATCTCGGGTTTGCAAACCATGCCTTAAACATTGGGATAATTAGCCTAGACTTAGGTTAATTAAAATTGGAGTCACTTAGGGTTTTTCCTAGTTTACCCTAAAATAATTAAACAAGGTGGCGACTCATACATTCACGTGCATTTCTTCCTTTAGTCATATGCATTCACTATGCTATGATATTTGGGGGAGGGGTTCACAGTTTGGCGACTCTGCTGGGGATGTTATGTAATCATGTTGCATAAAGTGGACTACGACCGTTGTGTAAACTAACCTGCCCTTCTCAGGGTATTATTTTACTATGCTTTGTTTTGCAGGGTACCCTAGCGAAGATTAAGTGTTCTTTCTTTAAGAATGCTTAATAAGGAGAATTTGGACCTAATGAAAATTTACTTTAAATCATTTAAATTTGTTGATTTATTTACACGAATTGAGAATCTTTTTCTCCATTGCATAAAAAACAAATTTCAAATGAATTTCTTCTCTCTCTGTTCAAACTTCTGAGTCTGGATAGCAAGTAGCGCTAATCGGCAGGTCTCTTTGATTATGTCGACGGACAGCCAAAGCGTCCTCCCTGTTGCCGAAAACCATCCCTAATCCTTTTGGGGATGGCCCATGGGCATGCATACTGTTGGACCCACGGAAACTCTTTGTTTCACATGTGTTTAGGTATATCCATGCTCAAGGCTCAGGGTCCCTTTATAAGCCGATTCTCTATTCGTGTCATAGCCTATAGAACCTACCCTCTAGGACTGTATGCACCCAATGATGAGAACCATACCATTAAAACAGATTATGACGTGCTGTTACGTGCATTCATGACATACCATAAACATGGGGTAAACGCAAAGAGGACGGAAAACACTCTTTCACCATTAGTCATGCACAGTTGGACAAGGAGTCGACCTACCTCATACACCAAACACTATACCTAATCCAACTACCCTTGTACTTTCAGGTGCCCACGATCCAAGTGCCCACATCAGTGCTAGCCACACCTACAGTACTATCACCAGCTTCACCAGCTTCACCAGCTACACCAGCTTCACCAGCTACACCAGCTTCACCCACAACTTCAACAGCTTTACCTGCATCAATGGCATCACTTGTTGATATCCAAACCCTCATCGAACAACTAGAGGCCAGAATGGAGGCCAGAATGGAGGCTAGAATGAATGAGGCATTTGCTGCCCAAAGGACTGCCCTGATAGCTGAGCTGGGCAATGGTAATGGAAATGGGGCTTCGGCCGGGGGAAGTGGACCTGCTGCCTCCAATCAGGGTCCTGCTGCTGAGCCAACAAACCCTACCCTGAACCTAGACGACATGCCCTCCAAAACTGCTTCCGAGCTAGAAGCTCAAAGGATGAGGGAAAAGTTGGAACTGCTAGAAAGGTCTATCACTGCCCTGAAGACCCACAAGGAAGTGGTGGACATGGACTCTTTGTCTTTGTTCCCCGAAGCTAGGTTACCAACTAAATTCAAAATGCCCAACATGGACAAGTTTGATGGAACCACTTGTCCTAAAACACATTTGAAAATGTATGTGGGTGCCCTAAACCCATTCGGATTGAGCAGTGAGCTCCTTGCTCAGTTGTTCCAACAATCTCTTACTGGTGCTGCATTAAGATGGTTTGTTAGCCTTGATCGGTCTAAGATGAAGACCTGGGAGGATATCTGTAATGCATTCAATTCACAGTACCACTACAATATGGAGGTGGATGTTACTCGAAGAGAGTTAGAGACCACCAAGCAGAAGAATAATGAGCCTTTCTCCTCGTTCCTTACGAGGTGGAGGGCCAAGGCTGCCCAGATGATTAATCGGCCTTCTGAGCAGGAGCAGGTCAATATAATAATAAAAAACCTGCAGCCTGTTTACCAACAACGGTTGCAAACCCAGTACCTACCAACGTTCCAGTCGCTCATCGCCACTGCTACAAAGGTGGAAGATCTGATCCAAATAGGGCAACTGAAAGATGACTTAGGAACCTCTAAATACAAGAAGCCTAGCCAAGCTAGCAAAGTCCACGAAGTGGCGAGCATCACCCCCACTAACCCATTACGTGTGGGGAACATAAGGAACTGTAATCAGTCGAGAAGAACATACACTGACCTTGGAATGCCAATCCTTTTGGTTTTTACAGAGGCTGTCAAGGCCAGCTATATCAAGCCTCTAGAAGCAAGGCCACCTCCCAATCCATTGCCAAGAAACTACAAGGCAGATGAATATTGCGAGTATCATCAGGGATACGGGCACAAGACCGAAGCCTACTGGACACTCAAAAACCGTATCCAGGACCTAGTAGACAATGGCTCGATCATTCCGAGGAGTAAGCCTAACATTAGCACTAATCCTTTGCCAAATCATGGGATAAATGCTATTATGACTGACCAGGAACCAATCGATCCTTTCAAACTGTTCCTTGAAATGAACAACATCTGTGTCTTGGATTTGAATGACCTGAGCGAAGAAGTCGATGCCATTACCAGGAGCGGGAGGCAGTACGAACCGTTGGTCTTGGATAAAATCCAGAATAAACCCTATCAGAAGGTAAAGGAGCCGAAGGAGGACCCAGTACTCTCACAATTGAAAAAGACACAAGCTAGGGTGTCAATCTGGGAACTTTTGGCATCATCCTTTCCTCATCGCCAAGCTCTCTGCAAGGCTTTGAGCCAATTACAGACATCAGTGGAGATTAGCCCTGAAGTACTAGTATCCACCCTTACCCAATCATCCAAAGTACAAAGCATCGGATTTTCTGACGAGGATTTGCCTAAGGAAGGGGGCAGTCATAATAATGCCCTGTATGTCACGGTCCAGACCAGAGACAAAACTGTGCCCATGGTTCTCGTTGACAATGGGTCAGCTCTGAATGTCTGCCCACTAAGGGTAGCCAGTTGCCTGGGGTTAGAAGAAACAGATTTCACCCCCTCTGATCAGATAGTAAAGGCCTATGATAGTACCCGAAGGGAAGTGTTGGGAGTTGCCACGCTGAAGTTAACTGTTGGGCCAGCAGTGATGGAAGTCCCATTCCAGGTAATTGATGTACCAACTAGCTTCAACCTGCTCCTGGGTCGGCCATGGATACTTCATACTAAGGCGGTGCCCTCATCCCTACATCAAAAGGTCAAATTCCCCTATGAAGACAAAGTTATCACCATTCAAGGAGATGACTACAATCAGCTTAAAAGACCAAAGGGCCAACCTCTCTTTGAGGTCAACCCTGAGACCGCCAACCTACCCCTTTCGGGATTTCAGTATGATACTGTACAATTCATGGAAGGGAAAACTGCAAACTCTCGAATTCTCTTTGATTTCGGGACGGTACAGATAAACTGTATAGTTCCTCTGATGCAGAAAATGTCCTATTTGCCTAGGAATGATTATGGCGAAGGTCCTGGGAAAACATATCCTGCACTACAAGCTTGGGAATGCCCAGTGAATGAAGGGACCTATGGACTGGGTTATGAGCCCACTGACGAAGAGCGTGCTGAGAAAACCCGAAGAGGAAGGAAGGAAAGTATACAGATGCGGCCTTACCTTCTCACTTTGAACAGTTACTTCTGCAAACTCGGAGAAGCAGTTCCTTACTGTGGCTTCCGGGAGCCCTTTTGCTGCCCAACCGTTAAGAAGATGCTGCCTGGGATAGGAATATTCTCGGATGTTTGGGGCAACAAGCCCGAGATAGTAACCGAGCTGGAGGCAGAAGACTTCATGCAGCCTAATCTCTTTGATGAGGTTGCAGTTATCACCGGAAGTGATGGGAATCAAGACTTGTGCAACCTGATCAAGCCGAGCGAAGGACCTCTTGACAATTGGTACGCCGAGAAGGAGCACACTGCTGACAAACCCCCTCCCAAGTCAAACCTAGTACCTCCCTCTGTAAACAAATCCTGTATTGAGTCTGAGTCTGACCCCGAGTCTGAAATCGGGTCAGAGTCTAGTTCTGAGTCGTCCCTGTCGGATTTAGAGGATCCAGATTTCAAATTTGATGTAATCTTTGAAGACGATTCTGTCATAATCAATAAAGGCTTGCAAATTCTTGATTACCCTGTGTGTCTATCTTTCCAAGCATTTCCAAGCAAAAGTAATAATCAAATAAATGAAATAAAAGATGAAAAAGAAAAAATAATGATTGGCAAAGAGGAAAATAAATACACATACATTGCATCTGATTGTATGAACAGGGAACATATCAGTGAATGTTTGAAGAAATTTGCTGATTGCTTCATGTGGAAAGCGAGTGACATCACGGGAATTGACCCAGCAATAGTGGTGCACAAGATTCTAGTGTATCCGGAGACCAAGCCGGTGAAACAGAAGCTCAGAAGACTGAAGACAGAATGGTCCTTAAAAATCAAGGAGGAGGTTGCCAAGCAGCTAGAGAATAAGTTCATAGAACCCATCGCCTACCCGACTTGGTTAGCAAACATATTGCCGGTTCCTAAGAAGGATGGAAAGGTGCGAATGTGTGTGGATTACAGGGATTTGAATAAAGCTTGTCCGAAGGATGATTTTCCCCTGCCACATATTGACTTACTGGTGGATCGAATGGCTGGACACGAAATGGTCTCTTTGACCGATCTTGCTGTCGGGTACAATCAAATAATGATGCATTCGCCAGACAAAGAGAAGACGGCATTCATCACAGAATGGGGAACCTACTGCTATAGGGTCATGCCCTTTGGGCTCAAAAATGCCGGGGCAACCTATCAAAGAATGGCAACAACCATCTTTCACGACATGATTCACGGAGAGGTGGAAGTGTATGTGGATGATATGGTGGTTAAGTCGAAAACAACCGAAGAACATACGACCGCACTTGAGAAGTTCTTCCTTAGACTTCGAAAGTATAATTTGAAGCTCAACCCGGCAAAATGTCTGTTTGGAGCCACATCCGGAGTATTTCTAGGGCACATGGTTAGTCGGAAGGGCATAGAGATTGATCCTTCAAAAGCCAAGGCCATTTTAGAAATGCCAGCACCAAGGACGGAAAAAGAAGTTCGGGGTTTCCTGGGAAGGCTACAGTACATCAGCCGGTTCATAAATCAATTGGCCGATACATTGTGGTCCGATCTTCAAATTACTCAGGAAAGGAGTAGCGGTTAAATGGAATGGGGATTACCAGAAAGCTTTCGACCAAGTCAAGCAATATCTGCTATCCCCGCCAGTTTTACAGCCACCCAGGCTAGGAAAGCCCTTATTATTATACCTATCAGTGACAGAAGAAGCGATGGGTGCAATGCTAGCTCAACAAGCAGAAGATACAAGGATAGAAAATGTCCGTGTATTACTTAAGCAAAAGGATGCTAGAATACTGAGCTAAAATACAACAAGATAGAGAAGTTGTGTCTGGCTCTAGTGTTGGCCTATACAAAGCTGCAGCACTACCTCTCATCTTACACGACCTATGTCATCTCTGAATCGAACCCCTTGAAATTCCTTATGGAGAGGCCGGTCCTTGACTGCAAGATGGCTAAGTGGGTATCAGTGCTCGCAGCTTATGATTTGAAGTTTGTACAACGGAAGGCAGTAAAAGGTGGAGCCTTGGCTGACCAATTAGCAGAATTACCGGTCGAAGACCAGATGTCGGAGGTAGAATTTCCTGATGAGGATTTGTTAAGCGTGGAAAGTGAGGTCTGGGAGATGTACTTCGATGGAGCTTCAAACTACCATGGAAACGGGGTTGGAGTCGTATTCAAAACTCCTTGTGGAGAATACGTCCCAATCGCAGTCAAACTAGATTTCGACTGCACCAACAATGAAGCCGAGTATGAAGCTTGCATCAAGGGGTTGGAAGCGGCCCTAGAAAAAGAAATAAAAATCCTTAGGGTTTTCGGAGATTCCAACCTAATAGTCTCTCAAGCCCTAAGGAAATGGAAGATCAAGGAAGAGCGGTTGGTTCCTTACCTACAGCGCTTAGATGAATTGGCTCAGCAGTTTGAGGAACTATCTTTTCACTACCTGCCGCGCGCCAAAAATCAGTTTGCAGATGCTTTAGCAACCTTGGCTTCTATGGTTAATGTAGGGGGAGATCAAGTCATTCGACCTCTGACGGTTCGGCTGCAGAAACAGCCAGCGCATGTCATGAACCTAGTCGATGACAAGCCATGGTTTTGGGATATACAGAATTATCTTCAGAATGAAGTATACCCGGAGGGATCCAACAAGACTGATCAACGGACATTGAGACAGTTAGCATCTGGATATTTCCTTACTGGGGGAGCCCTGTATAAAAGGAGTTGGAATGGTCTGCACCTAAGGTACGTTGGTGAAGAGGAGGCTCAAACCATTATGGATTCCGTGCATAATGGGGAATCTGGGTCACACATGCACGGGATAGCCTTGGCTCGGAAAATCATGAACCTAGGTTATTACTGGTCAACTATGAATGTGGATTGTGTGAGGCACGCGCGGAAGTGCCATGAGTGCCAAATTTTCGCTAAGCTGCAAAAATGGCCTCCGGTCAATTTAAATCCAATTGCTTCACCGTGGCCTTTTGCAACTTGGGGCATAGATGTAATTGGAAAAATCCACCCGAAAGCCTCTAATGGCCATCAGTTTATCCTGGTCGCTGTAGATTATTTCACCAAATGGATTGAGGCAGCTTCCTTTTCAGTTTTGAACGCCAAGAAGGCAGCGCAGTTTGTACGTGCCAACATCCTTTGTCGGTACGGAACACCATTCGAGATCATTACTGATAACGGGTCTCATTTTCAAGGCGAATTCGCTGACCTCTTAAAGCAAAAGAAGATTCAACATCATAAGTCCTCACCCTATCGCCCACAAACAAATGGGGCCGTCGAAGCTGCGAACAAGGCTATAAAAGTCATTTTGCAAAAGACAGTTCAGAAACATAGGGCATGGCATGAACAATTACCAAATGCTTTGTGGGGATACAGGACTTCTATCAGAACGCCTACTGGGGCAACTCCGTATTCTTTGGTATATGGTATGGAAGCAGTACTGCCTATTGAGCTGGAAGTTCAGTCGACAAGAATTATCCGGGAAAGCCAGATCAACGAAGCAGATTGGGCTGAGAATTATCATTTACAACTCTTGGGAATGGATGAGAAGCGATTGCAAGCGATCCACCAAGCTCAAGTTTACCAAAGAAGAATGGCGCGACATTTTAACAAGAAGGTTAAAGACCGGAAACTCGAAGAAGGTTGTTTAGTCCTGAAAGAAATTAGACAGCCAATCCTGGACCCACGTGGGAAGTTTCGTCCTCATTGGGCTGGACCCTACGTATTGAAGAAAATATTATCCGGCGGAGCCGTCATCTTGACTGATTTGGATGGTTTGGAATTCACAAATCCGTGTAATTTAGATCAGTTAAGAAGATATTTTGTGTAGTTGTAATCATTTGCATAATGTAGAAAGAGCTACATTAGACCTGATTCTCCTTGGAAAAAAAGAAATTATGTATCGGAGATATGTAGGCAGCCCTCTTTGGGCGCGGTCTAAGCATTAATAAAAAAAAAACATTTCATATTTCATTCTTCTTTGCCAAATAAAAAAAAAGAAAAGAAAGAACCGCTAAGTTGAAAACCCGAAAGGGCGGCTTAGGCAAAAGGGGGTAGCTTGCTAAGCTGAAAACCCAAAAGGGCGGCTTAGGCAAAAATTAGAGCCTGAATAAATAAAAGTTGGCAAATGCTTGGAAAGTTCAAACGCCTAATGACAAAGTCAAATAATCCAGAATCAAGCAAGAGAGTCCAAAATAACTAAAGAAAGTGTAAAGCATACATCCAAAGATAAATCCAAAGTCCCAAACGAAAGGCAAACAAGAAAAAGATCACAAAAGTTCATAAGAGTCTAGGTATCCCGTTGCCTCCGCGGAGCGGCATCCTCTGAGTCTTCTACTGAACTCTGCCTAGCCTTGCCTGTCCGAGGGGCCAGCACAATCTCCTCACCTGTCCCAACCTCCTCTTCAACATCAGCCTGAACCCAACCTTCAAGAACACTCAGCAGTACAGTCCTCCTTGGTCTTTCAATCGGCCAGACAGCGGCAATGAACCAGGCCCGGTACTCGGGAGAAGTCTGAACACTGGTAGGATCGGGTAAAGGTCTCACCATGCGGTGATCTCTAACCCAAGCTTTAAGGACAGCTCGGGTAACACCAGCAGTAATGGCAGCATCAGCCGAAATATCATCCATAATGGGGACAGTCTGATCTATCCCCATCTGCCTCAAAACGCGCGAAGCGCAGTACCAAGTGCAGTGGGTAAGGCCTAGGAGGTAAACCCGAGAATGGCGGAAGCTGACCTGAATAAAGCGGTTGATATTGTACCAAGGGATGAACCACAGTATCTCATTTGGACCCAATTCAACCAGCCACGAAGTCCATGTTTCAGTAGAAGGGTGCGAGATCAAGATTTTTCGCATGCGATACTGGGAAGGATTGTAAGGAAGGGAGGTAGGAGCAGCCACCACTTGAAGATGATCCCTCAACCAAACCTGAGTAATGGATCTTTTCTATTACAAAGAAACAAATTAAAAAGAAGAAGAAGAATGAGGTAGGATAATAGGGAAAAAATACCTGGAGAATGATGGGAGAAACAGTCCAATCATCGAACCCTAAAGCGGCTCTATCAAGGCTTCTCATGGTCTCTGCCAGCACAACACCGCCAATGCAACCCATATCCTCCATTTGCCAAACCATGGGACAAAGCCGCAAGTCTCCAAAACCTGAGTCCCGGTTGAATAAGAAACCAGCCAATAAGCAGAAAACCAGGGCCCGCATCCTCAGCCTCATCCGGTCAGGGTCGTCCAAGCAAGTCTCTGAAAATTCATCAATCAGGGGCAGCAGAATCGCCTTCTGATCATCCACAATCATAGCCCTAGCCTGTGGCCGGCTAAACCGAAACAAGTTCTCAAATGACTTAACATACCCAACTTTCACCTCGTGCCTAACCAAGGGAGCATTGGGATCACACCCTATAATCGCACAAAATTCCTCAAAAAGAGGGCACATTTCCTCCATCATAGCCCCAAACCGAAAAACGTGAGCCTCAGGATCCCAAATCTAATACAGGCTCGCAAAAAGTCCCAGTCAACTACTACGCCCCTAAGAGTGATAACGGGAGAAATTCCGTACCTCCCCAAATTGATCTTTTCAACTTTGGAGAGACTCCTGGTCCAGCTATGCATGCTATGGTTGTAAAAGGGATTCATGTTTTTTATTTATTTATTTATCCTGTTTTTATTAATTAAAAAAAAATATAATAATAAATAAAATAAATAAATAATAATAAGTAAAAAAAAGAGGGGAGAGGAGAAAACTGACCAAAATAGTTGTTTAGGCACAGAATTCGAGAGTTAGAATGAAGAAAAAGGCTGAAAACAGCCTTTTTATTTAGAAAGTCGCGCCCAAGGGCGGCTGCTCGCGCCCTCTAGGGCGGGTATGCCCACCTGGAGGGCGGGCACGCCCGCCCGGTTAGGGTGGGCATGCCCGCCCAGCTAGGGCGGACACGCCCGCCCAGCCTAGGCGGGCATGCCCGCCCAGGCAAGGCGGGCGTGCCAAAAAAAAAAAAAAAAAATCTTTCTTGTTCTTTTTTACAAAAGGATATGTTCTTCAAAAAAAAAAAAAAAAAAAAGGGGGCAAGGTGTGTTTTTTTTAAATTGGATTCTCTTCTGTTCAAATCTAATAAACATGCATACTTTCAGTATTAATCAAATGTAGGTACAAATAAGTTAAGTACAGAAATACAGGCCAAGATTCGGTACAGGAAAATAAAGAGGAAAGAAAATAAAGGAAAGCAAGGAAGTCTAGTAGCTATCAGCGGCGAGACCTCCTCCTCCTCCGGTCGTCAAAAGCCTGCAGTGTCCAAGCTAAAGTTGGTTCCTCCTGCATTCCAAGGATTAGCTCCATCATCTGACTGATCAAGCCGTCAGGAACCTGGAAGTCACACAAAAAATATATATATATAAGTCAATATACAAATCTCTTATAAATCCTTTTTATGAGAGATTTATCAGTCATTACCTCATTAATGTCATCAGGAGGAAGAGCCAGGCGATTCACACGCTCCAGGGACACCTCTCGAAGAGACGAAGTACCCTCAGGAGTGTAATAGGAAATGCTGTATGGAAGGTGCAAATTGGCCAAACCCGGATGGACTGGCCTGGTAGCCTCTGAAATAGCCTGGGGAATCCTGAAGGCACCAACCGCATGGCTAGGGCCAGCTCGAGACAGACCCTCCACCGGAGTAGAAGAAGAAGGATGGGACGTAGGCCTCCTCCTTGGAGTCCTGGCCGAGGAGCCTGAAGCCCGAGAGGAACGGGTGCCGAGCGGCTGGAAAGGGGTCGACCTCGGGAGACTGTCAAGCCTAGAGCCGATGGGCCGCATCAGAAACACTTGGCAGAATTCATCATAATCTCCACCCCGGATCAATTCCATATGTGGGATACCTTCAGTATGGGCATCTGTAAGAACCATCTGTTTGCCCGCTCGCATGTCCTCAGGAGGAGGAAGAGGAACGGAGCGGCAGCCCCTAACCTGGAAGTGCACTCGCTCACCCAGGTAATAACGTCTCAGAACGGGATGTGATAAGACAAACCGCCGCCGAGACAGAGCCTCTGATCGCCTGAAATGGGGATCAGCCTCAATCCAATGTTGGAGTCGGGTATTCATCGCCCCTACCTCAGCCTATGTAAGGGAAGCAAATGTGTTAATAAATCCTTTATTTTTCACACGACCAAGGGAAATTAAGAGGGCACTCGCCTGCTCTATGGTACAAGTATCGAAGAAGCTCCGCAAATCCCCTAAAGACTTCTGGCGTAGAACAGACTGGTGATTAGCTCGGTACCATCTCCAAGCCAAAGGTACCAACCCTAGCCCAAGATCAGTACGGGACAGCTCAGGGCGGATGTAGGGAAAATACTCAAAAGCCCAAGTCTGCAAAAATGAAGGAAAGGATCAATAATAAAAAGGGGGGGAAAGAAAAGGAAAAGACAACACAGAATGAGGATATGCTCTTTACATTACCTCCCAGAAATAGTAGGTCCCGCTGAGCTTACAGTGGCCTCGACTCAGATCGCACATATCATCATACATGCGGCTCAAAATAGCACCGGCCCAGTCGTACTCAGTAAGATGGGCCAAGTCCTCCAAACTCTTCAGAATAGAGGGATTAAACTTCTCTTTTCTGTTAGACCAGAAAGACGACGCAAACAACAGCAACAGAGTGAATCTAGCTACCTGAGTAGCCGTTAGCTCTCCCTGTCTATGTCTGGCATAAATGTCAGGGGCCTGGAGGGATAACCAGTGCCTCGAAACACTCAGATCGGGAGTAGAATAGCTAGGTCTAACAATCCGGGGAAGGTCAATCCCTATCAGCTCCGTCATTCGGACGGGGGTGACCGCAGTCCTCCAATCGTCATATAGCTCGATCGGCCGAGTACCAAAAGGAATCCCAGAAATCAATGAAAAGTCAGTCGGGGTCATCATCATCTCACCCCAAGAGAAGTGGAAAGTGTTGGTGGTGTCCCACCATCTCTCAGCCAACGCACCCAGTAGGCTCTTATAATTCTGCCTACCCAGCTCGAGGTTTCTTAAGAAGTCCAGGTGAGAAGGGCCAATGATGGCTCCGACCGGGTTATTATGATCAAGTATGTCAAACGGGATCTCAGCAATGGAGGACTCGCCTACGTCCAGCCTAATGTATGCACCCTAAAAGGTAAAACAGTTTAAGGTTATCCTTTGGTTCCTAACTAAAAGATATCTTAATCCCCTCCTAGTATGCATACTAATAAAAATAGTAAGCACAAAAAGAAGTCAATTACAATTTGGCCTAAGGCCCAAAGAAATCACAGTTTGGCCTAAGGCCCAAAAAATTACATTTCGGCCTAAGGCCCAAAATCACAATTTGGCCTAAAATAATGGACAATATGCCAACAAAGCAAGCGTACCTGGGCAAAGACGCCGGTCATAGAAGCGTGAGTATCAGCATCCGCCATGAGATCGACATCACTGAAAGAGATCTCCAGAGACTCCAGCAGATCCTCGTCGCTGCCATAATCGGAGAAAGCCATGATGAGAGATTTGGGAGAATTTGAGAGAGAGCCTTAGAGTAAGAGGATGGAAATGAATGAAAAAATGAAAGTTTAAGCTATTTATAGAAGAAAAAAGGAGCCAAAAGGCGGGTCTTCTGGACGCGTCTGTTTTTTTGCCTTCAAAATTTGTGTTTCAGACAACCACCGACTCCCATAAATCATTTTTATGGTCGCCGGTGGGGGGCAGCTGTGAATACTCAAATTTTGAGGCTCAAAGAGCCATTTTTTCCGGACTGCAAACAGTCCGGTCGGACCGGAGGTCATTCAAAAAGTTCACCGGAAGTGTGCTAATATGGTACTTGAAATGTCCGAAAAATTACGAGGATCACGGAACTGGTCTCGGAATATTTTTTGGAGGTCCGGAACTCCCGGAAAAGCCTCCGGAACGAAAAAAGAAAAAAAGAGAGGGGAAAAGGCACACATGCCTGCCCGCGGGGGTGGGCATGCCCGCCCAGGCCAGGCGGGCACGCCCGCCCAAGCCTGGCGGGCGCGCCCGCCCAGGCCAGGCGGGCACACCCGCCCAGCCCAGGCGGGCAGGGGCGCCCGGGGTCGCATTTTTTTCCTATAAAAAATGGCTCTGGGGCTCCATTTTGAGACACTCAGTCTGTGTTGACGGACGCTCCTTCTCCCTCACGCTCTTTGCGATTCTTTTACTGCTTTTTCTGCATTTTTAATTTAGTTTTATTGCTTTCTTCCTTTGTTATTTGGTCACTAAAATTAAATTAATTAAAATTCCCTTAACGAGGAGCTTAACCTGGAGTTAAGAAGTGGCCGTCAATTAAATCAAGTACGTAAACTAAACTCTGCCTATTTAATTTTAGCACTTCATGCATGCTTCTCTTCTACTCCTTATAACTCTACAACTGCATAAATGCATTCGCATCACAATTAGGCAAATAAACTACCTCAGTTAAATATGATTAAGCTTTAATGCCCGGTTAATCAATAATCGTGGTATTAAGCTTAAATCCGACAATATCGGCTAAAAGGACCTAGTTAATCAATAACTACGGTTAATTGCCTTTATTTCGAACTGCCTGGCTTAAGTCCAATTAATCAATAATTGTGGCTAAAAAGCCTTAATCAATCACGTGTTGGCAATAAATTGCCTACAATTAAATCAACCACATTTTGGCAACAAATTGCCCATGGTTCAATCAATTTTTAGCAAATGAATTGCCTATAAATTGGATTAACCACTTTTTAGCGACAAATCGCTTAAATTACAATTTTTTAGCTAAAAGCCTTCACACTATTGCTTTTGGCAAATAAATTGTCTTAAGTCAATCAATTTTGGCGACAATCGCCTAAATCACATCAATTTTTGGCAACAATTGCCTAAATCAATCCTTTTGGCTAAAAGCCTTAAATCAACATTTTTGGCGATAAACGCCTAAATCAAATCAATCAATTTTTTTTTTTGGCAAAATGCCTAAACAAAATGCACAAAGCATACACACACTCATGCATAAAGCATATCTATTCAAAGCCCTTCAAAGAAGGCCTATCGAACTACGTTGACTTTGATCTTCCATTCAAACGGAAGTACATAGGCACGTTCGGGATTTAACCCCGGGCGGCAAGTCGAAATCACATAAACATTTTTCATTGGTCCAATTACCTTGCAAAGCATTCATTCATTGGTTAGTTTATCAGCATGACATAGTCTCGGGATCCATCTCGGGTTTGCAAACCATGCCTTAAACATTGGGATAATTAGCCTAGACTTAGGTTAATTAAAATTGGAGTCACTTAGGGTTTTTCCTACTTTACCCTAAAATAATTAAACAAGGTGGCGACTCATACATTCACGTGCATTTCTTCCTTTAGTCATATGCATTCACTATGCTATGATATTTGGGGGAGGGGTTCACAGGTTTTTTCCTAGTTTACCCTAAAATAATTAAACAAGGTGGCGACTCACACATCACGTGCATTTATGTCCTTAGTCATATGCATTCATATGCTATGATGTTTGGGGAGGGGTTCACAGTTTGGCGACTCTGTTGGGGACATTATGTAATCTTTTTGCATAAGTGGACTACAATTGCTGCATAGACTAACCGGCCCTTCTATAGGGCATTATTTTACTATGTTTTGTTTTGCAGGGTACCTTGACGTGAATCGAGTGTTCTTTCTTTAAGAATACTTGATGAGAAAATTTGAACTTAATTGACACATTTGATTAAACCATTTAAACTTGTTGATTTATTTGCACGATTGAGAATCTTTTTCTCCATTGCATAAAAAATGAATTTCAAATGAATTTCTTCTCTCTCTGTTCAAACTTCTGAGTCTGGATAGCAAGTAGCGCTGATCGGCAGGTCTCTTTGATTATGTCGACGGACAGCCAAAGCGTCCTCCCTATTACCGCAAACCATCCCTAATCCTTTTAGGGGTGGCCCATGAGTATGCGTACCGTTGGACCCATGCGAAACTCTTTGTTTCACATATGGTTAGGTATATCCTTACTCAAGGTTCAAGGGTCCGTTTATAAGCCAAATCTCTATTTGTGTCATAGCCTATAGTACCTATCCTTTAGGACTGTATGCACCCAATGATGCTGAATCACTCCATTAAAATGAATTATGTTGTGATGTCGTGCTCATTCACACATTCACCCCATACTTCACAAAAAATTCACAATTTGGCCTAAGGCCCAAAATTTCACAATTTGGCCCCAGAGGCCCAAAAATTCTCAAGTTGGCCATAGAGGCCCAAAAATTCCCAATTTGGCCCCAAAGGCCCTAAAATTCATAATTTGGCCCCGAAGGCCCAAAAATTCTCAATTTGGCCACAGAGGCCCAAAAATTCTCAATTTGGCCCTTAAGGCCGTAAAATTTATAATTTGGCCCCGAAGGCCCAAAAATTCTCAATTTGGCCCCGAGGGCCCAAAAATTCACAATTTGGCCCCTAAGGCCCAAAAATTCTCAATTTGGCCACAGAGGCCCAAAAATTCACAATTTGGCCCCTAAGGCCCAAAAATTCTCAATTTGGCCCCTGAGGCCCAAAAGTTTCCAATTTGGCCACAGAGGCCCAAAAATTCACAATTTGGCCCCAAAGGCCCAAAAATGCCCAATTTGGCCACAAAGGCCTAAAAGTTCACATTTTAGCCCCTAAGGCTCAAGAAAAAATTTTCTTTGAGAACTTAGGGCCATTCGAAAAGTCGAGGTGTCCTACCATACCAACATTACCCTACCACATAGGGTCAGACCGTCCCATCTCACAGGGTCAAGTCCAGATACCTTACCCATACACTACCCCACCTCACACTATCTCACTCTATGAAAACACCTTATATAGGATAGTCTAATCGTTTTGACTATGTCCTTTCTCAGGTACCCATAATCCGAGCGTCTACCCAAGTGCCAATCACACCTACAGTGCTATCGCCAGCTTCACCAGCTTCACCAGCTACACCAGTCTCACCTGCAATTCCAACAACCCCACCTGCATCAATGGCATCGCTTGCTGATATCCAAACCCTCATCGAACAACTGGAGGCCAGAATGGAGGCCAGAATGAATGAGGCATTGGTTGCCCAAAGAACTGCCCTAATAGCTGAGCTGGGCAATGGTAATGGAAATGGGGCTTCGGCCAGGGGAAGTGGACATGCTGCCTCCAATCAGGGTCCTGCTGCTGAACCGACAAACCCTGCCCTGAACCTGGATGATATGCCCTCCAAAACTGCTTCTGAGCTGGAAGCTCAGAGAATGAGAGAGAAACTAGAACTCCTGGAAAGATCTATCACTGCTCTCAAAACCCACAAGGAAGTGGTGGACATGGACTCCTTGTCCTTGTTCCCTGAAGCAAGACTGCCCACAAAATTCAAGATGCCCAACATGGACAAATTTGACGGAACCACTTGTCCCAAAACGCACCTGAAAATGTATGTGGGTGCTCTCAACCCGTTTGGCCTGAACAGCGAGCTCCTTGCTCAGTTGTTTCAGCAATCTTTGACTGGTGCTGCATTAAGATGGTTTGTAAGCTTGGATCGTTCCAAAATGAAGAATTGGGAGGACATATACAATGCTTTCAGCACGCAGTACCATTACAATATCGAAGTGGATGTTACCCGGAGGGAGCTGGAAACCACTAAACAAAAGAATAATGAGCCTTTCTCCTCGTTCCTTTCGAGGTGGAGAGCCAAAGCTGCTCAAATGATCAACCGACCCTCTGAACAGGAACAAGTTGACATAATAATCAAGAATTTACTGCCTGTCTACCAGTCACAGCTTCAAACACAGTACTTGCCTACATTCCAATCGCTCATTGCGACTGCAACTAAGGTAGAAGACTTAATCCAGTTGGGTCAACTCAAAGAAGACTCATACAAGAAGCAGAATCATGCTGGACTTTGAAAAACCGTCTACAAGACCTGGTTGACAATGGGTCCATCATCCCCAAGAGCAAGCTGAATATCAACCAATCCCTTGCCTAACCATGGGATTCATGCAAAAAAAAAATTTTGTTGAACAAGAATCGTTCGATCCTTTCGAACTTTTCTTAGAAATGAATGAAGTTTGTGTCTGAGAGGGTTGAGATCAAACCTCCAAAAGAACAAAGGAATTGTTCAAGACCAACAACAACCTGTCTGATCAATTTAAGCATCGAGAAGAACAAAGTCACTACAATCAATCCAATCCTAGTCCATCACAGTCCACCTAGAGTTTATCTTTTAGGGTCTAGTTTTTTTCTTTTCATTTTCATTTCCGTTCAAGTTTTCATTTGTAAATCTAAGTGTCTTTTGTACACAAATTTTGTCTTATCAATAAAAAGGGATCAGTTTATGTTCCAATCATGTTTATACTCTTTCCCTATCCTTTCCTGTGAAAGCACAAAAAAAAAAATTCGAAAATAATAATAATAAAAAAAAATGATGATAAAAAAAAAAGATAATAAAAATTGGCAAAGAAAAATGCATTCATTTGCTCTGCATCAATCAAAGCTGGGGGCATCCTAAGAAGCACCATCAAAGGGGAAGTTTTGAAGGGTAATCATGGAAAGGATCCAGCAAAGGGTACGTAAGACTTCAAACAGTACCAAGGCAAAGCCGATTGAAGGGGTTAGGGCCAGAATGGTTTCTCCGAAAACCCAGGAATGGAAGATGCTGCGACAGAGAGGTGTCTGAATTTTGAGCTTAAAAGCGACAGAATAAAGAAGTTATGTTTGGAATTGGGTTGGGTCTGCACGAAGTCGCAATGCTATCCATACACTACTCAAGTCATCTCAGAATCAAGTTGCCTCGAAATTCTTTATGGAGAGGCCGCTTCTAAACAAGCAAAAGAAAAAATGGGTCAAAAGGAACTTCTGCACAAAAGAAAGAAATCAAGGACAAAGCTACAGGAAATCAAGTTATCAAAAACGGGTCAACTGCAAGCTCTCCGTTAAATTCAAGCCCATCAAGGGTAGATGACAAATCATTTCAGCCATAAGGACAAAGACCAAGCGGCTGCTCACATTTTGAAAAAGCAAGTTAAAAGAAGCAGTCATTTCCACAAATTGGATGACAACAAACACCTTGAAAATCAAGCGCCAAGCATGGCACAAGTACAAGTGTCCTTATAAACAAGGATCATTTCTCAAAACAAGGAAATGGAAGAGTCTCCTCAAAATTCCTTATGGAGAGGAGAACCATTGAGGGAATAAGTTTCAAATTTAGAGGAAGATAAAGTTCAAGAAAAGGAATCAAATTAACCTCAAGAATTCAAACATGGCGAAGCCACAAACTCAAAGCATAAAAGCTTCTTCAACACTCAAGCCACTCGAGTTACCACCACAATGTGGGTATTCAAAACTCTTTGTGATGAATACAAGTCATATTTCAGTCAACCAGTGGTAAAACCACTACAACAACAAAGTCAGATTCGCCTAGGGTCATCACTATCATACGAACTCGAGTCAATAAGTTGCATCAACATCAAGTCGGGAAGGAATCCCGCAAAGACATCCAGTCGGGAAGGAATCCCGCAAAGACATCAAGCCGGGAAGAAATCCCGCGAAGAAATCAAGTCAGAAATGAATTCTGCATCAACATCAAGTCAGGAAGGAATCCCGCAAAGACATCAAGCCGGGAAGGAATCCCGCAAAGAAATCAAGTCAGAAATGAATTCTGCATCAATATCAAGCCGGGAAGGAATCCCGCAAAGACATCAAGCTGGGAAGGAATCCCGCGAAGAGATCAAGTCAGAAATGAATTCTGCATCAACATCAAGTCGGAAAGGAATCCCGCAAAGACATCAAGCCGGGAAGAAGTCCCGCGAAGAAATCAAGCCGGGAAGAAATCCCGCGAAGAAATCAAGTCAGAAATAAACTCTGTATTAATATCAAGTCGGGAAGGAATCCTAAAGAAATCAAATCGGAAATGAATTCCACAATCAGCATTAAGGCGGAATTGAATTTTGCCCCAACAGCAAGTCAGAAATAAATTCCGCACCAAGACGGAAAGGAATTCCGCACTAACATCAAGACGGAGATGAATTCCGCACCAACCGAGAACAAAGTTCGCATCCCGGAAGGAACTACGAAAGACCTGATTCTCCCCATCCCCCGAAGAGTTCTTGGAGATACGTAGGCAGCCACAAAGGCGCGGTCACAAACATAAGTTTGCATCATAAATAGCATTTTCTCTTTGCCAATATAAAAAATAAAAAAAAAAAGAGAAGAAAAGAAAAATAAAAGCTGGAGTTGAAAATCCGAAAGGACGGCTTCAGGCAAGAATTGAGCTCGCTAGGCTGAAAACCCGAAAAGGCGGTCTAGGCAAAAGTAGGGCAAAGAGCCTGCTAGAGTCGAAAACCCGAAAGGGCGGCTACTAGGCAAAAGTTAAGGCAAAAAATAATAATAATAATAAAATAAAATAAAATAAAATAAAATAAAAATAAAATAAAAAAAAAAAAACAAAAAGTGCTTTCATGAATTCTTTTAGAGAGTCCATTTTTGTAGGATAAACAGCAAAGTATGTCCTTAAAAAAAAAAAAAAAAATCCCTTTCAAAGGTCTTCTCGGGAGTTCCTTCGAGTCAAAATTCACTACAAGAAAAATTTGAGTCTCTAAATTGAGTCTCCAGTGAGTCTTTAAAATCAAGTCTCCATCACCAGTGGTCATTCCACAACGAATCACAAAGATCGAGTCATTCTCAAAAGTTCGTTTTGAAAGTGTCACTCTTTGAGTCATTCCTCGAAAAAAAAAAGAGAGAGAGGAAAATATCAATTCAATCCCCGGGATTTCCAAAACAACCCTAAAAAATGTCAAGCATAATCGTTGAGAGGTAATTCTTTAATACCTCGTCTCCACTCGGACCATCGTTTCTTCGATCCTTTCAAGACGAACGATGTCATCCACATTGTTCATTTCCTCGAGTCATATAAGTGGCTTTGTTCTCTTTGATTCCTCAATCGATTGGACAAGTACAACACCAATGTCTTGAAGTATTCCATGGTCAGCACCATTCTGGGGGTAAGAAGTGATAAGAACCTTCACCATTCTCCCATCACAGAAGTAATCACGGAATTTTTAGTCTTTCATTAAGAAGAAATTCTACTTCAGCTAATAAGGGCATCAATTCTCTCAAGCAGGGGGCAAAATCCTCCAAGTCGGATTCAGGGGCAAGTGTTATAAAAAAAAACATACACAACCCAGGGTGGAACCCAACCATCATCAATCTCTTTTACACAAACCCAGGGTAGAACCCGGTTAATGGTTAACCTTTTCTTTCACAATAAAACCTAGGGTGAAACTCTAACCAATAACCAACCATTTTTCATCCAAAACCAAGCCATTGGATCATCTCGACTTTAGGTAGACCCTTGGTTCTCAAAGAAAAAAAAAAACAAAAATAAAACAAATCTCTTTTCAAGCCCTCATTAAGAGGCAAAACATCTTTTCAAGCCCTCATTAAGAGGCAAAACATCTTTTCAAGCCCTCATTAAGAGGCAAGACATCTTTTCAAGCCCTCATTAAGAGGCAAAATCTCTTTTCAAGCCCTCTAACAGGCAAAATCCCTTTTCAAGCCCTCATTAAGAGGCAAAACATCTTTCCAAGTCCTCTAAGAGGCAAAATCTCTTTTCAAGCCCTCATTAAGAGGTAAAACATCTTTTCAAGTCCTCTAAGAGGCAAAAACATCTTTAAGTTACAAACATAAATCCATGCATTTGATCATTTCAAAGAAAAAAAACCAATGGCGGGGTTTCCTCCTCTGTCCATCCTCAAAATTTGTGTTTCAGACAACCACCAACAACCATAAATAATTTTTTATGGTTGCCGGTGGGGGGCAACTGTGAATACTCAAATTTTGAGGCTCAAAAAGCCAGTTTTCCCGGACTGCAAACAGTTCGGCCGGACCAGAAGCCATTTTGGAAATTTACCAGAAGTATGCCAATATGGTACTTAAAACGTCCGGGACATTGCGAGGATCGTGGAACTGGTCCCGGAATATTTTTTGGAGGTACGGAGCTCCCGAAAAAGCCTCCGGAGCGTAAAACTAGAAAGTGCGCCGGCCGCCCTCACCGACGGCTACGGTCGCCCTCACTGGTGGCGACCCAGGCCGCCGAGCTCCGGTGGCCCAGCCGCCTCAACCCGGCGGCTCGGCCGCTGAGCTCTGGTGGCCCAGCCGCCCAGACGCCTAAACCCGGCGGCCCGACCGCCGAGCTCCGGCAGCCCCGCTGCTGAGCCCAGCCGCCGAGTCCCGGCGGCCCGGCCGCTGAACCCCAGAGGCCCAGCCGCCGAAACAGTCCGTTTTTCGCCTATAAATAGTGGCCCCGGGCCTTTTGTTTTCGACACTCAGTCTGTATTGACGGACGCTCCTTCTCCCTACGCTCTTTGCGATTCTTTACTGCTTTCTTGCATTTTTTAATTTTAGTTTTATTTTATCGTTGTGATACTTGGTCACTAAAAATTAAATTAAAATTAATTCCCTTAACGAGGAGCTTAACCTGGAGTTAAGAAGCGGTCGACGATTAAATCAAGTACATGAACTGAACACTGCCTATTTAATTTTAGCACTTCATGCATGCTTCTTTTCTACTCCTAATAATTCTACAACTGCATAAATGCATCCATGTCATCATTAGGCAAATAAACTGCCTCAATTAAACAAATTTAGGCTAAACGCCCAGTTAATCAATAATCGTGGTGATAAGCTTAAATCCGACAATATTGGCTTAAAATACCTAGTTAATTAATAACTACGGTGTATTTGCCTATTTCGAACAGTCCGGTTAAAAGTCCAATTAATCAATAATTGTGGCTAGAGACCTTAATAAATCACGTTTTTTTGGCAACAAATTGCCTATGGTTTAATCAATCGCTTTTGGCAAACAAATTGCCTATAAGTAAGATTAACCATTTTTTGGCGACAAATCGCTTAAATCACAATTTTTGGCTAAAAGCCTTCAAACAATTGCTTTTGGCAAATAAATTGATGCAATAAATTGCCTAAATCAACATGTTTTGGCTAAAAGCCTTAAAATCAATCATTTTGGCGACAATCGCCTAAAATCAATCATTTTGGCAATCAAATTGCCTAATTCACTCTTTTTGGCTAAAAGCCTTAAAATCAATCATTTTGGCGACAATCGCCTAAAATCAATCATTTTGGCAATCAAATTGCCTAAATCATTCTCTTTGGCTAAAAGCCTTAAATCAACACTCTTGGCATCAAATGCCTAAAAATCAATTTTCAGGCAGAATGCCTAAACAAAATGCGCAAAGCATACACACACTCATGCATGAAGCATACCCATTCAAAGCCCTTCAAAGAAGGCCTATCGAACTACGTCGACTTTGATCTTCCATTCAAACGGAAGTACATAGGCACGTTTGGGATTTAACCCCGAGCGGCAAGTCAAAACCACATTTCATTGGTCTAAATCACATTAATCACCCTGCAAAGCATTCATTCATAGGTTAGTTCATCAGCATGACATAGTCTCAGGATCCATCTCGGGTTCGTAGACCATACGTTAACATTGGGTTAATTAATCTAGTAATTAGGTTAATTAAGATTGGAGTCACTTAGGGTTTTTTCCTAGTTTACCCTAAAATAATTAAACAAGGTGGCGACTCACACATCACGTGCATTTCTGTCCTTAGTCATATGCATTCATATGCTATGATGTTTGGGGAGGGGTTCACAAGGTGAAAAGAAATCAAGGATTTAAAATACTAGGGAATTTGATTTCACTTAATTCTATCCAATTTATTTTATTAGTTTGTTAATCAATTTTAATTATTCAAGTAGGAGAAACAACCCTGAAATCACTAACAAGCTCCCCCGATGTATTGTTAGCTATTCTAATCTAGTCTGATTTCCTATCTTCCAATAGCGCAATCAAACATAAATTAGATCATTGAGTATTCTGATTGTTTTGTGAATTCATAACCTAAGGTCATTAACTTATGAAAACCCCCCTTGAGTCAAACCATATAGCTTTCGCATCAAGTTATTATTCTCAAGTAATTTATTATCTTTTTCATATCAAAAACCCTTCTCCCGATAGTGATTAATGAAATAGTTCAATCTAGGGGAAAAATTCTGCCTGGAAGCTTTAAGCTCAATAATAAATTATAACAAGAACAATGAAAAACAGATCTAATATTATAAATTGGAATCGAATTAAGTTACATCAAATCCCTAGTATAAGAGTTTAGCTAGACATAGTAATTAAATAAAACTCAATAATACTTGAATCAATCTTCATAATTAATAATAAACAATGAAAAGAAAAAAACAAGATTAAGAGTTTAGAGACAAAAACTAGGTAACAGCTATGTAGATGGCTTCCTTGAATTTTAGCACAAATCTTGGATGCTTGAGACCCTTGAGAGAGAGAGAACTATGCCGAAAAACTACTCAAAAATGAGATATCAATTAATGAAGAGCTCCCCTCTTTATATAGAGCTCCTGAAGGCAAATCTGACTCCGTTTAGGAAATAGAATCCTTATTAAGTACAAAATCTTCTATAGGAGATCATAACTATTTAGGCCTTGGATTTCTTCTTAGTTAGGACTCTTTTCTCTTCCAAAATAGGTCTAGATCTTGTTTAGTATGTTTAGGAAACATTCCAAAGTGGGCCTATGTGAGAAACGGATTGATTTGTGTTTTTAGTTCACGCCAGTTCTGCCTTCGAAGCACGGGCATGCTATGATGCATATGATGCACGGCTTGGGCGTGCTAAGGTCTGGAACTTTGGCTGACTGGGCACTGTGAACCCCTCCCCAAAACATCAAATGCATATGATGCATGTGACTAAGGGCAGAAATGCACGTGAATGTATGAGTCGCCACCTTGTTTAATTATTTTAGGGTAAACTAGGATAATCCCTAAGTGACTCCGATTTTAATTAACCTAATTACTAGATTAATTAACCCAATGTTTAAAGCATGGTCTACGAACCCGAGGTGGATCCCGAGACTATGTCATGCTGATGAACTAACCTATGGATGAATGCTTTGCAGGGTAAAATGAAATAATTGGACCAAATAAAATGTTTATGTGATTTCGACTTGCCGCTCGGGGTTAGATCCCAAACGTGCCTACGTACTTCCGTTTGAATGGAAGATCAAAGTCAACGTAGTTCGATAGGCCTTCTTTGAAGGGCTTTGAATGGGTATGCTTAATGCATGAGTGTGTGTATGCTTCGTGCATTTTGTTTAGGCATTTTGCCAAAGAATTGATTGATTTGATTTGGCGTTTGTTGCCAAAATGTTGATTGGGCAATTTTATTGCCAAAAATTGACTGATTTAAGGCTTCTAGCCAAAAAGATTGATTTAGGCAATTTGATTGCCAAAATGATTTATTTTAGGCGATTGTCGCCTAAAATGATTGATTTTAAGGCTTTTAGCCAAAAAGAGTGATTTAGGCAATTTGATTGCCAAAATGATTGATTTTAGGCGATTGTCGCCAAAATGATTGATTTTAAAGGTTTTTAGCCAAAAAGAGTGATTTAGGCAATTTGATTGCCAAAAAATGTTGATTGGGCGATTGTCGCCAAAATGGATGATTTTAATCGTCGACCGCTTCTTAACTCCAGGTTAAGCTCCTCGTTAAGGTAATATTAATTAATTTGATTTTAATGACCACTTAACAAGGCAAGAAAGCAATTAAAGCTAAACTAAAATGTAGAAAAGCAGTAAAGAATCGCAAGGAGCGTAAGGGAGAAGGAGCGTCCGTCAACACAGACTGAGTGACTAAAAACGGAGGCCCCGAGGTCGATTTTATAGGAAAAAAGAAACCCGAGGGCGGTTCTGCCCGCCCTGCTTGGGTGGGCGTGCCCGCCTGGCCCGGGCGGGCGCGCCCGCTCTGCTGGGCGGGCACGCCCGCTCTGCTTGGGCGGGCTGGACCGCCCTTGAGGGTGGGCAGGCACATCGACCCGTGCCTTTTTTTTCGCTCCAGAGGCTTTTTCGGGAGTTCTGGACCTCCAAAAAATATTCCGGGATCAGTTCTGCGATCCTCGCAATTTTCCGGACGTTTCAAGTACCATATTGGCCTACTTCCGGCGAACTTCCAAAATGGTCTTCGGTCCGGCCGGACTGTTTGCAGTCCGGGAAAACAGGCTTTTTGAGCCTCAAAATTTGAGTATTCACAGGCACGAGATGTGCTATGCAACACGCTCCAGAAGTGTCTTTGTGGCACGGGCGTGCGCATTAGCACGGGTGGGGCATGCTTGTCTTTGTCCTTCTAAGATAGATTTTGTCATGGGCGTGCTAGGCAAGCATACCCTTGAGTTTCTTTTTGACACGGGCGTGCCATTTAGCACAGGCTGGCCGTGCTTGCTCCTGACTCTCCATTTGATTCCTTGGGTTTCAGCACGGGAGTGCCTTTTAGCACCGGCTGGGCATGCTTGAGACTGAGTATTTTGCTTTGAAATGCTCTTTTCTGTGCCAAAACCCTGCAAATTTCTCTCAGATCAAGTGGGTTATGATTCAAGGAAGCTTTGAACAAAATTATACTCAAAATGAATTTAAAAACAAATCAAAGTGATAAAATTTACTAAAATTCTAATAAAAAACTATACTAAAAATACTAAAAAACTAACACCTATCAGCTACTTACGTATCCCGTACTCTTGGAACATATTTCCTTGAGTCAGGTCACCGTAGTTCTGTTTTATAGTGACATAAAAAGGGCAATAATTCTGGTGCCAATGCCTACATGTATTCACATAAAGTATCTTTTGAGTTTATCGAAGTTGCATGGATTGGTGAATTCATTGTCATCTATATAATTTTCTTTAGTATGTAGTGGCTTGCCCAATTCGGCCTAACTTTAACCCGAGGATCCTATATTGCAGCTCTGATTTCCTTGAGTATGAGGCAACCTTCTTCTAGTTTTTGATCCCGGATTCTTCTATTATAGAGTCTAGCTATTCTCTACTAGTAGCTCTAAATATGATTAAGAGCCTCTAATCTCTTCTCATCAATAGCATTTAACTGGTTGTGATAATTTTTGGCCCATTCTACTTTGGGCAACTGACTTTCTATCATGACCCTGGATGATTTGATTTGAACTTCAATAGGGAGGACTGCTTCCATCCCATATACTAGTGAATATAGTGTCATGCCGGTCAGCGTTCTGATGGAGGTTCTGTATCCCTATAAGGCGAAAGGCAAATGCTCATGCCAGTTTTTGTGATTTTGAATCATCTTCTAGAGGATGTTCTTAATGGACTTATTGGCTACTTCCACTGCTCCATTAGCCTGAGGCCGGTATGGTGAAGATCAATAATGCTGAATCCTATACTTTATCATTAAAGTAGAGACCTCTTTTTGAAAATGAGGCCCATTATCTGTGGGTCCCGTATATGAATGGGACAACCCAAGAGGGGGGGTGAATTGGGTTTTCTAAAACTTTTAAAAATAAATCAGAATTCTATTGCAGCGGAAATAGAATGCATTTGTGAGAGCAAGTTATTAAGATTAAAACTTGCTCATAAAGCTTTATGTAGAAAATAGAAAGACTTTGTAAAGAACAACTATTGATTAGAACTACTTCATAATATCTTAATCAATTTCAAGACTACTTTATGAAGGAAAGTTATTACGTTTTGAACTACCTCGTAAAGTTTAGATAAATATTAAAGATTATGTGAGTGACAGTTATAGAATTTTTGAACTGCTTCACAAGCCTTTAAGCAAGAATGGAAATTTGATTTAAAACCCAAACAGTGAGTTATACTGAATATAGAAGAACATATTAGAACTTGGTATATTCACTATGCAGAAGTCCAGAGTTCTAATGTTCAATAAAGATAGAGCTTATTCCAGTTTAGAATAACAATACCAATAACAACTTAGCATTTCTAAAAGATTAACAGAAGTGTAAGTAAAACAGTATCAAGCAGAACTTCAGAAAATAAAAAGAATAACACAGCGATTTATAGTGGTTCGGCACTAACTCGCCTACATCCACTCCCCAAGACTCATCTTGAGATCCTCCACTATGTTATCTCTTTTTAAGGGTAAGAGATAAACCAACAGTACAAGGCAATAGACCAACACCTAGATCTACCATTTGTCCCTGTGAACCCCTCCCCCGAAAACATCGGTATGTAAAGCATATGACTAAGGCCAGAAATGCACGTGAATGTATGACTCGCCACCTTGTTTAATTATTTTAGGGTAAACTAGGAAAAAACCCTAAGTGACTCCAATTTTAATTAACCTAAGTCTAGGCTAATTACCCCAATGTTTAAGGCATGATCTTCGAACCCGAGGTGGATCCCGAGACCATGTCATGTTGATAAACTAACCGATGAATGAATGCTTTGCAGGGTAAATGATGCAATTGGACCAATGGAATGTTTGAGTGATTTCGACTTGCCGCTCTGGTTAAATCCCAAACGTGCCTACGTACTTTCGTTTGAATGGAAGATCAAAGTCGACGTAGTTCAATAGGCCTTTTTAAAAGGGCTTTGAATGGGTATGCTTAATGCATGAGTGTGTGTATGCTTTGTGCATTTTGTTTAGGCATTTTGCCTGAAAATTGATTGATTTTTAGGCATTTGTTGCCAAAAATGTTGATTTAAGGCTTTTAGCCAAAAAGATTGATTTAGGCAATTATTGCCAAAAATTGATGTGATTTAGGCAATTTATCGCCAAGAGTGTTGATTGGGCGATTGTCGCCAAAATTGATTGATTTTAAGGCTTTTAGCCAAAAGTGATTATTTGAAGGCTTTTTAGCCAAAATTTCGATTTAAGCGATTTGTCGCTTAAAAAAAAGATTAATCTACTTATAGGCAATTTGTTTGCCAAAAGAGATCAATTGATTTGCAATGTAGGCAATTTATTGCCAAAGAAAAACGTGTTTTATTAAGGCCTTTTAGCCACAATTATTGATTAATTGGACTTAAGCCGGATTGTTCGAAATAAAGGTGATTATACCATAGCTATTAATTAACTAGGCTTTAGCCAATATTGTCGGATTTAGGCTTTTAATACCACGATTATTAATTAACCGGGCATTTAAGCTTAATCATATTTAATTAAGGCAGTTTATTTGCCGAACTGATAACATGAATGCATTGATGCAATAGTTTAATTCAGAATTGGAGTAGAAGAAGAATATGCATGAAGTGCTAAAATTAAATAGGCAGAGTTTCGTTTATGTACCTGATTTAATCGACGACCCCTTCATAGCTTCAGCTTGAAAAACTCCGGATTAAGCTCCTCATTTGGGGAATATTAATTAATCTAATTTTAGTGACCAATTAACAAAGCAAGAAAGCAATAAAGCTAAATTAAAATGCAGAAAAGCAGTAGAAGAATCGCAAGAAGCGTAGGGGAGAAGGAGCGTCCGTCAACACAGACTGAGTGAGTAAAAACTGAGGACTCGGGGCCTATTTATAGGCAAAACCCGGGCTGGAGGGCGGCCGCTGCCGCCGTGGCGGGCTGCAGCTCTCGTCGAGGAGGGCTGCCGCCGGTGAAGGCAGCTGCCGCCGCCGGCGAGGGCGGCCATAGCCGCTGCCGCCGTGGAGGGCGGTCGCCGCCGCCGCGGCTGTCGGACTTTCTAGTTTAACGTTCTGGAGGCTTTTTCGGGAGTTCCGGACCTCCAAAAAATATTCCGGGACTAATTCCGCGATCCTTGCGACGTCTCAGACGTTTTAAGTACCATATTGACATACTTTTGATAAATTTCCAAAATGGCCTCTGGTCCGGCCGGATTGTTTGCAGTCCGAAAAAACTGGCTTTTTGAGCCTCAAAATTTGAGTATTCACAGTCCCACTAGATTTTTCAAAGGTTCTAGTTAACCTCAACCCTTTCTGTTTTTGACAGAGAACAAAAACTCAAATCAATACATTAGAATCTCACACATGGAGAAGGTCGCTTGATAACATATTTCACAATAGCTTTTCACCTAAGCTATTATACAAATGTTTTTCAAATCAAAAACTTGTCTACAACAGATTACAGAATCTATATAGACAGAGAGAAATGCAAATATAAGTACAGGAAAAACAGTAATCAAGATTAGAAAATTATTTTAGAGATCAGAATTTTTTTTCAAAAGAAGTTGTTATAAAATTTTCTTTTCTCTTTTAAAAAATGATACGTGAAGTAATAAACTGAAAAGAAATAAGGGGGTTGAGAGTAAGTTTTGAGAGATTAAAGATTTGATCAATAGACTTATATATACTCTTAAAACAAAAACCCTGCGTTTTTTAAAGGGAAAGACGCCTTATATAGAGAGGGATGAGAATCCCGTTTAAGAAAGTAAAATCTCTTCTTTTCAAAATAGAATATTAACTTTCCAATTTTAGAAGATACGGAGATCTTGTTACAAAAAATTCTTTGAGTCAAAATATTTTCTATTAAGGTAAGCGAATAAGAGAAGATTTTACACTTTCCTCTAAAAAGTAATTTTCAAAAAATAAGAATAAGACAATCTTTTTGAAATATTCTATTACCAAAAATGATTGAGATAAAATCTCTTTCATTTAGGTAAGTAAATAAAAGCAAGATTTTGAACTTTCCTTAAAAATTAGTTTCCGAAAATAAAAACATTAAAATCTTTTTTGAATTATTCTATTACCAAAAATGATTGAAGCAAAATCTCTTTCATTTAGGTAAGTAAATTAGAATAGGATTTTTATATAGATATTTTCCGAAAATGTGAAATTCTTTTTCCAAAAATTTTATTACCAAAATGATTGAGACATAATCTCTTTCATTTTAGGTAAGAGAATTAAAGAACGAAAACGTTGACTTTTAAGGAAACATTTTCGAAAATATTTTTGATAAAGAGCGAAGAATTATTTTTGTGCTTATAAATGAACATTCTCTCTATCTTACAACAAATCTTAAAGAGCTAACCACTAAAATCTTCAATGGTCTTCATGATCTTCGATTATCCTTGGATTTATAGGATTTTGTTTTGTTTATTATTTTCCATATTTAAATCTGCATAAAACAATATTAGCAAAAATGAAATAATTAAATTTATTTGTTTTGCTTTAGTCATCAAAATCTCGAGATAAAAAATTGACCCTGGAGCCAACATTATCTGTTATGACCTCGAAAGTAATCCGGTATCTGCATATGATGTTTGTCTGGATGAACTGAGCCACTTTTTGGAGTTCAGGACGTGATAGGAGGCAACTTCCACCCACTTAGTGAAGTAGTCAATGGCTTTTTTGAATATTCAAAGGCTTTATGACCATGTCAGGAATGGCATCAACCATGAAGGCAAAAGTAGCCAGTGCGTCGGTAAATTGATTCTTAGCCCGGGGTAAGTAATGAAATGACAATTCTTTGAACTGCTGAGCCAGCTGATCGAGGCGTCGAACGTATGGGATCAAACGCTACTCTTTGATCTTCCATTTCTTCAATGCTTGAGAGACTATCAAGATGGAGTCCCTGTAAACTGTTAGGTGCTTAATCTGAATACTCAATGATGCTTCTAACCCTGTAATGCATGCTTCGTATTTTGCCTCATTATTAGTGACCTGAAATGTAAACTTAATGTTGAAGCGCAGTTGCTCCCCGTCTGGAGTTACTATAACTACACTAGTGCTGCAACCTTGATAATTAGCATCCCCATCAAAATACATTTTCCTCTAGTCTGTTTGAATCGGGAGGATATCTTCATCTGGGAACCTGACGTCTGCCATTTCGGCATCATCGGGGGATGCAGCTAGGTGATCTGCTGTCACACTTCCTTTGATTGCCTTCTTTACAACAAACCTCAGATCAAATGCTGCAAAGATAATGACCCACTTTGCCATCTTACTATCTAGAACTGGCCTCTCCATAAGGAATTTCCAGAGGCTCTAATCAACGATGACATAAGTGGTGTAAGAGCAAAGGTAGTGCTGGAGTTTAGTGCATACTCATGCCAGAGCGAGGCAAAGTTGTTCGATTTTGCTATACTTCAATTCTGTCGCTAGCGTGCGCTTACTCAAATAGTAAACGACATTCTCCTTGTGAGAGTCTGGCACTTCTTGTGTTAATATAGCCCCTATGGCTTTGTCAGTGATTGATAGATAGAGGAGAAGTGGCTTTCTAGGCCTTAGAGGTTGAAGAACTAGAGGGTTGATTAAATAAGCTTTGATCTATTCAAAGGCTTTCTAACACTGCTCATCCTAAGTCTTTGGGGCATCTATCCTCAACTTCTTGAAGATAGGTCCACAGGTATTTACTAACTGCGAAACAAATCAATTGATGTACTAAAGGTGGCCTAAGAATCCTCGAATCTCCTTTTCTGTCTTAGGAGGTAGCATCTCTAGGATGGCTTTAGATTTTGATGGATCGATCTCGATTCCTCTCTTAGAGACCATGTAGCCAAGGAAGATAATAGACGGAGCTCCGAAAATATATTTTACAGGATTAAGTTTTAAATTATACTGGCAGAGCCTAGAGAAGAACTGTTCGAGGGCAATTAAATGGGTTGGCCCATCCCTGGTGTGGACAACCATGTCATCAACATACACTTCTATATTCTTATGCATCAGCCTAAATGGTATCATCCTGTAACAAAAGGTACCCCATTCTGTGATAAATGAAGTCTTTGGCTTATCCGGTGGATTGACTGGTATCTGATTATACTCTGCGTATAGGTTTGTGACTAAAATACACCAGATACAGCCATTCTTTTGATAAGCAGGTCAATATGAGGCACAGGGAAGTCATCTTTGGGACATGCCTTGTTCGAATCCCAGTAGTCGATGCAAATTCTGATCTTGCCATCTTTCTTGGGAACCGACACTATGTTGTTGCCATGTCGGATAATCTATGGCTTCAATAAAGTTATTTTCCAATAGCTTGGCTATTTTTCGCTTTAATTCTGAGGGAAATATCCAGTTTCTTCCTTCGAAGCTTCTACTTTACTGGTTTAATGTGATCATATTTTGGGATCTTATGCACGGCAATGTCAGGGTTTATACCAGTCATGTCACTACCTATCCATGTGAAGCAATCTGAATACTGCTTGACGAGCTCTGTCAACTCCTATTTACAATCACATTCATGCACATCAAATGTATATTTTGGTTCATTTTCTGTGCCAATGTTTATTTGTTCTTTTGTTATTTTTATTTCCTTTTCTTCTTCATTTTCTATTTTGCCAGTAATCTCGTTCAGGGTAGAGAGAGGGTAACAAGAAATCTGAAACTTTTCATTGGTGATAAAAGTGCTATGGTCGGCATCTACATTAAGTTCAATAAAAGATCCCTTAAGTTTGAAACGGAAGATAGAGAAGACACAGAAGACTTAGGATTAGACTCTGAACAGGACTCTGACTCAGGTTCTGCTTGTGACTCAGACTGAGGTTCAGGCAGGAGAAAGGTGAACTGCTCTATGCACTCTTCCAAGTACCAGTTCTAAAAGGGTGCCCGGATAGATTAGATGAGGCTGCTGGGGTTTGCTTCCACTTGATTGGTGATAATGCATAGGTGGAAAAGAGATGTCTCCATATTGTCCTCCTAGTCTATTTGGAGCTTGAAAAGAGGCTCATAGTCTTCTACTGAGAGCCTGACATCAAAGAGAAGTTTAAAACCAGGGATTAGTCTTTTGGTTAGAGGGCAATACTAAGGTTCTTGAAAGAAATAATAAGGCTTAGATTCCCCCTCTTTGATAAACCATTACGGGTTTTGAAATATAGGCGCATCAGAGGTTCCTTTGTTTCACCTCTTATTCTTGCCAACCATTTGGCATCTTCCAACTGCTCTCGCTCTTTATCTATCAGTTTGAATCTGAGATGGAAGGGAGGTTCAGCAATCGGGGATTCAGTGAAGGAGGCCATACCCTGTTGGTTGCGGCGAATCCCATTCCTGGCTCTGCCTCGATAAACTGAACTGAATCGAAGGAGAAACTAGCTAAAGGGTAGACTGCTAGCTCTGGTTGAATTTGGGGGCCAAGGAACAAATTTCAAATTTCCTTGCCAAGTCCCATTTGATTGTTACCACTGCATTCTTATAGGAGAACTTCAATTTTTGGTGTAGAGAGGATGTTACTGCTTTAGCCTTGTGGATCCACGGTCTTCCCAAAAGGAGATTGAAGCATGTCGGGACATCTATCACTTGGAAAGGGATAGTCATGACTGCGGGCTCGATTGTGACCTCAAGATCAGCCATGCCCAAAACTTCTCGCATGATGTTGTCATATGCCCTCACAATCTGATTGGATGGCATTAAGTCTTTAGCAATTAATCCCAAGCAGTTAGCCACTTCCAAAGGCCAAACATTCAGAGCTGACCCGTTATCTACCAGAACCTAGGTACTGACTTACCATGGCCTGGACTATAATATAAAGAGCATGGTTAAGCCCCATATAGAGATGTTGGCCTTGTTCTTCTTCAGCTGCTCCAAGATTAATTTTTTGAGCTATGGTCCAGGGCTGGAACTGGGCATATCCTTAGCCAGGGTGGCTATTAGGTAGAGCTTTAGGAGGAGGAGATGGGTATTGTCTCCCACTTTGGGTGATGGTATTGATTTCCTTAAGTACATCATTCAAGTCTATGATGCAGCATGAGTTGTCTTTACACCTCACTGCCTTTCTGAGTGATGGGAGGAATTGCATGATAGCTGACTTGGGGCTTCTTATATCTGGAGGAAGACGATTGGTCCTCTTTAATTTGACCTAACTAGATCAGGTCTTCAATTTTTGTGGCGGTTGCAATAAGAGCTCAAAATTCAGGGAGGTACTATGTCCTCAAATTGTTCTGGTAGGAGGGAAGCAAATTCTTAACTATGATGTCAATCTGGTCTTGCTCGGAGGGACGATTGAGCATTTGAGCCTTGCCTCTCCACGTCATAAGGAACGAGGAGAAAGACTCTCGTGCTCCCTATTTGGTAGTCTCCAGATCCCTCCTTGTAATGTCAACCTCCATGTTATAGTGGTACTGTTGGTTGAATGCATTACAAATCTTATCCCAAGTTCTCTTCTTAGCATTGTCTACGGTGACAAACTAGCGGAGAGCAACTCCATTGAGAGATTGCTAGAACAACTGAGCAAGGAACTCATTGTTTACACCAAAACGAGTGAGGGAACCCATATACATCTTAGGTGAGTCTTGGGGCATATGGTGCCATTGGTAGGCATCTTGGATTTGACTGGCAGCCTAGCCTCTTGAAAGAGTGGGAGAGAGTCAACATCGATACGATCCTCATATTTCTTGATGCTTTTGAGGAACTTCTCGAAGGAGTTCATTTTCTCCTTCATCTTCTTCACTTCGGGAGAGGCAGAGTCATCCCCTCTTTGGCTCGGGGTAGCCATAGCATTAGAAGTGGCCCCTATCTCAAGAGCCGACCCTCAAGCAGTCTGAGCTCTATTGGGTAGGGCAGCAGGTTGTTCATTAGATCCCCTACTCTAATTTGGGGAGCATTACCATTTTGGCTAGTGTTCATCAAAGCCCTTACTTCCCCTAGAATGGTCTCTCGCTGAGTAGCGATAGTGTTTTAGCGGGAGTTGTTATGTTCAGTCAGCATGTTGTGAAAGCGGGTTTCCTGATCTCGGAGCATTGCTTCCATCATAACCCTTAGATCAATAAGTATGGAGTAGCAATCATTGTTATTATTCTCTGGAAGAAATAAATAAAAGGAGGTATCAGTATAGATCATCAAGGTTTCATAACTCAGGTCAGTGTTTGAGGCTTAGATAATTTTGTAGTACTTAGGTCCGTGTTTGAGGAAGTGAGGAAGTAATGCACGAATCAAGATTTGAGGGCATGATTTGGGCATTGCCCTCGATTTGGGATAGTTTGGCATGCTCAGGTTGGTGTTTGAGGCTTTTAGGGAATGGAGATACTCAGGTCAGTGTTTGAGGCTTGGAGATACTTTGTAGTACTTAAGTCAGTGCTTGAGGCTTTGGGGTATTGAGTTGCTCAGGTTGGTGTTTGAGGCTTAAGCAAGGGGGAAACAATGCATGAATCAAGGTTTGAGGGCATGATTTGGGCATTCCTCTAAGTTTGGGGATTATGGGTGCTTAGGTCTGATTGAAGGCTTATGGTGCTCAAGTTAGTATTTAAGGCTTTTAGTATTTTTGAAGTGCTCAAGTTAGTGTTTGGGGCTTTTGCTAAGGAGGAAGCAATGCATGAATCAAGATTTGAGGGCATAATTCGGGCATTTCCCCAAGTTTGGCAATTATGGGTGCTCAGGACGGTGTTTGAGGCTTTTGGTATTTTTGAGGACAAGGGAGCAATACGCTGGCCATGATTTGAGGGCATGACTTGAGCATTGCCCCCAGTTTGAGGATTTTGAGTTCTTAGGTCTGTTTTATGGCTTTTGGGCAATTGGTAAGAATAGTGAGGGTGCTCAAGTCAGTGTTTGAGGCTTTAGGGTATTGGGGTGCTTAGGTCGGTGTTTGTGGCTTAAGTAAGGGGGAAACAATGCATGAATCAAGGTTCGAAGGCATGATTTGGGCATTGCCCCTAGTTTGGGGATTATGGGTGCTTAGGTCTGATTTCAGGCTTAGGGTGCTCAGGTTAGTGTTTGAGGCTTTTGGTATTTTTTTTGAGGTGCTCAGGTCAATGTTTGAGGCCTTTGATGAGGACGAAGCAATGCACGAATCAAGATTTGCGGGCATGATTCGGGCGTTGCCCCCAGTTTGGGCATTATAGGCACTCAGGTCAGTGTTTGAGGCTTTAGGCATTTTGAACTGCTCAGGTCAGTGTCTGAGGCTTTTAGGCAACTGGTAAGAATATCAGGGTGCTTAGGTCAGTGTTTGAGGCTTTTGGAATGTTGAGGAGACAATGCGTGAATCAAGATTTGAGGGCATGTCAGGCATTGCCCCCAGTTTAGGGATTATGGGTGCTTAGGTCAGTGTTTGAGGCTTTTGGGACAGTGAGGAAGTTTTTAGTCTGGCACATCTCCTTGGATAAGGGTTGGTGTTTAGTTTGAACCATGTATTTAGGTTGACCTGGTTGGTGTGAGAGATATAAGGGTGGAGATCATGCATTTCCCAACTCCCATCCCCTTTGTTTGTATATAATTGCTATGATTTTGTTGTGCTTTATTCATGCATCATTTAACTTATTTTCTTGTAGCCATTTAGGTATATTCTATCATGGCTCGATCCTGACATTCAAAGCCCCAAAGGGTGAAAGACTTAAGAGAGGTATTGGAGGCAAAATGAGCTAACAGAACTATTTCCAATAGTGACTACAAGGCTAAAGCCCAAGTGCTTAAGAGGAAAGCTCCTCCGATCCTGACTTTGACAAAAGAAGACCAATTAGAAGAGGCTCATCAACTCTTACTTGAAATAAAGCAAGCACAACTTGAAGCCATGACTCTCTTCATAGGTGTGGAGCCGTGATTCACACTCATGCGCAATATCACCAACCACCCTGTGGAAATTGGACACTTCACTCTAGAGGTGCAAAGTTGTAAATATTTAGTGAGGGCCTCAAAAGAACAATTAATGTAAAAAAGTCTACTTTTGAAAAGTAATGAAATGAGTTTATTTCAAGCCAAATATTGTTAATGCCAAAAAAGGAAAAAATATAATGAAAAGAAGAGAAAAAAAATCTCAAATGTATATAAATAAAGAACCCTGCTCTTAAGAGCCTTAAGTTTATTACACTTAAGGCGAAAAGAAAGGGATGCAAAAATATAAAGCAAAAAGGTCATCAGTATTTGGCTACGAAATAAGGCACATTTTGCTCCCAAAAGTTCTCAGGAGCCTTTCTTTGACTTTGGATTTGAGCTATTGCGATAAAACCACGATGGAATATAGCATTAGTTGCATCTCACGATGTTGTGATTATTTCATCACATTGTTGTATGGTATTCCATATCCATGCATCTATGCATACATGCATCACGTCGTGTTTGCTGTCATTTATTTTATGCAGTCAAGATAGCACCCCGAAGGGATAAAGCTCCATAAGAAGCTGGTTGGTTAAGAGCGGACAATCGCCTAGTCAGAGTTGATGAACCTTTAACCCCCTCTGATTTGCCTGATTCTATACCTCTTAGTTCTTCGGGCTCTCGCTTTGAGATTGAATACTCTCCAATTCAAACAGATTATTCAGTTCTAGTTTCTACTTTTGCTGATAAAATGGCTGAAACCAGTGTTCCTCTATCCGATATTGAGAAGATGATTGAGAAAATAGTGGCAGCTAGCCTTGAAAAGCTCCTATGCATTGATAAGGGTAAAGAGCAAGTAATGATTGAGGATGAAGAGCCTAAAGTTGAGTCTAAGAAGAAGAAAAATGTTGATGACACTTGGCAAGATGAAGAATTTTTCTCAAAGAAGATACCAACAAAAAAGTTGAGCCTGAGCCAGTTGTGTCAGAAAAGTTTGACAATTGAAATAAGAAGCTCGAAAAGCTACGTGTATTCATGAAGTCCAAGGGAATGGACCAATATATTGACATCGATGAGCATGATGATGAAGAGCTAGAATTAAAGCAAACTACTGCAATGACCTAGAAGATGTCTGAAGTGGCAAAGTATGATGGTAATGGTGACCCTAAGGTGCACCTCATGCAATACAAGTCCATCATAGAATTGGCGGATTTGCCATCGAGGGAAATTCTGAAGATGTTCTCGATGTCCTTAATTGGGTCTATCCAAACTTGGTATTACAATCTCAAAATGAAGGTGAGAAGAGATTGGAATGAGCTCACCACGGTTTTCCTAAAAGAATATGCTTACAACCTTCAAATGAGCGTCAATTTGAGGGATTTCAAAGCAACTGTGCAAAAGCAAGACGAGACCTTTACAGACTACATGGCTAGGTGGAGAGCCAAGGTCATGCAAATGAGGAACCGTCCGAATACCAAACAGCATATTAAGATTTTTGTTAAGGGGACTTTGCTAATTTTTCATGAGAAGTTGTATTATATGCCTTTGATAGAGTTTTCATAAGTGTATGAGGTGGGAACCGCCATTGATGACAAGATCCGAGAAGATAAAAAGTATGGGAACCATGTCGAAAACTTTAGTAGATTTGGGTTCCAAGGGTCAAGTTCATCTGCCAAAACCCTAAGCACCAACAAGAACACAACAGCTGCCACTCTAGATCTGAGAGCTACCAATGTGCCAATGAGAAGATTTTCCAATTTCGGCACTCCTTTCTCCAAAGTATTTAAGAAAGTAAAGTCGGTAGGTCTGTTACGACCGCTCGCACTGAGACCTACTCTAATAAATTTGCCAAAGAATTTTGATCAAAATGCATACTGTCACTTTCATCAGAGCAAGGGTCACACCACTGACAATTACTTGCGATTGAGGCATGAGATTCAAAATTTAATAAATGATGGCAAAGTGATTGATCCTAAAAATTCAAGGCCTAGCACGAGGACAATCCGCTCCCTAATTTCAATAACATGCCACCTCCTAAGAACTTGTATATGGTTGAGTCTGAAAAGACTCCCGAGGAGGTCCGAAAAGACTCCCGAGGAGGTGTTGGCCGAATTTGAAGAAAAGGAGGAGGAAAGAGAGAGAAAGATGCTGTTGGAACATATCTATGTTATCATGCTGAATGTATGGGACAGTGATGAAGAATGGATATAAGGTGAGGAACATGCATTGGAAGCGATGATGACGTAGTTGGGCATCCTGTTACTCTGGACGTTTGGAGTAGCGAAGAATAAGAAGCAAGAGCTGTGAATCACATGACCTGAAGTGGTCGGATTTATCAACCGGATATGATCAAGTCTAGGGAAGAAAAAGAAAAGGAAAGCTCATCTGGTATGCCAAAAATAGAAAATGAAGACAATGCTCTGATTGAGATAAAGAGAACCCATGCAAATGTAAGCATGTGGGACCTGGTCGTCTCATCAAAGAAACACCGTGAAGCTTTGCTAAAATTAATGGTGGAGATTCTTGTTTCATCGTCCATCTTTTCAGCTGATTTTATGTGGATAGTCAAACATAATCCTCTCACTATAACCTTTTTTGATGAGGAACTTCCTTCTGAAGGAAGGAATCTCACCAAAGCTCTATTTATAAAGGTGTGAATACTCAAATTTTGAGGCTTGAAAAGCCTGTTTTTCTAAGACTACAGACACTCCGACCGGACCGAAGGCCATTTTGGAAGTTCACCGAAAGTATGCCAATATGGTACTTAAAACGTCCGGAATGTCGCGAGGATCGCGAAACAGGTCCCGAAATATTTTTCAGAGATCCGAAACTCCTGAAAACCCCTCTGAAACGAAAGGCCCAAGGGGCCGCCGCCGAGCACGGCGGCTCCAGCCGCCGGACACGGCGGCGCCTGCCGCCAGCCTCCGGCGGCACCCGCCGCCGAGCACGGCGGCGCCTGCCGCCGACCTCCGGCGGCACCTGCCGCCGAATGCCCATTTCTGCGTATAAAAATGGCCTACGGGTCTTCATTTTGGCCACTCCTGTCTGTATTGACGGACGATCTTTCTCCCTCACGCTTTTGCGATTCTTTTACCGTTTTTTGCATTTTTAATTCAGTCTTTATTTTTTTTATGTGTTGTGATACTTGGCCACTAAAATTAAACAAATTCTAATTAATTAATTGATATTCCCTGAACGAGGAGCTTAATCTGGAGCTAAGAAGCGGTCGTCGATTAAATCAGGTATATAAACGAAACTCTGCTCATTTAATTTTAGCACTTCATGCATATTTCTCTTCTACTCTTAATAATTCTACAACTGCATAAATGCATTCATGTCATTATTTAGGTAAATAAACTACTTTAATTAAACACGATTAAATTTAAATGCCCGGTTAATTAATAATCGTGGTGTTAGATCTTAAATCCGACAATTTTGGCTAAAGAATCTAGTTAATTAATAACTACGGTTCAATCGCCTTATTTCGAACAAAATCTGGCTTAAGTCCAATTAATTGATAATTGTGGCTAAAAGCCTTAATCAATCGCGTTTTGGCAACAAATTGCCTACAGTTTAATCAATTACATTTTGGCAACAAATTGCCTACGGTTTAATCAATTTTTGGCAAACAAATCGCCTATAAATAAGATTAACCATTTTTAGCGACAAGTCGCTTAAATCAATTTTTTGACAAATTGCCTAAATCAACTCATTTTGGCTAAAAGCCTTAAAATCAATCAATTTTGGCGACAATCGCCCAATCAACACTCTCGGCAAACAAATTGCCTAAATCAACACATTTTGGCTAAAAGCCTTAAAATCAATCATTTCGGCGACAATCGCCCAATCACATCATTTTGGCAAACAAATTGCCTAAATCAACACATTTTGGCTAAAAGCCTTAAAATCAATCATTTTGGCGACAGTCGCCCAATCAACAATTTCGGCAAACAAATTGCCTAAATCACAACACTTTTGGCAAACTAATTGCCTAAATCAACTTTTTGGCTAAAAGCCTTCAAATAATCAATTTTGGCAACAATCGCCTAAATGATCATCTTTTGGCAAACAATTGCCTAAATCAATCTTTTTGGCTAAAAGCCTTAAATCAACATCTTTCGGCAATAATAAGCCCGAACATCAATTTTTGGCGACAAATCGCTCAACAAAACGTCTTTCGGCAATAATAAGCCCGAACATCAATTTTGGCAATAAATTGCCCAATCAAACACTTCCTTTTGGCGACAAATCGCCCGACAAAATCAATTTCGGCAATAATAAGCCCGAACATCAATTTTGGCAATAATAAGCCCAAATATCAACTTTGGCGACAAATCGCCCGACAACCATTTTTAGCACAAATGCCTTAAAACCAACATTTTTGGCGACGAACGCCTAATCGAATCAATCGATCCTTTGGCAAAATGCCTAAACAAACATGCACAAAGCATACACACACTCATGCATTAAGCATACACCTTCAAAGCCCTTCAAAGAAGGCCTATCGAACTACGTTGACTTTGATCTTCCATTCAAACGGAAGTACGTAGGCACGTTAGGGATTTAACCCCGAGCGGCAAATCGAAATCACTTAAACATTTCATTTGGTCCAATTACATCGTTTACCCTGCAAAGCATTCATTCATTTGGTTAGTTCATTAGCATGACATAGTCTCGGGATCCACCTCGGGTTCGTAGACCATGCCTTAACATTGGGATAATTAATCTAATAATTAGGTTAATTAAAATTGGAGTCACTTAGGGTTTTTCCTAGTTTACCCTAAAATAATTAAACAAGGTGGCGACTCATACATTCACGTGCATTTCTGCCCTTAGTCACATGCATTCATATGCCTATGATATTTGGGGTAGGGGTTCACAGTTTGGCGACTTCACTGGGGAATATTTATGTAATCATTTTGCATGAAGTGGACTACAATTGTTGTGTAAAATTAACCTGCCCTTCTTTAGGGTATTGTTTTATTATGCTTTGATTTGCAGGGTACCCTAATGCGAGTAAAGTGTTCTTTCCTTAAGAATACTTTATATGAAAATTTGGACTTAAATGTAAAATATGATTAAGACATTAAAACTTGTTGATTTATTTGCACGATTGAGAATCTTTTTCTCCATTGCATAAAAAATGAATTTCAAATGAATTTCTTCTCTCTCTGTTCAAACTTCTGAGTCTGAATAGCAAGTAGCGCTGATCGACAGGTCTCTTTGATTATGTCGACGGACAGCCAAAGCGTCCTCCCTGTTACCGTAAACCATCCCTAATCCTTTTGGGGATGGCCCATGAGTATGCGTACCGTTGGACCCACGCGAAACTCCTTGTTTCACATGTGGTTAGGTATATCCATGCTCAAGGTTCAAGGGTCCCTTAATAAACCGATTCTCTATTTGTGTCATAGCCTATAGAACCTATCCTTTAGGACTGTATGCACCAAATAATGCGAATCATCTCATTGAAACGGATTATGACATGTTGTTGTGCGCATTCACGACATATCATAAACATCAAATAAACACAAAAGGGACACAAAACATTCTTTTGTTTTAAGCATGCACAGTTGGACAAAGAGATGATCTACCTCATATCAGTTACCCTGATACACAATACCACCTACTGAACCCTAATACGACTACCCTCATACTTACAGGTACCCACTGTTCAAGTGCCGACGTCATGCCAGCCACACCTACAGTGCTATCACCAATCTCATCAACTTCAACTAAACCAATGGCATCACTAGCTGACATCCAAACCCTTATGGAACAATTAGAAGTCAGAATGCAAGCTAGGATGAATGAGGCATTGGCTGCCCAAAGGACCGCCTTAATAGCTAAAATGGGTAATGGTAATGAAAATGGGGCCTCGGTTGGAGGAAAGGGTCCTGCTGCCTCTAGCCAAAGACCTAATGCTGCACAATCATCTTCAAACCATAACTTGGATGACATACCCGCCAAAACTGCATCTGAGCTCGAAGCTCAGAAAATGAGAGAAAAGCTAGAACTCTTAGAAAGATCTGTTACTGCCCTTAAAACACACAAAGAGGTGGTGGACATGGACTCTTTGTCCTTGTTCCCCGAAGCAAGATTACCTACAAAATTCAAGATGCCCAACATGGACAAATTTGATGGAACCACTTGTCCTAAAACGCATCTGAAAATGTATGTGGGTGCCTTGAACCCGTTTGGACTGAACAGCGAGCTCCTTGCTCAGTTGTTCCAACAATCACTCACCGGTGCTGCTTTGAGGTGGTTTGTTAGCCTAGATCGGTCTAAGATGAAGACTTAGGAAGACATCTGTAATGCATTTAATTCACAGTACCGCTATAATATGGAGGTGGATGTTACTCGAAGAGAGTTGGAAACCACCAAACAGAAAAACAATGAACCCTTTTGCTCGTTCCTTACGAGGTGGAGGGCCAAGGCCGCTCAAATGATCAACCGACCCTCTGAACAGGAACAAGTTGACATAATAATCAAGAATTTACTGCCTATCTACCAGTCACAGCTTAAAACACAATACCTACCAACATTTCAGTCGCTCATTGCCACTGCTACGAAGGTAGAGGATTTACTTCAAATGGGGCAACTGAAGGAAGACTCGGGAACCTCAAAATACAAAAAACCTAGCCAGCCCGAAAAAGTCCACGAAGTGGCAAGCTTCACCCCCATGAATCCTTTACGTGTGGGAAACATGGGAAACATGAGAAATGGCGGCCAGTCAAGAAGAACATATACTGATCTCGGCATGCCAATCCTTTTGGTATTCTGAGAGGCTGTCAAAGCAAACTACATCGAGCCTTTGGAAGCAAGGCCACCACCCAACCCCTTACCAAGGAACTACAGAGCCAACGAATACTGTGAGTTCCATCAGGGTAATGGACACCAGACTGAAGCGTGTTGGATGCTTAAGAACCGCATCCAAGATCCAGTAGACAACGGTTCTATTATTCCGAGAAGGAACCCAAACATTAGCACTAATCCCTTACCAAATCACGGGGTAAATGCTATTGTTCCTGACCAGGAATTGATCGATCCTTTCGAGCTATTCCTAGAAAAGAACGAAATCTGTGTCCTAGATCTAAATGACCTGACTGAGGAGCTCGATGCCATAACCAGGAGCAGGAGACAATATGAACCATTGGTCTTGGACGAAATCCGAAATAAGCCTTATGAGAGGACAGACGAACCAAAGGAAGACCCGATACTTTCGCAGTTGAAGAAGACACAAGCTAGGGTATCGATTTGGGAACTTCTAGCATCATCCTTTCCTCATCGCCAAGCTCTTTGCAAGGCTTTGAGTCAGCTTCAAACATTGGTGGAGGTTAGCCCCGAAGTGTTGGTATCCACCCTCACCCAATTATCTAAAACTCAAAACATCGGGTTTTCTGATGATGACTTACCCACGGAAGGAGGTAGTCACAATGATGCCCTTTACATTACTGTTCAGACCAGAGACAAAACTGTGCCCATGGTTCTCATTGATAATGGGTCAGCACTAAACGTCTGTCTATTGAGGGTAGCCAGCTGTCTGGGTTTGGAGGAAACAGATTTCATTCCATCTGACCAGATAGTGAAAGCATATGACAGCACCCGAAGGGAAGTATTGGGGGTTGCTACACTAAAATTAGCAATTGGGCCAGCCATAATGGAAGTACCATTCCAAGTAATTGACGTGCCCACCAGTTTCAACCTGCTTTTGGGATGCCCATGGATACACCATACCAAAGCAGTACCTTCCTCTTTACACCAAAAGGTCAAATTCCCCTACGAGGCTAAAATCATAACAGTTCAAGGAGATGACTACAGCCAGCTCAAAAGGCCAAAGGGTCAGCCTCTCTTTGAGGTCAACCCTGAAAATGCCAATTTTCCCCTCTCGGGATTTCAGTATGACACTGTGCAGTTCATAGAAGGAAAGACTACAAACTCCCGAATTCTCTTTGATTTTGGGACGGTGCAAATAAACTGCATAGTTCCTTTGATGTTGAGGATGTCTTACCTGCCAGGAATGGCTATGACGAGGTCCGGAAAGACATACCCCGCACTGCAAGCCTGGGAATGTCCAGTAAATGAAGGGACTTTTGGGCTGGGTTATCAGCCCACTGATGAAGACCGTGTTGAGAAGACCAGAAGAGGAAAGAAGAAAAGCATACAGATGCCGTCACACTTCTTGACTTTGAATAGTCACTTCTGCAAATCGGGAGAGACGATTCCTTATCGTAACTTCCAAGAACCGTTTTACTGCCCGACTGCTAAGAAGATGCTGCCTGGGTTAGAGATATTCTCTGATGTTTGGGGTAACAAGCCCGAAACAATAACTGAACTAGAAGTGGAAGACTTCATGTAGCCCAATCTCTTTGATGAGGTTGCAGTCGTTACAGGAAATGATGGGGACCAAGATCTGCTAGGCCTGATCAAGCCGAACGAAGGCCCTCTCACCAATTGGTACGCCGAGGAGGAGCGCGCTGCTGATAAACCCCCTCTCGAGTCAAACCTAGAGTCAAAATATGTAATCAAGTCTTGTATTGAGTCTGAGTCTGACCCCGAGTATGAAATCGAGTCAGAGTCCAGTTCCAGTCCTGAGTCGTCTGTGTTGGATTTTGAAAACCCAGATTTCAAATTTGATGTAATTTTTGAAGACGATTCCGTCATTATCAATAAAGGCTTGCAAATTATTGACTACCCCGCATGTCTATCTTTCCAAGCATTTCCAAGCAAAAATAATGAAAAAGAAATAAATGAAATGAAAAATGAAAAAGAAAATATAATAATTGGCAAAGAAGAAAATGAACATACATACATTGCATCTGACTGTGTGAACATGGAACAGGTCATTGAATGCTTGAAGAAGTTTACCGATTGCTTCATGTGGAAGGCAAGTGACATCACGGGAATTGACCCTGCAATAGCGGTGCACAAGATTCCAGTATACCCCGAGGCTAAGCCAGTAAAACAGAAGCTAAGAAGGCTGAAAACAGAATGGTCCTTGAAAATCAAGGAGGAAGTAGCCAAGCAATTGGAGAATAAGTTCATAGAACCCATTGCTTACCCAACATGGTTAGCAAATATTGTGCCGGTGCCGAAGAAAGATGGCAAAGTCAGAATGTGTGTGGACTATCGGGATTTGAATAGAGCATGTCCGAAGGATGACTTCCCCCTGCCGCATATTGACTTGTTGGTGGACCGAATGGTGGGACACGAGATGGTCTCCTTGACCGATCTTGCTGTCGGATACAACCAGATAACGATGCATGTGCCGGACAAAGAGAAAACGGCATTCATCACGGAATGGGGGACCTACTGCTACAGAGTTATGCCTTTTGGGCTCAAAAATGCCAGGGCAACCTATCAAAGAATGGCAACAACCATCTTCCATGACATGATTCATGAAGAAGTAGAAGTGTACGTAGACGATATGGTTGTTAAATCAAAAATAGCTGAAGAACATACAACAACACTTGAGAAGTTCTTCCTTAGACTTCGAAAGTACAATTTAAAGCTCAACCCGGCAAAATGTCTGTTTGGAGCTACGTCCGGAGTGTTTCTGGGGCATATGGTCAGCCCAAAGGGCATAGAGATTGACCCTTCAAAAGCCAAAGCCATTCTGGAAATGCCAGCACCGAGAACGGAAAAGGAAGTTCGGGGTTTCCTGGGAAGGCTATAGTACATCAGCCGGTTCATCAATCAATTGGCCGATACTTGTGGTTCGATTTTCAAATTGCTCAGGAAAGGAGTAGTCGTCAAATGGAATGAGGATTGTCAGAAAGCTTTCGACCAAGTCAAGCAATATCTGTTATCCCCACCAGTGTTACAGCCACCAAGACTAGGAAAGCCTTTGCTGTTGTATCTATCAGTAACAGAAGAAGCGATGGGTGCAATGCTAGCTCAACAAGCAGAAGATACAAGGGTAGAAAATGCCGTGTATTATCTCAGCAAACGGATGCTAGACTACGAGCTAAAATACAATAAGATAGAGAAGTTGTGTTTGGCTCTAGTATGGGCGTGTACAAAGCTGCAGCACTATCTCTCGTCCTACACCACCTACGTTATTTCTGAATCGAACCCCTTGAAATTCCTTATGGAGAGGCCGGTTCTTGACTGTAAGATGGCTAAGTGGGTGTCAGTGCTCGCAGCTTATGATTTGAAATTTGTACAACGGAAGGCAGTGAAAGGCGGAGCCTTGGCCGATCGATTAGCAGAATTACCGGTCGAAGACCAAATGCCGGAGGTGGAATTTCCTGATGAAGACTTGTTGAGCTTGGAAATTGAAGTCTGAGAGATGTACTTCGATGGAGCTTCAAACTACCATGGAAATGGGGTTGGTGTCGTATTCAAAACTCCTTGTGGAGAATACGTCCCAATCGCAGTCAAATTAGATTTTGACTGCACCAACAATGAAACCGAGTATGAAGCTTGCATAAAGGGGTTAGAAGCAGCCCTGGAAAAAGAGATAAAGGTCCTCAAGGTTTTCGGAGATTCCAACTTAATAGTCTCCCAAGCTTTAAGGAAATGGAAAATTAAAGAAGAGCGTTTGGTTCCTTACCTACAACGCTTGGACGAATTGGCTCAGCAATTTGAGGATTTATCCTTCCACTACTTGCCATGAGCCAAAAATCAGTTGGCAAATGCTCTGGCTACTTTAGCCTCCATGGTCAATGTAGAAGGAGATCGAGTCATTCGACCTTTGACAGTGCGGCTACAGAAACAGCCAGCACATGTCATGAATTTGGTCGATGACAAGCCCTGGTACTGGGATATATAGAATTATCTTCAGAATGAAGCTTACCCGGAGGGGTCCACCAAGACTGATCAACAGACATTGAGACAGTTAGCATCCGAATATTTCCTTACTGGGGGAGTTCTGTACAAGAGAAGTTGGAGCGGCCTGCACCTAAGATGCGTTGATGAGGGAGAAGCTCAAACCATCATGGATTCCCTACATAATGGGGAGTCTGGTCCACACATGCACGGGATAGCCTTGGCTCGGAAAATCATGAACCTGGGTTATTACTGGTCAACCATGAATGCCGATTGCGTGAGGCACGCGCAGAAGTGCCATGAATGTCAAATTTTTGCTAAACTGCAAAGACGGTCTCCGGTCAATTTGAATCCTATTTCTTCACCATGGCCTTTCGCAACTTGGGGCATAGACGTGATCGGAAAAATCCACCCTAAGGCTTCTAACGGTCATCAATTCATCCTGGTTGCCGTAGATTATTTCACTAAGTGGATCGAGGCAGCCTCTTATTCTGTTTTAAATGCCAAGAAGGCAGCACAGTTCGTTCGTACTAACATCCTTTGTCGGTATGGAACGCCATTCGAGATCATCACGGATAATGGGCCTCACTTTCAGAGTGAATTTTCTGACCTACTGAAGCAAAAGAAAATTCAACATCATAAGTCCTCGCCCTATCGTCCACAAACAAACGGGGCTGTAGAAGCTGCAAATAAGGCTATAAAAGTCATTTTGCAGAAGACGGTTAAAAAGCACAAAGCTTGGCACGAACAGTTACCGAATGCCCTATGGGGATATAGGACTTCAATTAGAACGCCCACCGGAGCAACTCCGTATTCTTTGATATATGGCATGGAAGCAGTGTTGCCTATTGAGCTGGAAGTTCAGTCGGTAAGGATTATCCAGGAAAGCCAGATCAACGAAGCAGACTGGGCTAAGAATTATCACTTGCAACTCTTGAGTATGGACGAAAAGCGACTGCAAACAATCCACCAAACTCAAGTCTACTAGAGAAGAATGGCACGGCATTTTAATAAGAAGGTCAAAGACCGAAAACTGGAAGAAGGTTGTTTGGTCCTGAAGGAGATTAGACAGCCAATCATAGACCTACGTGGGAAGTTTCGTCCTCATTGGGCTGGACCCTATGTGTTGAAGAAAATATTGTCCGGCGGAGCCGTCATCTTGACTGATTTGGATGGTTTGGAATTCACGAATCCGTGTAATTTAGATCAGTTAAAGAAATATTTTGTGTAATAAGCATTGCATAATGTAAAATGAACTACATTAGACCTGATTCTCTTTGGAAAAAAGAAATTATGTATCGGAGATATGTAGGCAACCCTCATTGGGTACGGTCTAAACATTAATGAAAATCATTCCATAATTCTTTCTTCTTTGCCAACAATAAAAAAAAATAAATAAATAAAAAGAAGAGAAAAAAAAAAACCCGCTAAGTCGAAAACCCGGAAGGGCGGCTTAGGCAAAAGTCGGGGCCCGCTAAGTTGAAAACCCGAAAAGGGCGGCTTAGGCAAAAATGGGTAGCTCGCTAAGTTGAAAACCCGAAAGGGCGGCTTAGGCAAAAATTAGAGCCTGAATAAAGTTGGAAAACGCTTGGAAAGCTTAATAAGACAAATGACATGCCCAATTAAAAGCAATAAAGTCAAGCAGAAAGCAAAAGAATCCAATAAACAAAAAATGAAGTCTAAGTCCAAAAGAACATACATCCAAAAAATCTAGAGCCAAAATTCCAAATAACATCCAAAATCCAAAGCCAAAGTCCCAAACAAAAAATCAAAAGAGTCAAAACAAAGCCAAAACATCAAAAGCCCATAAGAGTCTAGGTGTCCCGTTGCCTCCGTGGGGCAACGTCTTCGGAGTCATCCCTAGCTGTTGAACTCTCTCCAATCTCGCCTGTCCGAGGAGCCAACACAATCCCCTCATCAGCGTTAGCCTGAGTCCAACCTTCAAGTGCGCTTAGCAGTGCTTTCCTCCTTGGCCTTTCAATCGGCCAGACAGCGGCCATGAACCAGGTTCGATACTCAGGAGAAGTCTGAATACCAGCAGGATTAGGTAAAGGCCTAACCATATGATGGTCCCTAACCCAAGCCCTAAGGACGGCTCGGGTAACTCCCGGAGTGATGGCTGAATCAGATGAAGAGTCATCCATAATCGAAACAGTCTGATCTGTCCCCATCTGCCTCAAAACGCGCGAAGTGCAGTACCAAGTGCAATGTGTAAGACCTAAAAGGTAAACCCGAGCATGGCGAAAGCTAACCTGGATGAAGCGGATGATGTCATACCAGGGCACGAACCACAGTACCTCATTTGGACCCAATTCAATCAGCCATGAGGTCCATGCATCAGCAGACGGGTGTGTGATCAAGATCTTCCGCATACGGTACTGAACAGGGTTATAAGGTAATGAAGTAGGAGCAGCAACCACTTGGAGGTGGTCCTTTAACCAAACCTGAGTAATGGATCCTTTCTATTACAAAGGGACAGGCCAAAAGAAAAAAAAAGAAAAAAAAGAGAGAGAAGTACCTGGAGAATAATCGGGGAAACCGTCCAGTCCTCGAAGCCTAAAGCGGCTCTATCAAGACTCCTGATAGTTTCTGCCAGCACAATGCCGCCAATGCAACCCATATCCTCCATCTGCCAAACCATGGGACAGAGTCGCAGATCCCCGAAGCCTGGATCCTTGTTAAACAAGAAACCAGCTAATAAACAGGAAACCAGGGCCCGCATTCTCAGTCTCATCCGGTCCGGATCGTCTGAACGGACCTCTGAAAACTCATCAATCAGGGGCAGCAGAATTGCTTTCTGATCACCAACGATCATAGCCCTAGCTTGAGGTCGGCTGAACTGAAACAGGCTTTCAAACGACCGAACATACCCAATCTTGACCTCATGCCTGACCAAAGGAGCATTGGGGTCGCACCCTATGATAGCACAGAATTCCTCAAAAAGAGGACACATCTCCTCCATCATGGCTCCAAACCGGAACACATGGGCCTCAGGGTCCCAAAGTCTGATACAGGCCCATAAAAAGTTCCAGTCGATTACTACCCCCCTGAGGGTAATGATAGGAGAGAGACCGTACCTCCCCAGGTTGATCTTTTCGACTTTGGAGAGACTCCTAATCCAGCTGTGCATGCTGTGAGTAAAAAAGGGATTCATTCTTTGAAATTAAGAAGAAGAAGAGAGAAAAGAAAAGATAAGTGAAGGACCAAACCAAAAAAAACTAGTTTTTATAGAAAAATGCGCCGAACAACGGCGGCAGCAGCCGTCGAATTACCGCCGAATGATGGCGGCAGCAGCCGCCAAACAATAGCGGCAGCGGCCGCCGACGGTGGGGGCCACTAAAAAAAAAAGAGGGAGGGTAAATAAATAAACAAAAAAACAATAAAGTACGCCCGAAATGGTGAAACCCCATTTTCATTTCAAGCATGCATACATATTTTCAGTGCTAAATGATTGCAGGTACAAATAACATTCAGTACAGAAGTACAGTCAGAATTTGGTACAACAAAACAAAAAAAAAAAAACTGGCAACCATGGCTTCAACGACGGGGCCTCCTCCCCCTCTGATCATCGAAGGCTATCTGAGTCTAGGCCGTAGTTAGTTCTTGCTGCATCCCGAGAACCAGCTCCATCATCTGATTGACCAGCCCGACAGGAACCTGGAAATCATACAAAGGAAAATACGAGTCAATATCAAATCTCTTATGAATCACTGTTGTGAGAAATGTGTCAGGTTTTACCTCAAAGATGTCCTCGGAAGGAAGAGCCGAGCGATCCACACTCTCCAAGGAAACCTCTCGAAAAGATGGAGGACTGTCAGGAACATAGTAAGGAATACTGTATGGCAGACGTAGATTGGCCAGGTCTGGGTGAAGCGGCCCGGTAGCCTCTAAGATAGCCCGGGGAGCCCTAGAAGGACCGGTAGATCGGCTAGGACTGGCCGATCGGCTAGGCCCGGCCTGCGATGGACCCTCAACCGGAGTGGAAAAAGTGGGATCGGTCATGGGCCTCCTCCTTGGAGTCCTAGTCGAGGGACCCGAAGCCCGAGAAGAACGGGTGCCAAGTGGCTGAGAAGGTGCCAATCTCTGAAAACTATCAAGCCGGGATCCGATGGGTTGCATCAGGAAAATTCTATAGAACTCGTCATAATCTCCCTCCAGGATGAACTCCACATGCGGAACACCCTCAGTATGAGCGTCGGTTAGCGTCATATGCTTGCCCGCTCGCATGTCTTCGGGAGGGGAATAAGGAATAGAACGACAGCCTCTTATTTGAATGTTTACTCTCTCACCTAAGTAATATCATCTCAGGACGGGGTGCATTAGGACCACCCTCCGCCGAGACAAGACATCCGACCGCTAGAATTGGGGGTTAACTTGAATCCAGTTCTGCAGGCGGGAAATCATTGCCCCTATCTCCACCTATGAAAAATGCAAATATGTTAATAAATCCTTTTTATTCAACATATTCAAGAATTACTAAGCACATACCTGCTCCAGTCTACAAGTATCAAAAAAGGCTCTCAAATCCTTTAGCGATTTCTTATGTTGAACAGTATGAAGGTTTGATCGGTACCATCTCCAAGCCAAAGGTACCAGCCCTAATCCAAGATCAGCATGAACCAGCTCGGGGCGAGTGAAAGGAAAGTACTCATATGCCCAAGTCTGTAAAAGGGAAGAAACGAAAGTCAATGGAAAAAGGAATAAAAAGGCATAGAAAGGAAACACGTCCTTTACATTACCTCCCAGAAGTAGCAAGTCCCGTTGAGTTTACAGTGGCCCCAACTCAGATCACACATGTCATCATACATGCGGCTCAGAATAGCGCCGGCCCAATCGTACTCCTTGAGATGAGCCAGATTTTCTAAACTCTTCAAGATAGAAGGGTTAAAACTCTCCTTCCTGTTGGACCAGAAGGTCGAAGCAAACAGCAGCAACAAAGTGAACCTAGCTGCCTGAGTAGCCGTCAGCTCTCCCCGCCTATATTTAGCGTAAGTGTTGGGGGCTTGGAGATATAGCCAGCGTCTGGAGATGCTCAAAGCCGGAGTAGCAGAGCTTAGCCCGACGATCCGAGGTAAGTCTATCCTGATCAGCTCCACCATCCGGTCAGGAGAAATATCTGTCCTCCAGTCGTCATATAATTCGATCGGATGAGTGCCAAACGGGATTCCAGAGATCACTGAAAAATCTGCAGGGGTCATTGTCAACTCGCCCCAAGAAAAATGGAATGTATTAGTGGTGTCCCACCATCTCTCAGCCAAGGCGCACAGTAACTCCTTGTGACTGCTCCGGCCTATGTCATGATGCCTCAGGTAACCTAAATGAGACGGACTGATAATCGCCCCAATCGGATGATTAGGATCAAATATCTCGAGCGAGAATTCAGACATGGAGGTCTCACCCACATCCACTTTGACACGAGGGTCCTGAAAAGGTAAAGCAATCTAAGAGTTATCCCTCAGTTCTTTACTAAGGATAATATCTTAGTTCCACCCTAGCACGCATACTAATAAAAAGCAATATGCCACAAAAAAAAAAATCCGGCCACAGAGGCCCGAAAATTCACATTCAGGCCATAGGGGCCTAAAAATTCGCCATTCGGCCACAGAGGCCTAAAAATTCACAATTCGGCCACAGAGGCCCAAAGATTGACAGAACAGCCACGAAGGCCAAACCATCCACAAATCGGCCACAGAGGCCCAAAATTCACGATTCGGCCTAAAGCCCGAAAATTCCCAATTTTGACCCCTAGGGCCCAAAAATATATAATAAGTAATAATAATACAATAAAAGCAAAAGCGGGCTTACCTGGGCAAAGACGCCAGTCACGGAGGCATGAGTATTAGCATCCACCGTAAGATTGACTTCTTCAAGGGAAATTCCTAGAGAATCTAGAAAATCCTCACCACTGAGATCCGAGGAAGCCATGGAGAGAGGAAGTTCGAAGCCTTGAAGATTGAGAGAATTTGAAGAGAGCTCTTTAAATTGAAGAGTTTAGAATGAATGGAAATGAAAATTTCAAGCTATTTATAAGCAAATGGCTAAAGCACGGGTCTTTTAGATGCGTCCGATTTTCGCCTTCAAAATTTGTGTTTCAGACAACCACCGACTCCCATAAATCATTTTTATGATCGCCGGTGGGGGGCAACTGTGAATACTCAAATTTTGAGGCTTGAAAAGCCTGTTTTTCTAAGACTACAGACACTCCGACCGGACCGAAGGCCATTTTGGAAGTTCATCGAAAGTATGCCAATATGGTACTTAAAACGTCCGGAATGTCGCGAGGATCGCGGAACAGGTCCCGGAATATTTTTCGGAGATCCGAAACTCCTGAAAACCCCTCTGAAGCGAAAGGCCCAAGGGGCCGCCGCCGAGCACGGCGGAGCCTGCCGCCCGCCTCCGGCGGCACCTGTCACCGGGCCTCCGGCGGCACCTGCCGCCGGATGCTCATTTCTGCCTATAAAAATGGCCTCCGGGTCTTCATTTTGGCCACTCCTGTCTGTGTTGACGGACGATCTTTCTCCCTCACGCTTTTGCGATTCTTTTACCGTTTTTTGCATTTTTAATTCAGTCTTTATTTTTTTTATGTGTTGTGATACTTGGCCACTAAAATTAAACAAATTCTAATTAATTAATTGATATTCCCCGAACGAGGAGCTTAATCTGGAGCTAAGAAGCGGTCGTCGATTAAATCAGGTACATAAACAAAACTCTGCTCATTTAATTTTAGCACTTCATGCATATTTCTCTTCTACTCTTAATAATTCTACAACTGCATAAACGCATTCATGTCATTATTTAGGTAAATAAACTACTTTAATTAAACACGATTAAATTTAAATGTCCGGTTAATTAATAATCGTGGTGTTAGATCTTAAATCCGACAATTTTGGCTAAAGAATCTAGTTAATTAATAACTACGGTTCAATCGCCTTATTTCGAACAAAATCTGGCTTAAGTCCAATTAATTGATAATTGTGGCTAAAAGCCTTAATCAATCGCGTTTTGGCAACAAATTGCCTACAGTTTAATCAATTACATTTTGGCAACAAATTGCCTACGGTTTAATCAATTTTTGGCAAACAAATCGCCTATAAATAAGATTAACCATTTTTAGCGACAAGTCGCTTAAATCAATTTTTTGACAAATTGCCTAAATCAACTCATTTTGGCTAAAAGCCTTAAAATCAATCAATTTTGGCGACAATCGCCCAATCAACACTCTCGGCAAACAAATTGCCTAAATCAACACATTTTGGCTAAAAGCCTTCAAATCAACCATTTAGGCAACAATCGCCCAATCACATCCATTTGGCAAACAAATTGCCTAAATCAACACATTTTGGCCAAAAGCCTTAAAATCAATCATTTTGGCGACAATCGCCCAATCAACAATTTCGGCAAACAAATTGCCTAAATCACAACACTTTTGGCAAACTAATTGCCTAAATCAACTTTTTGGCTAAAAGCCTTCAAATAATCAATTTTGGCAACAATCGCCTAAATGATCATCTTTTGGCAAACAATTGCCTAAATCAATCTTTTTGGCTAAAAGCCTTAAATCAACATCTTTCGGCAATAATAAGCCCGAACATCAATTCTTGGCGACAAATCGCTCAACAAAACGTCTTTCGGTAATAATAAGCCCGAACATTAATTTTGGCAATAAATTGCCCAATCAAACACTTCCTTTTGGCGACAAATCGCCCGACAAAATCAATTTCGGCAATAATAAGCCCGAACATCAATTTTGGCAATAATAAGCCCAAATATCAACTTTGGCGACAAATCGCCCGACAACCATTTTTAGCACAAATGCCTTAAAACCAACATTTTTGGCAACGAACGCCTAATCGAATCAATCGATCCTTTGGCAAAATGCCTAAACAAACATGCACAAAGCATACACACACTCATGCATTAAGCATACACCTTCAAAGCCCTTCAAAGAAGGCCTATCGAACTACGTTGACTTTGATCTTCCATTCAAACGGAAGTACGTAGGCACGTTAGGGATTTAACCCCGAGCGGCAAGTCGAAATCACTTAAGCATTTCATTTGGTCCAATTACATCGTTTACCCTGCAAAGCATTCATTCATTTGGTTAGTTCATCAGCATGACATAGTCTCGGGATCCACCTCGGGTTCGTAGACCATGCCTTAACATTGGGATAATTAATCTAATAATTAGGTTAATTAAAATTGGAGTCACTTAGGGTTTTTCCTAATTTACCCTAAAATAATTAAACAAGGTGGCGACTCATACATTCACGTGCATTTCTGCCCTTAGTCACATGCATTCACATGCCTATGATATTTGGGGTAGGGGTTCACAAAAGGCTGAGGTCAGATGTAGGGTTACCGAAAATGTGATGATTGATGATGGGTCAGCTTTGAATGTATATCCATTGAAGTTGCTTTTGAAATTCAAGATGGAATTGTCTGATTTGGAACCTTCTGATGTTGTCATTAGAGCTTATGATGACTCTAAGAGACAGGTGCAGGGCATTTTAAAGACAATGTTCAAGGTGGGGTTGATAGAAAGGAAACCAAGTTTATTGTAATTAATATCCCCCCCTACATTTACCCTACTATTGTGGCGCTGAGGATGTAATGATTTTCCTGAAAGTGATTTGGAATGAACTGATTCGAACGAGCTTGATTGATTTTATTTATCAAAATGGTTTTCTTTTATTAAACCAGTTTAATCCTCGGTAAAAAGGTTCTCTTACTTTGGTAAGAGTTTTATTTTTGGAGTCACCATCCTTATTAAGGAAAATTCTCGAATTAGTTGATTATTTGGAATTGACAAACCCAGTTTTAAGTTAGAGAGGGGGTCTAGGAGTTAGGTACGAAATGGGAAGGTATTAGGCACCCATTTCGCCCGATTCAAATCGGCCTCCACGTTGTTCAAAAAGTTCACAATCAACAATAATCCGATTAACTAAAATCGAGATGTAAAACCATTTTCATGCAATTTTTAGAAAACATGCCATTCATACAAGTTATTGCAAACATAATAGACATGAAATATAAAACACTTATGAAGAAAGGGGGAGGAGAAAAGAGCACAAACCACTTCCTAAAATATAATCGATCCTTAAACCCTCTAAATTTCCCAATACCCATAATTAATACATACGAGCCAATATTAGGAATCCTTTTAAGGACCATTTACATTTTATAATAAAACTTAAACCACAACCCAAACATAAAGAAACCACAAACATAAATGACAATAAACATTCATAGGAGCACATATCATACATTCATTCAATAATTATAGAAATGATGAATGTTAATAATACAAGATTAATGAATAATGGGGTTAGAGCAGTAATAAATGTAAAGCATTAATGTAAAAGGTAGAATATTAAAGGACAGAAATAGTAAAGTACTTGTAAAGTAAAGGACAGAAATTAAATTATAGGAATTTAAATGATTATATGAGATTTAAGCTCATGATCTTGATGTCCATCAAAGAAGGTGAACAAATCCATGAATAATGGCTCTCAATCTCATTTTTATTATTTATTCAATCCATATGTGACTTAGTTCACATCATAAACCAGTTAAGGTCAGAGCTTGGTCACTGGCTTCGAATCGGGACATTTATCGGGTTTTTATATATTAAGAGCCTCTAAATTGAAGGGCCTTGCGCAACAGGGAACTATGGTGCATACCACAAGTAGTGGCACAAGGCCGTTCCTAGATCAAGAAGGCTTCTGGGTTTAACAGGACAAAACAGGGGAATCTTAGCACTTATGGCGTGAGCCACATGCATGTGGTGCATGCCATTGCCTTTGGCCGCACTCCACATAGATGCAGAACCTCTTAGTGGTCAATCCTAGATTTCCCTCACAATCAGACCCATAATAGGTGTTTAAAACATCGAAAAAGAAAAGAAAAAGACGAAGAAAGAGGCTTGAGGTTCTCAAAAACTACCTTTTGGAGATTCCTATGAAGATTAGATGGAAATGGATGAACAAATCCAACTCTTTGGTCCTTGATCCAATAATCTGAGATTGAGGATTAAAAATGTGTTTTTAGGATTATTTGATTGATCTTTGGGGTTTTTATGATTGAATAAAAAAAATCTCAACTTAAGATTAAAGGGTAACACTTGTTGCCTTCGATCTTTTGCTTGAGTTTTGAAAAAGCAATAGTTTCTGCTCAAATCCAAAAAATCCTCCATTCAAACCTCACTCCCAATATCTATTTATAGACATTTGAGGGTGGGTGGCCCTATTTAGGGCTGATATGGCAAAAATGTCACTATCGGGCCTCGCAACAAGACTCGGTCAACTTTTACAAAATTAGATCGGGTGGCACGTGAAACAAGGCAAAGCACCGATAAGTGTGCTGGGTGGATCCAAAAAAATAAAAATTGTTAAACACATGGATAATCTCAGCCACAGACCATTGGTCCGAGAAGCAGGGCGATCGGACATCTCGATCTAAATTTATGAAAAAAATGGTGTATCATCACTGAACCTTTTAGGGACAAAATTTAAGCGTCTACAGGCACCTGTGGTACCATTCCTTGGGAGGAGTATCATCAATGTGTGAACCCCTCCCCAAAAATGTCATAGCATATGAATGCATGTGACTAAGGAAGAAATGCACGTGAATGTATGAGTCGCCACCTTGTTTAATTATTTTAGGGTAAACTAGGAAAAAACCCTAAGTGACTCCAATTTTAATTAACCTCGTTACTAGATTAATTAACCCAAAGTTAAGGCATGGTCTACTAACCCGAGGTGGATCCCGAGACTATGTCATGCTGATGAACTAACCAAAACCATGAATGCTTTGCAGGGTAAAATGATGTAATTGGACCAATGAAAATGTTTATGTGATTTCGACTTGCCGCTCGGGGTCAAATCCCAAATGTGCCTACGTACTTCCGTTTGAATGGAAGATCAAAGTCAACGTAGTTCGATAGGCCTCTTTTAGAGGGCTTTGAATGGGATGCTTAATGCATGAGTGTGTGTATGCTTTGTGCATTTTGTTTAGGCATTTTGCCAAAGAATTGATTGATTTGATTTTAGGCATTTGATGCCAAAAATGTTGATTTTAATGGCTTTTAGCCAAAAGGATTGATTTGGGCAATTAGTTTGCCAAAAATTGATGTTTGGGCTTATTATTGCCAAAAGATGTTTTGTTGGGCGATTGTCGCTAAAATGATTGAGGCATTTGTGCCAAAAATAGGTATTTGAAGGCTTTTAGCCAAAATGTGTTGGCTTAGGCAATTTATTGCCAAAAAAAGGTTAGGCGATTTGTCGCCAAAGTGATTAAGGCATTTGTGCCAAAAGTTGGTATTTGAAGGCTTCTAGCCAAAAGCTTGATTTAGGCAATTTGTTGCAAAAAAAAAGGTTAGGCGATTTGTCGCCAAAGTGATTAAGGCATTTGTGCCAAAAGTTGGTATTTGAAGGCTTCTAGCCAAAAGCTTGATTTAGGCAATTTGTTGCCAAAAGTTTGATTGATTTGGGCGTTTGTCGCCAAAATTGATTATTTGAAGGCTTTTAGCCAAAGTGAATTGATTTAGGCAATTTTTGCCAAAAGTTGATGTGATTTAGGCGATTGTCGCCAAAATGATTGTTTGAAGGCTTTAAAGCCAAATTATTGATTTATTTGAAGGCTTTTAGCCAAAAGGGTTGATTTAGGCAATTTATTTGCCAAAAGATGATTATTTAGGCGATTGTTGCCAAAATGATTGATTTAAGGCTTTTAGCCAAAACAAGTTGATTAACTTAAGGCATTTTGCCAAAAGATTGATTTAAGCGATTTGTCGCTGAAAGTAGTTAATCTAATTTATAGGCAATGTGTTTGCCAAAAATTGATTAACCGAATTGTAATATAGGCAATTTTATTGCCAAGAAGAAAGCGTGTTTGAATTAAGGTCTTTTAGTCACAATTATTGATTAATTGGACTTAAGCCGAATTTTGTTCGAAATAAAGGCAATTTCACCATAGTTATTGATTAACTAGGCGTTTTTTAGCCAATATTGTCGGATTTAAGCTTAACACCACGATTATTGATTACCCGGGCGTTTAGCATAAACTTATTTATTTGAGGCAGTTTATTTGCCTAAAGATATCATGAATGCATTTATGCAGTTATAGAATTATTAGGAGTAGAAGAGAAGAATGTATGAAATGCTAAAATTAAATAGGCAGAGTTTTAGTTCATGTACCTGATTTAATCGACGGCCACTTCTTAACTCCAGGTTAAGCTCCTCGTTAAGGGAATATTAATTAATTTAATTTTAAATGACCAAATAACAAAGCAAAGAAAATAATAAAAGCTAAATTAAAAATGCAAAAAAGCAGTAAAAGAATCGCAAGGAGCGTAAGGGAGAAGGATCGTCCGTCAACACAGACTGAGTCACCAAAACAGAAGGCCCGGAGGCTGCACTTATAGGGCAAATCGGACTGTTTCGGCCGCCGGGCCGCCGGGCTCGGCGGCTGGGCTCGGCGGCCGGTCTAGGCAGCTGGACCGCCGGGCTCGGCGGCTGGGCTCGGCGGCCCTCTCCGGCGGCCGCCGGACCTCGGTGGCTGGGCCGCCAGTTCTGCTGATTTTTTCGCTCCGGAAGCTTCGGGAGTTTCGGACCTCCAAAAAATATTCCGGGACCAGTTCCGTGATCCTTGCGACGTTCCGGACGTTTTAAGTACCATATTGGCATATTTTCGATAAATTTCCAAAATGGCCTCTGGTCCGGCCGGACTGTTTGCAGTCCAGGAAACCTGGCTCTTTGAGCCTTAAAAAAAAAAGGGTATTCATAGGCAACTGCAGCCACTGTCGCCGGCGCCTTTAAGGGCGGATGCCACCGCCGCGGCCGGGAAAACTGGCTTTTTAGCAAAGTCAAATTAATTGGCACGGCACTGTAGCAGGCGTGCTTTCCTCCATTTAAAGAGTTTCACATGCCACCAACAACATTAGAAGCCTCAAAATTTGAGTATTCACAGTTGCCCCCCACTGGCTATCATAAAAATGATTTATGAGAGCTAGTGGCTGTCTGAAGGAGCAAATTTTGAGGATGGGCAGAGGAGGAAACCCCGCCGTGGGTTTTTTCTATGCAATGAAATGATCAAATGCATGGATTTATGTTTGCAACTTAAAGATATTTTTGCCTCTTTGAGGACTTAAAAAGAAATTTTGCCTCTTAGAGGACTTGAAAAAGAGGTTTTCTCCTTAATGAGGGCTTGAAGAGAGATTTTGCCTCTTAGAGGACTTGGAAAGATGTTTTGCCTCTTAGAGGACTTGAAAAGAGATTTTGCCTCTTAATGAGGGCTTGAAAAGATGTCTGTTTTATTTTTGTTTTTTTTTTTCTTTGAGAACCAAGGGTCCACCTAAAGTTGAAATGATCAAATGGCTTGGTTTTGGCTGAAAAATGGTTGGTTATTGGTTAGGGTTTCACCCTAGGTTTTATGTAAAACAAAAAGGTTAACCATTAACCGGGTTCTACCCTGGAGTTTGTGTAAAAGAGATTGACGATGGTTGGGTTTCACCCTGGGTTGTGTATGTTTTATAACACTTGCCCCTGAATCCGACTTGGAGGATTTTGCCCCCTGCTCGAGAGAATTGATGCCCTTATTAGCTGAAATAGAATTTCTTCTTAATGAAAGACTAAAAATTCCGTGATTACTTCTGTGATGGGAGAATGGTGAAGGTTCTTATCACTTCTTGCCCCCAGGATGGTGCTGACCATGGAATACTTCAAAACATTGGTGTTGCACTTGTCCAATCGATTGAGGAATCAAAGAGAACAAAGCCACTTATATGACTCGAGGAAACGGACAATGTGGATGACATCGTTCGTCTGAAAGGATCGAAGAAACGATGGTCCGAGTGGAGACGAGATATTAAAGAATTACCTCTCAACGATTATGTTTGACACATTTTTTAGGGTTGTTTTGGAAACCCCGGGGATTGAATTGACATTTTCCTCTCTCTCTCTTTTTTTTCGAGGAATGACTCAAAGAGTGACGCTTTCAAAACGAACTTTTGAGAATGACTCGATTGTTGTGACTCATTGTGGAATGACCACTGGTGATGGAGACTTGATTTTAGAGACTCATTGGAGACTCGATTTAGAGACTCAAATTTTTCTTGTTGTGAGTTTTGACTCGAAGGAACTCGGTGATTCCTGGAAAAAATGATTTATATACTCCCAAGGAGACCTTTGAAAGGGATTTTTTTTTTTAAGGACATACTTTGCTGTTTATCCTACAAAAATGGACTCTCTAAAAGAATTCATGAAAGCACTTTTTTTTTTTTTTTTGCCTTAACTTTTGCCTAGTAGCCGCCCTTTCGGGTTTTCGACTCTAGCAGGCTCTTTGCCCTAACTTTTGCCTAGACCGCCCTTTCGGGTTTTCAGCCTAGCGGGCTCAATTCTTGCCTGAAGCCGCCCTTTCGGTTCTTCAACTCCAGCTTTTATTTTTCTTTTCTTCTCTTTTTTTATTTATTTTTTTTTATTTTGGCAAAGAGAAAATGCAAACTCATGTTTGTGACCGCGCCTTTACGGCTGCCTACGTATCTCCAAGAACTCTTCGGGGGATGGGGAGAATCAGGTCTTTCGTAGTTCCTTCCGGGATGCGAACTTCGTGCTCGGCTGGTGCGGAATTCATCTCCGTCTTGATGTTAATGCGGAATTCCTTTCCATCTTGGTGCGGAATTTATTTCCGACTTGCTGTTGGGGCAAAATTCAATTCCGCCTTAATGCTGATTGTGGAATTCATTTCCGATTTGATTTCTTCGGGATTCCTTCCCGACTTGATATTAATACAGAATTCATTTCTGACTTGATTTTTTCGCGAGATTTCTTCCCGGCTTGATGTCTTTGCGGGATTCCTTCCCGGCTTGATGTCTTTGCGGGATTCCTTCCCGACTGGATGTCTTTGCGGGATTCTTTCCCGACTTGATGTTGATGCAGAATTCATTTCTGACTTGATTTCTTCGCGGGATTCCTTCCCGGCTTGATGTCTTTGCGGGATTCCTTCCCGACTTGATGTTGATGCAGAATCAACTTATTGACTCGAGCTCGTATGATAGTGATGGTCCTAGGCGAATCTGACTTTGTTGTTGTAGTGGTTTTACCACTGGTTGACTGAAATATGACTTGTACTCATCACAAAGAGTTTTAAATACCCGCATTGTGGTGGTAACTTGAGTGGCTTGAGTGTTGAAGAAGCTTTATGCTTTGAGTTTGTGGCTTCGCCATGTTTGAGTTCTTGAGGTTAATTTGATTCCTTTTCTTGAATTTTATCTTCCTCTGAACTTGAAACTTATTTCCTCAATGGTTCTCCTCTCCATAAGGAATTTTGAGGAGACTCTTCCTTTTCCTTGTTTTGAGAAACGATCCTTGTTTATAAGGACACTTGTACTTGTGCCATGCCTGGCGCTTGATTTTCAAGGTGTTTGTTGTCATCCAATTCATGGAAATGACTGCTTCTTTTAACTTGCTTTTTTTTTTTTTAAATGTGAGCAGCCGCTTGGTCTTTGTCCTTATGGCTGAAATGATTTGTCATCTACCCTTGATGGGCTTGAATTTAACGGAGAGCTTGCAGTTGACCCGTTTTTGACAACTTGATTTCCTGTAGCTTTGTCCTTGATTTCTTTCTTTTGTGCAGAAGTTCCTTTTGACCCATTTTTTTTTTCCTTTTGCTTTGCTTAGAAGCAGCCTCTCCATAAAGAATTTCGAGGCAACTTGATTCTGAGATGACTTGAGTAGTGTATGGATAGCATTGCGACTTCGTGCAGACCCAACCCAATTCCAAACATAACTTCTTTATTCTGTCGCTTTTGAGCTCAAAATTCAGACACCTCTCTGTCGGAGCATCTTCCATTCCTGGGTTTTCGGAGAAACCATTCTGGCCCTAACCCCTTCAATCGGCTTTGCCTCGGTACTGTTTGAAGTCTTGCGTACCCTTTGCTGAATCCTTTCCATGATTACCCTTCAAAACTTCCCCTTTGATGGTGCTTCTTAGGATGCCCCCAGCTTTGATTGATGCAGAGCAAATGAAAGGATGAATGCATTTTTCTTTGCCAATTTTTATTATCTTTTTTGTCATCATTTTTTTTTTCAATTTTTTTATTTTTCGATTTTTTTTTTTTTGTGCTTTCACAGGAAAGGATAGGGAAAGAGTATAAACATGATTGGAATGTAAACTGATCCCTTTTTATTGATAAGACAAAATTTGTGTACAAAAGACACTTAGATTTACAAATTAAAACTTGAATGGAAATGAAAATGAAAAGAAAAAACTAGACCCTAAAAGATAGACTTTAGGTGGACTGTGATGGACTAGGATTGTAGTGACTTTGTTTTTCTCGATGCTTCAATCGATCAGACATGTTGTTGTTGGTTTTGAATAATTCCTTTGTTCTTTTGGAGGCTTGATCTCAACCTTCTCAGACACAAACTTCATTCATTTCTAAGAAAAAGTTCGAAAGGATCGAACGATTCTTGTTCAGTAATTTTTTTCATTAATCCCATGGTTAGGCAAGGGATTGGTTGATGTTTAGCTTGCTCTTGGGGATGATGGACCCATTGTCGACCAGTTCTTGTAGACGGTTTTTCAAAGTCCAGCATGATTCGGCTTCTTGTATGAGTATTCTTTGAGTTGACCCAACTGGATTAAGTCTTCCACCTTAGTTGCAGTTGCAATGAGCGATTGGAACGTAGGCAAGTATTGTGTTTGAAGCTGTGACTGGTAGACAAGAAGTAAATTCTTGATTATTATGTCAACTTGTTCCTGTTCAGAGGGTCGGTTGATCATTTGAGCAGCTTTGACTCTCCACCTCGAAAGGAACGAGGAGAAGGGCTCATTGTTCTTTTGCTTGGTGGTTTCTAGCTCTCTTCGAGTAACATCCACCTCCATGTTATAGCGATATTGGGAATTAAATGCATTGCAGATGTCTTCCCAAGTCTTCATCTTAGACCGGTCCAGACTGACAAACCACCTCAAAGCAGCACCAGTGAGTGATTGTTGGAACAACTGAGCACGGAGCTCGCTGCTCAATCCAAACGGGTTAAGGGCACCCACATACATCTTCAAATGAGTTTTAGGACAAGTGGTTCCATCAAACTTATCCATATTGGGCATTTCGAACTTTGTTGGTAGTCTTGCTTCGGGGAACAAGGACAAGGAGTCCATGTCCACCACTTCCTTGTGTGTCTTAAGGGCAGTAATAGACCTTTCCAGGAGTTCTAGTTTCTCTCTCATTTTCTGAGCTTCCAGCTCAAAAGCAGTTCTGGAGGGCATGTCATCCAGGTTAAGGGCAGGATTTGTCGGTTCAGCAGCAGGTCCCTGATTGGAGGTAGCGGGTCCACTTCCCCCAGTTGAAGCCCCATTTCCATTACCATCACCTAGTTCAGCTATTAGGGCAGTCCTCTGTGCAGCTAAGGCCTCATTCATTCTGGCCTCCATCCTGGCCTCCAGTTGTTCTATAAGGTTTTGAATGTCAGACAGTGATGCCATTGGTGCAGTTGGGGTTGTTGGACTTGTGGGTGAGAGCTCAGTTGGTGTTTCGGGCACAGGTGGTCTTTGGAGGGGTACCTGTAAAAGGACATAGTCAAAACGATTAGACTATCCTATATAAGGTGTTTTCATAGGGTATGTGAGATAGTGTGAGGTAGGGTATTTGGACTTGACCCTTGTGATGTGGGGTGGTATGACCAAACAATGTAGGGTAATGTTGGTATGCTAAGACACCCAGGATAGGACCCAATGGGATGTGATATGTAAGGTAGAGTGCTTAGGGATGGACACCTCGACTTTTCGAAAGGCCCCTAGTTCTCAAAGAAAATTTTTTTTTTGGGCCTTAAGGGCCAAAATGTGAATTTTTAGGCCTTTGAGGCCAAATTGGGCATTTTGGGCCTTAGGGGCCAAATTGAGAATTTTTGGGCCTTCGTGGCCAAATTGGAAATTTTTGGGCCTCAGGGGCCAAATTGGGAATTTTTGGACCTCTGTGGCCAAATTGGGAATTTTTGGGCCTTCGGGGCCAAATTGAGATTTTTTGGGCCTTCGGAGCCAAATTGTGAATTTTTGGGCCTCTGTGGCCAAATTGAGAATTTTTGGGCCTTCGGGGCCAAATTGAGAATTTTTTGGGCCTTCGGGGCTAAATTGTGAATTTTTGGGCCTTCGGGGCCAAATTGTGAATTTTTGGGCCTTTGTGGCCAAATTGGGAATTTTTGGGCCTCTGTGGCCGAATTGGGAATTTTTAGGCCTTAGGAGCCAAAATGGGAATTTTAGGGCCTTGGGGGCCAAGATGTGAATTTTTCAGGTCTTAGAGACCAAAATGTAATTTTTCAGGTCTCAGAGACCAAAATGTAATTTTTCAGGTTTTAGGGACCAAAATGTGATTTTCCAGCTTTGAAATGGAATGTTTTTTTTGTGAAGCATGGGATGAATGCGTGAATGCGCACAACATCACAACATAATTCATTTTTAATGGAATGATTCAGCATCATTGGGTGCATACATCCCTAAAGGATAGGTTCTATAGGCTATGACACAAATAGAGAATTGGCTTATAAAGGGACCCTTGAACCTTGAGCATGGATATACCTAACCACATGTGAAACAAAGAGTTTCGCGTGGGTCCAACAGTACACATGCCCATGGGCCATCCCCCAAAAGGATTAGGGATGGTTTGCGGTAACAGGGAGGACGCTTTGGCTGTCCGTCGACATAATCAATGAGACCTGCCGATCAGCGCTACTTGCTATCCAGACTCAGAAGTTTGAACAGAAGAGAAGAAATTCATTTTTTATGCAATGGAGAAAAAGATTCTCAATCGTGCAAATAAATAAACAAATTTGAATGATTTAAAGTAAATTTCAATTAGGTCCAAATTTTCCTTATTAAGCATTCTTAAAGAAAGAATACGTATTTTTTTTTTGTTTGTGTACCCTGCAAAACAAAGCATAGTAAATAATACCCTAAAGAAGGGCAGGTTAGTTTACACAACAATTGTAGTCCACTTTATGCAAAATGATTACATAAGTCCCCAGTGAAGTCGCCAAACTGTGAACCCCTCCCCAAAAATGTCATAGCATATGAATGCATGTGACTAAGGAAGAAATGCACGTGAATGTATGAGTCGCCACCTTGTTTAATTATTTTAGGGTAAACTAGGAAAAAACCCTAAGTGACTCCAATTTTAATTAACCTAGTTACTAGATTAATTAACCCAAAGTTAAGGCATGGTCTACTAACCCGAGGTGGATCCCGATACTATGTCATGCTGATGAACTAACCAAAACCATGAATGCTTTGCAGGGTAAAATGATGTAATTGGACCAATGAAAATGTTTATGTGATTTCGACTTGCAGCTCGGGGTCAAATCCCAAACGTGCCTACGTACTTCAGTTTGAATGGAAGATCAAAGTCAACGTAGTTCGATAGGCCTCTTTTAGAGGGCTTTGAATGGGATGCTTAATGCATGAGTGTGTGTATGCTTTGTGCATTTTGTTTAGGCATTTTGCCAAAGAATTGATTGATTTGATTTTAGGCATTTGATGCCAAAAATGTTGATTTTAATGGCTTTTAGCCAAAATGATTGATTTGGGCAATTAGTTTGCCAAAAATTGATGTTTGGGCTTATTATTGCCAAAAGATGTTTTGTTGGGCGATTGTCGCCAAAATGATTGAGGCATTTGTGCCAAAAATCGGTATTTGAAGGCTTTTAGCCAAAATGTGTTGATTTAGGCAATTTATTGCCAAAAATAGGTTAGGCGATTTGTCGCCAAAGTGATTAAGGCATTTGTGCCAAAAGTTGGTATTTGAAGGCTTCTAGCCAAAAGCTTGATTTAGGCAATTTGTTGCAAAAAAAAAGGTTAGGCGATTTGTCGCCAAAGTGATTAAGGCATTTGTGCCAAAAGTTGGTATTTGAAGGCTTCTAGCCAAAAGCTTGATTTAGGCAATTTGTTGCCAAAAGTTTGATTGATTTGGGCGTTTGTCGCCAAAATTGATTATTTGAAGGCTTTTAGCCAAAGTGAATTGATTTAGGCAATTTTTGCCAAAAGTTGATGTGATTTAGGCGATTGTCGCCAAAATGATTGTTTGAAGGCTTTAAAGCCAAAATATTGATTTATTTGAAGGCTTTTAGCCAAAAGGGTTGATTTAGGCAATTTATTTGCCAAAAGATGATTATTTAGGCGATTGTCGCCAAAATGATTGATTTAAGGCTTTTTGCCAAAACAAGTTGATTAACTTAAGGCATTTTGCCAAAAGATTGATTTAAGCGATTTGTCGCTGAAAGTAGTTAATCTAATTTATAGGCAATGTGTTTGCCAAAAATTGATTAACCGAATTGTAATATAGGCAATTTTATTGCCAAGAAGAAAGCGTGTTTGAATTAAGGCCTTTTAGTCACAATTATTGATTAATTGGACTTAAGCCGAATTTTGTTCGAAATAAAGGCAATTTCACCGTAGTTATTGATTAACTAGGCGTTTTTTAGCCAATATTGTCGGATTTAAGCTTAACACCATGATTATTGATTACCCGGGCGTTTAGCATAAACTTATTTATTTGAGGCAGTTTATTTGCCTAAAGATATCATGAATGCATTTTTGCAGTTATAGAATTATTAGGAGTAGAAGAGAAGAATGTATGAAATGCTAAAATTAAATAGGCAGAGTTTTAGTTCATGTACCTGATTTAATTGACGGCTACTTCTTAACTCCAGGTTAAGCTCCTCGTTAAGGGAATATTAATTAATTTAATTTTAAATGACCAAATAACAAAGCAAAGAAAATAATAAAAGCTAAATTAAAAATGCAAAAAAGCAGTAAAAGAATCGCAAGGAGCGTAAGGGAGAAGGAGCGTCCGTCAACACAGACTGAGTCACCAAAACAGAAGGCCCGAAGGCTGCACTTATAGGGCAAATCGGACTGTTTCGGTGGCTGGGCTCGGCAGCCGGTCTCGTCGGCTGGACCGCCGGGCTCGACGGCTGGGCTCGGCGGTTGGGCCGCCGGGCGCAGCGGCTGGGCCGCTGAAGGCCGGCGGCTGGGCTCGGCGATCCCGGCGGCCTGCTCCTGCGGCCCGGCGGCCCTCTCCGGCAGACCCGGCGGCCTGCTCCGGCGGCCGGGCCGCCGGTTCTACTGATTTTTTCGCTCCGGAAGCTTTTTCGGGAGTTTCGGACCTCCAAAAAATATTCCGGGACCAGTTCCGTGATCCTTGCGACGTCCCGGACGTTTTAAGTACCATATTGGCATATTTTCGGTAAATTTCCAAAATGGCCTCCGGTCCGGCCGGACTGTTTGCAGTCCGGAAAACCTGGCTCTTTGAGCCTCAAAAAAGAAAAGGGTATTCATAGGCGACTCCAGAAGATAAAATTTCCTTTTAATGGTGAAGTCATCACCATTCCTGCTGCTAGTGAAAGGAGTGTAGCTACACTAAATGTGGACAAGCAAGTAATCCTCCCATGGACCGGTTTTCAAATTACTATTCTTAGCACTGACATGGGGCCCACTATTTCCAACATCATGAAAAAGATGAATTATGAAGAAGGGAAATGTCTTGGAAAGAATCAACAACGCATCATAGAGTTACCTAAAATCCACACGTAGAGAAATCGCTTGGGCCCGAGATACAAAATTGGAAGCACACCATAGAGTACATATGGCTGGTTGGACAAGGACGGACGATTTGTCCGGTCGAGTGAGCATTCCTCTCCTTGTCTGCCAATAGAGCCATTTGAGCATTAGGGGAAAACATACACAAGTCTTTAGATCTTTGCAGACGTAAGTAACATCTTGGCAGTTGAGCCCAAAGCATTGGAGCTAGAATCTTAAAAAGAGAAGAAAGAAGAAGAAAAAGAACCCAAAGAAGTGGGGGGTAGAGGGGCCACAAGAGGCTGAGGAGGGAAAAGAGAAGAAAGAGGAGAAAGAAGAGGGACAAGCTACCTAAGAGAAAGAAGAAGAAAGCAATAAAGGGAAGGTGAGCTTTGATAAAGAGGAAGAAGACCATACTAAACAAGTTTTGAAAGCAATAAGGGCTTGTATCGAAGAAAGATTTGAAGAAGCTGAAGCCTCTTCTGATTTGACTATTTCTGTTAAGGATGAATCTGATTGTAATGAACAATTCAGGCTTTTTGATGAAATGAACTTTAATTTTGCTTGCTTATTTGATGTCTTTCCTGATGGTTCCATCCATGTTTTCGCACCGCCCCCGAGCGACCCGAAAAATGTCTCTTTTTGTTTTTGATGGAGAATGATCTTACTTTGAACAGTGGTGACAAAACATTTTATTGGATACGACGCCGATAAATCAGTCTTATAAAATATTTTTGAGTCGCCACCCATTTTTCGGCAATGGGACCATTTCCAATTTTATTTTGTAAAAATGACTCCATTTTAAACCCAATTCTATTTAAGGCCAAATTATTAAAAAGACTAGTCAGGCGCAACAATGCGATTCTGGGTAAGGGAATTGGGTACGCGGGCTCGTTGGAAGCCGACGCCCAGAAAAACTAGCCTCTTTTAACCTACGATTTCTAATTTGTTTTAATTAGAAAAGCCAAATTATTTATTTACTTAAACCCAACCCGAATGAATCGAACCGAGTTCCTATATGGAAAATTAATTAATCATCCCAATCAAATCCAATCATTGCATCCATAATCATTTAAATCATTCAAACCAAAGCAATTAAGTCAAATAAATAAAAGACCCGCTCTTGCCTTATGGTTAAAGGCGGGCCACAAATTGAACCTAAAAATACATTCTACCCAATTCGAAATCAAACCCAAAAATCCATAAACCAAAATTGTGCATAATTACATTTTAATATTCTAAACTTAATTAAATTGCAATCTATTCATAATTGGGCATTTTTTTTAGATTTATTGAAGAAATTAACTCTGGAAGCTTAGAACAGTTGCGTCACACAGCTAACAATTGTGTGACGCAGCTGTTCCTGATGAACAGTTGCGTGACGCAGCTGTTCTTGTATGAACAGTTGCGTGACGTAGCTGTTCTGGCCCAAGCTCGTTTTCAAACGCTTTATTTAGATCATTTTTTATTTAAATGTGATTTAAGGACATATAAAATGGCCAAATATGAACAGAATACAATTTAAAGAAGCCTAAATTACTAAAACCACAAAAAGCATGTAAAAAAATACAAAAAAGGTTAAAGAAATTACCTAATCCTCAGATTGAGGATTGTGAATGGGTTGAATGTCTTAACAAGTGATAGTTAAGATCTCCTAGAAGCTTTGTTTCCAAGGATTCAAGTTCTCTTTTTTTGTCTTTTGATTTTTTTTCTCTCTTTTTATGATTTAATTCACCTAGAATTGATATTTAATGGCTATTTTCCTTCAAACGAACTCAAAAGAGCTTCTAGAGGAAAATGTGGCCGCACAATATGTTTTAGGGTTTTCAAAAATCGTCTAAAGTTTCTTCTGATTGTGAGAAAAAGATCAATTTATAGAAGTAGGGCAACAGAGCATAGCTGCGTCACGCAGCTAACAGCTGCATGACGGATCTAGTTAGTCGCGTGACGCAGCTCGCTTGTTGTACCACAACTATGTGTGGTTTAGCATGAAAAATGGCATGTCGTCATTCTTGACGACGACATGCACATCTGAGTTGCGTAAGAGCTGCGTGACTCAGCTATGGTGCTGTCACGCACCTGCATAGCTGCGTGATGCAGCTCTGACCCAGTCAGACACTTAAAATTGGTTTAATTTAAATCCTTGGATCAAAAGACTTCTAGATAGCATTAACCTTTCATTCCACATCCTCGTATCATCATTCGATCAGCCGGGGGCATAAAAACATGCGGCAACAGTTTGCCCCCCCACTTTATCATTAATTATGTAAACGATTAATGTTAAAGTGGTCTACTGACGCACCTTCAATCTTGGGTTGAATGAAGGTCTTGATTATCTCCAAAGCTCAATCTGATTGGCTTTGAAGTCACCTCCGAAGCTCGGTCTAATTAGCTCGAAGGATTTGAATTGACCTGAAGGCTCCAGTCGGACTACACCAACGTTCTAACATCGGTAGTCATCTGGCCACGTCCAAGGTTCTGTTGAGATCATCTGGCCACGAACAAAGCTCAGTCTAATTGGCTTTGTTGGCTCCAGTTGGATCTGTGATCATCTTCAAAGCTCCGTCTAATTGGCTTTGAAGTCACCTCCGAAGCTCAGTCTAATTGGCTCGAAGGATTTGGATGTGTCCAAAGCTCAGTGTAATCGGCTTTGTTGTTCATCTCCTCAGCTCAGTTTAATGGCTTCAGAGGGTTTGATGGCGCCCAAAACTCAGTGTAATCGGCTTTGTTGTTCACCTCCTCAGCTTAGTTTAATCGGCTTTAGAGGGTTTGATGGAGTCCAAAGCTCAGTGTAATCGGCTTTGTTGTTCACCTCCTCAGCTCAGTGTAATCGGCTTTAGAGGGTTTGATGATATCCAAAGCTCGGTGTAATCGGCTTTGTTGTTCACCTCCTCAGCTCAGTGTAATCAGCTTCAGAGGATTTGATGATGTCCAAAGCTCGGTGTAATCGGCTTCAGACGATTTGATGATGTCCAAATCTCGGTGTAATTGACTTTGTTGTTCACCTCCTCAGCTCAGTGTAATCGGCTTCAGAGGATTTGATGATGTCCAAAGCTCGGTGTAATCGGCTTCAGACGATTTGATGATGTCCAAAGCTCGGTGTAATTGACTTTGTTGTTCACCTCCTCAGCTCAGTGTAATCGGCTTCAGAGGATTTGATGATGTCCAAAACTTGGTGTAATCGGCTTTGTTGTTCACCTCCTCAGCTCAGTTTAATCTGCTTCAGAGGGTTTGCTGATGTCCAAAGCTCGGTGTAATCGGCTTTGTTATTCACCTCCTCAGCTCAGTGTAATCGGCTTCAGAGGATTTGGCCTGAAAATATTTGTCAAGAGAAAAGAAAGAGCAATTTTTGTGTACAAACAGATCTCGCTTTTATTAAATGTTGGAGCATCACATGCCCCCATGCATTAATAACCACGAACTTTGAAATTTGAAATTTTGCATTAGGGCAAAAGATTTTATTTTTGCCCCCAGTTTGGAATTCCATCCTGGAACTAAAAATATTATCTTTTAAGCAAACCTTGAAAACTTTATTACCTTATTCATTGTAGAAAAATTTTTGAAATTTTAGCAAAAATGTTGCTAAATTTTCTAGCAAAAACTTTAAGGTATACCCTTCCTGATGTGGTGTTGAAAGAAAACTTACTGTGAATACTCAAATTTCGAGGCTCAAAAAGCCTATTTTCCCGGACTGCAAACAGTCCGGTCGGACCGGAGGCCATTTGGAAAGTTCACCGAAAGTATGCCAATATGGTACTTGAAACGTTCGAAAAATTACGAGGATCACGGAACTGGTCCCGGAATATTTTTTGGAGGTACGGAACTCCCGAAAAAGCCTCCGGAACGAAAATCACAAGTCCGCCGGCCAGGGCGGCGGCGACCGCCGACCACGGCGGCAGCTACTGCCCTACACGGCGGTAGCTACCGCCCTCCATGGCGGCAGCACCCGCCCTCTAGCCTGTTTTTTCCTATAAAAATAGCCCCGGTTCACCTTTTTTACTCACTCAGTCTGTGTTGACGGACGCTCTCTTCTCCCCTACGCTCCTTGCGGTTCTTTTATTGCTTTTCTGCATTTAGTGTAGGCTTTTATTATTTTGCTGTTGTGATATTTGGTCACTTAAATTAAATTAATTTTAATTAATATTCCCCAAATGAGGAGCTTAATCCGGAGTTTTCAAGCTGAAGCTGAGAAGCGGCCGCCGTTTGACTCAGGTAATAACGAAACCCTGCCTATTTAATTTCAGCATTTCATGCATATTCTCTTCTACTCCTAATTCTACAACCGCATTCACACCATCATCATCATTTTGGCAAATAAATTGCCTTAAGTGAATAAGTTTAGGCTAAGATGCCCGGTTAATCAATAATCGTGGTATTCATGCAAAACTCCGAACATACTGGCTAAAAAAAACCTAGTTAATTAATAACTATGGTACAATCGCCTTCATTTCGAACAAGTTCGGCTAAAAGTCCAATTAATCAATAATTGTGGCTAAAAGCCTTAATCAATCACGTTTTTTGGCAACAAATTGCCTACAGTTTAATCAATCACATTTTGGCAACGAGTTGCCTAAATTACACATCAATTTTTGGCAAAATGCCTTGAATTAATCAATCTTTTGGCTAAAAGCCTTAAATCAATCAATTTTGGCAACAATCGCCTAATCAACACTTTCTGGCAAATAAATTGCTTAAATCAATCTTTTGGCTAAAAGCCTTCAAATAATCAATTTTGGCGACAATTGCCTAAATCACATCAACTTTTGGCAACAAATTGCCTAAATCAATCTTTTTGGCAACAAATGCCTAATCAAATCAATCAATTCTTTGGCAAAATGCCTAAACAAAATGCACAAAGCATACGCACACTCATGCATTAAGCATACCCATTCAAAGCCCTTTTAAAAAGGCCTATTGAATTACGTCGACTTTGATCTTCCATTCAAACGGAAGTACGTAGGCACGTTTGGGATTTAACCCCGAGTGGTAAGTCGAAATCACTTAAACATTTTCATTGGTCCAATTACATCATTACCTTGCAAAGCATTCACACTTAGGTTAGTTAATCAACATGACATGGTCTCGGGATCCACCTCAGGTTCGTAGATTGTGCCTTAAACATTGAGATAATTAATCTAGTAATTAGGTTAATTAAAATTGGAGTCAACTTAGGGTTTTTTCCTAGTTTACCCTAAAATAATTAAACAAGGTGGCGACTCACACATTCACGTGCATTTCTGCCCTTAGTCATATTCATTATATGCCTATTTTTTGGGGGAGGGGTTCACACTTACCTGAGGGTATACTGATAATTTTGGTGATTTTGCCCCCTGTGCGGCGAGTGGATGGAATTGTTGAAGTATACGAGCCGCACACCGACTCCAAATTGCCTAAATAAGCCGACTTGGGCTTTGATGGGTTCTTAATGGGCTTGGGCCCATTAACCCTTTTTCTTTATAAATAATCTTTCACTTTTCATTTTTTTTCATTTTCACTTTCAAACTTCAACTTAAACAAAGAAAATCTCTCTAAATCCCAGCGACTATGGCCCATATTCCCGAGATTCCTGCTTCTGCCTACACTCTCGAGATGGAGACTCTGGGTGTGATCCTGGGTATCCCTGTCTTCGAGGGTGATCGGATTCCTGTGAGCTGCAACGCCCTTACCTCCGGTACGCGGCCTCTTCAATTCCTTCCAGCACTGGGCTTCGATTTTCCAGTCCGATACGATACCGACGCGATGCGCGGTTTCCAGATTGAGGTAAAAATTTTCTGTTTTCTTCAATCCTCTTTTTTTTTTGAATTTGACCTTGAAAATGGCGTTTATTGATCTTGATTGTGCTTGCAATTGTTCCATTTGATTTTACCATGATGAATCGTGTTTCAATTTCTTACTTTCCGCTTGATTTTGGGTGATCTTTTGGAGGAACAATCGTGTTCTGCGTACTGTCTGTACACCGACAGTTGCGTCACGTAGGATAGAGTTGCGTGACGCGACTATTCTTTGTTGAACAAGCATCTGTTCGAAGCTGCGTGGCCCATGTAGGTTTGAACCTTGATTTCGACCATTTTATGCATCATGAGACCGTATTTGTTGTCTTGGAACGGCATGTCATGTTGAATCTAGTTGATTTTGGCCATGTAAACTGATAGAAAAACACAAGAATGGAAAAATGGGTGTTAGGTTTTGTTTTCGTCTCACCCCCGAGCGATCCGAAGAACGTTCATCTTTTTGGTTTTGGATTTGGAAAAATGATTTATTTTGAGCAAGAACAGTGGTGACAAAATCTTTTGGATATGATGCCGATAAATCAGTCTTATAAAACATTTTGAGTCGCCACCCATTTTTTCGGCAATGGGACTGTTTCCAATAAAAATGACTCCATTTTAATCCCAATTTTATTCAAGACAAAATTATTAAAAAGACTGGTCAGGCGCACCAAGCCGATACTGGGTAAGGGAATTGGGTACGCTGGCCAGTTGGAGGCCGACGCCCGGAAAATCCGGCCTCTTTTTAGCCTACGATTTCTAATTTATTTAAATCTAGAAAAGCCAAATTATTTATTTAAACCCAACCCGAATGAATCGAACCGAGTCCCTATATGGAAAATTATTTAATCGTCCAAAACAAGTTCAATTATTGCATTCATAATCATTCCAACCATTCAAACCATTCAACCCAAACCGAACAAGTCAAAAAAACAAAAGACCCGCTCTTGCCTTATGGTTAAAGGCAAGTCACAAACCGAACCTAAAGAATAAATTCTACCCTGAAAATATTAATCCCCAAAAGTCAAAAACCCAAAATCATGCATAATTGTCCTTTAATATATTCTAGACTTTAGCTAAATTGCAGTCTGCCCACAATCGATTATTTTCAGATTTGTTTCAAGAATTGGATTTTATATTTTATATTTTTTTGTACAAAATTCGTGAAGTTTTTGAACGAACAAAAATTGCTTTTGGAATCCTAGAACAGTCGCGCACGCAGCTGTTCTATGGAAAACAGGTGCGTGACGGATCAATGGCTGCGTGACGCAGCTGTTCATAATTAGGAAAATTTCCAGATTCGTTTATTTCAAATCCATAATTAAAATATAATATTAAACTAATCTGGTTAAAGCAACTGTGTTTTGGACATGAACAGTTCCGTCACGCAACTGCCAGATCCGTGACGGAACTACTGGCCGCGTGACGCAACTGCTCTAGTCCATATTTATTTTTCAAACACCCCCTTTTTACATTTTCCTTTTACTTAAACATGCTTTAATACAATCTAGAAACATCCAAGAGTGGGAAGAATACCGTTTAACTAAGATTACAATACTAAAACACCAATAAAATAGATAACAATGAATAAACAACTAAAAATACCAAGAAGAGCTTTAAGGAATTACCTAACCCTCAGACTGAGGATTGTTAACAGCTTGATTGCCTTAAAGAATGCGGATTCTGGGATTCCAGAGGCCTTTGTCTCCAAGGATTCAACTCTCACCTCTTTCTCTTTTCTTTTTCTCTCTTTTTTATGATTTTCGTTTTTAACTTAATTAATCTCTAATGGCTGTTTTTCTTCAAGGGAACTTAGAGGAGTTTCTGCAGAAAAACCCAGCCGCAAGTGTGTGTTTTTGTGCCCTAAAATTCTTATCCCGAATAAGATAAAAAACGCTGTATTTATAGAGGTAGGTCAGGACACAGCTGCGTCACGCAACTGACGGCCACGTGACGGACCCGATAGCTGCGTGACGCAGCTCACTTTTTGGACCGTTGCCACGTACCCAAACAGAATGAAAAACAGTTGTGTCGGCATTCAGGGTGACGTCATCTTGATTGGAGTTGCGTGACGCAACTGCCAGTGCCGTCACGCACCTAATAGCTGCGTGACGCAACTCTAATGCAAATCAGACACCCTTAAATTGGTTTAAATTAAATCCTTGGATTAAAAGACTTCTGAACGGCTGTGACCCTTCATTCTGCATCCTCGTATCATCATTGGGTTAGCTGGGGGCATAAAGACACGCGTCAACAATTTGCCCCCCACTTTATCATTAATTGTATAAATGATTAATGTTAAAGTGGTCCATTGACGCGCCTTCAACCTCGGATCGGATGAAATGGTTGTCTTGATCATCTGGTTACATTCAAAGCTCAGTTTGATCGGCTTTGTTGACTCCAGTCGGATCGATAACGACCTCCAAAACTCAGTCTGATTGGCTCTGAAGATACCTTCGAGGCTCGGTTTGATCGGCTCGAAGGATTTTGATTCCCCTGGTCAACTTCGTAATTCACCATCATTAACCAGGAAAAGGATCCAAACAGCTTCGTAATACACCATCACTGTTTGGTGGGACTTATCGGTTTCAAGAAACTGTCACCGGTTGGTCATTAAGATTATCCTGATCAGCTTCGTAATACACCATCACTAATCAGTAAAAAGATTGACTCGATCAGCTTCGCAATACATCATCACTAATCGAGAAAATGATCCAAACAGCTTCGTAATACACCATCACTGCTTGGTGGGCTCTATTGGCTTCGAGGAACCATCACCGGTTGGCCTGAAAAATTGTTTAAGAGAAAAAGAGCAATTTTTGTGTACAAACAGATCTTTGCCTTTATTAAAATGTTGGAGCATCATATGCCCTCATGCATTGATAATCATAAACTTTGAAATTTTGCATCAGGGCAAAAGATTTTACTTTTGCCCCCAGTCCGAAATTTTGACTCGGGACCAAAATAACATCTTTTGGCAAACCTTGAAAATTTGATTGCAAAATTTTGTTTAAAATTGTAGCAAAAATTTAGGCAAGAAATTTTCTTTCTTTTTTTAGTCCTGAATTTTCAGGTATACCTTTCCTGATGCGGCGTTTGAAAGAAAACTTACCTGAGGGTAATTTGGGCAATTTAATAATCTTGCCCCCTGTGTGGTGAGTAGACAAAATTGCTGAAGTATACGAACTGCACACTGACTTCAAATTGCTTGGATGGGCCATTATGGGCTGAAATAGGTGCTAATGGGCCATTTTGGGCTTAAATGGGTGTTAATGGGCTATTTTGGGCTTAAATGGGTGTTAATGGGCTATTTTGGGCTTAAATGGGTGTTAATGGGCTTGGGCCCATTTTCATTTCTTATTATAAATAAGCTTTTCAACATTTCATTTTCCATTTTTCAAACTCTCAAAGCAACCAAAACATTCTGAACTTTAGCTAAGATGGCCCAACTTCCCGAGATCCTTACTTCTGCTTACACACCCGAGATGGACACCCTGGGGGTGATCCCGGTTATCCCGGTTTTTGAGGGTGCGCGAGTTTCGATGAGCCGTAATGCACTGACACCCGGGACGCGACCTCTTCAGCTTCTTCCGCTACCGAGCTCTGTGAATACCCGAATTTTGAGGCTCAAAGAGCCAATTTTTCCAGACTGCAAACAGTTCGGCCGGACCAAAGGCCATTTTGGAAGTTCACCGAAAGTATGCCAATATGGTGCTTGAAACGTCCGGGACGTCGCGAGGATCGCGAATCTGGGCCCGGAATTTTTTTCGGAGGTCTGGAGCGCCCGGAAAGGCCTCCGGAGCGGAAAAATAACAAGACCACCGACCATCGGCGGCCCCAGCCGCCCGGGTCGGCGGCCCGGCCCGGCAGTCTTAGCCGCCGGCGCCGGCGGCCCGGCCGCCGGGTCCGGCCGCCCGGCCGCCAGAAGCCAGCGGCCCGGCCGCCGAAACAGTCCGAAGTTGCCTATAAATAGTGGCCCCGGCACTCCGTTTTCGGCACTCAGTCTGTGTTGACGGACGCTCCTTCTCCCTACGCTCTTTGCGATTCTTTACTGCTTTCTTGCATTTTTTATTTTAGTTTTATTTTATTTTTGTGATACTTGGTCACTTAAAACTGAACTAAAATTAATTCCCTTAACGAGGAGCTTAACCTGGAGTTAAGAAGCGGTCGACGATTAAATCAGGTATGTAAGTTAAACTTTGCCTATTTAATTTTAGCACCTCATGCATGCTTCTCTTCTACTCCTAATAATTCTACAATGCATTCATATCATCATATAGGCAAGTAAATTGCCTCAATTAAAATATGATTAAGCTAAATTGCCCACGGTTCAATCATTTTTTGGCAATCAAATTGCCTAATTAAATCTTTTTGGCTAAAAGCCATCAAAATCAACACTTTTTGGCAAATAAATTGCCTAAACTAAATCTTTTTGGCTAAAAGCCATTAAAATCATCAATTTTTGGCAACAATTGCCTAAATCAAATCTTTCTGGCTAAGAGCCATTAAAATCAGCATTTTTGGCATCAAATGCCTAAATCAAATCAATCAACGTTTTTGGCATCAAATGCCTAAACAAAAATGCACAAAGCATACACACACTCATGCATAAAGCATCCCCATTCAAAGCCCTTCAAAGAAGGCCTATCGAACTACGTGGACTTTGATCTTCCATTCAAACGGAAGTACATAGGCACGCTCGGGATTTCACCCCGAGCGGCAAGTCAAAATCACATAAACATTTTTCATTGGTCCAAATCGCATCATCTTTCGCCTTGCAAAGCATTCATTCATAGGTTAGTTCATCAGCATGACATAGTCTCGGGATCCATCTCGGGTTTGCACACCATGCTTTAACATTGGGTAATTAATCTAGTAACTAGGTTAATTAAAATTGGAGTCACTTAGGGTTTTTTCCTAGTTTACCCTAAAATAATTAAACAAGGTGGCGACTCACACATCACGTGCATTTCTTCCTTAGTCACATGCATTCACATTGCATTGATATTTGGGGAGGGATTCACAGTTTGGCGACTTCACTGGGGAATAATCTATGCAATCTTTTTGCATAAAGAGGACTACAATTGCTGCATAGACTAACCCGCTCTTCTTTAGGGCATTATTTTATTATGCTTTGTTTTGCAGGGTACCTTGACATGAATCAAGTATTCTTTCTTTAAGAATACGAGATAAGGAGAATTTGGACCTAATTGGACTTTACTTTAAGTTATTTAAATTTGTTGATTTTTATTTGCACGATCGAGAATCTTTTTCTCCATTGCATAAAAAATGAATTTCAAATGAATTTCTTCTCTCTCTGTTCAAACTTCTGAGTCTGGATAGCAAGTAGCGCTGATCGGCAGGTCTCTTTGATTATGTCGATGGACAGCCAAAGCGTCCTCCCTGTTACCGCAAACCGCCCCTAATCCTTTTGGGGGTGGCCCATGGGTATGCGTACCATTGGACCCACGCGAAACTCTTTGTTTCACATGTGGTTAGGTATATCCATACTCAAGGTTCAAGGGTCCCTTTACAAGCCGATTCTCTATTTGTGTCATAGCCTATAGAACCTATCCTTTAGGACTGTATGCACCCAATGATGTGAACCATACCATTAAATAGTTTATGACGTGTTGTTATGCGCATTCACGACATATCATAAGCATGGGGTAAACACAAAGAGAGCATGAAATACCCTCCTTATTCATGCACAGTTGGACAAAAGAGTCGATCTACACATCAGTTACCCTGATACACCAGCCACTGTACCTAATCCAGCTACCCTTATCCTTACAGGTGCCCACAATCCAAGTGCCAACATCAGTGCCAGCCACACCTACAGTACTATCACCAGCGTCACCAGCTTCACCAGCTACACCAGCTTCACCTACAACCTCAACAGCTTCACCTGCACCAATGGCATCACTTGCTAATATCCAAACTCTCATTGAACAACTAGAGGCCAGAATGGAGGCCAGAATGAATGAGGCATTGGCTGCCCAAAGGACCGCCCTGATAGCTAAACTGGGAAATGGTAATGGAAATGGGGCTTCCGCCAGGGGAAGTGGACCTGCTGCCTCCAATCAGGGTCCTGCTGCTGAACCTACAAACCCTGCCCTGAACCTAGACGATATGCCCTCTAAAACCGCCTCCGAGCTGGAAGCTCAGAGAATGCGAGAGAAGCTAGAACTTCTGGAAAGATCTATCACTGCCCTCAAGACCCACAGAGAGGTGGTGGACATGGACTCCTTGTCCTTGTTCCCTGAAGCCAGGTTGCCAACTAAGTTCAAGATGCCCAACATGGACAAATTTGACAGAACCACTTGTCCTAAGACTCATTTGAAAATGTATGTAGGTGCTCTTAACCCATTTGGATTGAGCAGCGAGCTCCTTGCTCAGCTGTTCCAACAATCTCTTACCGGTGCTGCATTGAGGTGATTTGTCAGTTTAGACCGATCCAAAATGAAAACATGGGAAGACATCTGCAATGCATTCAATTCCCAATACCGTTATAACATGGAGGTGGATGTTACCCGTAGGGAACTAGAAACCACCAAGCAGAAAAACAATGAACCCTTTTCCTCGTTCCTTACGAGGTGGAGGGCCAAGGCTGCCCAAATGATTAATCGGCCTTCTGAACAAGAGCAGGTGGACATAATAATAAAAAATCTACAGCCTGTCTACCAGCAACAACTACAGACTCAGTACCTACCAACATTCCAGTCGCTCATTGCCACTGCTATGAAGGTAGAGGATCTAATACAAATGGGGCAACTGAAAGAAGACTCAGGAACCTCAAAGTATAAGAAACCTAGCCAAGCTAACAAGGTCCACGAAGTGGCTAGCATCACCCCCACGAATCCTTTACGTGTGGGGAACATGAGAAACAATAATCAATCGCCCAGAAGAACCTATACTGATCTCGGGATGCCGATCCTTGTGGTATTCCGAGAGGCTGTCAAGGCCAACTACATTAAGCCTTTGGAAGCAAGGCCACCACCAAACCCATTACCAAGGAATTACAGGGCTGATGAATACTGTGAGTATCATCAGGGGCATGGGCACAAGACTGAAGCGTGTTGGACGCTCAAGAACCGCATCCAGGACCTGGTGGACAACGGTTCAATTATTCCCAAAAGTAAGCCAAACATTAGCACCAACCCCTTACCAAATCACGGGGTAAACGCTATTATGGCCGATCAGGAACCGATCGATCCTTTCGAACTGTTCCTAGAAATGAATAACATCTGTGTCTTGGATTTGAATGACCTAACCGAAGAACTTGATGCTATAACCAGGAGCGGGAGACAATACGAACCGTTAGTTCTGGACAAAATTCAAAACAAACCCTACCAGAGGGCAGAAGAACTAAAAGAAGACCCAGTACTTGCACAGTTAAAAAAGACACAAGCTAGGGTGTCAATCTGGGAACTTTTGGCATCATCCTTTCCTCATCGCCAAGCTCTTTGCAAGGCTTTGAGCCAACTTCAGACATCGGTAGAGGTTAGCCATGAAGTGCTAGTATCCACCCTCACCCAATCATCTAAAACACGAAGCATCGGTTTCTCGGATGACGACTTGCCTAAGGAGGGAGGCAGTCATAACAATGCTCTCTATGTCACTGTCCAGACTAGAGACAAAACTGTGCCCATGGTTCTCATTGATAATGGGTCAGCGCTGAATGTCTGCCCATTAAGGGTAGCTAGTTGTCTGGGGTTGGAAGACACAGATTTCACTCCATCGGACCAAATAGTAAAAGCCTATGACAGCACCCGGAGGGAAGTACTGGGGGTCGCTACGCTAAAATTAACAGTTGGGCAGCTGTGATGGAAGTCCCATTCCAAGTGATTGATGTACCGACTAGCTTCAACCTGCTCCTGGGGCGACCATGGATACACCACACTAAGGCAGTACCCTCGTCCTTGCACCAAAAGGTCAAGTTCCCCTACGAGGACAAAGTCATCACCATTCAGGGGGATGACTATAGCCAGCTCAAAAAGCCAAAGGGCCAGCCTCTCTTTGAGGTCAACCCTGAAACTGCCAACCTACCCCTCTCGGGATTTCAATATGATACTGTGCAGTTCATAGAAGGAAGGACTGCAAATTCTCGAGTTCTCTTTGATTTCGGGACGGTGCAAATAAACTGCATAGTGCCCTTGATGCTTAAGATGTCCTATCTACCAGGAATGGTTATGGCCAGATCCGGAGAAACATACCCCAAACTGCAAGCCTGAGAATGTCCAGTGAATGAGGGGACCTTTGGACTGGGTTATGAACCCACTAATGAAGACCTTGTTGGGAGAACCCGGCGGGGAAGGAAGGAGAGTGTACAGATGCAGCTTTGCCTTCTGACTTTAAACAGTTACTTCTGTAAACCGGGAGAAACAGTTCCTTACCGTGGCTTCCGAGAACCTTTTTGCTGCCCAACCGCTAAGAAGATGCTGCCTGGGTTGGAAATATTCTCAGATGTCTGGGGCAACAAACCCGAAACAGTAACTGAGCTGGAAGCAGAAGACTTCATGCAGCTTAGTCTCTTTGACGAAGTTGCGGTTATCACAGGAGATGACGGGAATCGAGACCTGCTAGATCTGATCAAGCCGAGCGGAGGACCTCTCACCAACTGGTACGCCGAGAAGGATCGCACTGCTGATAAACCCCCTCCCGAGTCAAGCCTAGTACCCAAGTCTGTAATAAAGTCCTGTACTAAGTCTGAGTCTGACCCTGAGTCTGAAACCGAGTCAGAGTCTAGTTCCAATTCCGAGTCGTCTGTGTCGGATCTAGAAGATCCAGATTTCAAATTTGATGTAATCTTTGAAGACGATTCCGTCATTATCAATAAAGGCTTGCAAATTCTTGATTACCCTGCGTGCCTATCTTTCCAAGCATTACCAAGCAAAAATAATCAAATAAATGAAATAAAAAATGAAAAAGAAAAAATAATGATTGGCAAAGAAGAAAATGAATACACATACATTGCATATGATTGTATGAACAGGGAACAGATCAGTGAATGCTTAAAGAAATTTGCTGATTGCTTCATGTGGAAAGCAAGTGACATCATCGGAATTGACCCAGCAATAGTGGTGCATAAGATTCCGGTATATCCTGAGGCTAAGCCAGTAAAGCAGAAGTTAAGGAGATTGAAGACAGAATGGTCCTTGAAAATCAAGGAGGAAGTTACCAAACAACTGGAGAACAAGTTCATAAAGCCAATTGCCTACCCGACGTGGTTAGCAAACATTGTGCCGGTGCCGAAGAAGGATGGAAAGGTACGAATGTGTGTGGACTACCGGGATTTGAATAAAGCATGTCCGAAGGACGATTTCCCCCTGCCGCACATCGACTTGTTAGTGGACCGAATGGCTAGACACGAGATGGTCTCCTTGACTGATCTTGCTGTCGGTTATAATCAAATAATGATGCATGAACCGGACAAAGAGAAAACGGCGTTCATTACAGAGTGGGGAACCTATTGCTACAGGGTTATGCCTTTTGGGCTCAAAAATGCCGGGGCAACCTATCAACGAATGGCAACAACCATCTTCCATGACATGATTCACAAAGAAGTAGAAGTGTATGTGGACGATATGGTTGTCAAATCAAGAACGACCGAAGAACATACAACAGCACTTGAGAAGTTCTTCCTTAGACTTCGAAAGTACAATTTAAAGCTCAATCCGGCAAAATGTCTGTTTGGAGCCACGTCCGGAGTATTTCTGGGGCACATGATCAGTTGGAAGGGCATAGAGATTGACCCTTCAAAAGCCAAGGCCATTCTGGAAATGCCAGCACCGAGGACGGAAAAAGAAGTTCGGGGTTTCCTGGGGAGGTTACAGTACATCAGTCGATTCATCAATCAATTGGCCGACACTTGTGGACCGATCTTCAAGTTACTCAGGAAAGGAATAGCAGTCAAATGGAATGAAGATTGTCAGAAAGCTTTTGACCAAATCAAGCAATACCTGCTATCCCCGCCAGTGTTACAGCCACCAAGGCTAGGAAAGCCTTTGTTGTTATACCTATCGGTGACAGAAGAAGCGATGGGTGCGATGCTAGCTCAACAAGCGAAAGATACAAGGGTAGAAAACGCCGTGTATTACCTTAGCAAAAGGATGCTGGAATATGAGCTAAAGTACAATAAGATAGAGAAACTATGCCTGGCTCTAGTTTGGGCCTGTACAAAGCTGCAGCACTATCTCTCGTCTTACACTACATACGTGATTTCTGAACCGAACCCCTTGAAATTCCTTATGGAGAGGCCGGTTCTTGACTGTAAGATGGCTAAGTGGGTGTCAGTGCTTGCAGCTTATGACTTAAAATTTGTACAACGGAAGGCAGTAAAAGGCGGAGCCTTGGCTGACCAATTAGCAGAATTACCGGTTGAAGACCAAATGCCAGAGGTAGAATTTCCTGATGAAGACCTGCTGAGTTTAGAAAGTGAGGTCTGGGAGATGTACTTCGATGGAGCTTCAAACTACCATGGGAACGGGGTGGGAGTCGTATTCAAAACTCCTTGTGGAGAATACGTCCCAATCGCAGTCAAACTAGACTTCGACTGTACCAACAACGAAGCCGAGTCTGAAGCTTGCATCAAGGGGTTAGAAGCGGCCCTGGAAAGAGAAATAAAATTCCTTAGGGTTTTTGGAGATTCCAACCTGATAGTCTCTCAAGCTCTAAGGAAATGGAAAATTAAGGAAGAGCGGTTGGTTCCTTACCTACGACGCTTGGATGAATTAGCTCAACAGTTTGAGGAACTATCTTTCCACTATCTGCCGCGCGCTAAAAATCAGTTTGCAGATGCCTTAGCAACCCTGGCCTCCATGGTTAATGTAGGGGGAGGTCAAGTCATTCGACCTCTGACGGTTCGGCTACAGAAACAGCCAGCATATGTCATGAATCTAGTTGATGACAAGCCGTGGTTTTGGGACATACAGAATTATCTCCAGAATGAAGCCTACCCGGAGAGGTCCAACAAGACTGACCAACGGACATTGAGACAGTTAGCGTCTGGATATTTCCTTACTGGGGGAGTTCTGTATAAAAGGAGTTGGAATGGCCTGCACCTAAGGTGCGTTGATGAAGGAGAAGCTCAAAGCATCATGAATTCCTTACACAATGGAGAGTCTGGTCCGCACATGCACGGGATAGCTTTGGTTCGAAAAATTATGAACCTGGGTTATTACTGGTCGACCATGAATGCAGATTGCGTGAGGCACGCGCGGAAGTGCCATGAGTGTCAGATTTTTGCGAAGCTGCAAAGACAGCCTCCGGTCAATCTAAATCCCATTACTTCACCATGGCCTTTCGCCACTTGGGGCATAGATGTGATCGGAAAGATCCATCCAAAGGCTTCCAATGGCCATCAATTCATCCTGGTTGCTATTGATTATTTCACTAAGTGGATTAAAGCAGCCTCCTATTCGGTCTTGAATGCCAAGAAGACAGCATAGTTCGTTCATACCAACATCCTTTGTCGGTATGGAACCCCATTCGAGATCATTACTGATAACGGGTCTCACTTTCAAAGTGAATTTTCGGACCTACTGAAGCAAAAGAAGATTCAGCATCACAAGTCTTCACCCTATCGCCCACAGACAAATGGGGCTATAGAGGCTGCAAACAAGGCTATAAAGGTCATTTTGCAGAAGACAGTTCAGAAACATAGAGCGTGGCATGAACAATTGCCAAATGCCTTGTGGGGGTACAGAACTTCAATCAGGACACCTACTGGGGCAACCCCGTATTCCTTAATATATGGCATGGAAGCAGTGCTGCCTATTGAGCTGGAAGTTCAGTCGGCGAGAGTTATCTAAGAAAGCCAGATCGGCGAAGCAGATTGGGCTAAGAACTATCATTTGCAACTCTTGGGTATGGATGAAAAGCGATTACGAGCGATCCACCAGACTCAAGTTTATCAAAGAAGAATGGCGCGACATTTTAATAAGAGGGTCAAAGACCGGAAGTTGGAAGAAGGTTGTTTGGTTTTGAAAGAAATTAGACAGCCAATCATAAACCCACGTGGGAAGTTTCGTCCTCATTGGGCGGGACCCTATGTGTTGAAAAGGATCCTATCTGGCGGAGCCGTCGTCCTGACTGATTTGGATGGTTTGGAATTCACAAGTCCATGTAATTTAGATCAGTTAAAAAGATATTTTGTATAATTGTAATCATTGCATATTTGAACTACATTGGACCTGATTCTCCTTGGAAAAAAGGAATTATATATCGGAGATATGTAGGCAGTCCTCTTTGGACATGGTCTAAACATTAATATAAAAAATTTTATTATTTCATAACTCTTTTCTCCTTTGCCAATAATAATAAAAAAAAGAAAAAAAAAGAAAGAAAGAAAAACCCGCTAAGTCGAAAACCCGAGAGGGCGGCTTAGGCAAGAGTCGGGGCCCGCTAAGCTGAAAAAACCCAAAAAGGGCGGCTTAGACAAAAATGGGTAGCTCGCTAAGTCGAAAACCCGAAAGGGCGGCTTAGGCAAAAGTTAGAGCTTTGAATAAATAAAATTTGGAAAGTGCTTGGAAAGCTAAAAGGCAAAATGTCATTCATAATTAAAGCAAGCAGAAAAGGAAAAGTCCAATAAATAATAAGTCGAAAGTCCCAAATAAAAGAGAGCCAAAAAAGGCAAAACTACATCCAAAAAAAAAAAATCCAAAAGCCTATAGGAGCCTAGGTGTCCCGTCTCCTCCGTGGAGCAACATCCTCCGAGTCACCCCTAGCTGTCGAACTCTGCCCAGCCTCGCCTGTCTGAGGAGCCAGCACAATCTCCTCACCAGTCCCAATCTCATCAGCCTGAACCCATCCTTCAAGTGCACTCAGCAGGGCAATCCTCCTTGGTCTCTCAATTGGCCAGACAGTGGCAATGAACTAGGCTCGATACTCAGGAGAAGTCTGAATACTGGTAGGATTAGGCAAGGGCCTAACCATACGGTGATCTCTAATCCAAGCCTTAAGGACAGCTCGGGTAACACCCGGGGTAATGGCTGAATCAGCAGGAAAGTCATCCGTAATCGGAACAGTCTGATCTATCCCCATCTGTCGCAAGACGCGCGAAGCACAGTACCAAGTACAATGTGTAAGGCCCAGAAGGTAAACCCGGGTGTGATGAAAGCTAACTTGGATAAAACGGTTGATGTTGTACCAGGATATGAACCACAGAATCTCATTCGGACCAACTCAATCAACCATGAAGTCCATGCATCGGCAGTGAGATGTGAGATTAAAATCCTCCGCATGCGATACTGAGAAGGGTTATAAGGAAGGGAAGTAGGAGCAGTAACCACTTGAAGGTGGTCCTTCAACCAAACCTGAGTAATGGATCCTTTCTGTTACAAGGGAATGATAAAAAAGAGGGGAAGAAAAAATGTGGAGAGATAATAAAGAGACATACCTGGAGAATAATGGGAGAAACTGTCCAATCATCAAATCCTAAAGCAGCCCTGTCAAGGCTCCTAATAGTTTCTGCCAGTACAATGCCGCCAATACAGCCCATATCCTCCATTTGTAGAACCATGGGGCAAAGACGCAAATCCCCAAAGCCTGGGTCCCGGTTAAATAAGAAACCAGCCAATAAACAGAAAACCAAGGCCCGCATCCTCAGCCTCATCCGGTTTGGGTCATCTGGGCAAGCCTCTGAGAATTCATCAATCAGAGGCAGCATAATTGCCTTTTGGTCATCAACGATCATAGCCTTAGCTTGGGGTCGGCTAAACTGAAATAGGGTTTCAAATGACCTAACATACCCAATTTTTACCTCATGCTTAACCAAAGGGGCGTTGGGGTCACACCCTATGATAGCACAAAACTCCTCAAAGAGAGGGCACATCTCCTCCATCATGGCCCCAAACCGGAAAACGTGGGCCTCAGGATCCTAAAGTCTAATACAGGCCTTTAAGAAAATCCAGTCAATGACTACACCCCTAAGAGTAATAACAGGAGAAATACCGTACCTCCCCAAATTGATCTTTTCAACCTTGGAGAGATTCCTAGTCCAGCTGTGCATGCTATGGTTGTAGAAGGGATTCATGTCTTTTTTTTTATTTTATTTCTTTATTATCTATTGTTATTAAAAAAAAATAATAAATAATAATAATAGAGAATGAATGAAAAAAAGGGAATATGTAAAGAAGAGAGAGAAGAAACTGACCGGTTTCTAGTTGCTTGAAAAAAGGTGAGAGAATGAAAAAAAATTCAGCATTTAGCCTCTTAAATAGAGGGGGGGGCACGCCTGCCGGCGGCCCAGCCGTCGGAGCTGGTGGCCCGGCGGCCCGGCCGCCGAAGCCGGCGGCCCAGCCGCAAAAAAAAAAAAAAAAAAAAGGGGAAGGAATATTGGTTTTTTTTTTAGAATAAAACCCTATTTTGATAATCATGCATATATTTCCTCAGTACTGATCAAGTGCAGGTACAAATAAAGTTCGGTACAGAAATATAGCTCAAGTTCAGAAAAGCAGCCGAGTCTTAGTAGAGAAAATACAGTAGAAGAAAAACAAAGCAAAGCGGGGAAATCTAGCAGCTATCAGCGGCGGGGCCTCCTCCCCCTCTCATCGTCAAAGGCTGTCTGGGTCCAGGCCGCAGCTAGTTCCCGCTCCATCCCGAGGAATAGCTCCATCATCTGGTTAATCAACCCGACAGGAACCTGAAAATCATATAAAACAAAAAATGCAAGTCAATATTGAATCTCCTATGAATCCTTTTCGTGAGAGATTGTCAGACTTTACCTCAGTGATGTCCTCAGAAGGAAGAACTGTGCGATCCAAACCCTCTAGTGAGACCTCTCGAGAAGCCGGGAGACCGTGGGGAACAAAGTAGGAAATATCATATGGAAGACGTAGACTGGCAAGGTCTGGGTGAAGCGGCCCGGTAGCCTCCAAAATAGCCCGGGGAGCTTTGAAAGGACCTACCAACCGGCTGGGCCCAGCCTGCGACTGTCTCGCAGTCGGGGTAGAAGAAGTAGGATCAGTCCTGGGCCTCCCCTTTGGAGTCCTAGTCGAGGGGCCCGAAGCCCGAGAAGAACGGGTGCCAAGCGGTCGAGAAGGAACCGGTTCCTGGAAATCATCAAAACGAGATCCGATGGGCGGCATCAAAGAAATCCCGCAGAACTCATCATAATCTCCCCCCATGAGGAACTCCACATGGGGGATGCCCTCAGTATGAGCAGCCGTGAGTATCATCTGCCTACCCGCTCGCATGTCCTCGGGAGGGGCATAAGGGACAGAACGACAGCCTCTTATCTGAAAGTCCACTCTCTCACCCAAATAATATCGCCGCAGGAGGGGGTGTGACAGGACCACTCTCCGTTGGGACAAGGTATCTGACCGCTGAAAATCAGGATCAGCCTGAATCCAGCCCTGTAAGCGGGCAGCCATCGGCCCCACCTCGGCCTATAGAAGATACAAATATGTTAGTAAATCCTTTTTATTTAACATATGTAAAAGTCACTAATCATGTACCTGCTCCAGCGGCCACGTATCAAAAAAGGCTCTCAGCTCTTTCAGCGACTTCTTATGCCGGACCGGATGAAGGTTTGATTTGTACCATCTCCAAGCCAGAGGCGCCAGCCCTGATTCGGGGTTAGGCTGAAGCAACTCTGGGCGAGTATAAGGAAAATGCTCAAATGCCCAAGTCTGCAGAACAAAAGGGGGGGTCAGTGAAAAAAAAGAGAGAGAAAGGAGTACAGAAAGGGAGAATGTTATTTACATTACCTCCCAGAAGTAGTAGGTCCCGCCAAGCCCGGCCGCCAGGTCCGGCGGCCCGGCCGCCGAAACCGGCCGCCGAAATAGTCCGAAGTTGCCTATAAATAGTGGCCCCGGCACTCCGTTTTCGGCACTCAGTCTGTGTTGACGGACGCTCCTTCTCCCTACGCTCTTTGTGATTCTTTACTGCTTTCTTGCATTTTTTATTTTAGTTTTATTTTATTTTTGTGATACTTGGTCACTTAAAACTGAACTAAAATTAATTCCCTTAACGAGGAGCTTAACCTGGAGTTAAGAAGCGGTCGACGATTAAATCAGGTATGTAAGTTAAACTTTGCCTATTTAATTTTAGCACCTCATGCATGCTTCTCTTCTACTCCTAATAATTCTACAATGCATTCATATCATCATATAGGCAAGTAAATTGCCTCAATTAAAATATGATTAAGCTAAATTGCCCACGGTTCAATCATTTTTTGGCAATCAAATTGCCTAATTAAATCTTTTTGGCTAAAAGCCATCAAAATCAACACTTTTTGGCAAATAAATTGCCTAAACTAAATCTTTTTGGCTAAAAGCCATTAAAATCATCAATTTTTGGCAACAATTGCCTAAATCAAATCTTTCTGGCTAAGAGCCATTAAAATCAGCATTTTTGGCATCAAATGCCTAAATCAAATCAATCAACGTTTTTGGCATCAAATGCCTAAACAAAAATGCACAAAGCATACACACACTCATGCATAAAGCATCTCCATTCAAAGCCCTTCAAAGAAGGCCTATCGAACTACGTGGACTTTGATCTTCCATTCAAACGGAAGTACGTAGGCACGCTCGGGATTTCACCCCGAGCGGCAAGTCAAAATCACATAAACATTTTTCATTGGTCCAAATCGCATCATCTTTCGCCTTGCAAAGCATTCATTCATAGGTTAGTTCATCAGCATGACATAGTCTCGGGATCCATCTCGGGTTTGCACACCATGCTTTAACATTGGGTAATTAATCTAGTAACTAGGTTAATTAAAATTGGAGTCACTTAGGGTTTTTTCCTAGTTTACCCTAAAATAATTAAACAAGGTGGCGACTCACACATCACGTGCATTTCTTCCTTAGTCACATGCATTCACATTGCATTGATATTTGGGGAGGGATTCACAACACCAAAATAATTTACAATAACATGTTTAAGTTATAAATGAAATAATACAGTCTCCAAAAATGTAATACTTATACATGCCATAATTCTTAGTTACAAAAAAAATACTAAGTAACTACCAAAATATCTCTTCAGTTCTGATGCTACTCTTCAAGTCTTTAAGCAGCAAGCACAATCTCCAACCTGCGCGTGATAAAATCAACGCGCTGAGTATAAAACTCAGTGGTGCTCATAAAACACAACAAACCAATGTTGTGATGACAACATACTTAAAAACAATCATTTATATACATAAAATCATTAAATTTGAACATGCAGTACATATGCACACCAACACATCATGCTTTAGAAATTCATTTGATATCATAAATAAGTTGTGGTAAATTAAGAGTTATTAACATAATGTGATCTCATTTATTTCACTTCCTTAAAAATATTGTATAAGGGCTCACATACACTTAGGAGAAAAAGAAGCAGATAAGTTTTCATAGCTTATTCATAATGGCCTTAGGTCGCCAACCTTTTCATAACATATAGAGCGCGTCCACCCTAACATAAGACACCCACGTGCCTAGCATATGATCATAGCTTCTTATCATAATGGCATCAAATGCCAAGCATGCTCATCATACATAATAAAATCAAATCATGCATCAAATCCACACCAAGTATATTAGAGCCCAAAAACATTTCTCATAAAATTCATTTTCTTTAGTCTTCTCATAATAAAAACTTAATTTCAACTTAAGTAATTCATAAAAATTCTCATACTTAAACAAAATGACTTAACATAGAAAAATTTCCAACATAAAAATAACATGGACCTTTGCTGTGTTTTTAAAACATAACCGGAGCTGTGGGTATCCAAATTAAATGAAATTAGAGTCATTAGAAAGATAAGAAAAAATTATACAAATGTTATGAAGGGATCATAGCCCAGATCAATATGGAAGATAACAAAACAAAGCTAGGAACACAGACTGACAGACCAGACCTGATTCAGCAGAACCAAGTCCATTGTTTCTTGAATTCCTACTAAACCCCGCACTCAAATTAAACTAATCTAGAACGAGAGAATTCTCAAGACATAGGGCAACAACGTTTATGAAGAACTCAGAGCCTAATCTTGTCATTATAGTGGTCAAAATGGGCACTCAATTCAATGATGCATGTGGCCCGACACAAACAGAGTCAGTTTGGGTGTTTCAGCCATAAGTTGAGTTATATATCTCCAAATTGGACACAAGAGGATGGGTTGGAAAGCTAAGAGATAGACCTACAAATTTTATGAAGGACTCAGACACAGATGGAAATTAGAAAGGATTGAAAAATGGTCCTAAATCACACTCAAAATCACATTTTTCCCAAATTCAGTTTACTTTAGCCATGAAAGGAACATGAACCACAAAGATACAAGGTAGCAATGTCTACCACAACATAAATACTCATCAAACATCATCCAAGAGCATAAATTCAACAAACCAATCATTTCATACAAAATCTCAAAATATACACATAATAGCATAAAGGCACAAAATCAAAATTTGAGTAAGGTAAGTGTGTTTATGAACACTAACCTTCAAAACAAGCTTTAACAAGCTTTAATCAAAGCTTCTCAAGCTTTGGTCTTGCCTTTATCCTTATTAGAAGGCTCTCCACCCTCTACATGTAAGAAACTCAAAATCAAACAAAGAAAACAAATAAAAGAAGTAATTGGAGCATGATTAAGCATGTATATGATAAAAGACAACTCTAAACCCAAAAATAATGAGATTATCATAAAATCACTTACTTGACCTAAGCAGGAAAATCACCAAATTCCTTGAAATTAGTCACCAAATATTACTTCTCTAGCTTCACTCTCTAAGATTTATGACTTAAATCAAGTTGGATGGGTGTTTACTAAGTAGGAATTGAAGAAAATGAAGAAGAAGAAGAAGAAGAAGAAGGAGGAGGAGGAAGAGAAACGTGGATGTAGAAGAAGATGGCAAAATTTGGTGGTCAATAATTGATGGTTGCCTTTAATAAAGCAACTAAGGGTATTTTGGTCTTTTCTCCAAATTGAAGGGTGTTTTGGTCTTTTCTCCAAATATTCTCCAATTAAATTCCTTCAAAATATTATTTATCTCCACAAAACTCTCTAATTTATTCCATAAAAATAATTCCTCAAATTTCCTCCATAAAAATAATTTGCTCAAATTTCCTTACTTAATATAACACCATAATTCACTATTCACTAATTATCTAAATTCTCCAAAAATATTCCTTACTTACTTTCTACCCTTAAAAACCATGCATACATGCTCCAAAAATGTTAAATAAAATATAAAACGTAAATAGAAATTTTCCGGACCAAAAATAATACCAACTTCCGGACCGGTGGTACTATTCATAGACCGGTAAACTACTATTAAAACACAGGAAAAAAAATGGGGCATTACAAGGGTAGGGTTTGAGGATGTCGGTGCAGCAGCAGGTCCCTGATTGGAGGTAGCAGGATCCCTTCCCGCAGTGGAAGCCCCATTTCCATTATCACTACCTAGTTCAGCTATTAGAGCAGTTCTCTGGGCAGCTAATGCCTCATTCATTCTAGCCTCCATTCTGGCTTCTAGTTGTTCCATAAGATTTTGGATGTCAGCAAGTGATGCCATTAGTGTAGTTGAAGTTGGTGAAGTTGGTGAAGCTGGTGAGGTTGGTGATGGCACTGTAGGTGTGACTGGAACTTGGATAGGCAATCGAACAGTGGGTACCTGGTAGGATAAAGGTAGCTGGATTAGGGTACAGTGGGTAGTATTATGTATCAGGGTAGCTGAATGTGAGGTAGATCGACTCCTTTGTCCAATTGTGCATGACTAAAAAGAATATTTTGTGTTCTTTTTAATGTTTTTAATGTTTATGATATGTCATGAATGCGCACAATATCACGTCATAATTCGTTTTAATGATATGATTCACATCATTGGGTGCATATAGCCCTAAAGGATAGGTTCTATAGGCTATGACACAAATAGAAAATTGGCTTATTAAGGGACCCTTGAACCTTGAGTAAGGATATACCTAACCACATGTGAAACAAAGAGTTTCGCGTGGGTCCAACAGTACGCATACTCATGGGTCAACCCCAAAAGGATTAGGGATGGTTTGCGGTAACAGGGAGGACGCTTTGGCTGTCCGTCGACATAATCAAGGAGACCTGCCGATCAGCGCTACTCGCTATCCAGACTCAGAAGTTTGAACAAAAGAGAAGAAATTCATTTGAAATTCATTTTTTTATGCAATGGAGAAAAAGATTCTCAATCGTGCAAATAAATCAACAAATTTAAATGTTTTCATTAAATTTTACAATTAAGTCCAAATTTCCTTATAAAGTATTCTTAAAGAAAGAACACTTGATTCGTGTTAGGGTACCCTACAAAACAAAGCACAACAAAATAATACCCTGAAGAAGGGTAGGTTAGTTGATGCAGCAATTGTAGTCCACTTTATGCAAAATGATTACATAGCTCCCCAGCGGAGTCGCCAAATTGTGAACCCTCCCCTGAAGGCAAAACTATGCTTGAATGACGTATGCTCACGTGTGTGTTTTATGAAGTCGCCACCTAGTTTATTTTTATAAGGGAAAACTAAGAAAGAACCCTAAATGACTCCAATTTTAATTAACCTAAGTCTAGATTAATTACCCCAAAGTTTAAGGCACAATCTACGAACTCGAGGTGGATCCCGAGACTATGTCATGCTGATTAACTAACCTAAGTGTAAATGCCTTGCAAGGTAAATTGATGCAATTGGACCAGTAAAGTGTTTTGGTGATTTCGACTTGCCGCTCGGGGTTGAATCCCGAACGTGCCTACGTACTCTCGTTTGAATGAGAGATCAAAGCCGATGTAGTTCGATAAAGCCTATTCGAAGGCATTTTGAAGGGGTATGCTTGACGCATGAGTGTGTGCATGCTTCGTGCATTTTTTTTAGGCATTTTTGCCAAAGGTTGATTGATTTATTATTTTAGGCATTTGTTGCCAAAAGGTGTTTGATTGGGCAATTTATTGCCAAAAATTGATGTTTGGGCTATTTATCGCCAAAATGGTTGATTAAGGTATTTGTGCCAAAAGTTGATATTTGATTAGGCAATTTGTTGCCAAAGATTGGTTAGGCGATTTGTCGCCAGAGTGATTGATTAAGGGCATTTGTGCCAAAGGGGTTTTGTTGGGCGATTTGTCGCCAAAATGATTAAGGCATTCGTGCCAAAAGATGATATGTAATTTAGGCAGTTTATTGCCAAAGAAAAGGTGATGTTTGGGCGATTTGTCACCAAAAAGTGGTTATTTGAGTTATAGGCAATTTGCTGCCAAAAGCGATTGATTAAACCGTAGGCAATTTGTTGCCAAAACGTGATTGATTAAGCTGTAGGCAATTTGTTGCCAAAAACATGATTGATTAAGGCTTTTAGCCACAATTATTGATCAATTGGACTTTTAGCCGAACTGTTCGAAATAAAGGCAATTACACCGTAGTTATTAATTAACTAGGCACTTTAGCCAATATGTTCGGAGTTAAGCATTAATACCACGATTATTGATTAACCGGGCATTTTAGCCTAAACTTATTTACTTAAGGCAGTTTGCTGCCAAAATGACGATGGTGTGAATGCAGTTATTTAATTATTTAATTAAAATTTAGAGTAGAAGAGAATATGCACAAAATGCTGAAATTAAATGGGCAGAGTTTCGTTATTACCTGAGTTAATCGGCGGCCGCTTCTTAGGTTCAGTTTGAAAATTCCAGATTAAGCTCCTCGTTTGGGGAATACTAATTAAAATTAATTCAATTAAGTGACCAAATATCACAACAACAGAGTAATAAAAACCTGAACTAAATGCAGAAAAGCAGTAGAAGAACCGCAAGGAGCGTAGGAGAGAAGAGAGCGTCCGTCAGCACAGACCGAGTGAGTAAAACTGTGGATTCGTGGCTGTATTTATAGGGAAAAACAAGGCTGGAGGGCAGCTGCTGCCACCGTGGACGGCGGCTGCTGCCACCCTATCCTGTCTACTCGCTAGTTTTTCGTTCCAAAGGCTTTTTCGGGAGTTCCGTACCTCCAAAAAAATATTCCGGGACCAGTTTCGCGATCCTCGTAATTTTCCGGACGTTTCAAGTACCATATTGGCATACTTTCGGTGAACTTTCCGAATGACCTCCGGTCCGCCCGGACTGTTTGCAATCCTGGGAAACAGGCTTTTTGAGCCTCAAAATTTGAGTATTCACAGATTAAAGAATTTTCCACGGCTTTCTAATCAATTTTATTTACACTTTTAGAAAACGTAGGTTTAGAGTTAATTCCTAATTGCAACCGACTAGTTATTTAAAAAATAACCGAGGATTAGCGGATGCATCCCCAGTGAAGTCGCCAATCTGTTTTCGTCCCGCCCCCGAGCGATCCGAAAAGATGCCACTTTTTAGTTTTTGATGGAAAAAGTGATCTTATTTAGAACAATGGTGACAAAACATTTTTTGGATGCGATGCCGATAAATCAGTCTTAAAAAATATTTTTGAGTCGCCACCCATTATTTCGGCAATGGGACCGTTTCCAATTTTATTTTATAAAGATGACTGCATTTTAAACCCAATTTTATTAAAGGCCAAATTATTTAGAAAACTGGTCAGGCGCACCAAGGCGATTCTGGGTAAGGGAATTGGGTACGTCGGCCCATTGGAAGCCGGTGCCTGGAAAAACCGGCCTCTTTTAACCTTACGATTTCTAATTTATTTTAGTTAGAAAAGCCAAATTATTTATTTACCTAAACCCAACCCGAATGAATCGAACCGAGTTCTTATATGGAAAATTAATTAATCGTCCCAATCAAAATCAGCCATTGCATCCATAATCATCCAAATCATTCAAATTATCCAAATCATCCAAACAAAAGCAGTTAAATCAAAATAAATAAAAGACCCGCTCTTGCCTTATGGTTCAAGGCGGGCTACAAACTGAACCTAAAAAATACATTCTACCCGATTTGAAAATAAACCAAAAAAAAACCCTAAAACCCAAAATAATGCATAATCACACTTTAATATTCTAAACTTAATTAAATTATAATCTGTTCATAATTGGTTATTTTTGGATTTATTGGAAAAATTAAATTTTATTTTTGTACAAAATTTATTATTTTTTCGAAAGAATAAAAATTGTTTCTGGAACCCTAGAACAGTCGCGTCACGCAGCTGTTCTTTGGAAGAACAGTTGCGTGACGCAGCATATAGTTGCGTGACGCAGCTCTTCTTGTTAAAGAAACGAAATTTTGGACATGAACAGTTCCGTCACGCAACTGCCAGCTCCGTTACGGATCTACTGGCTGCGTGCGCAACTGCTCTGGTCCGAGCTTTGTTTTAAATTCTTTGTTTAAAGCGTTTTTTATTTAAATATGATTCAAGACAACCTTGAATGACCAAAACGAACAGAATGCAATCTAATTAGGACTAAACTACTAAAACAATGATAAAATTAATAAGCAATTAATAAAAACACAAAAGGTGTAAAGAAATTACTTAATCCTCAGATTGAGGATTGTGAACGGCTTAACAAATGAAGGTTACGGCGATCCAGAAGCTTCTTCACCAAGGATTTTAAATATTCACTCTTTTCTCTCTTAATTTTCTCTCTTTTTTATGATTTAATTCACCTAAAATTGATCTCTAATGGCAATTCTCCTTCAAACGAACTCAAAAGAGCTTTTGGAGGAGAATGTGGCCGCAGGGTTTCTTTTAGGGTTTTAAAAATGCTTATCAAAGTTTTCCCCGAGTTGTGTTAACGTGAGAAAAAAATATCTATTTATATAAGTAGGTCACAGAGCATAGCTGCGTGACGCAGCATGTTAACGTGAGAAAAAAAGATCTATTTATATAAGTAGGTCACAGAGCATAGCTGCGTGATGCAGCCGTTGGCTGCGTCACGCAAACGGCTACATCACGCAGCTTACTTGCTGTATCAGAGCTACATGTCGTTTAATACAAAAATGGCATGTAGTTTAACATAGCTGTGTGATGTAGCTATGACCTAGTCAAAGATTTAACATCATCTCTCTCTTTTTTTTTCAATTTAAATCCTTGGATTAAAAGACTTCCAGGTAGCATTAACCCATTCATTCCACATTCTCGTATCATCATTGGATCAGGCGGGGGCATGAAAACACGTGTCAACACCTGCATATAAGTCTATGAGTGAAATCATACTAGATCCTGTCATTCTGTCAATGAGTAGGTCAATGTAGGGCAACAGAAAATCATCCTTAGGACATGCCTTATTCAGATTTTGGTAATCAACGTAAATTCTGATCTTGCCATCTTTCTTGGGAACCGACACTATATTTGCCAACCATGTCGGGTAGTCTATGACTTAGATAAAGTTATTCTCCAACAACTTGGCTGTCCCTTCTTCGATTATGAGGAAAATCTCCGGTTTCTGCCTTTGGAGCTTTTACTTTACTCGCTCGATATGATCATATGTAGGGATATTATGAACAACAATGTTAGGATCTATATCGGTCAATATTTGAGGGCTTAATCAAGCATTGCCCCTGGTTTAGGATTTTGGGTGCATAGGTCAAGTAGTGCTTAGGTCAATGTTTGAGGCTTTTGGAATTTGAGGTGCTCAGGTCTGATTTAAGGCTTTTGGAATTTGAGGTGCTCAAGTTGGTGTTTGGGGCTTTTATAATTTGAGTTGCTCAGGTCTAATTTGAGGCTTTTGGTAATTTGGTAGTGCTTAGGTCAGTGTTTGAGGCTTTTGGAATTCAAGGTACTCAGGTCGGTGTTTGAGGCTTTTGGGACAAGAAAGAGCAATGCGCGAGTCAAGATCTGAGGGATTGATCAAGCATTGCCCCCGGTTCAAGGATTTTAGGTGCTTAGGTATGATTTAAGGCTTTCGATAGTTTGGTAGTGCTCGGGTTAGTGTTTGAGACTTTTAGGATAGGGGGAGCAATGCGCGAGTCAAGATTTGAGTGCTTGATCAAGCATTGCCCTTGGTTTAAGGACTTTGGGTGCTTAGGTCTGATTTAATGCTTCTGGTAATTTGGTAGTGCTGAGGACAGTTTTAGAAGCTTTTGAAATTTAAGGTGCTCAGGTTAGTGTTTGAGGCTTTTGGGATAAGGGAGAGCAATGCGTGAGTCAAGATTTGAGGGCTTGACTGGGCATTGCCCCCGGTTTAGGGATTTTGGGTGCTAGGTCTGATTTGAGGCTTTTGGTAATTTGGTAATGCTCAGGTTAGTGTTTAAGGCTTTTGGAATTTCAGGTGCTCAGGTTGGCATTTGAGGCTTTTAGGATAGTTTAAGGTACTTTAGTCAGGTACATCTCCTCGGGTAGGGATGATGTTTAGGTTTGACCACTGGTTGGTGTTTTGGGTTTGATGTTTTGGGTTTGATCACTGGTTGGTGTTTTGGTTTACTTCTTGGTCCATGAAATGCTTGAATGCATGGATATCATGCCAAAACCGTTTCACAATTTTTGGTGCATATAATCCTAAGGATCGATTCTAAGGTCATTACATGCTTTTGGGTGAATTTGTTTAAGGGTTCCTTCCACTAGAGTTGGAATATACCTCGTCGTTTGACCATGTCGTATCAAATGGAATGATTGGTACGCCAAACCCTTTACCCTACTATAAAGAACGGAGGTATGTAGAATTGGGTGAGTTGCTTTCTCGACTAGGGGCAGCTCTAAGGAAGATTGAACCTAAGTGATAATAGCAACTCGGTTTGCTTAATTCTAATGACGGGAAAGGATTCCAAAATGATGCATCTAAATGTAACAGGCAATTTCTTGATTAAACCCAAACCAGAGATTCAAAGCCTACTAGGTAGTCCTCTTACTACATTTTTTATTTTTAAAAAATATTAAAGTCCCTAATAGAGTCGCCAGATGTGCACCCCCGTTGGAGCATCCGAGAGAAAAGAGCTTTCGAAGGATGAAGTCTTTAATCCAGTCAGGCCCATTGGTCAATTCGTCACACAAACTGGAAGGAACTCCCATATAGTTCCTTTTTTGTTGGTTAGATCAAAAAATTATTAGATTATGGCTCGATTTAGTGCTTATGTGATGTCGAGTTTGCTCTTTAGAGCACTTTGACTATGTGTGGTGTGTCAGAATTGCTACATTAATTTGTTTTTGTTTTCGTGGAAAAGATTAAGGAAAAAACCCCATGATGGACTCCATTTTCAGCTTGCCTTTTCTAGATAAAATGCACTAGCCTCGAATCATTGGGTTCGAGGACTAGGTTTTCGGCCTCTTTCGAAATGAATCAATGATTTGGGTTTAATCAAGAAATCAAAATACTTGTTTGTATGGATCTCAGTTATAAGATGGATGAGCATATTAATAATGCATGGTAATATCGGGAATATGGTGCATTAAAAGTAATGAATCAATAAGACAGTGTAATTCGAAGGAGAGCCCGACTCTAGCCTCGTTTATCAAGGATTCTAGGACATGTGACACATTCCTGTAGATCCCGACCGATTAGTTTGGTCGAGGGCCCACTTCCTAGGCTGAAATCCATAGGTATACCTTCGTACCTCGTTTGTATAAGGATCAGGGCGCACAGAGTTATACCATCGGTTAGGATGGTAGGGTTTTGAAGGTGCCACTCTCGTTTGTATAAGGATCAGGGCGCACAGAGTTCTACCATCGATTAGGATGGTAGGGTTTTGAAGGTGCCACTTTGGGCGTAGGCTTATAGGGTGTGCCAGGTGGATGGGGCTTTAAAGCATACAATATGCCGAATGGACCAGGCTTAGCAATTGATAAGGTGTCGGACGGACTGGGCTTAATTGACAAAGATTGAGTTTAGTATTTTATATCCTAGGTCATGATACAGCCAGATCAAAGCTCCACGGTTAAAAATGACCAAAGAGGTTGAGTCTTCCTCCAAATCGAGCTAAGATAGGGCACGAGGACTCGAATTATAGTTTTATAATATTGCTAATTAACGAATGATTAATTAATTCTTAAATTAATTAATAATAAATTAACTAGTTAATAGCTTTATTTTAAGGAAGACCAAAGTGCGTGTAAAAGTCAAAAGGATCAACTTTTGAGAACTAAGTTAGGACTTAAACTCAACTAAGGAATAAGAGCAGGTCGGACTATATAGCCTTAGAATTGTTCAAGGGAGAATGAGAGTCATTGATGCTTGAGAAGCTTGATCAAGCAACAAGAGGTGCTTGAAAATGAGGGGAGGTGCCCTTTTATAGGCCAAGGGGCTATTGAGTAGAGGACACAGCAGTACCAAGGTCCTCAAAATTGTTACCATTGTGTCCTAAATCAGTACCAATTGAGGTGCCTAGCAGGCACCAAATCGGCACTGATTTGGGGCTAATTGGTATCGGACAGGGGCTGGTCGACACCGATCAGGGCAAATTACTGCCCTGCCCCTAGCCTTTGATTTTACGGTTTTTGGGCTTCTAGGGGTTCGTTCAAGGCCCAAACGACGTCAGATTGAGTTGATTCTCGCATTGTTGGAACCATAGCAAAATTTCCTAGAGTTGAGTGCTAAAATCATGGTCACACTCGGGTTACCAATGGTTCCAGTCAATCTTTTATTGTATCTTCAGATGGTCAAGTATCGTAATTTCAGTTAGATGCAATCGGACGATATAATGAGATTGTAATTGATGCTATTAGACCATAATTTGATTGGGTCAACATGGAGGAAGCGCCAAACTCCACAGTGCAAAAGCTGTTTGACATGCTAAGTGCAGCGAAGCATAAAGTGTGCCTTGGATGCATAAATCACTCAGTTCTATTTGCAGTGGCATGAATGTTATACATGAAATCGGAGCACCACAGTTCTGAAAGGTGTTACGATGATTTGTGCAATTAACGAAGGACTTGTTGCCGGAAGACCATTCTATATGAGGACGTGTGATTTTTCCAAAAATGGAATTGGAAAGAATCGAGTCGAACGAGCTTGGTTCATTTTATTTAGTAAATTGGTTTTCTTTATTTAACCCATTCATTTGTCCTCCGAAAATGGTTGTCTTACTTTGGTAAGAGTTTTATTAATTTTGGAGTCACCAACCTTATTAGAAAAAAGTTATCAAATTAGTCAACTCTTTGGAATCGACTAACTCGGTTTTAAACCAGAGACAGGGTCCGGGAGTTAGGTATAATAGGGGAAGGTGTTAGGCACCCCTATTGCTCAATTTTAAACCGGCCTCCTGATTGTCTAATGATTCACAATAACTTAAATAATGCAATTAACCAAAAAGGATGAGTAAATTCTTTTTGATGCAACTTTGGGAAACTATGTCAATCATATATCTTAATGAAACATAAAGCATAAAAATAAACATAAAAAAAAGGGGGGGAAGGAGAAAAGATTTATAATCCATACCTAATTTTACGATCTACCCTTAACCCTCCAAATTTCTCAATACCCAACAATTATTACAAACAAGCTTTAATTGAGATCCATTAAGATCTCCTTACATTTAGCCAAATATAACATTAAAGCATAATAAAAATAAAACATCCATATGATCAATCATAAACACAAAAGTAACCATTATCCACAAAATCCAAAAATCATACATTCCCAATCAACAATCATTCATTCATACAATAAATGATCAAATGATGCATGTTCTAATTACAATGTTGATAAATGAAAGGTTAGTGCAATAATAAACATCAAACATTAAGATAGAAGCATAAAATTAAAGGACAGAGTAATAAGGTGCTTGAAAAGTAAGGAACAATAATTAGAAAAGCAAGAATTTAAAGATTTGAACAAGATTTAAGCTCATGGCTTTTATGTTCATTGCGAATGATGAATAAATACACCAATCATTTCTCTCAATCTTGTTTTTATAATTTATTTGATCCATTTATGGCCAACTATGCATCTCAGACCACTTAAGGTTGGAGTTTGGACACTGGATCTCCAAATCGGGGCCATTTATTAATTATTTTACATGTTGAGCCTCTGAATCGAAGGGCTTAGCACCACAAGGAGAAATGGCATACACCACAAGAGTGTGGCATATGCCCCATATAGTGGCGCAAGGCCCTTTCTATATTAAGAAGGCTTTAGGCAAGAACAGAGTCAAGTACAGGGTTTCTGGGTTGAAGTGGCGCGAGCCACAAGCTTGTGGCGCATGCCACACGTAGTGGCTTGTGCCACTAGCCTAGGCCGTGCACCATAGAAGCACAGAAACAACCTTGTGGTTGATCCTAGGTTTCCCTCAACACCAAAGCCAAGATAGGTGCTTAAAACACCGAAAAGGAAAATAAAAGAACAAAGAAATGGATGAGAGGTTCTCAGATATTACCTTTTGGTGATTTCTTTGAAGTTTAATGTAAAGGATGGATGAAGAAACCCAAATGCTTGGTTCTTAATCCACTAATCTGAGATTAAAGATTAGTAAATGTGTTTTTTGGGATTCTAACTGATCTTTGAGGGTTTTGATTGATCAAACAATGAATCTCAATCTTAGAGCTAAGGGAAACAAAAGTTGCCTTTGATTTCAATTTTGAGTTTTCAAAACACAAGAGTTTCCCCAAAGATGTCAAAAATCCTTCTGTAATGCACACCCCCCAATGCCTATTTATAGGCGAATGAGGGTGGGTGGCCTCATTTCAGGACTGACATTGGCAAATGCCACTGACGGGCCCTACAATAAAGCAGGTCCTATTTTTAACAAATCGGACCAGGTGGCACGCAAAATGAGGCGATGCATTGAAAAATGTGTCGGGTGGGCCTAACGCGCTTCTCGGGCTCAGTTTCATCACAAAATGCCTAGTAACCCAAAAAAGTAGAAATAGTTAAACACATGTATAATCTCAGCCACGGACCATTGGTTCGAAAACTGGGCGATCGAGAATCCCGATCTAAATATATGTAAAAGAAGATGGTATATCATCACTGAACTTTTAGAGACAAAATTTGAGCGTCTACACTATGGTGGTTAATTTCTACCAAACAAAGAAATTAGTTTGAGGGTTAGGACTACTTATAGAAAAGATTGATTGTTGTTGAAATAATTGTATGATACATTTGGGCCTTGACTCTGAATTAAGAGAATGCAAGTTTTATAATCTTCCTAGGTATCAAGGTGAGGCAAGTGGATGATATAGGGAGAGTACAAAGAGTAAAAACACAAGAAGATGTATTACTTTGCTTTGATTCCCCACCTTCAAAGACTATATGCATCTAATGCAACAACTAAACACATGAGATGGCATGCTGAACATGAAACTGAGGATGGTATAATGACTCATCCGTTTGACTCAGAAGCATGGAAGCTCTTTGATACACAATATCCTATATTTTCATCTGATATAAGAAATGTGAGATTGGGTTGTGTACATAGATGGGTTTCAACCGTTTGGCCAATCTGGTCAACAGTATTCATCATAGCGGGTCATTGTCATATCATGTAACTATTGCCCTCAATGTGTATGAAAGAAGAGTGCATGTTTTTATGCATAATTGTACCAAGAATTGATGTCTTTTTGCAACCTTTGATCGCAAAACTGAATCATTTGTGGGAGTCAGGAGTTGAAACATTTGATGTTTTGGTTAAGCAAAATTTCATACTACAAGTCGCATTGCTTTCGACCATTAATTATTCAGCATTAGAAATATTATTTATATGGAGTACCGCAGGTAAGCTTGCGTGTCCTTATTGCATGGAAAATACTGATGCATTCACTTTGAAAAATGGTGGAAAGTAATATTGGTTTGACTATCACAGAAAATTCCTATCTAATGACCATCCTTGGAGGCAAAACCGAAAATGGTTCAAAAAGAATAAAGTCGTTTTTTATTCCCCTACACCTCTAAAGTCAAGATTGGAGATATTAACTGAAATTGAGGAGCTAGGACTTATGAAAATGACCAGTATCGGTGCAGAAGAAGTAAACAGTAGGGTTGGGCAAAACAGTGAATGGAAAAAACGAAGCATATTCTAAGATTTACCGTATTGGATTACACTTCTTATCTGGTATAATCTTGATGTTATACACATTGCGAAGAATGTGTTCGAGAATCTCTTTAACATTGTTATGAATATTGAGGGAAAATCTAAGGATAATGCTAAAGCTCGAGCAAATATGATGGAGATTTGTCGATGGCCTGAATTGGAACAAAATGCATTGATCGGGAAGTTTCCAAAACAAACATTATGTAAATGGGTATGAACATTGGGATTTCCTGATGGATATGTATCAAACGTGGGTCGATGTGTAGACATGAACAAATATAGACTATTTGGTATAAAAAGCCATGATTGTCATATTTTTATGCAACAGTTGATCCCCATAGCATTTAGGGAATTGTGGCCGGGAAAAGTTTGGGAAGCGATGACAAAGTTGAGTTTCTTTTTTCGAGGAATTGACAAGCACTGTTATTCAATGCAATGATATGGAATAACTAGCAAGGGAAATTACAATAATCATTTATAGATTGGAGTGGATTTTCCCATCGGGGTTCTTTGATTCCATGGAACATCTACCAATTCACTTGTCATATAAATGTCATATTGCAAGATTGGTACAATGTAGAGGGATGTATCCATTTGAGAGGTAAATCATTCAAACCATATACTAATTATTTGTAACCTTAGATAAAGTATGTTTTTGTTTTAATTTTCTCTTTTTAAAATTAGGCACTTGAACAAAATAAAAAAGAATGTCCGTAATAAGGCTAAGGATGAGGGATCTATTTGCAATGCATACGTGGTGGAGGAAGCTTCAACCTTCTATTCGCATTACTTTGAACTACATGTTTACACAAGAAATCGTCAAGTGCCACAGAATGATGACGAGGGAGATCGAATGGAGACGAACTCAGATGGGTTGTGAGCCTACCCCGATCGAGGTCTTTAAGTACACTCACACAAAGGACCACGTTTTGGAGACCCTTATTAACCAGCGCATGGTTAGCATTAATGTAAGTATACTTGCATTTTTTGCTTGCTTTCAAATGAAATATTTGTTTAATTATTATATTCTGTTTTCAGCAAAATTACCATACAGCTCGAGAGCGTGAGCTATCTCCATAGCTTAGGGGTGCAGAACAGGCAACTGTTGATGAGCTGCACTTATATTGGGAGGCCATAGGAGGCGAGAAGAAGAGGGAGGTCTATGGTATTGGCTCGCAAGTGGCACACTACTATGCGTACTTAGGTTGTGCCTTTGTGAATGCTTCCACACCAGTACTGACGAACTCTAGGAAAGAGGATATTTGTATGATGCATACTTATCTTGTTGAGCAAGAGAGGCAGCTAGCAGATCTTAGAGAGCATGTCATGAGGATGTCTAGTACACCAGTAGCACCTAGTTTGTAGATTTGCATGCTTCATCTGATCCATCGATTCCATCAGTTATAGTTCCAGTGTACGACTCAGCACTAGCACCTACTCTAGACACGAGTTTGCATTCTAGCGACCCTCCTGCCAACACTGTCTCCTCTGATACAGACACATTGGCCACTCAGCTCCATAGATTTGATTTTGGACCATTTTAGACTTATGTTCTTATATATATGATTGTTTATGACATTTTCTTAATGTTCTTGAGTTGTATACAATTATTCAGCAAATTTTTGGTATTTGAACTTGTGTATGATTTGATATGTATATATATATATTTAACAGTGCTTGACATTTAGTTTTTTGCAATTTAAAATTTTTTTTTTACATGTAAGACAAATTTACGACCAATTAGCGATCGTTCAAAGAACACTTTAAAAACTTGTAAAATGCATTCAATGACTCCTTTGCAACCAGTCTACGACCAATATTGGCTACAGGCTTGTGATTGACATTTTGTTGCGATTGATTTGCAGCTGACAGTCCCAAGACCAATGGAAGACCCTTCTGTGACTATTTTCTAACGTTCTGTGACCGATTAGATTGGTTGCAATTTTGCAACCACAATCCATATTCGGTCACTAATAGACAGCGACCAGCTATCTTGCCATCGCTTTTATCTGCTTGCAAATCGATCGCCATCATGTTTTAACAATCGAATTTTCAATATTAGCTATCGATTTATTTGCCTTTTTTTTTGTGTGTATATATATATATATATATATGTGTGTGTGTGTGTGAATACTCAAATTTTGAGGTTCAAAAAGCCAGTTTTCCCGGACTGCAAACAGTTCGGCCGGACTAGAGGCCATTTTGAAAATTTACCAGAATTATGCCAATATGGTACTTAAAACGTCCGGGACGTCGCGAGGATCGCGGAACTGGTCCCGGAATATTTTTTGGAGGTCCGGAGCTCCCGGAAAAGCCTCCAGAGCGTAAAACTAGAAAGTGCACCGGCCGCTGTGGCGGCGGCGGCCCCCTTCATGGCGGCGGTAGCCGCTCTCGCCGGCGACAGCGGCTGCGGCCGTCCTCACCGGCGGCGGCGGCCGCCGGCCCCCGACGGCCAGGCCTCCGGCGGCAGGGGTCGCCGAACCAGTCCGTTTTTGCCTATAAATACAACCCCGAGGCCTTCATTTCAACCCACTCAGTCTGTGTTGACGGACGCTCCTTCTCCCCTATGCTCCTTGCGATTCTTTACTGCTTTTCTGCATTTTAGTTTAGCTTTATTGCTTTCTTGCTTTGTTAAGTGGTCACTAAATTTGAATTAATTAATATTCCCTTAACGAGGAGCTTAACCTGGAGTTAAGAAGTGGCCGTCGATTAAATCAGGTACATGAACTAAACTCTGCCTATTTAATTTTAGCACTTCATGCATGTTTCTCTTCTACTCCTCCTAATTCTACAACTGCATAAATGCATTCATGTCATCATTAGGCAAGTAAACTGCCTCAATTAAATAAATTTAGGCTAAATGCCCAGTTAATCAATAATCGTGGTATTAAAGCCTAAATCCGACAATATTGGCCAAAAAAAGCCTAGTTAATCAATAACTATGGTGAAATTGCCTTTATTTCGAACAAATCCGGCTTACGTCCAATTAATCAATAATTGTAGCTAAATAGCCTTCATTAAACACGTTTTTTTCTTGGCAATCAAATTGCCTACATTGCAATTCAGTTGATCACTTTTGGCAAATAAACTGCCTATTAGTAAGATTAACTACTTTCAGTGACAAATCGCTTAAATCAATTCTTTGGTAAAATGCCTTAAATTAATCAACCTTTTTTTTGGCTAAAAGCCTTCGAATAATCATTTTTGGCGACAATCGCCTAAATAATCATCTTTTGGCAAACAAATTGCCTAAATCAACCTTTTTGGCTAAAAGCCTTCAAATTAATCAATCTTTTGGCTAAAAGCCTTAAAATCAAGCATTTTAGCGACAATCGCCTAAATCACATCAATTTTTGGCAACAATTGCCTAAATCATTCTTTTTGGCTAAAAGCCTTAAATCAACACTTTTGGCATCAAATGCCTAAAAATCAATTTTCAGGCAAAATGCCTAAGCAAAATGCACAAAGCATACACACACTCATGCATAAAGCATACCCATTCAAAGCCCTTTAAAAAAGGCCTATCGAACTATGTTGACTTTGATCTTCCATTCGAACGGAAGTATGTAGGCACGTTTGGGATTTAACCCCGAGCGGCAAGTTGAAATCATTCAAACATTTCATTGGTCCAATTACATCATCACCCTGCAAAGCAATTCATTCATAGGTTAGTTCATCAGCATGACATAGTCTCGGGATCCACCTCGGGTTCGTAGACCATGCCTTAAACATTGGGTTAATTAATCTAGTAATTAGGTTAATTAAAATCGGAGTCACTTAGGGTTTTTCCTAGTTTACCCTAAAATAATTAAACGAGGTGGCGACTCATACATTCACGTGCATTTCTGCCCTTAGTAACATGCATTCATATGCTTGATATTTGGGGTAGGGGTTCACAGTTTGGCGACTCTGCTGGGGAGAATTATGTAATCATTTTGCATAAAGTGGACTACGATTGTTGCATCAACTAACCTGCCCTTCTTTAGGGTATTATTTTACTTTGTTATGCAGGGTACCCTAACATGAATCAAGTCTTCTTTCTTTAAGAATACAAGATGAGGAAATTTGGACTCAATTTGTACAATTTAATTAAAACATTTTAACTTGTTGATTTATTTGCACGATTGAGAATCCTTTTCTCCATTGCATAAAAAAAATGAATTTCAAATGAATTTCTTCTCTCTCTGTTCAAACTTTTGAGTCTGGATAGCAAGTAGCGCTGATCGACAGGTCTCTTTGATTATGTCGACGGACAGCCAAAGCGTCCTCCCTGTTATCGCAAACCATCCCTAATCATTTTAGGGATGGCCCATGGGCATGCGTACTGTTGGACCAACGCGAAACTCTTTGTTTCACATATGGTTAGGTATATCCATGCTCAAGGTTCAAGGGTCCCTTTATAAGCCTATTCTCTATTTGCGTCATAGCCTATAGAACCTATCCTTTAGGGCTGTATGCACCCAATGATGCTGAATCATTCCATTAAAATGAATTATGTTGTGATGTTGTGCGCATTCACGCATTCATCCCATACTTCACAAAAAAAAAAAAACATTCCATTTCAAAAGCTGGAAAATCACATTTTGGTCCCTGAGACTTGAAAAATTACATTTTGGTCCCTGAGACCTGGAAAATTACATTTTGGCCACAGAGGCCCAAAAATTCTCAATTTGGCCCCGAAGGCCCAAAAATTCTCAATTTGGCCACAAAGGCCCAAAAGTTCACATTTTGGCCCCTAAAGCCCGAAAAAAGTTTTTTTTTTGAGAACTTAGGGCCTTTCGAAAAGTCGAGATGTCCAGCCCTAAGCACTCTACCTTACATATCACATCCCATTGGGTTCTATCCTAGGTGCCCTAGCATACCAACATTACCCTACCACACAGGGTCAAACCGTCCCATCTCACAGGGTCAAGTCCAAGTACCTTACCCATACACTACCCTACCTCACACTATCTCACATACCCTATGAAAACACCTTATATAGGATAGTCTAATCGTTTTGACTATGTCCTTTCACAGGTACCCCTCCAAAGACCACCTGTACTCGAAACACCAACTGAGCTCTCATCCACAAGTCCAACAACTCCAACTGCACCAATGGCATCACTTACTGACATCCAAAACCTCATTGAACAACTGGAGGCCATAATGGAGGTTAGAATGAATGAGGCATTAGTTGCCCAGAGAACTGCCCTAATAGCTGAACTAGGTAGTGGTAATGGAAATGGGGCTTTAGCTGGGGGAAATGATCCTGCTGCCTCCAATCAGGGACCCGGCGCTGCACCGACGTCCTCAAACCCTGCCCTGGATGACATGCCCTCTGGAACTGCTTCTGAGCTGGAAGCTCAGAAAATGAGAGAGAAGCTGGAATTGTTGGAAAGGTCTATTACTGCCCTCAAGACACACAAGGAAGTGGTGGACATGGACTCCTTGTCCTTGTTCCCCGAAGCAAGATTACCTACAAAATTCAAGATGCCTAACATGGACAAGTTTGACGGAACCACTTGTCCCAAAACACACCTGAAAATGTATGTGGGTGCCCTCAACCCGTTTGGCCTGAACAGCGAGCTCCTTACTCAGTTGTTTCAGCAATCTTTGACTGGTGCTGCATTAAGATGGTTTGTGAGCTTGGATCGTTCCAAAATGAAGAATTGGGAGGACATATGCAATGCTTTCAACACGCAGTACCATTATAATATCGAAATGGATGTTACCCGGAGGGAGCTGGAAACCACTAAACAAAAGAATAATGAGTCCTTCTCCTCGTTCCTTTCAAGGTGGAGAGCAAAGCTGCTCAAATGATCAACCGACCCTCTGAACAGGAACAAGTTGACATAATAATCAAGAATTTGCTGCCTGTCTACCAGTCACAGCTTCAAACACAGTACTTGCCTATGTTCCAATCGCTCATTGCAACTGCAACTAAGGTGGAAGACTTAATCCAGTTGGGTCAACTCAAAAAAGACTCATACAAGAAGCAGAATCATGCTGGACTTTGAAAAACCGCCTACAAGACCTGGTTGACAATGGGTCCATCATCCCCAAGAGCAAGTTGAATATCAACCAATCCCTTGCCTAACCATGGGATTAATGCAAAAAAAATTTGCTGAACAAGAATCTTTCGATCCTTTCGAACTTTTCTTAGAAATGAATGAAGTTTGTGTCTGAGAAGGTTGAGATCAAACCTCCAAAAGAACAAAGGAATTGTTCAAGACCAACAACAACCTGTCTGATCGATTTAAGCATCGAGAAGAACAAAGTCACTATAGTCAATCCCATCCTAGTCCATCACAGTCCACCCAGAGTCTATCTTTTAGGGTCTCGTTTTTCTTTTCATTTTCATTTCCATTCAAGTTTTCATTTGTAAATCTAAGTGTCTTTTGTACACAAATTTTGTCTTATCAATAAAAAGGGATCAGTTTACGTTCCAATCATGTTTATGCTCTTTCCCTATCCTTTCCTGTGAAAGCAAAAAAAAAAATCGAAAAAAAAATAATAAAAAATTAAAAAAAATGATGATAAAAAAAAAAGATAATAAAAATTGGCAAAGAAAAATGCATTCATCTGCTCTGCATCAATCAAAGCTGGGGACATCCTAAGAAGCACCATCAAAGGGGAAGTTTTGAAGGGTAATCATGGAAAGGATCCAGCAAAGGGTACGCAAGACTTCAAACAGTACCGAGGCAAAGCCGATTGAAGGGGTTAGGGCCAGAATGGTTTCTCCGAAAACCCAGGAATGGAAGATGCTCCGATAGAGAGGTGTCTGAATTTTGAGCTTAAAAGCGACAGAATAAAGAAGTTATGTTTGGAATTGGGTTGGGTCTGCACGAAGTCGCAATGTTATCCATACACTACTCAAGTCATCTCAGAATCAAGTTGCCTCGAAATTCTTTATGGAGAGGCTGCTTCTAAGCAAGCAAAAGGAAAAACGGGACAAAAGGAACCCCTGGTCAAAAGGAAGCAAACAAGCAAAAGAAAAAAATGGGTCAAAAGGAACTTCTACACAAAAGAAAGAAATCAAGGACAAAGCTACAGGAAATCAAGTTGTCAAAAACGGGTCAACTGCAAGCTCTTCGTTAAATTCAAGCCCATCAAGGGTAGATGACAAATCATTTCAGCCATAAGGACAAAGACTAAGCGGCTGCTCACATTTTGAAAAAGCAATTTAAAAGAAGCAGTCATTTCCACAAATTGGACTTGTTGTATGTTGTTCTTGTTGTTGTAGCTACTCAAGTCATCTCAGAATCAAGGCTTGAGTTAGATTACTTCTTTCTCTTGTTTTATAGACTTGTTGTATGTTGTTCTTCATAACTCTTCTATACAAAGCAACAATTTTTAATTGGTAGTATTCAATAAAAATTCTTTAAGTTATCTTTTGGTCTTTGTTTAATCAAAGTTACTAAATTATATTCTCAGGAGGAAATAGTTTAGTAAAGATCAAAGAGATTTAATTCATTGAATTGAGTTTACATATGCACATTTCACTTATTTCTGTTGAAGTTAAATCTGTCTTATTGAAATAATCAAAGAATAAGAATTAGGTTTAATATTTAACAAGATAAGGTTTTTATTATAGGTAGAAATACATATAATAGATAATATAATTCTATACTGAGAAGTTGAATTACAACTTACCATATGTAGTTAAAGAATTCTTTATTGCATATTACAAGCTTGTGAATAGAAAAGAGAAAATCCTGTGCACGATTAATTATTCTACGTATTCTACTCCACACTTGTCTTTGTGATTAATTATTCTAAGTATTTGACTATACACTTGTATTTTAATTTAATTAAATATTAGCCTTAGCATAAAAAGAAATCAATCACTTCTGTATTTGTATTTCTGTAAACACATCATTAAGAATAAAGTAGCAAGTGGACTCAACCCGTTCCTCGTGGGATCGATCTTTTATTACTACGTTGCGATCCGTATACTTGCGGGAACTCAAAAGAGACGCAACAAGTTTTTGGAGCCGTTGCCGGGGAGCGGTGTTCTGTCATTTAACGAAATATTCTTATTTGTGATTTACAGTTTATTTTAATTAAGATACACACTTATAGTTGATTCAAAATTTTGCAGGAACACATAGTTTACATAACTCATATGCCAAGTACCAGATCTTCAAACAGTGAATTGGAGGATTATCAACCTGAGATTGAACAATTTCTTTCACAACGAAAAAAGAAGAAGAAAAGAAGAAATTCAAGAATCATGGGTGATGGAAATCCGCCACAGAGGTTGATGGACTTTGTGACTCCAAGTTTAAATGGTTCACAAAAGGGAGTAGTACGTCCACCGGTGAATGCTAACCAGTTTGAGATTAAACCTGCTTTATTACAAATGCTCCAAAATAGTGTTCAGTTCTACGGATTACCAAATGAGGATCCTAACTCGCATATAGCCAGTTTTCTTGAGATCTGTGATACCTTCAAGATGAATTCGGTACCAGCAGATGCTATCAAGTTACGTTTATTTCCTTTCACATTGAAAGACAAGGCAAAAGCTTGGTTGAATTCATTACCACCAAACTCTATCACTACTTGGGAAGAACTAGCCCAAGCCTTCCTGTCTAAGTATTTCCCACTAGCAAAAACCGCTAGGCTTATCAAAGAAATAACCTCATTTACCCAGCATGAAAATGAATCCCTATATGAGGCATGGGATCGCTATAAAGAGCTCCAACGAGTTTGCCCACACCATGGCCTTCCCCAAAATATATTGATTCAAACCTTCTACAATGGGGTGACACCTTCTACAAGAGGAACTATAGATGCCATGGCAGGAGGATCATTAATGAAGAAGACTACTAATGATGCAATCGAGTTACTAGAAGAGATGGCCAACAATAATAGCATATGGCCAACTAAAAGGGCTCAGGTAAGTCATTCTACCACTAATAATGAGTCTTCATCTTCTTTAAAGAATTTAGTAAAGAAAGTGCATGAATTAGATCCTTTAACCATGATGCAAGCATAGATTTCTGCTTTGTCTTATAAAACTGATAACTTAAACATAAGTAAATCAACACCTCTTATTTGTGACAATTGCGGTCAAAATGGGCATGTGTCAAATGAATGTAATTATAAGCATCCAATTATGGAGGAACAAGTGAATTATGTCCAAGGACAAGTTCGTGGTCCATACTCAAATACTTATAATACTGAAAATCGTAATTATATAATTCCTTTTGGAGAAATCATGATAATTAGGAGAGGGGCAATCGGGTTAGTCAATCTCAAGATAGGCTGGGACAATTGACTAATAAACTTGATAAATTTCTGGAGGGATTTAACCAAAAGATGAGTAGTCAAGATGATAATTTTAAATGGTTAGAATCAAAGTTTGACAAGTTATTTAAAAATCATTCATCATCCATACATAATTTGGAGGTACAAGTAGGGCAGCTTGCAAATGCTATTTCCTCACGTGAAGTGGGAAATCTTCCTAGTAATACAGAAAAGAATCCTAGGGAGAATGTAAGTGCCATTGCCTTACGAAGTGGAAAAATAGTAGATAAAATAGTTCCTTCGGGTACTGATGTTAATATTTTGAATAATGCAACTGTGGAGCCAGTTTGTGAACCGAGCATTGAAGTAAATAGTGCAGGATCAAGAGGACAAGAAAAAGGAAAGGAAAAAGAAAAGGACAACGTTAAAACTTATCAATCTAGGCCACCTTTTCCGCAAAGGCTCAAGAAGCAGGAGCAAGATAAACAGTTCTTAAATTTTATTGATAAACTGAAAAATTTGCATATCAACATGTCGCTCATGGAAGCTATCACACAAATTCCAAACTACGGTAAGTTCCTTAAAGAATTGATCTCGAAGAAATGTAGTTGGGAAGATGTATCGACAGTCACTCTAACTGAGGATTGTAGTTCCATAATCTCAAGTAAGTTACCTACTAAACTCAAAGATCCAGGGAGTTTCACTATACCATGCAAATTAGGTAAAGTAGATTTTCCTAGATGCCTGTGTGATTTAGGAGCAAGTATTAATTTGATGCCATTATCTCTCTTTAAGAAATTGGGATTAGAGGATGAAGTTAAAAAAACTAATATGGTTCTACAACTTGCTGACCAAACTATTAAAAGACCCTATGGTATCATTGAAGATGTACTTGTTAAGGTTGACAAATTTATTTTTCCAACTAATTTCGTCATACTTGACTTTGTTTATGATAAAAATTGTCCTCTTATTTTAGGAAGACCATTTATGAACACAGGGAGAGCATTAATTGATGTTTCAGAAGGAAAATTAGTCCTTAGGATAGGTGATGATGTCATTGAATTTCATATAGATAAAGCCATGAAATATCCTATGGATGAGGGGAATTGCATGAGAATTGATATAGTTGATGTATGCATACAAGAAATGTTTACCTTGGAAGATAATGAAAAATTTGAGGAAGAAAAAGTCAATAATGAAGACGAGGAGTTTATAAATTTAAGACCTGAAATGTTACTTAGGGAGCATGAACCTTTGCCACCATCAATTGAAGTTCCACCAATAGTAGACCTTAAAGAGTTACCAAGTCACTTGCGATATGCTTTCTTAGGTAAAGATCACACACTTCCTATAATTATTTCTAACAAATTAACAGTAGATCAAGAGAATGATTTATTAAAATTGTTAGAAATAGGATTAAGAGTATAGGATGGCAAATTTCTGATCTTAAGGGGACAAGTCCAAATCGAGTCATGCATTACATCAATCTTGAGGATGGACATATACCTAAGGCAGAAAGACAAAGGAGACTTAATCCTAATATGAAAGAAGTAGTGAAGAAAGAAATTATCAAGTTACTAGATGCAGGAATAATATACCCAATTTCGGATAGCCAATGGGTTAGTCCAATTCAATGTGTGCCTAAAAAGGGAGGAATGACTGTAGTAAAAAATGAAGATGGTGAACTAATTCCTACTAGGACCACTACAGGTTGGAGGGTATGTATTGATTATAGAAAACTTAATTCAGCCACAAGAAAAGATCATTTTCCATTACCATTCATAGATCAAATGTTAGAAAGAATTGCTGGTCATGCTTTCTATTGTTTTCTCGATGGACACTCGGGATATTTTCAGATTTATATCTTTCCGAATGACCAAGAGAAAACCACATTTACTTGTCCATTTGGTACATTTGCATATAGGTGCATGCCTTTTGGATTATGCAATGCACCTGCAACATTTCAACGTTGCATGACCGCGATTTTTAATGACTACATAGAAGAAATTATGGATGTCTTTATGGATGACGTTTCTGTGTATGGTGATTCATTTGAAAGTTGTTTGAAAAATCTAGATCTTGTATTGTCAAGATGTGAAAGTGCTAAATTGGTTTTGAATTGGGAGAAATGCCACTTTATGGTTAATGAGGGCATTGTTTTAGGGCACAAAATAAGTAAGGAAGGAATCCAGACAGATAGGGCAAAGGTAGAAACCATAGAAAAGTTACCACCTTCTACTACGGTTAAAGGTATAAGATCTTTTCTAGGCCATGCAGGATTTTATAGAAGATTTATAAAAAAGTTTTCTATCATTGCTAAGCCTCTAACTAACTTACTTGTTAAAGATGCATCTTTTGATTTTTCTCCAGAATGTTTGGAAGCTTTTAAAACTTTAAAAAAGGCATTAGTAAGTGCGCCTATTATAGTAAAACCCAATTGGGGATTACCATTTGAAATAATGTGTGATGCTAGTGATGTTGCTGTTGGTTGTGTATTAGGCCAAAGACATGAGAAAAAGTTGCATGTGATATACTATGCTAGCCATGTTCTAACTAGTACTCAAATGAACTATACAACTACTGAGAAGGAAATGTTGGCTGTGGTATATGCATGTGATAAGTTCAGATAATACTTGTTAGGAGCAAAGGTCATAATCTATACTGATCATTCTGCATTGAAATACCTATTTGCTAAAAAAGATGCAAAACCACGTCTTATTCGATGGGTATTATTATTGCAAGAATTTGACATTGAAATTAAAGACAAAAAGGGTTCTGAAAATTTAGTTGCAGATCATTTATCACGTCTGGAAAATGAAGAAGGACCAATAGGAGAAACTACAATTATAAATGAAAGTTTTCCAGATGAGAATTTAATGTTAGTACAACATGTTCACACACCTTGGTATGCTGACATTGCAAATTTTCTAGCTTCTAACATCATACCTCCAGATATGACTTATGCACGAAAGAAGAAGTTCTATGCAGATGCTAAAAATTTCTTATGGGATGAACCATTCTTGTTTAAGATATGTATGGACGGTATGATTAGAAGGTGTGTAGGGGAAATAGAAATACAAGATATACTTATGCATTGTCACTCTAGTCCATATGGAGGGCATCATGGAGCAAATAGAACTGCTTCAAAGGTTTTGGAAAGTGGCTTTTATTATTGGCCCACTCTATTCCACGATGCTCGTATATTTGTCTCTCATTGTGACAGGTGTCAACGGGTTGGCAACATAAGTCGAAAAGATGAAATGCCTTTATCCAACATACTCGAAGTAGAGATATTCGATGTATGGGGAATCGACTTCATGGGACCATTCCCTATTTCACAAGGTAAAGGTTATATCTTAGTAGCTGTTGACTATGTTTCCAAGTGGGTGGAAGCACAAGCTTGTGTCATAAACAACGCCAATACAGTGGTCAAATTCCTAAAAGCATTATTTACCAGATTTGGGGTTCCAAGAGCAATCATAAGTGACGGAGGTATGCACTTTTTAAATAGATCGTTTGAAAGCCTTTTGAGGAAATATGGAGTACATCACAAGGTATATACCCCATATCATCCACAAACTAGTGGTCAAGTGGAAATTTCAAACCGCGAGCTTAAATGGATTTTGGAAAAAACTATCAATTCATTACAAAAGGATTGGTCGCTTAAACTCGATGATGCACTCTGGGCCTATAGAACGGCATTTAAGACACCAATTGGGATGTCTCCATACTGTTTAATTTATGGTAAGGCATGTCACCTACCCCTAGAATTGGAATATAAAGCATCTTGGGCAATAAAGTCTTTAAATTTTGATTTAAGCAAGGCTGGTTACAAAAGGAAACTTCAGTTAAATGAACTTGATGAGATCAGATTATTAGCATATGAAAATGCCAAGTTATACAAGGAAAGAACTAAGAAATGGCATGATAATCAAATTCGAATCAAATCATTTAAGGAAGGAGACCAAGTGTTATTATTTAATTCAAGACTACGCCTATTTCCTGGAAAATTGAAGTCCAGATGGAGTGGACCATTTGAGGTAATCAACAGTGTAAGCTTTATTTGGGTAATAGGATTGATGATCCATCACAGGTAACATTTTGAATCAATTTCATAAGTATGTATAATTTCAATAACTACTTAATATACTTTGTTTATTATAATGTATTATTTGATTATTTATTTTTATCAGTTTCAAAAAAAAAAAAAAAAAAAAAAAAAAAGGGGAACCCATCAAAAATCAAGTGTGCAGGAAATTCTATTTTGCAGGAAACCAAACTCGCGAGCGTGAAGAAAGAAGTCGCGAGCGCGAACATTGCAAAAAAGAGACAGAAACTTTTTTACAAAACTCGCGATCGCGACATCTATCTGCGCGAGCGCGAATTCTCCACAAAGGAAGTCAGAAGCTTCAAGATCCCCATTCACGAGCGCGACAAATATAAAGCGCGAGCGCGAGTTCTCTGCAAAACAAGTCAGAAGCAAAGAGATTCACTCTCGCAATCGCGATAATACCAAGCACGAGCGCGATTAGGGCACAACAGAGGATAGAGGCAAGGCGAGAACCATTCGCGAGCGCGAATTTTCAGATGCGATCGCGACTCTAGAAAAATTCCTGGCGCGATTCCATAAATTTTTGGCGCAACTTCCTAACGGTCAGAAATTCTCAACTGCCCTTTCACATTCCAATTAATTCTTCTCCTTCCCAAGGCATTCAAACCTGAAAAAAAACTGTAAGTAACCTTTCAAATCCAATCAAAACTCTTCCTTTTCAACTTCCCCATTAACTACTCAACCCTATCCTTCCCTAAATTCATCTATATAAGAAATTCAATTCCATTCTGTACAAACCCCCAAACTCTGTCACTACAAAACCAATTCCCAGCAACCCTCTTTTCTGTGTATCTTGAACGACAATATCTCCACCCACACTCACATCATGCCATTCAAGCAAAAAGCCAGGAAGAATAAGGAAGGATCTTCCTCCTCTGCACCAGCACGAAAGGATTTGGCCGCCAGATATAAGGCTCCTTTCCCCATATATACTATGGAGGAAGGGGAACGCTACACACGCCTTGCCAAGTGCACTTTCACAGGTATGTATCTTATTGACCAACCCTTTTTACAGACTACTGGCATTTTAGAGAAAGTGCAGGAATATTTGAAAATTTTAAATTTTGAAATATTTAGTCAATTACAAATTCCTGAAAATGCTAAATTAAGTTTAGAGTTATTGACTACTATTGATTGGGTGGATGATAATGAAATGGCCATCAAATTTAGAGTGGATGGAGAGGAATTAACTGTGAGTTATGATAAAATGCATGAATGGTTAGGATTCCCCAAAAGTGGATGTGCTTCTAAACCGAAAGGATGGAATGCATCTTCCGTTTGGGAAATACTAACGGGGCAATCAACTTTTACTCCACGAAATGCTGGAAATAAATGGATCAAAGATGAGAGTATTTTATACCTGCAGAAGTATTTGTGTTATGCCTTGTTTGGACGAGTGGAAGCATCCAAAGTCCAAACAAGAGACTTGTTTGTGTTGGACTGTATTTTGCAGGGAAAATGAGTAGATGTTGCAGGAATCGTGCTCGATACAATATACAACGCCTCTCGTCATCAAGGCAAAGTTACTTCAGGAGTGGGTAGTTTGGCACCTATCTTGGCATATGTTGCTCGAATGCCTATTCCACCTTATTAGCCCCAACCTACAGACACTTTTCGGTATATGGATGGCACATTCTTGAAAAAGACAGGTTTGGTTGAAGAAATAAAAACTGGCAGCACAGTTCTTTATCGTTGGAAGCCATGGGAAACAAGAGTCGGGCAAAGCGATCGTAATGAAGGAACCTCGGATGCACAAACACAAAGACAGCGGAAAGGCAAAGCGCCAGTCACATCATCTTCTCATGCAGAAGAAGAAGAAGATGAAGTTGCCGGATGGAAGCAAGTGTTGGGTAAAGTGGAAGCTTTACAGCAATCACAGGAAACCTTGCAAGTTACTGTTCTTGACATGGGACCAAAACTGCATACAATCCAGAAAAACCACGAACGGATGGAACGGAAGTGGATGAAATATTTCCACCATCAAAACATCGAATTCACTCCATCACCTCCGGGTTCTCCAGAGGCCTAAGGTTTTTCTATCCCTTTTTAGTTTTCTTTTTATTTTTTTTTTTCGTATTTGTATGTGTTATTGCATGTGTTGTGTTTTCTTTGCATTTCTCATCCCACAATGAGGACATTGTGTCTTTTAAGTGTGGGGGAGACTTACATTTCATTATCTTTTATTATCTCAGTTCATTAAAAAAAAAAAAAAAAGTGTGACAATTAAAAAAGTCAACTTCTTTGCCTTAGTTCAATGTTTCAGTCTCTACATGTTGAATTGTTTGTATTTTGCTTGTTGAAATAGAAGTCTTGAATAATATACCATGATTAGAGAGATTGAATGCTCATATGAACTTAAGTGTTAATATATTACATATGACATTTTAAACTTTTCAAATAGCACATTTTAATGTTTAGTTAATTATCTAGACATTATCTTTTGTTTTAGAGAAGCTTGAATCCTACGTTGAATGAAGAATAGGAAGAAATTAAAAAACTTGTATGTTTCAAATCAATAAGGGATGAAGGTATGTTCAAAAGAGAAAAATATACGATAGAGGGAATAACGGAAAATCCGTTTTTAAAGCAAAGTGGTATGGAGCATAAAATGCAACCACTTATCAATTACATTCCCACCTACCTAGAATAAAAATGATAAGCAAAATAAAAAAAATAAAAAAAAAGAGAATAGTGGTATGGAGCATAAAATGCAACCACTTAGTGAGATAGAAATAAGACTACCTAAAAATGCCTTGAGATAAGAAACAATACATGTATGCTATCTAAAGTACTTCCTATTCTTTGCATTCTAAGGATGGAGGATTGCCTATCTCATTTCTTAAAAATGGCTAGATTTCTTATACTTTAGATTTTTGTTTGCTATTTTGAAATTTTTACATGTCATATTCATTTACACTACTTGGTTCATAAAATACATAAATCTCTTATCTTTGGTAGATTACTTAAGAAGTCTAAATCAACGAATAAAACAAACATGATCAACATGAAGTTCAAAAAGAAGGATAAATATTTTGCTTAGGGACAAGCAAAGAGCTAAGTGTGGGGGAATTGATAGCCTCGTAAACCGGGCAAATCTTGTTATGTTATTTTGATATAAATTGCATGAATGCATGATTGTTTTTGTACATTTTACGTTTGATCGTGTTGTTTTTGTTTCAAAGTAAATTTCAGGAAAACAGTTGGAGCAAAGATTTGTTCTATACAAAAATAGGGCCAAAACAAGTTAAAAAATGGAAAGAATCCTTAATCCAGCCCTCGCGCCGCGAAGCAAGTCGCAACAAAGGAAAACGCCCAAGTCGCGAGCGCTACCAGAGGACTCGTGCGCAACCCACACCCAGAAAAAGCAAGTCGCGAGCGCGACATCCACCTACGCGGGCGCGACAAGCAGATTTAAGAGTCAGAAATAATTGGAGCAAAAGTCGCGAGCGCGCCTTCCATCTGCACGGGCGCAAGAATCACTTTTGAGAGGCAGAAGGTTTGCCAGCGAAAGTCGCGAGCGCGACTTTAAGACGCGCGAGCGCGAAAAGAACTTCTGAAAGGCAGAAGCATTTGGAGAAGAAGTCGCGAGCGCGACCTTTACAAGCGCGAGCGCGAGTCGAGATTTCCAGGAGACGTAATTGCTGTCTTTTCATCAGAAAAACATATCTTTTCATGCAAGGGTCGGGACTCTTCCCAAGAGAAGTCACCTCAAGCACCTCTTGGCCAACCAATCACTACCAAAACCACCATCACTCTCCTCCTCTATAAATAGCAATCAAAGTGAAGCAAGAAAGGAGACAGATATAGAATTAATTCTTATTCAGAGTTAGATCCACAAAACACTTAGATTGTATTAGGAGAAGTGTGTTAGTAGTACTTAGAGCAAGATTGACGAAAGTCACTTGTTATTGATTGTGCCAAGAACACCAAGAAGTTCCTCGAGGTGTGACGCCCTCCGGAGGCTTGAGTTAGATTACTTCTTTCTCTTGTTTTATAGACTTGTTGTATGTTGTTCTTCATAACTCTTCTATACAAAGCAACAATTTTTAATTGGTAGTATTCAATAAAAATTCTTTAAGTTATCTTTTGGTCTTTGTTTAATCAAAGTTACTAAATTATATTCTCAGGAGGAAATAGTTTAGTAAAGATCAAAGAGATTTAATTCATTGAATTGAGTTTACATATGCACATTTCACTTATTTCTGTTGAAGTTAAATCTGTCTTATTGAAATAATCAAAGAATAAGAATTAGGTTTAATATTTAACAAGATAAGGTTTTTATTATAGGTAGAAATACATATAATAGATAATATAATTTTATACTGAGAAGTTGAATTACAACTTACCATATGTAGTTAAAGAATTCTTTATTGCATATTACAAGCTTGTGAATAGAAAAGAGAAAATCCTGTGCACGATTAATTATTCTACGTATTCTACTGCACACTTGTCTTTGTGATTAATTATTCTAAGTATTTGACTATACACTTGTCTTTTAATTTAATTAAATATGAGCCTTAGCATAAAAAGAAATCAATCACTTCTGTATTTGTATTTCCGTAAACACATCATTAAGAATAAAGTAGCAAGTGGACTCAACCCGTTCCTCGTGGGATCGATCTTTTATTACTACGTTGCGATCCGTATACTTGCGGGAACTCAAAAGAGACGCAACACCAGCCGAGCACGAAGTTCGCATCCCGGAAGGAACTACGAAAGACCTGATTCTCCCCATCCCCCGAAGAGTTTTTGGAGATACGTAGGCAGCCGCAAAGGCACGGTCACAAACATAAGTTTGCATCATAAATAGCATTTTCTCTTTGCCAATATAAAAAATAAAAAAAAATAAAAAAAAAAGAAGAGAAGAAAAATAAAAGCTGGAGTTAAAAACCCGAAAGGACGGCTTCAGGCAAGAATTGAGCCCGCTAGGCTGAAAACCCGAAAGGGCGGTCTAGGCAAAAGTTAGGGCAAAAAGCCTGCTAGAGTCGAAAACCCGAAAGGGCAGCTACTGGGCAAAAGTTAAGGCAAAAAAAACAAAAAAAATAAAAAATAAAAAAAAAAGGTGCTTTCATGAATTCTTTTAGAGAGTCCATTTTTGTAGGATAAACAGCAAAGTATGTCCTTAAAAAAAAAAATCCCTTTCAAAGGTCTCCTTGGGAGTATATAAATCATTTTTTCCAGGAATCACTGAGTTCCTTCGAGTCAAAACTCACTACAAGAAAAATTTGAGTCTTTAAATCGAGTCTCCAATGAGTCTCTAAAATTAAGTCTCCATCACCAGTGGTCATTCCACAACGAGTCACAAAAATCGAGTCATTCTCAAAAGTTCATTTTGAAAGCGTCACTCTTTGAGTCATTCCTCAAAAAAAAAAAAAAAAAGAGAGAGAGAGAGGAAAATGTCAATTCAATCCCCGGAGTTTCCAAAACAACCCTAAAAAAATGTCAAACATAATCGTTGAGAGGTAATTCTTTAATACCTCGTCTCCACTCAGACCATCGTTTCTTCAATCCCTTCAGACGAGCGATGTCATCCACATTGTCCGTTTCCTTGAGTCATATAAGTGGCTTTGTTCTCTTTGATTCCTCAATCGATTGGACAAGTTCAACACCAATGTTTTGAAGTATTCCATGGTCAGCGCCATTCTGGGGGCAAGAAGTGATAAGAACCTTCACCATTCTCCCATCATAGAAGTAATCACGGAATTTTTAATCTTTTATTAAGAAGAAATTCTATTTCAGCTAATAAGGGCATCAATTCTCTCAAGCAGGGGGCAAAATCCTCCAAGTCGGATTCAGGGGCAAGTGTTATAAAAAGAAAACATACACAACCCAGGGTGAAACCCAACCATCGTCAATCTCTTTTACACAAACCCAGGGTAGAACCTGGTTAATGGTTAACCTTTTTTTTACATAAAACCTAGGGTGAAACCCTAACCAATAACCAACCGTTTTTCATCCAAAACCAAGCCATTTGATCATTTCGACTTTAGGTGGACCCTTGGTTCTCAAAGAAAAAAAAAACAAAAATAAAACAAATCTCTTTTCAAGCCCTCATTAAGAGGCAAAACATCTTTTCAAGTCCTCTAAGAGGCAAAATCTCTTTTCAAGCCCTCATTAAGAGGCAAAACATCTTTTCAAGTCCTCTAAGAGGCAAAATCTCTTTTCAAACCCTTATTAAGAGGCAAAACATCTTCCCAAGCCCTCATTAAGAGGCAAAACATCTTTTCAAGCCCTCATTAAGAGGCAAAATCTCTTTTCAAGCCCTCATTAAGAGGCAAAAACATCTGTAAGTTGCAAACATAAATCCATGCATTTGATCATTTCATTTCAAAGAAAAAAAACCAACCGCGGGGTTTCCTCCTCTGCCCATCCTCAAAATTTGCTCCTTCAGACAGCCACTGGCTCTCATAAATCATTTTTTATGATAGCCAGTGGGGGGCAACTGTGAATACTCAAATTTTGAGGCTCAAAAAGCCAGTTTTCCCAGACTGCAAACAGTTCGGCCGGACCAGAGGCCATTTTGGAAATTTACCGGAAGTTTGCCAATATGGTACTTAAAACGTCCGGGACGTCGCGAGGATCGCGAAACTGGTCCCAGAATATTTTTTGGAGGTCCGGAGCTCCTGAAAAAACCTCCGGAGCGTAAAACTAGAAAGTGCGTCGGCCGCTGCGGCGGCGGTGGTAGCCGCTCTCGCCGGCGACAGCGGCTGCGGCCGCCCTCACCGGCGGCCCAGGCCTCCGGCAGCAGGGGCCGCCGAAACAGTCCGTTTTTGCCTATAAATACAGCCCTGAGGCCTTCATTTCAACCCACTCAGTCTGTGTTGACGGACGCTCCTTCTCCCCTACGCTCCTTGCAATTCTTTACTGCTTTTCTGCATTTTAGTTTAGCTTTATTGCTTTCTTGTTTTGTTAAGTGGTCACTAAATTTGAATTAATTAATATTCCCTTAACGAGGAGTTTAACCTGGAGTTAAGAAGTGGCCGTCGATTAAATCAGGTACATGAACTAAACTCTGCCTATTTAATTTTAGCACTTTAAGCATGTTTCTCTTCTACTCCTCCTAATTCTACAACTGCATAAATGCATTCATGTCATCATTAGGCAAGTAAACTGCCTCAATTAAATAAATTTAGGCTAAATGCCCGGTTAATCAATAATTGTGGTATTAAAGCCTAAATCCGACAATATTGGCCAAAAAAAGCCTAGTTAATCAATAACTATGGTGAAATTGCCTTTATTTCGAACAAATCCGGCTTAAGTCCAATTAATCAATAATTGTGGCTAAATAGTCTTCATTAAACACGTTTTTTTCTTGGCAATCAAATTGCCTACATTGCAATTCAGTTGATCACTTTTGGCAAATATACTGCCTATAAGTAAGATTAACTACTTTCAGCGACAAATCGCTTAAATCAATTCTTTGGCAAAATGCCTTAAATTAATCAACCTTTTTTTTGGCTAAAAGCCTTCGAATAATCATTTTTGGCGACAATTGCCTAAATAATCATCTTTGGGCAAACAAATTGCCTAAATCAACCTTTTTGGCTAAAAGCCTTCAAATTAATCAATCTTTTGGCTAAAAGCCTTAAAATCAAGCATTTTAGCGACAATCGCCTAAATCACATCAATTTTTGGCAACAATTGCCTAAATCATTCTTTTTGGCTAAAAGCCTTAAATCAACACTTTTGGCATCAAATGCCTAAAAATCAATTTTCAGGCAAAATGCACAAAACATACACACACTCATGCATAAAGCATACCCATTCAAAGCCCTTTAAAAAAGGCCTATCGAACTACGTTGACTTTGATTTTCCATTCGAACGGAAGTACGTAGGCACGTTTGGGATTTAACCCCGAGCGGCAAGTTGAAATCATTCAAACATTTCATTGGTCCAATTACATCATCACCCTGCAAAGCAATTCATTCATAGGTTAGTTCATCAGCATGACATAGTCTCGGGATCCACCTCGGGTTCGTAGACCATGTCTTAAACATTGGGTTAATTAATCTAGTAATTAGGTTAATTAAAATCGGAGTCACTTAGGATTTTTCCTAGTTTACCCTAAAATAATTAAACGATGTAGCGACTCATACATTCACGTGCATTTCTGCCCTTAGTAACATGCATTCATATGCTTGATATTTGGGGTAGGGGTTCACAATATAATATGAATTTTAACCGTGATGATTACCTAGCAATTCTACTAATGATGTTGATATAGAAATTTAGTGTTTTTAATTTTATGTGGATCACTTATTATAGATGATTGTCTACTTATTTGAATTTTAATAAATTATGATTACTTGAAAAACTCTATACTGTGATTTATAATTTATAAATTTACTAAATATTCATTATTGTCAAATTCAAGAGCCAATTCTTATTTGGAATCAGTAATTCACAAAGCTTTTATGAAGAAAGAGTTAATAATGTTATGTTGAACAAACTAAAATGAGAGATATTACAAGAATTAGTTTTGACTCTTCTAAATATGTTGGAATTCTTAAAATTGTGACTTTATCTTTAAATAACCATAGATGAAAGGTTAACCGTGATGCTAAAAGTTAGCAATTTCACTAATGAGGTTAAAATATCAAATTTAACACTTTTTATTATATGTGTATGACTATGACTTATTATAAACTATTATTTATGTATTTAAATTTTTAATAAGTTATATATATTTAGTGCAACATGTCTGCATTATATCGTACCCCATGTTCCATACCATGTATGCAACCTAATACAACCAAATTCATTTTATCAAACATGTTTGATTTCAATAAAAAATTATCAGACCGATCAACATATAAGATGAAAGAATAAATAATTGCTCTTCTTTTTTCTTTTTTTTTTTTTTTTGTTTGAAAGCATAAACCAATTTCTTGATATAACAGATGACCAATTAAGGCCAACAAGCACAATGCAACTATAGCTCAAGTTAGTCCATTCCTTTACGTGGCTGTCCATTGATAGCCAATTAGTGACAAAGTCCTAATTAATAAGTTAACAAGTAACTATATTTTTTTTTTTTTCATTTTCAAAAAATGATCAATCTGCATAATTCTACAAATTCTTGTCTTTTACAACTCTTTATTACTTTCAACTTTTGAGTTTGATTATTTTCTTTATCAATTAATTTGCACACCAAAAAGCCTCAATCCTTTGCTCTTGGAACTAATTTTCAATTCCAATTCTCTAAAACCATTCTCTCCTTTTTCTTCATGTTTGTGGAATTTGTTTCTGATTGTTTGTCCCAAATTCAATTCCAGATCTTTCTGCATCTCCTCGATATGGCTAACTCCGTCATCAGCGACACAACTTTGGCCATTGCTATAACTTATGTCAATTAAGGAAAAATGCTGCCCTTCTTGTACCGTATTTGGGCCTATACATGCATAAAATGTTACAATATCTTTCTCCTTCAAATTTTTTTCCTTCACAAACCTATTCCAGCCTCTTGTGAAAACATAACTTTGGCTACTCTTCCAATAGCAATATCTAAACTTCCAACACTTCATTAGCCTATCAAAAAATACAAGTTCCAAATCCTCTATTCCAGCATCTTCTTCGACATTTCCACTAATATAAGGAAAATATTTAATGGCAAATTTTTTTGGGATAACAAGTCTATTAAGTTTACCCACATCACTTGGTGTTAATTCTTTTTGAAAAAGCTGTATGCATGAAAATTGTCCATCACCATATGTTTGAATACTATTATTCTCAAGACTACTTGTGCCCGCAAGTCCTTGTCTTCTAGATTGTGTCTTAAGAAAATCAGCAAAGTTTGGTTGGTAAGACCCATCTCTAATCATATTCAAAATCACTTGTGCACTAAATTGGATTTGGAAGTTAGGCTCTTGAATGTTCCTTTCATTCCAAGGAAAATTTCTACATGAATCTCCACTGCGAAGCTTTATCGCTGCGCTATCATATGCCATTGCTGCTTCTTTCTCAGATTTAAATGTCCCCAACCAAATCCTTTGATGATTTGCATATATTTGTGCACCCCAATGTCCATTTTGTTGTTGCACCACCCCTTTGAATTTTGGTGCATTATTATTATTATTATTATGCTCTAGTCTTGGACGTTTGCTTGCACAAAAAGGAGGATAATTGCTATCAAATGAATCTGAAATTTGAAAAGTTACAATGTTCGTCTTGCCATTAGAAAGCAAGCTTGATGATGCATCGTCTTCCATTGCAAAATCGTAGCAAATTATTAATTTAATTAGGAAGACTAGACGGTGATTAAGGAATTGATTGATAAGAACTTGAGAATAACAAATACAATTAATATAATAATTTGGGGAAGAAGAACTTTTGTAACAAGAGATCTTTTTCTGTTGCATGAAAATAATAAGAGTTCTATCTGGAAGGTGGAGAGAGTTCAATAAAATGAAACTGAGTTAGGTACTATTGATAACAAATGCAACAAATTATTACTCTTATGAAAAATATCATCCAATAAAAAGAAAAGACAAGAGTTGGAATAAAAATTTTAATGTGATTTCTATTAGGATAGTTATTAAGTTAAAACAAATTTGAAAATGTCATGTATTTGTATTTCTTGATATAGCAAAATTAGCTATCCATACTATTTTATATTAAAAACCATATAGTTTTATTTGTTGTTGGTTGCAAATTTTTATAAGCATAAGAGGTTTTATCAACTTGAATTCATATTAGGATTTGAACTAATACAAGGTCATTAATACTAATAATGTAGTTTTCTTTTTCTTTTCTTTTTTTCTTTATTTTTTTATTTTTGAAATTGCACTGATACTAATGCAGTTAATAATGTTAACACTTGCCAAAGTTCTAGTGATTAGTTTATGATTATTGTTTGCCCGTAATGTTCTCTATTTCATCAACTTCCTAATAAAGTAATATGATGTAACTCAAATTAGCAGTATCAGTTAGATTTGGCCATTCTGTCTGTTATCTTATATATAATTAATGTTTTTAGCTAGATTTAATAGCCTTGTTTCTTTCTAAGCATGCGAAGTCAAAGTATTATTCAATTGGTGAATACTTCTTTAATGTGAGCAAACTTGATAATGTAAATACCGGGTAAAGTTGTAATTTTTATTTTTAAGCTAGATTATATAATTTGCCTCCAAGAAAATCTATTTTTCTCTTCTAACCATGGAGAAGAGACCTTGATTAATGTTTTATTATTTTCTATCTAGGGTTGTTCTTGGTTTTTAAGAGTTGTGTACTTAATTTCCATAAGGTTACACTTTTGGGACAATGCTTGCAAGTATATAAGGTTATTATAATATTGAATGAGTTAATCAAAGTCGTCTCTCAAAGAAGTAAATGCGTAAATTTAAAGTTAAAATAATAGTTATAGAATGAAAAAAAAAAAAAAAAAAAAAAAACAATCCTAACACCCTAATCCAATTTTGATGATTCGGAAGAAATAAAATTAAAAACTTTGAAAGGAATCAAAATAAGAGTAACCAAGAAATGAATAAACAACAATCATCTCTTGAATTCCTCAAAAAAAAAAAACAATCATCTCTTGAAGAATGTCGATGTGAAAACATTCTAGGGGTATTGTATTTCACTTCCTCACTCTCATGACTGGTTGAAAAAAATGCCAATATTTGAGGCTTAAATATATTAACTCCATAAAAAAAAAATATTCACACCTTTACTAGCTTAATTTTCTAGTCCACTTGAAGACTATCTAGATGGTCACGTTCACAACCTATTTTCTAAAAATTAAACCACTCATTAATCTTCTCTAGTCGGCACCTCAATTAATATTTAACTCAAAGCTGAAAATGGTCAATCCTAACTAAATGAATTAAAGTATATATATAAATATATAATTTCTAAAACCTAAATGCTTATGTTGCAATACATTAGAATATAAAAGTGATGGCTGACATTTTATTTTTCATTACAATTCATCTTTTTTTTTTTTTTTTTTGCATTTAATAAAAATTATTTTTTATTAAATAATGGAGTTACAAACTAATAAATAATGGAGTATTTCATTATAATTAATATTTTTTGCATTTAATAAATATGAAGTTTTTTATTAAATAGTATTTCTTCTATAAAAAACTAATAGAATTATAATAGAGTCATAGTCAATAAAATTAATTAAATAATACCGGTACATTAATAAATAGAATAAAATATTAATTTTAATTCACTAAATTTGTTTCATTAAAATTGAATATTCTCATATCTCATTTAATTTGAATATATGAAAATTTCAAAGAGAAAAATAAATAATTAACTAAATATATCAATTGAATTACAATAATTTGCTTACAATAACTGATTGTGCGAATTAATATTTCGGTTCGTTACTTGAGAATTTCAAAAAGAACTTATAATTTTACCTTTTATCATTTAATCAAAATTACATAAGTAAATTATCTAAATTAAAGCAACACAGATATACATTACAATAATTTTCTTGAAAATTAAATTCAATTTAATTAGAAAATAAAAATTATACAATTCGTGCATCGCACGGGTATATGACTAGTTTAATTAAGAAGAGAAAGCAATACATATCTCAATCCAATAAATCAACTAACAAAGATTCATACACTCCTAGAATAAAATAATTAGTTCATGGCAAAGGGTTTGACCAAAATAACTTGAATTTAATTGCAAAACATTATGATCCAATTGTTTAAACAAAATAAATCAAGAAATAAATGAATTAAACACCCTAACTAGTACCTTTTACCTCCTAGCTCCAGAGGCACAATAAAACTATTTGTTCTTGTAGCAAATAACTCAAAATAACAGAAAGGAAGGTCTTCTTGCAAATCAGCTCTTTCATTGTTGTTTGGATCATCTCCCTATTAGTTTCCTCCACTTTATGATGAGAAATGTGGTTTAAGGTGTTGTATCCCAGTATCTCTCATCCCTTCTCTCTCTTTCCCTCCACTATTAGCTTCTTGCAAAACCGCTTGTACACGATTCTCTCCAATAAAAAGTATCTCGAGATTCTTGGAGAACAAGCATATGTCAAAATTAGACATGGTCGTGTTGACCTGGTAACAACGGTGAAGTGGAACTGCTTGAGCTCAACATGGTTATGTTGGAATTGAACACGGGCACGTTGACCTGTAGAGCACAAAGCCCGATCTCCAACACGCCTTATGGTTTAAATTTTGCTTATTCTTCTTATTCAAAGGACACGTTTCTGATCGCACTGTAAAACAATTATGGCTGACTAATAACTTGAGTGTGCAAGGTATTAAAGTTTACTAATTACAGAATAAATTACGCCACCCAAACTTCTTAATCAAAGGACAGAAGGGTTTGGCTCCACGATAAATGTTTCATCGACGGTTGGAAATTAATTAACAGTGCTTGAAAACTAAAGGTTGTTAAAGCTTTGTAAAACAAAGAGATTTCTTGAATTAAAAATACTATATTGACAAAAACTGGAATTGAAAAAGAGAATTTGACAATACTAGGAAAAAGAAATTACAATGAACATAAAAGAAATTGAAATTGATATTTGCTTAAGAAATTGTAGTTGAGTTTGATCTTAAGTTTGATTTTTTTGGAGTTGATTGTTGGGGGCTTCCTCTGATGTTTGACCTTGGTTTTTTTAAGGCACCTAATAGTTATCTCTTTACGTGTACGACATCTCAACTGTCCAATAATTGCTCAAGTAACTTCTCCCTATCATGCATTGTGCGAGCAGTTACTTGATCAATTCTGTTAACCAATTCCTGTTAACTCTCAATATATTCACTTAGTTATTAATTAATTAATTATGGGCCTCTATTATTTTGAAGCCCAATTAATTAATTAAGCCTAAATAAATTATAAAATCACAAGTCAAATCTATAACACAAAAATAATTAAAATATAGTGTAAATAATTGCCCCCCATGCATGAGATTTGTCGAATAGGCCATTTCTTCATGTGTGAGAATCCCTTTTAAATTCAAATAACTTAAAATTTAAAATAAGTCAATTTTAACTCAACTACTAAATATTTTGGTATCTTATTAAATCTTATCTGTAATTTTTAAGCTAATCCCAAAATTAAATAACAAAATCTATTAACTAATCGAAAAATTATTTACTTATCTCCTAATACTAATTAAACAAATAAAAAGTCTTCTTTTCTTTCTTTTTTTTCATTCAAACTACTAAATCTAAATACTGAATTAATCTGTTTTCTTTCATTCTCTTATAGAAACCAAGAAAAACAACTTTAGATTCCTTTTCACTTTATAAAAGTCACATTATTGTTTATTTAATTTACCTCTTACTGAGGATCAAATCAGTTTGAAGCTCCACTAGAAATTCAAGGCTATTGATCATTGAACGCGGCTTTCAATCGTGGTGTGTTTCTATTAACATTTTCTCTTCTTCGGTAATTGACAACATTATTTTCTATATTATGTATTTATTATTTATTTATTTTTACCGTGGAATCAGCCTTTTTTCACTCTATTTATTTACTGTTTGATGCGTCCCACATCGCCCGCGGAGTACATCCTGAGCTAGTGTATAAAGCTAGGTTCAGTACTTTCTCTACGAGCTAGCTTTTGGAACGAAGTTAGGGGTCCAGTCCCTTATCATTTGGTATCAGAGCTCTAGCTCCGTAGGGTTGGTGTCTCATGGGGTTCGTCAGAACCTCGACTGAGGCAGTCGGGTCTTATGGGGTTGGGGATGATGCGTCCCACATTGCCCGCGAAGTACATCCTGGGCTAGTGTATAAGGCTGGGTTCAGTCCTTCTTCTACGAGCTAGCTTTTGGGGCAAAGTTAGGGGTCCAGTCCCTTATCACTGTCTCTGTTCAGGTGACTTTTTTTTTTTTTTTGGGGGGGGGGTTCTCAGGGAATTCAAGGACGCCCTTGTTAATATGGTCCTCAATAGTATTCCTGAGAAGTCTTCGTAGATCCCTTTTTATAGGTACCTCAAGACACGAACAAATACAGGAGCCAAAATTGACCAAAACAACAATGGCTACCTCCTAATGAGTCTCTTGAAAGTAGGTACCCATAGCTGATCTCTTCCTTTGTAACTCTTCCCGAGTAGTTCCTTATATTCTGCCACCTTTGCAGCAAGCTCATAGAAGTTCTTGAACTCCATTTCCTAGAACTTTTTTCCAGCTTAAAGTCCAAACTGCATTGTGGCATCTTTACAAATTCTTCCTTTGGTAAGAATACTTTGCATCTGTTCCTCAATTTCTTGAACCTCACAATGAATGTATCCGCTGACTCACCGCTGACTCACCACTTCTTTGTTTTAGCTTGGACAGCTCAGATGCACAGTTTAAGCTCAACTTTAAAGAACTACATATGAAATAGCCTCTTCATTTCTTTCAATGTACAAAGAGAATTCCTAAGTGTCATACTTTACCCCACTGTAAGACGTGGCATGTCGCCCGTAATATGCTTAATAAATACTTATTTTGAATAAGAACTTAATAAACATACTACAAAGGACTTAAATAAAAAAATTTTCAAACATATCTTTATTAGCTAATTATTTTCAAAACGTTACTTAGAAGTTGGGTCAAAAATTTTTGTTTTATATGTGTGTGTGTGTGTGTGTGTGTGTGTGTGTGTGTGTGTGTGTGTGTGTGTGTGTGTATATATATATATATAGAGAGAGAGAGAGGTACTTATAACATCATAAATTTTTGCTTTATAATTATGCATGTCCTTTCATCGCAAATGGTTCCATTACCCATAAGCCTAATTGAAATGCAGTTACATACTGGATTAATCTCATTTTCATATATAAATAATAATAAGAGTAAGTTACTTTAACTAATAATAAAAGCGCGCGCGCGCACACACACACACACATATAGCTTGTACTATATACTAGCATCGAGAGTTTATATAAACTTTAATTATATAGCTATGCTCATATACATATGACTATTCTGTTAATGTTTTATACATCATACAAAATTCCAAATAGGAACTATATAAAATAGCTAAAGTAGTAGCTCTTATATTTACAATGATCAAATGGAATCCTGCAACTAGCAAGACTCACTCTCCTGCTTTGTCCTTTCCTTTCCTACGATAGTACATAAAACACTATCCCTAAGCAAAATTGCTTACTGGTGCATATATATATGGAATCAAGTGTAAATTCACACTTTTTTATATTAACCATAACTGTAAATAAAGCTTTATATGAAAACCCTTTTCATTTAACCTTTTTGTGAAAATCAATCTTTCTTTCAACCCAATAAAGAATTTGGTAAGAAAGTATATCAATTAGAATAACAGAAATTCTTTGCTCAGAAATTAAGTAATTGCCTTTATGTAAAAATGGTAATAGAGCATCATAATTATAGGAAAAACATCAATTTTAAGAAACTTTACAATATCCAATTTAGTCTCAACAGTTTAAATAGACTCAATACGAAGGGCCATCAATATTCTATGAGCTCATTAAGACAAAGCTATCTCAACCTCAATCTATGATTTAAATCTCAATAGAAAAAGGACAATCTTAACCTCATATAGGAGAGAATAATATCATTTGCAAAAAAGTTTTTTTCCATATTCATGTCAATCACAATATCAATTTCAACAATAAAGTGATATTGATAGGATAATAACCATGTCTATCAAAAATACGTTTAAGTTATAATTATAAGAATTAAATTTTTAAATATGGAACGGTTAAATTTGATATTATGGATGTTCATTTGGAAGAATCACATATAGAATATAAGGATAGTAAGTGATAACCGATTAAGGAAGAATAAATTAAGTCAGAAAAATATTATGAGATTTGTAATTGCTTAATTTAAGCGAATTTTGAGGACGAAATTCTTTAAGGGGGGTAGAACTATAACACCCCATTTTTCTGTGGCTGAAATAGTAAGTTTACCGGTGTGTGAATAATACCACCAGTCCGGAAGTCGGTATTATTTTGGTCTAGAAAAATTACTATATATGTTTTATATTTTATTTAATATTTTTGGAGCATGTATGCATGATTTTTATGGGTAGAAAGTAAATAATGAATATTTTTGGAGAACTTAGATAATTAGTGAATAGTGAATTATGGTGTTATATTAATTAAGGAAATTAGAAAAATTATTTTTATGGAGTAACTTTGAGATGATGTCATATTAATTAAGGAAATAAGAGGATTTATTTTTAAGGATTGAATTTGAGAATTTTGTGGAGATAAATCATATTTTAAAGGAAATTAATTGGAGAATAATTTTTAGCCATTGAATGAGATTACTAATGACTTAATCTTAGCCATCCAATATTGAGAAAAGACTAAAATACCCTTATTGCTCAATTATTTGAGCAACCATTCTCTTCTTCTTCTTCTTCTCTTCAACGTGAATTTCTTTCTTTCTTCTCTTCCTTGGCCGAAACTTATTCTCTCATTCCCTTCCTTATTGTTTCAATTTCTCACAAGAAATCACTCTAACTAGACCATATGAACTCAATCCAAGACCTTCCTCTTGAAGATTTATGGTTATTCATTGTATTGGAGCTTAAGGATTTGAAGAATTTTTAAGTTTTAGTTAAAGTTCAAGTGAGCTATCTAAGTTGGATAAAGGCAAGACTAAAGTTTGATTTGGTGATTTTTGGGTTTTCCAAGCTTGATTTTAAGGTAAGTGTTCATAAACACTCCTACCTTGTTTAAATTTTTGATTTTGTGAAGTTTATACTATTTTGTGAAAATTGGGAATTTTATATGAAATGATTTGATTTTTGAATTTTGGTGGTATAAATGTGTTCTTGGGAGATTTCTAAGCATGCTCATATGTTGAATTGATGAGGAAAACATTTTCTTCTTCATCTTCTAAGAGTGGCAAAACCTATTGATGAATAAGGCCTTAAGTTTTCTTGTTATTCCTTGTTGATTATGCTCTTAAGATGATGTTTGATGAGTATTTAGTATGTGGAAGAAATCTTTACCTTGTATATGATTTAAGTAAGCTGAAATTGGAAAAATGTGTTATTGGGTGTAATTAAGGACTATTTTCCGATCCTTTTTATTTTCCATTGGTATCTGAGTTCTTCATGAAAGTTGTCGGTCTATTTCTTAGCTTTCTAACTCATCCTCTTGTGTCCAATTTGGATATATATAGCTCAACTTATGGCTGAAACATCCAAACTAACTCTGTTATGACGGGCCACATGCATCACTGAATTGAGTGCCCATTTTGACCACTATAATGGCAAGATTATGTTGGCTCAAGGGTCAAATTCTAATCTCGGAATTTTGATGATTAAAACAAAACAAATAAATTTAAATTATATTATTTGTGCTAAATATTATTTTATGCAGAATTCTTATGAAAAGAAAATGAACAAGGCAAGTCCTACAAAAATCCATAGTGTGTGAAGATATCCGAAGACCCTAGTGGTTAGGTATTTAGGATACATTGTAGGATAGAGAGAAAATTCATCTATAAGCACATAAACTAATTTTTCTCTCATCAAAAATATTTTTCGGAAATTAGATTCTTCAAAATAAATTCTTTCGTCAAAAATTTTACTTTCGAAAATATTCTTTAAAAATCAAAATGATTTAATTACCTAAAATTAAAGAGATTATGTCTCTAAACGATTTTGGTAATAAATCGTATGTTCTTTTTCGGAAATTATCTTTGAAGATTTAAAGAAATTCAATTTATTCTCTTACCTAAAACGAAGGAAGATCTCATTTTTCGTTTTTAGCAAGTAGTATCTTTTCGAAAAATATTTTCCAAATAAAATGCTTTCGAAAATCTTTATGTTTAAAGGAAAGGAAGATCGGCTTTTATTTTCTTACCAAAAGGATAAAACAAGTTTTTGGTAACTAAGATTCTCGTATCTTCTAAATAAAGAAAGCAAATATTATGATTTCAAAATAATATATCCACTTTCTAAAAACGAGAGTCACAAATCTCTCTATAAAAAGGTGTCTTCACGCTTTGAACCAAGTGGAAGAAAGAGTTTTCATTTTAAGAGTATTCAAATATTAATCACATCCTTTATCTCTCAAAACTTACTCTCTACCCCTATTTTTCTTTTCATCTTTACACTTCACGTTTTTATTTTTAAAGAGAAAAGAATTTTTATAACTACTTTTGAAAAATGGTTCTGTGTTCTAAACGATTTTCTAATCTGAAAAACTGTTTTTCCTGTGCTTATATGTGCATTTCTGTCTGTCTATTTAGATTTTGTAATCTTTAGTAGACAGGTTTTTATTTGATAAACATTTGTGTAATAGCTTAGGTGAGAAGCTATTGTGAAAGAGGTTATCAAGCGACCTTCTCCGTGAGAGAGATTCTAATGTCTTGAATTGAGTTTCTGTACTCTGCCAAAAATAGAAAGGGTTGAGGTTAACTAGAACCTTTGGAAAATCTAGTGGGATAAAGGGTAGATCTAGGTGTTGATCTATTGCCTTGTACTGTTGGTTTGTCTCTTACCCTTGAAAAGAAATAACATAGTTGAGGATCTCAAGATGAGTCTTGGGGAGTGGATGTAGGCGAGTTAGTGCCGAACCACTATAAATCACTGTGTTGATCTTTTTAATTTCTAAAGTTTTGCTTGATATTGCTTTACTTACACTTTGTTGACGCGTGATTTTATGCCTCCACCTGACCCGATGATGATATGAGGACAAGGGATAAGGTTTCATGATGAACCAGAAGTGTTTGAACAAAAAATTGAACCAAACCGCCCAAAGGTGCCCGACCCGTGTTAGGGCTGCGTCACGCAGCTAATACCTGCATGACGGCACTCTTAGATGCGTCATGCAGCTCTAACAGGACTGACACCTCTGGCGCACGCCCGTGCAACGGCCTGCACTGTTTATATGGGTACGCGGCAACTGTACGAAAAGTAAGCCGCGTCACGCAGCTTATGGACGCGTCACGCAGCTTCTACCCGCGTGACGCGACTGCTCTGTTGCCCTAGCCATATAAATACAACATTTTTACAGCAAAAACGGGACTTTTTGACTTTGCTCTCATTTCTTCTAAGAAAAATCACATTCTGAGTTTTAAGTTTCTAGGTTAACGACTAGTGTTCTTCCTTAAGAATTCAACTGAGTAAACTTGGGGAAGATCAAGTCATAGATATTTTAGATTTAAAATCAAATCAAAAAAAAAAATATACAAAAAGATAAGAGGAGGAAAAGAGAGCAAAGAAAGAAAAAGAAAACTATCTATTCTGTGAAACGATTTGGTGAATACACTTCTGGAAATGTGAAACAACGCCTCTGAGTCAATCTCAGTACATGCAATCCTCAAATCTGAGGGCTAGGTAACGATTCTTACTCTTTCCTTGTTCATTTCTAGTACTTTATCTTCTAAAAATCTCATTTTCATAGTATTTAGTTGACCCATTATTGATTAAACGTAAGTTTGTCCATTGTTGTAACTTTCTGGGTTGATTTTAATCATTTATAATAAAAAGAACACGTAGAAAAGAGTAGTTTGAAAGGTAGTTGCGGACCAGAGTAGCCGCGTCACGCAGCTACTACCTGCGTGACGCGACTGTTCATGTCCAAAAGCCCTTAACCTGGATTGGACCACCTGCGTGACGCAGCTGTTCGCACACTCAGTTACATTTTGTTTTATATTTGTATTTAACGTTTCACTGTAAATAAATAATTAATATGTCTGAATATTTTGAATAAATCACGAACAGCTCCGTCACGTAGTTAGGATTTTCATCACGCGACTGTTCTTCGTAGAACAGCTGCGTGACGCAACTGTTCTAGTGCACAGGACCATAACCAGAGTTCCGCCACGCGACTGTTCTTCATAGAATAGATGCGTGACGCAACTAATACAAATCCCAGAATAAAAATAGAGCTGCGCCACGCGACTATTCTTCCATAGAACAGTTGCGTGATGCGGCTAGTCTCTATTCCCAGATTACCCTTATTATCTTAATTTCATTTTATCAAATAGATTCTTAATCTTAATCCAGAAAAATGATCAACAATGGGCAAATTGAATTTCAATCAAACTAAGTCAATTAATTTATTGTGATTGTGGTATTTTTTAGATTTAATATTCGTTATTCCCTTTTAATTATATTATTAAATTCGGTTTGTGGCCCGCCTTTAACCATAAGGCAAGAGCGGGTCTTTTAATTTTATTTGATATGTATGATGGATGAATGATGGACACTATGCTTAATTTATGAATGAATGCAATGGATAAGTTTATTTGGGATGATTAAATAATTTTCCACATAGGAGCTCGGTTCGATTTATTCGGGTTGGGTTTAAAAATTGGCTTTTCTAAAATAAAATCAATTAGAAATCGTAGGTTAAAAGAGGCCGGTTTTTCGGGTGTCGGCTTCCAACGGGCCGACGTACCTAATTCCCTTATCTAGAATCGTATTCGGTACGCCTGACCAGTTTTTTTTTTCAAATAATTTGGCCTTAAATAAAATTGGGTTAAATGGAGTCACTTTTATAAAATTGGAAATGGTCCCATTGCCGAAATAATGGGTGGCGACTAAAATGATTTATAAGACCGATTCATCGGCACCGCACGTCCAAAAGGTTTTATTACCTCTATTTCAAAATAACAACCAAACAGTAAATAAATAAATGATTTTTTTTCATTTTGTTTCGGGGGAAAACAGTTTTGGCGACTTCACTGGGGATTTTGCACCCACTAATCCCCGGCTGTTTTTAATAAATAATTTAGTGGTTGCAATTAGGAATTAACTCTAAAAAGCCTACTTTTCCAAATAAAATTGGTTAGCAAAAGCCGATGGAAAATTATTAATCGTCCGTATGTGTTTAATTGCTTTCTTTTTCCTTTCATAGGATTTTTGCATTCATTCACATTTCTCTCTTCTCATCTCATTCTACCCATACTACCCTTCGGTACTGATGTTAAATTTGACGATGGATTTAGCCTAGACCATGCGATTTAGGTGCATCCATCCGAGAATTAACATTACTACCAAGCCTAGTACCTCAAAGGTGCGTCAAAAGGAGTAGGCCCAACAAAGCCCGAATCCTGTTTGCGGAACCCAGACTTTGTTAACCCAATAAGACCAAAGCCAATGCACATAGTTGAAAACCTTAGTTACTTCCCCTAAGGTGCACCCGATTCTGTTTGCTGTTGTTATGCCGCATTCATTTCCGAGAGTTTGTATCGTCAATCTCAAAACCCCCTGTTGGTTGTCGAGATTAGACCAATTCCTAGGAAACAGATGTCGGAATTTTATACCAATGGAATCCGTGTGTGGGAGAAATAAGGTTGGAAGGCAAGCATTTCCCAACTCCCGTTCCCCTATTTGATATAAACTGTACATATGTTGTGACATTCATGCATCACGTAACATTTTCTTTTCAGCCATGCATTAATAAGAGCTAATTTTCGGTATGGACGTTTGACCTTGATTTTGAGACTGGACCTCAAATTCGTTTTGAATAATATAATGCAATCACTTATAGTGAATTAATACCCAAAAGAAAAGGGAGTTATAAGGGGGTTGCGATTCCTTTGTATTGTCCCATTTCTCGCATTATCTGAAAATAAGTGAGCAAGAGATTACAAAATTTGTAACAAAACAAAATGAGATCCTGCTTGGGACCATATGTTCGAAGGCAAAAAGTAAGGATACAAAAAAGTAAAAATAAGAAAAAATTCCGCTTGGAGATTCTTCCATTCCAAGGCAAAAATTAAGGACACAAAAAAAAATAAAAATCCCGCTTGGAGTTTCTTTCATTCCAAGGTAAAAGTTAGGGACTTGAGAGAAAATAGTCGACTGTAAATTCCAAAAAGGGACGGTCGACGACAGATAATGCTGTGAATACTCAAATTTTGAGGCTCAAAGAGCCAGTTTCCCGGACTGCAAACAGTCCGGCCGGAGAAGCCTCCGGAACAAAAAAAACTAGAAAGTCTGTCGGCCGTGGCGGTGGCAGCCGCCGGCGACAGCGGCTGCAGTCATCTGTGAATACCCAATTTTGAGGCTCAAAAGAACCAATTTTCCCGGACTGCAAACAGTCCGGCCGGACCGCAAACAGTACGGCCGGACCGCAAACAGTCCGGCCGGACCGGAGGCCGTTCGGAAAGTTCACCGGAAGTATGTCAATATGGTACTTGAAACGTCCGGGACGTCGCGGGGATCGCGGATCTGGGCCCGGAAATTTTTTCGAAGGTCCGGAGCGCCCGAAAAGGCCTCCGGAGCGAAAAGATAGCAAGACAACCGACCACCGGCGGCCCAGCCACCGGCCACGGCGGCCCAGCCGCCCGAGCCCGGCGGCCCCAGCTGCCTGAGTCGGCGGCCCGGCCCGGCGGCCCAGCCGCTGGAGCCGCGCGGCCCGGCCGCCGGAGCCGGCGCCGCCCGAGCTCCGGCGGCCCAGTCGCCGGCTCGTCCGCCGGACATGGCGGTCCGGCCGCCGGAGCTGGCGGCCCGGCCGCCGAAACAGTCCGGTTTTGCCTATAAATAGTGGCCCCGAGCCTTCTGTTTTCTTCACTCAGTCTGTGTTGACGGACGCTCCTTCTCCCTTACGCTTTTTGCGATTCTGTACTGCTTTCTGCATTTTTACTTAGCTTTATTATTTTCTTGCTTTGCTATTTGGCCATTTAAAATTAAATTAATTAATATTCCCTTAACGAGGAGCATAACCTGGAGTTAAGAAGTGGCCGTCGATTAAATCAGGTATGTAAATTAAATTTTACCTATTTAATTTTTTAGCACTTCATGCATGTTTCTCTTCTACTCCTAATTCTACAACTGCATAAATGCATTCACGTCATCTTTAGGCAAGCCAATTGCCTCAATTAAATAAATTTAGGCTAATGCCCGGTTAATCAATAATCGTAGTATTAGAGCCTAAATCCGACAATAATGGCTTAAAATACCTAGTTAATTAATAACTATGGTTAATTGCCTTTATTTCAAACAAATCCGGCTTAAGTTCAATTAATCGATAATTGTGACTCAAAGCTTTAGTTAAACACGTTTTCCCTCTTTGGCAATAAATTGCCTACATTACAATTCGGTTAATCGATTTTCGGCAAATACGTTGCCTATAAATTAGATTAACTACTTTCAGCGACAAATCACTTAAATCAATCTTTTGACAAAATGCCTTAAAATTAATCAACTTACTTTGGCTAAAAGCCTTAAAATCAATCATTTTGGCAATCAAATTGCCTAAATCACTCTTTTTGGCTAAAAGCCTTAAAATCAATCATTTTGGCGACAATCGCCTAAAAATCAATCGTTTTGGCAATCAAATTGCCTAAATCTTTTGGCTAAAAGCCTTCAAATACCCACTTTTGGCACAAATGCCTTAATCATTTTGGCGACAAATCGCCTAACCAATTTTTGGCAATAAATTGCCTAAATCACATCAAACCTTTGGCAAAAATTGCCTAAATCACTCTTTTTGGCTAAAAGCCATTAAAATCAACATTTTTGGCAAGAATAAGCCCAAGCATCAATTTTTGGCGACAAATCGCCCAACAAAACATCTTTTGGCAAGAATAAGCCCAAACATCAATTTTGGCAATAAATTGCCCAATCAACACTTTTGGCAACAAATGCCTAATCAAATCAATCAATCTTTGGCAAAAAGCCTAAACAAAATGCACAAAGCATACACACACTCATGCATAAAGCATACCCATTCAAAGCCCTTCGAAGAAGGCCTATCGAACTACGTTGACTTTGATCTTCCATTCAAACGGAAGTACGTAGGCACGTTCGGGATTTAACCCCAGGTGGTAAGTCAAAATCACATAAACTTTTTTCATTGGTCCAAATCACTTCATCTTCCTTGCAAAGCATTCACTCATGGTTAGTTCATCAGCATGACATAGTCTCGGGATCCACCTCGGGTTCGTTAGATCATGCCTTAAACATTGGGATAATTAATCTAGTAACTAGGTTAATTAAAATCGGAGTCACTTAGGGTTTTTTCCTAGTTTACCCTAAAATAATTAAACAAGGTGGCGACTCACACATCACGTGCATTTCTTCCTTAGTCATATGCATTCACATTGCATTGATATTATTTGGGGAGGGGTTCACAGTTTGGCGACTCTACTGGGGAAATCATGTAATCATTTTACATACAGTGGACTACAATTGCTGTGTAAACTAATCCGCCCTTCTTTAGGGTTTTATGTTACTATGCTTTGTTTTGCAGGGTACCCTAGCACGAATCAAGTGTTCTTTCTTTAAGAATACTTGATGAGGAGATTTGAACTTAATTAACAAATTTGATTAAAACATTTAAATTTGTTGATTTATTTGCACGATTGAGAATCTTTTTCTCCCTCACATAAAAAATGAATTTCAAATGAATTTCTTCTCTCTCTGTTCAAACTTCTGAGTCTGGATAGCAAGTAGCGCTGATCGGCAGGTCTCTTTGATTATGTCGACGGACAGCCAAATCGTCCTCCCTGTTACCGCAAACCATCCCTAATCCTTTTGGGGATGGCCCATGAGTATACGTACTGTTGGACCCACGCGAAACTCTTTGTTTCACATGTGGTTAGGTATATCCATACTCAAGGTTCAAGGGTCCCTTAATAAGCCAATTCTCTATTTATGTCATAGCCTATAGAACCTATCCTTTAGGACTGTATGCACCCAATGATGTGAACCATATCATTAAACAGATTATGACGTGATGTTGTGCACATTCATGACATATCATCACATTAAAAAGAACATTTCCATTTCAAAAGCTGGAAAATCATATTTTGGTCCCTAAGACCTAGAAAATTACATCTTGGCCACAGAGGCCCAAAAATTCACAATTTGGCCACAGAAGCCCAAAAACTCACATTTGGCCACAGAGGCCCAAAAATTCACATTTTGGCCCCTAAGGCCCAAAATTCCAAATTTGGCCCCCGAGGCCCAAAAATTCACTTTTTGGCCCCAAAGGCCCAAAAATTCACATTTTGGCCCCAAAGGCCCAAAAATGCCCAATTCGGCCACAGAGGCCTAAAAATTTCCAATTCGGCCACAAGGCCCAAAGATTTCCAATTTGGCCACGAAGGCCCAAAGGTTCAAGTTTTGGCCCCTAAGGCCCGAAAATTTCCAATTTCGTCACAGAGGCAAAAAAAAAATTCACATTTTGGCCCCTAAGGCCCAAAAAAATTTTTCTTTGAGAACTTATGGCCTTTCGAAAAGTCTAGGTGTCCAGCCCTAAGCACTCTACCTTACATATCACATCCCATTGGGTCCTATCCTAGGTGGCCTAGCATGCCAACATTACCCTACCTCACACTATCTCACATACCCTATGAAAACACCTTATATAGGATAGTCTAATCATTTTGACTATGTCCTTTCACAGGTACCCCTCCAAAGACCGCCAGTACCCGAAACACCAATTGAGCTCTCACCCATAAGTCCAACAGCCCCACCTGCATCAATGGCATCAATCTCCGAGATCCAAAACCTCATTGAACAACTGGAGGCCAGAATGAATGAGGCATTGGCTGCCCAAAGGACTGCCCTGATAGCTGAATTGGGTAATGGAAATGGGGCTTCCACTGGAGGGAGTGGACCTACTGCCTCCAATCAGGGACCTGCTGCTGAACCAATAAGCCCTGCCCTCAACCTGGATGACATGCCCTCCAGAACCACTTCTGAGCTGGAAGCTCAGAAAATGAGAGAAAAATTGGAATTGCTGGAAAGGTCAGTCACCGCCCTTAAGACACACAAGGAATTGGTGGACATGGACTCCTTGTCCTTGTTCCCCGAAGCAAGACTGCCAACCAAGTTCAAAATGCCCAACATGGATAAGTTTGATGGAACCACTTGTCCTAAAACACACCTGAAAATGTATGTGGGTGCCCTTAACCCGTTCGGACTGAACAGCGAGCTCCTTGCTCAGTTGTTTCAGCAATCTTTGACTGGTGCTGCATTAAGATGGTTTGTGAGCTTGGATCGTTCCAAAATGAAGAATTGGGAGGACATATGCAATGCTTTCAACACGCAGTACCATTATAATATCGAAGTGGATGTTACCCGGAGGGAGCTGGAAACCACTAAACAAAAGAACAATGAGCCCTTCTCCTCGTTCCTTTTGAGGTGGAGAGCCAAAGCTGCTCAAATGATCAACCGACCCTCTGAAGAGGAACAGGTTGACATAATAATCAAGAATTTACTGCCTGTCTACCAGTCACAGCTTCAAACGCAGTACTTTCCTACGTTCCAATCGCTCATTGCGACTGCAACTAAGGTGGAAGACTTAATCTAGTTGGGTCAACTCAAAGAAGACTCATACAAGAAGCAGAATCATGCTGGACTTTGAAAAACCGTCTACAAGACTTGGTTGGCAATGGGTCCATCATCCCCAAGGGCAAGCTGAACATTAACCAATCCCTTGCCTAACCATGGGATTAATGCAAAAAAAAAAATTGCTGAACAAGAATCGTTCGATCCTTTCGAACTTTCCTTAGAAATGAATGAAGTTTGTGCCCGAGAAGGTTGAGATCAAATCTCTAAAAAGAACAAAGGAATTGTTCAAGACCAACAACAACCTGTCTGATTGATTTAAGCATCGAGAAGAACAAAGTCACAACAGTCGATCCAATCCTAGTCCATCACAGTCCACCTAGAGTCTATCTTTTAGGGTCTAGTTTTTTCTTTTCATTTTCATTCAGGTTTTCATTTGTAAAGCTAAGTGTCTTTTGTACACAAATTTTGTCTTATCAATAAAAAGGGATCAGTTTATGTTCCAATCATGTTTATACTCTTTCCCTATCCTTTCCTGTGAAAGTAAAAAAAAAAATCGAAAAAAATAATAAAAAATTGAAAAAAATGATGACAAAAAAAAAGATAATAAAAATTGGCAAAGAAAAATGCATTCATTTGCTCTGCATCAGCCAAAGCTGGGGGCATCCTAAGAAGCACCCTCAAAGGGGAAATTTTGAAGGGTAATCATGGAAAGGATCCAGCAAAGGGTACGCAAGACTTCAAACAGTGCCGAGGCAAAGCCGATTGAAGGGGTTAGGGCCAGAATGGTTTCTCTGAAAACCCAGGAATGGAAGATGCTCCGACAGAGAGGTGTCTGAATTTTGAGCTTAAAAGCGATAGAATAAAAAAGTTATGTTTGGAATTAGGTTGGCTCTGCACGAAGTCACAATGCTATCCATACACTACTCAAGTCATCTCAGAATCAAGTTGCCTCGAAATTCTTTATGGAGAGGTTGCTTCTAAGCAAGCAAAAGAAAAAAATGGGTCAAAAGGAATTTCTGCACAAAAGCTACAGGAAATCGAGTTGTCAAAAATGGGTCAACTGCAAGCTCTCCGTTAAATTCAAGCCCATCAAGGGTAGATGACAAATCATTTCAGCCATAAGGATAAAGACCAAGCGGCTGCTCACATTTTGAAAAAGCAAGTTAAAAGAATTAGTCATATCCACGAATTGGATGACAACAAACATCTTGAAAGTCAAGTGCCAAGCATGACACAAGTACAAGTGTCCTTATAAACAAGGATCGTTTCTCAAAACAAAGAAAAGGAAGAGTCTCCTCAAAATTCCTTATGGAGAGGAGAACCATTGAGGAAATAAGTTTCAAATTCAGAGGGAGATAAAGTTCAAGAAAGGGGAATCAAATTAACCTCAAGAATTTAAACATGGCGAAGCCACAAACTCAAAGCATAAAAGCTTCTTCAACACTCAAGCCACTCAAGTTACCACCAAAATGTGGGTATTCAAAACTCTTTGTGATGAATACAAGTCATATTTCAGTCAACCAGTGGTAAAACCACTACAACAACAAAGTCAAATTCGCCTAGGGTCATCACTATCATACGAGCTCGAGTCAATGAGTTGATTCAACATCATCAAAGTCGGGAATGAATCCTGTAAAGACATCAAGCCGGGAAGGAATCCCGCGAAGAAATCAAGCCAGAAATGAATTCTGCATCAACATCAAGTCGGGAAAGAATCCCGCAAAGACATCCAGCCGGGAAGGAATCCCGTAAAGACATCAAGCCGGGAAGGAATCCCGCGAAGAAATCAAGTCAGAAATGAATTCTGCATCAACATCAAGTCGGGAAAGAATCCCGCAAAGACATCTAGTCGGGAAGGAATCCCGTAAAGACATCAAGCCGGGAAGGAATCCCGCGAAGAAATCAAGTCAGAAATGAATTCTGCATCAACATCAAGTCGGGAAAGAATACCGCAAAGACATCCAGTCGGGAAGGAATCCCGCCAAGACATCAAGCCGGGAAGAAATCCCGCGAAGAAATCACGCCGGGAAGAAATCCCGCGAAGAAATCAAGTCGGGAAGGAATCCCGAAGAAATCAAATCGGAAATGAATTCCACAATCAGCATTAAGTCGGAATTGAATTTTGCCCCAACAGGAAGTCGAAAATAAATTCCGCACCAAGACGGAAAGGAATTCTGCACTAACATCAAGACGGAGATGAATTCCGCACCAGCCGAGCACGAAGTTTGCATCCCGGAAGGAACTACGAAAGACCTGATTCTCCCCATCCCTCGAAGAGTTCTTGGAGATACGTAGGCAGTCGCAAAGGCGTAGTCACAAACATAAGTTTGCATCATAAATAGCATTTTCTCTTTGCCAATAAAAAAAAATAGTAATAATAAAAAAAGAGAAAAACCCGTTAAGTCGAAAACCCGAAAAGGGCGGCTTAGGCAAAAATGGGTAGCCTGCTAGGCTGAAAACCCGAAAGGGCGGTCTAGGCAAAAGTTAGGGCAAAGAGCCTGCTAGAGTCAAAAACCCGAAAGGGCGGCTACTAGGCAAAAGTTAAGGTAAAAAAAAAATTAAAAAAAAAAAAAACAAACAAACAAACAAACAAAAAGTGCTTTCATAGGTCTCCTTAGGAGCATATCAATCATTTTTTTTTAAGAATCACTGAGTTCCTTACAAGAAAATTTTGAGTCTCTAAAAATCAAGTCTCCATCACCAGTGGTCATTCCACAACGAGTCACAAAAAATCGAGTCATTCTCAAAGGTTCGTTTTGAAAGCGTCACTCTTTGAGTCATTCCTCGAAAAAAAAAGAGAGAGAAAAAAATGTCAATTCAATCCCCGGGGTTTCCAAAACGACCCTAAGAAATGGCAAACATAAGCGTTGAGAGGTAATTCTTTAATACCTCGTCTCCACTCGGACCATCGTTTCTTCGATCCTTTCAGGCGAGCGATGTCATCCACATTGTCCGTTTCCTCGAGTCATATAAGTGGCCTTGTTCTCTTTGATTCCTCAATCCATTGGACAAGTACAACACCAATGTTTTGAAGTGTTCCATGGTCAGCACCATTCTGGGGGCAAGAAGTGATAAGAACCTTCACCATTCTCCCATCACAGAAGTAATCACGGAATTTTTGATCTTTCATTAAGAAGAAATTCTATTTCAGCTAATAAGGGCATCAATTCTCTCAAGCAGGGGGCACAATCCTCCAAGACGGATTCAGGGGCAAGTGTTAAAAAAAAAAAACATACACAACCCAGGGTGAGACCCAACCATCGTCAATCTCTTTTACACAAACCCAGGGTAGAACCCGGTTAATGGTTAACCTTTTACACAAGACCTAGGGTGAAACCCTAACCAATAACCAAGCCATTTGATCATTTCGACTTAGGGTAGACCCTTGGTTCTCAAAGAAAAAAAAACAAAAATAAAACAAAATTTCTTTTCAAAGCCCTCATTAAGAGGCAAAACATCTTTCCAAGCCCTCATTAAGAGGCATAAATCTTTTCAAGTCCTCTAAGAGGCATAAATCTTTTCAAGCCCTCATTAAGAGGCAAAATCTCTTTTCAAGCCCTCATTAAGAGGCATAAATCTTTTCAAGCCCTCATTAAGAGGCAAAATCTCTTTTCAAGCCCTCATTAAGAGGCATAAATCTTTTCAAGTCCTCTAAGAGGCATAAATCTTTTCAAGCCCTCATTAAGAGGCAAAATCTCTTTTCAAGCCCTCATTAAGAGGCAAAATCTCTTTTTAAGTCCTCAAAGAGGCAAAAACATCTTTAAGTTGCAAACATAAATCCATGCATTTGATCATTTCATTTCAAAGAAAAAAAAAAAACCAACGGCGGGGTTTCCTCCTCTGCCTATCCTTAAAATTTGCTCCTTCAGATAACCACTGGCTCTCATAAATCATTTTTATGATAGCCAATGGGGGGCAACTGTAAATACTCAAATTTTGAGGCTCAAAGAGCCAGTTTCTCGGACTGCAAACAGTCTGGCCGGAGAAGCCTCCGGAACGAAAAAAAACTAGAAAGTCTGTCGGCCGTGGCGGTGGCAGCCGCCCTTAACGGCCCGGCCGCCGAAACAGTCCGGTTTTGCCTATAAATAGTGGCCCCAGGCCTTCTGTTTTCTTCACTCAGTCTGTGTTGACGGACGCTCCTTCTCCCTTACGCTCTTTGCGATTCTTTACTGCTTTCTGCATTTTTACTTAGCTTTATTATTTTCTTGCTTTGCTATTTGGCCATTTAAAATTAAATTAATTAATATTCCCTTAACGAGGAGCATAACCTGGAGTTAATAAGTGGCCGTCGATTAAATCAGGTATGTAAATTAAATTTTACCTATTTAATTTTTTAGCACTTCATGCATATTTCTCTTCTACTCCTCCTAATTCTACAACTGCATAAATGCATTCACGTCATCTTTAGGCAAGCCAATTGCCTCAATTAAATAAATTTAGGCTAATGCCCGGTTAATCAATAATCGTGGTATTAGAGCCTAAATCCGACAATAATGGCTTAAAATACCTAGTTAATAAATAACTATGGTTAATTGCCTTTATTTCAAACAAATCCGGCTTAAGTTCAATTAATCGATAATTGTGACTCAAAGCTTTAGTTAAACACGTTTTCCCTCTTTGGCAATAAATTGCCTACATTACAATTCGGTTAATCGATTTTCGGCAAATACATTGCCTATAAATTAGATTAACTACTTTCAGCGACAAATCGCTTAAATCAATCTTTTGGCAAAATGCCTTAAAATTAATCAACTTACTTTGGCTAAAAGCCTTAAAATCAATCATTTTGGCAATCAAATTGCCTAAATCACTCTTTTTGGCTAAAAGCCTTAAAATCAATCATTTTGGCGACAATCGCCTAAAAATCAATCGTTTTGGCAATCAAATTGCCTAAATCTTTTGGCTAAAAGCCTTCAAATACCCACTTTTGGCACAAATGCCTTAATCATTTTGGCGACAAATCGCCTAACCAATTTTTGGCAATAAATTGCCTAAATCACATCAAACCTTTGGCAAAAATTGCCTAAATCACTCTTTTTGGCTAAAAGCCATTAAAATCAACATTTTTGGCAAGAATAAGCCCAAGCATCAATTTTTGGCGACAAATCACCCAACAAAACATCTTTTGGCAAGAATAAGCCCAAACATCAATTTTGGCAATAAATTGCCCAATCAACACTTTTGGCAACAAATGCCTAATCAAATCAATCAATCTTTGGCAAAAAGCCTAAACAAAATGCACAAAGCATACACACACTCATGCATAAAGCATACCCATTCAAAGCCCTTCGAAGAAGGCCTATCGAACTACGTTGACTTTGATCTTCCATTCAAACGGAAGTACGTAGGCACGTTCGGGATTTAACCCTAGGTGGTAAGTCAAAATCACATAAACATTTTTCATTGGTCCAAATCACTTCATCTTCCTTGCAAAGCATTCACTCATGGTTAGTTCATCAGCATGACATAGTCTCGGGATCCACCTCGGGTTCGTTAGATCATGCCTTAAACATTGGGATAATTAATCTAGTAACTAGGTTAATTAAAATCGGAGTCACTTAGGGTTTTTTCCTAGTTTACCCTAAAATAATTAAACAAGGTGGCGACTCACACATCACGTGCATTTCTTCCTTAGTCATATGCATTCACATTGCATTGATATTATTTGGGGAGGGGTTCACAAATGCCGAAAATGTTTGAATACAAAATAAGTCATTGCCATGTTATTCACACCGAATTTTGGGTCTAGTCGTTGAAATCGACATCTTATTTCCATACCGGTCATTAGCGCATTAGAACTGCATTTCTCATTCTATGTGCTGCTATTTCTCATGCATACATGCAGGACCTACTTTAACTCAGGTGTTTATATCTATCAGTCAGAATTGATCCTTCCCGGGAAATCACCTCGAGAGCTTGGCACCGGCCCCCTGGTCAACGTTTGGTCAGAGTATCCCAATCCCTGAGCCTGCTCTGTTTAGTCCTGTGATTCATTCAAGTTCTTCGGATTCAATTTCTGATTCATATTTGGTTGGGATGGCTGATAACACTGTGCATGAGACGAGTTTCTCCCCAGCCCAGATAAGGACCATTTCTGAAATAATAGCCGCCGCCCTTGCTCAAGATAGAGCCCAGAACCAAGTGCCGCCTACTTCAAGTAATCAGCCTATAGTGGAGGGAAGAGAGGCTCCAGAACACACCTTGGGTAGTCAAGCATCAGCTGATAATGCTAGTCCGACTGAGAATGAGCTGATTAAGCAAATAGCAGAACTAAAGGACAAGGTGGAGAGGATATCTATTTCGAAAGAAAAAGATCCAGTCATCAATTTTCATGTGACAGAGTATGTCTTGAAGCCCACAAATTCTACTTCTTCGAAGCATACCCTGTTCGCGGAGAATGATGACCCGAGGTCCCATTTGTCGGAGTCCATCCGTGTTGCTCAGATGAACCAATACGGTGAAGAGGATGTGTTGCGAGGATTTCCTCAGACATCGTACAAGAACTATAGGAAAAGATATGACGGCCTGGATCTGGGGATACGGAGGGCTAAATTGAATTTTGAAGAACTGCACAACAAAAAGAAAAAGACGAGCCGAGGGTTTGGTAATTGTCGGTCTTCTAGCAATAATCATAATAGAAATGTTGGTCATGCAGCTACAAACCAATTAGGGGGTAGCAATACAGTTAGAGCTGTTAAGGAGAAAAAGAAAAGGGAATTCACTGATTTGGGCATCCTTTAAGTGCAGTCATGAGATCCTGCATTGAGAATGGCGTATTGTCAAAGTTGCCAATTAATCCATCTAAGCCTATTCAGGGTAGGTTCGCTGATCAAGACTGTGAATATCATCAGTGTAAAGGTCATTCTACTGATAATTGTCTCAAGCTCCGACATGATATCCAAGATTTGATAGATAGCAGGAAGATCACCAAGCCTCCTGAACATAATAAGCCGGCGCCCAGAAACCATTAAAGTTAGTTGATGGGCGAATTGAACAAGCTCTTTAATCTTTCTGTTTGTTTTCTAAATATTGCTTTAAGAACAATTGGAATGAACTTCATTTACTATTTCAATCAATGGGAATCAATTTTGATTACTTGTTTTCTTACTTCTCCTGATTGTTATGTTCATGGCATTGATTATACCACACGCATATTTGGTATAAATGCATTGCATCATTTTGCATTTAACCTAAGCACCGCCCAAAATCTCAACAAATAATCGAAATCAGATCAGACTTTAATTTCCAAGAACGTCTACAGTTATGCTGATATACCGGGGGATCAATAAGCCGATTACAGGACATGTCGTCCCTACCGATTCAAATATCAAGCCAGTAAAGCAGAAAAGGAGACGGTTCAAACTAGAAGTGGCAAAACAAGATGAAGGCTATGGTTCAGAAAGAGCTAGATACAAGTTTCTGGGAAGGTAATGCATTACCCTGAGTGGTCAGCGAACATAGTCCCTATGCTCAAGAAAGGGGGAGACTAACAACCTGTGTCGACTACAGCCTCGCCCAAAGATGACTTCCTTCTTCCACATATGAATTTCCTGAGTAACAGCGCTATAGGAATGGCATGTTATCAAAAATAATAATAATAATAATAATAATAATAATGAAATGAATGAAAAATGATAAAAAAAAGAATGATTGTTTCTACAGTAAGCGGGTCCATCCAAGGACTTTGACAAATGGAGATTCAGTGCTGATCAGACTGTTAGACCACGAATCCCAGAGTCACCCTAGAGGGAAATTCAGACCCAATTGGCATGGACCATTCAAAATCCAGAAGCTGTCGGATAAGGGTGCCGCTGAATTGTTCACTTCGGAAGGGAAGCCTGTCAATCGGATTGTCAATCAGGATCAAATGAAGAGATTCAATGTCTAAAATGATGATTTCGATTAAAAAAAAAAAAAAAAAGAGAGGGCTAAGTTGAAAACCCGAAAGGGCGACTTAGGCGAGAAATGAGCTCGCTAGGTTGAAAACCCGAAAGGGCGGCCTAGGCAAAAGTTAGAGCATAATAAAAATAAAAAAAAATGATAATAATAAAAATAAAGAGTTTTGAGATTAACGCATGGTGCTTAGTTTAAATGCAAAATCTATGCCATGCATTTGTGACATGCTTGCAACTGGTTGCTCAATGTCATCAACCTGATTAGAGGGAGAATAGGCAAATGAGTAGTTAGAATGAATAACCATTGTATTGAAATAATTTCTCTTCTCTTTTGTATAATGTTGAAAGAAGTAAGTGCAATAAAGAGCTTGATTATCAAATTCTTCTTCCCTTTTGTTTCTGGGGCATGATCATCGATTACAAGACATTCCTCTCTGCCTATGTGGTCAGCATTTGCTCATTTGTTTTGAAGATGTGTAGCTGTTGGTCCTGCCCGGGTATTGGATTCTCTTAGACAGCGATCAGAAGGTCAAGTGCCATTTTCTCTGCGATTTCCTTGGAAAGATCAATAAAACCATGGATAAAACCTTAGTACTCATGTAGGTTCATGCATACATAAAGAAGTTGCATATGTTGTTTTTATTTGATCTGTGCAGGTAATAAATAGTCATACCATTCTTGTTCCCCCCAAACGTAAGCTTCTGTATTTATATCAAATAATTCATTTTTATGAGCATTTCTTTATTAACCCAAGGGCAGGAGGCCCGAATAACTAACACGACAAATAATTTCGAAAGAAAAGTTTTGTTGTCTAGTGTTATCCATGTGTGCAGGAATTAATAAAGGTAGAATTAGCAAATTCATTGATTCAAAGAAAGCAGATACATTAAATAGGAGCTCAAAGCTCGAGCTCCAAAGAAGACAGAGAAAGCAATAACAACATTTATTTCAGTAAGGGCTACCATCAGACACCGATCCTTGCAGAACTTAACATAATCATGGGGTAAAAAACCAGTTCACATACTCAGGTGTCACAGTGTCCTGCATCACTCCTTCACCTAGGTACCTGGTGTTTCGGTTTCGCCAACGGTCAGCCAAATTGGTCAGCAGATGCAGCGTCATGAGACCACTCTCGAAGTTATGAATTCTGGGGACGCGCTGTATCATACCGTATTGACGGCTGATCTTGTCTGGGAAATAGGCCATGGAACGGTCTAGACTGGCGTACAACACATAGTTGAGGTTCATGCTTCCAGTAGTGACCAGTCTGATCCTACACTAAGGACAAGTCCACCGAATTGTCGGGTTATCCCCAAAGTCAAAATGTCCTCTAGTCCGAGACCTAAAGTTAGCAGGGCCATAGGTTGGAATCAAACGAGTTGGGACTGGAAGAATCAGGCTTAACTTGTCTAGAGCCCAGGCTTGCAGTAACATCGGACAACCACAATGGTGAATGTTAAAGTTGGTGATGTGAAGGGCAATATCCCTGACCCAGCACATCGTTTCTCCCATGATCATCATGAATACGGTACGATGATACAGTTGCATGTCACAAACAACTGTCAGAAGACGGAAGTCTCCAACTCCGGGTTGACGGTTCTTCATGGCATATACATTTAACAGCAAGAAGCAACAAGCTTGAATCCAAGAGGGATCTAGATCCATGGCCAGAACCTTACTTAGAAAAGGCTCTAGAGGAAGACCTTGATCCGTGTTTATGCCGTCAGGAAGGTAAACCGGGCATAGGGCCGCAATTTCGGCTAGATCATATCTGGGTCCTGGGGGCAAGGCCGGAGTTTCATTTTGTTCAGGATGATGGTCCATCACGGCGCACATTTCCTCATAGGTCAGAGTTATTTCAGCGTCTTCAAACCGGAAAACCATGGTGTTAGGATTGAAGTGCGTAACGAGCCAAGCCAAGAAGCCATGGTTGGGTTTTAGGTCTTTGAAATATTTCAACCAGGCGAGTTGGTCCATAGGGGGAATCTGCCATAAGTCGTCAGGGATGGATTGGACAAAGGATGAAACTTGGTTCCTGAAAGCCATGGAAAAGGATTATCTAAGGAATGGATTTGTTTTGAATTTTGGGTGTGAAGAGGCTGTAAAAGGAAGCCTTCATTTATAGAAGTGTAAAGGGTTTCATGAACGAAGCACCATCATTATCAGACCTGATATTTACTGTCAATAGTGGTTGGAAGAGCATTTATGCATAGGTCGCTCTAGTTGGCGGACATTTATGCCTGCGTTAATAAGAAGGACGGTTTGTACAATAAGAAGGTTGAGCCATTACGTCCGCATTCACCGAGTGGACCGCCCTGTCAGGTAAGTACTACGATCCACTTCTGTTTCTAATTGATTTTTGTCGTGTTTCACTTTAAGTTCCTTATTTAGTCTTTTATTTCATTTCCGTATTTTCAATAAATTGGTTGGTTGATCACTAACGAGGTAGACCACTCTTGTGAATAAGTGGGACCCTGCTATTTTGTGTTTTTGTGTTTATATTTTGTTTTTGCAGGAATAAAATCTCACAAGTTGTAAGAAATACACGTATAAACGATACTGTAATAAAAGCAAATATACTGTAAAAATGTAAAATAATGTCATAAAATTAATAAAACTGTACATATAATCCTACAAACTACAAAAATGTTTCAAAAATGGTCAAAAAATAGGAGCCTGGCTAGCGACACCTCCGGCTCGGACCATCAGCTGCCTGAGGGGGGTGGAGATAATGGTGCGTCATCGGATGAGGAACCATCATCATCCTCTCCGGAGAAGTCTAGCGAAATCCCCTCCACCTCTAACCTTGTCCGAAGTCGATCCACCTCTAGCTGGAATTGGGTAACGGCGCTGGATTGGCGAGACTGGTGCCTCCGCAACCTCCCAATCTCCAAATCTTGTAAGAGCAGAAATATGTAAGAAGGGTATGCAGACAAAAGAAGAAGAAAGTAACGCATATGAGATACATACCCTCTCATCGCGGTCAGCGTAGAGTCGAGTGATGTAAGACCGGGCGAAGCCGAACCGCTGGCACACCTCCTGATACCTCTGAGCAGGCACCTGCAAGCACAGAAAAGAACATTTGGTGCAATTGCTAAATGAAATGGTTAGAAGAAACTTACTTATAAGTAAGCGCTAGGCCCAAGCCCACCTCTCTAAGTCCAAAAGAAGGAGGGGCCCATCAACAACCCTCAAGCCCAAAGGAAGGGCCCATCACACTCGTTAAGCCCACAAGGCCCAAATGGTCCGTTTAAAGCCCATAGTGACCCATTCAAGCAATTTGACGTCGATATGCAGTTCGTACACTTCAGCGATTTTGTCTACTCACCGCACAGGGGGGAGGAGCATCAAATTGCCCAAATTACCCTCAGGTAAGTTTTCTCTCAAACACTGCATCAGGAAGGGTATACCTGAAAATTCAGGCTTAAAATTCTTCTGGCCTAAAATTTTTACTAAAATTTTTGCAAACCTTTCAAACCAAATTTTGACAATAAACATTGAAGGTCTGCCTAAGAAGATGATACTTTTGGTCCTAAGTCGGAATTTCGGACTGGGGGCAAAAGTATAATCTTTTGCCCTGATGCAAACTTTTGAAATTTATAACTAATGCATGGGGGCCTATGATGTCCCAACATTCTTCTAACAAAAAGGCAAGGTCTGTTTGTACACAGATATTGCTCTTTTTCTATTGAATAATTTTTCAGGTCAACCGGTGATGGTTTTTTGAAGCCGATAGGTCCCACCAAGCAGTGATGGTGTACTACGAAGCTGTTTGGATCATTTCTCGATTCGTGATGATGTATTGCGAAGCGGATCGAGTCAATCCTCTTCCTGGTTAATGATGATGTATTGGGAAGTTGATCAGGACAATCCCCAAGCAGTGATGGTGTACTACGAAGCTATTTGGATCATTTCTCGATTCGTGATGATGTATTGCGAAGCGGATCGAGTCAATCCTCTTCCTGGTTAATGATGATGTATTGCGAAGTTGATTAGGACAATCCCCAAGCAGTGATGGTGTACTACGAAGCTGTTTGGATCATTTCTCTCGATTAGTGATGATGTATTGCAAAGCTGATCGAGTCAATCCTCTTCCTGGTTAATGATGATGTATTGCGAAGTTGATCAGGACAATCCCCAAGCAGTGATGGTGTACTACGACGCTGTTTGGATCCTTTTCTCGATTCGTGATGATGTATTGCGAAGCGGATCGAGTCAATCCTTTCCCACCAAGCAGTGATGGTGTATTACGAAGCTGCTTGGATCCTTTTCTTGATTAGTGATGGTGTATTGCGAAGCTGATCAAGACAATTCCTATATCAAACCCTCTAAAGCCAATCAAACTGAGCTGAGGAGGTGGACAACAAAGTCGATCAAACAGGGCTTTGGAATCCTTAATCGAGTCAATGATGGTGTATTTCGAAGTTGACTCAAATCCTGATTAGTGATGGTGTATTGCGAAGCTGATCAGGACACTTCAGTGACCGAACAGTGATGGTGTATTACGAAGCTGTTTAGGTTCTCTTCCCGGTCAATGATGGTGTATTGCGAAGTTGGCCAGGGCATTCAAATCCTTCAGGCCGATCAAACTGAGCCTCGGAGGTGTCTTCAAAGCCAATCAAACCGAGCCTTGGAGTCATTCACATATTCAACGGAAGCCGACAAAGCCGATCAAACCGAGCTAAGGAGGTGACCAGAGAATCCATTCAAATCCTTCAGGCCGATCAAACCGAGCCTCGGAGGTGTTTTCAAAGCCAATCAAACCGAGCTTTGAATTCATTCACATGTTGGATAGAAACCGACGAAGCCGATCAAACCGAGCTTAGGGGTGACCAGATGATTGACTCAGCATCTTTCCAAGCCGATCAAATCGAGCTTTGGAGTTGATTGCCTGATAGAAGGCACGTCAATGGGCCACTTTAACATTAATCGTTTATACGATTAATGATAAAGTGGGGGGGCAAACTGTTGACGCGTGATTTTATGCCTCCACCTGACCCGATAATGATATGAGGACAAGGGATAAGGTTTCACGATGAACCAGAAGTGTTTGAACAAAAAATTGAACCAAACCGCCCAAAGGTGCCTGACCCGTGTTAGGGCTGCATCACGCAGCTAATACCTGCGTGACGACACTCTTAGATGCGTAACGCAGCTCTAACAGGACTGACACCTCTGGCGCGCGCCCGTGCAACGGCCTACACTATTTATATGGGTACGCGACAACTGTACGAAAAGTAAGCCACGTCACACAGCTTCTACCCACGTGACGCGACTGCTCTATTGCCCTAGCCATATAAACACAACATTTTTACAGCAAAAATGGGACTTTTTGACTTTGCTCTCATTTCTTCTAAGAAAAATCACATTCTGAGTTTTAAGTTTCTAGGTTAACGACTAGTGTTCTTCCTTAAGAATTCAATTGAGTAAACTTAGGGAAGATCAAGTCATAGATATTTTAGATTTAAAATCAAATCAAAAAAAAAAATATACAAAAAGATAAGAGAAGGAAAAGAGAGCAAAGAAAGAAAAAGAAAACTATCTATTCTGTGAAAGGATTTGGTGAATACACTTCTGGAATCGTGAAACAATGCCTCTGAGTCAATCTCAGTACATGCAATCCTCAAATCTGAGGGCTGGGTAACGATTCTGACTCTTTCCTTGTTCATTTCTAGTACTTTATCTTCTAAAAATCTCATTTTCATAGTATTTAGTTGACCCATTATTGATTAAACGTAAGTTTGTCCATTGTTGAAACTTTCTGGGTTGATTTTAATCATTTATAATAAAAAGAACACGTAGAAAAGAGTAGTTTGAAAGGTAGTTGCGGACCAGAGCAGCCGCGTCACGCAGCTACTACCTGCGTGACGCGACTGTTCATGTCCAAAAGCCCTTAACCTGGATTGGACCACCTGCGTGACGCAGCTGTTCGCACACTCAGTTACATTTTGTTTTATATTTATATTTAACGTTTCACTGTAAATGAATAATTAATATGTCTGAATATTTTGAATAAATCACGAACAGCTCCGTCACGTAGTTAGGAGTTTTGTCACGCGACTGTTCTTCGTAGAACAGCTGCGTGACGCAACTGTTCTAGTCCACAGGACCATAACCAGAGTTCCGCCACGCGACTGTTCTTCATAGAATAGATGCGTGACGCAACTAATACAAATCCCAGAATAAAAATAGAGCTGCGCCACGCGACTATTCTTCCATAGAACAGTTGCGTGACGCGGCTAGTCTCTATTCTCAGATTACCCTTACTATCTTAATTTCATTTTATCAAATAGATTCTTAATCTTAATCCAGAAAAATGATCAACAATGGGCAAATTGAATTTTAATCAAACTAAGTCAATTAATCTATTGTGATTGTGGTATTTTTTAGATTTAATATTCGTTATTCCCTTTTAATTATATTATTAAATTCGGTTTGTGGCCCGCCTTTAACCATAAGGCAAGAGCGGGTCTTTTAATTTTATTTGATATGTATGATGGATGAATGATGGACACTATGCTTAATTTATGAATGAATGCAATGGATAAGTTTATTTGGGACGATTAAATAATTTTCCACATAGGAGCTCGGTTCGATTTATTCTGGTTGGGTTTAAAAATTGGTTTTTCTAAAATAAAATCAATTAGAAATCGTAGGTTAAAAGAGGCCGGTTTTCCGGGCGTCGGCTTCCAACGGGCCGACGTACCTAATTCCCTTACCTAGAATTGTATTCGGTACGCCTGACCAGTTTTTCTTTTCAAATAATTTGGCCTTAAATAAAATTGGGTTAAATGGAGTCACTTTTATAAAATTGGAAACAGTCCCATTGCTGAAATAATGGGTGGCGACTAAAATGATTTATAAGACCGATTCATCGGCACCGCACGTCCAAAAGGTTTTATTACCTCTATTTCAAAATAACAACCAAACAGTAAATAAATAAATGATTTTTTTTCGTTTTGTTTCGGGGGAAAACACACTTCTGTTTATATTTTAGAAATGCTAAAGTTGTTAATGAATTTGAAGTTCTAAAACTGAAATAAGTCTTATCTTCTCTGAACATTAGAATTCTAGAATTCTGATAAGTGAATATACCAAGTTCTAAATTGTTCTTCTATTTACAGTATATTTCACTACTTGGGTTTCTAATCAGTTTTCTAAACTTGAGTAAAGCTTTGTGAAGCAGTTCTAATTTCAATAACTGTCTCTCACACAGTCTTATATGATTTTCTAAACTTTATGAGGAAGTTCTAAATACAATAGCTTTCCAACATAAAGAAGTTCTAATATTGAATAAGACATTGTGAAGCAGTTCTAATTAATAGCTGCACTTTGCATAGTCTTTCTATTTTTTATGAATAGAACATTGTGAGGAAGTTCTAATCCATAATTTATTCTCACAAGTTTTCTATTTTTCCGCTGCACTTAGAATTCTATATTTTGTTTTTAAATTCTAAAATATTTTAGAAAACCCAATTCACCCCTCCTTTTGGGTTGTGCCATACATATACGGGACTCACAATCTGGTATTAGAGCTTTGGCTCTTGACTTACCGTAGCTTAACCGCTTAAGAGATAAGATCCCATGGCAACCCCACTTCCTCTTACTTCTTTAGAAGGTCAATCTGTTTCTAGACCTCCTTTGTTCAATGGTTCTAATTACTCTTATTGGAAAACCAGAATGGAAAATTTCATGAAATCAGTTGATATAAACTGCTGGAGAAATGTTATCACCGGTCCTTATATTCCCATGAAAATTGTAGGAGATGAGATTGTTAGAAAAACAGAAGAAGAATATATAGACGCTGATTGGAATGATATTGCTATAAATGCAAAAGCTATCAATATTCTTCATTGTGCTTTAGATGCAATAGAATACAATAAAGTGTCTGGATGTAAGGAAATTTCAGAAGATGAGCTTGTTAAGAAAATCCTTAGAATTCTACCTAAAAAATGGGATTCTATAGGAACTGTCATGAATTACAAAGAGACTCCTGTCACTTATGATTATCTTATAGGAGCTCTTGTTTCAGAAGAAATGAAATCTTCTTTGACTATAGAAGATAAGAAAAAGAAAGGACTGGCTTTGAGAGTAGATTCTAGTGGAGAAAGTTCTTCTGATCTTGATAGTGATGATTTGGCACTTATTGCTAAAAGATTCAAAAAGTTCTATAGAAAGAGTGGAGGGCCACAGAAAAAGTTTAACAAAAAGAACTTTCCACCCAAAAATGGTAACTTACCTAAGAAAGAACCTTCGGAAGTGGTTTGTTATGAATGCAACAAACCTGGATATATCAAGCCTAATTGTCCTAAATTGAAAAAGAAGTCAGCGAAAGAGAAGCTGAAGCAGGCTTTCGTAGCCGCTTGGAGTTAATTCAGAAAGCCACAGTGATCAAGAAGAAATTGCTAATATCTGTCTAATGGCTACTATCGATTCTGACTCCAAAGAAATCAGTACTCTGACTTCAACACAGAAAGCTGAAATCAATGAAACAAATGCAACGGTCCAGAAGCATAAAGAAAGCACTTGAAGTATTTTTGAACCTGAATCAGAAAATGATCTTCTAGATACTTACAATAATCTTTGCAATGAGTTTGAAAAGCTTGTTAGAAAGCATAAAGTTCTAAAAGAAGATTTTAGAAAATTAAAGTCTGAAAGTAATCATTTAAAAGATGCTTTTTATCAAGAAGTTACATGTAAAGATCTCATCACAGAAATCAAAGATCTTAAAAATCATAATAATCGATTTTCTGAAAATCTGACGCATCTTGAAGAAAAATGTAAAATCTGAATTCTGAAAATGAATCTTTGAAAACTGAAATTAGAATTCTAAAATCAATTTCAGAATCGTTTTCTAAAGAAAAGACAAGTTCTAGCTATGATAGCATTTCTAAACTGAATTGTGTTTCTAATAAGAAAAATGTTGTTTCTAATGTTGTGACTTTAGAATATCAAAGTTTCAACAGAAAGAAAAATCATAGAAAGCTAAATGCACCTGTCACCACTAACCCTCCAGGACCCAATATGAGTTGGGTACCTAAATCTGCTTGATCTTTTAAGGTGTGCCTAAGGAGTGAGCTGAAAACAGAAATGTGGTACATGGACAGCGCTTGCTCTAGGCATATGACTGGTGACAGAAAGAAGTTCACCAGATTAGAAAAAAAAAGGGAGGTACAGTAAGCTTTGGAGACAAAGCAAAAGGTAAAATTGTTGGTATTGGTGTGGTAGGTTCTAATCCTTCAATAGAAGATGTATGTTTAGTAGAAGGATTACATTATAACTTGTTAAGTGTTGATCAGATTTGTGATAAAAATAGAAGAGTGATCTTTGAACCTTCTCATTGTGAAGTTCAGAACATGCATGATAATAAAACCTTATTCGTTGGAAAAAGGTTTGGAAATATATACCTAGTAGATCTCTCTGATATGCATAATCAAGATATATGTTTAGTTTCTGTTGATAATTCTAGTTGGTTATGGCATAGAAGACTTGGACATGCAAGCATGCACCTTATTTCTAAACTTTCTAAGAAAGATTTGGTTCGAGATTTGCCAAAGTTAAAATTTGAAAAAGATCACGTTTGTGATGCTTGTCAAATGGGCAAACAAACTAGAACATCTTTTAAATCCAAGGGCATGGTTTCTACTTCTAGACCTTTAGAATTGCTAAACCTTGATCTATTCGGTCCAATTACATCTTCTAGTCTTGGAGGAAAATTCTATGCATTTGTTATTATAGATGATTACTCTAGATTCACCTGGACACTCTTCCTTAGAAATAAGGATGAGTCATATGACATGTTTGTTCATCTTTGCAAGAGAATACAAAATGAGAAAGGATACAACATCACTGCAATTAGAAGTGATCATGGAGGAGAATTTGAAAATCAGAAATTCGATGCTTTTTGCAACGAGTCAGGAATCTTCCATAACTTCTCAGCACCTAGAACACCTCAACAAAATGGAGTGGTGGAACGCAAGAATAGAACACTTCAAGAAATGGCCAGAACCATGCTAAGTGATTCTAAACTACCAAAGTATTTCTGGGCAGAAGCAGTTAACACTGCATGTTATATTCTAAATAGGATTTTGGTAAGATCTAAACTTAAAAAGACTCCATATGAGCTATACAAAGGTAGAAAACCTAATATTGGTTATTTTCACATCTTTGGGTGCAAATGCTTTATTCTAGATAACAAGAAAAATCATCTTGCTAAATTTGATGCTAAATCTTATGAAGGTATTTTTTTGGGATATTCTAGTAATAGTAAAGCATATAGAGTATTTAATAAAAAGACCCTAGTTGTAGAAGAATCTATTCATATTGTGTTTGATGAATCTGACTCTACATCTAGAACATTAGAAAGTGATGATGTTGTAGATTCTAATCATGAAAAGCAGAATGAACAATCAGAACAACTAGAACAGCCAGAAAGTGAGCAGAACACTGATAATCAGGCTGAACCAAAAGTAGAACATGAAGAGCAGAATATAGTTGAAAGTCAAATGCTAGAAACAGAAAATGAAGATTCTCAATTACCAAAAGAATGGCGATTTCATAAGTATCATCCTCAAGAAGACATTATGGATAATCCCTCAGAAAGGATGATGACTAGAGCTCAACTTAAAAGATATTTTGATAATGTTGCTTTCGTTTCTCAATTAGAACCTAAAAATTTAGAAGATGCTAAAAATGATGAAAGTTGGATTCTTGCTATGCAAGAAGAGCTAAATCAATTTGAGATAAACCAAGTTTGGAAACTTATTTCTAGACCTAAAAACCATTCTGTTATTGGAACAAAATGGGTGTTTAGAAATAAGCTTGATGAACAAGGTAACATTGTGAGAAATAAAGCAAGATTAGTGGCTCAAGGGTACAACCAAGAAGAAGGTATCGATTTTGATGAGACCTTTGCCTCGGTTGCTAGACTTGAGCCCATTAGAATGCTTTGTGCATTTGCATGTTTTAAAAAATTCATGTTGTATCAAATGGATGTGAAAAGTGCTTTTCTAAATGAAGAAGTATATGTAGAACAACCTATTGGTTTTGAAATTTTTGATAAACCTAATCATGTTTACAAACTTACTAAAGCTCTTTATGGTTTAAAGCAAGCTCCCAGAGCTTAGTATGAAAGATTGAGTAAGTTTCTATTGGAAAATAATTTTTCAAGAGGAAAGGTTGATACAACACTATTTATCAAAAATAAAGCACACGACGTTCTAGTTGTAAAAATTATGTTGATGACATAATCTTCGGATCTACTAATGATCTTCTTTGTAAGGAATTTTCTAAGATTATGCAGGGTGAGTTCGAAATGAGTATGATGGGAGAATTAAACTTCTTCCTTGGACTTCAAATGAAACAATGTGAAAATGGAATTTTTATTAATCAAGAAAAGTATACTAGAGAATTGTTGAAACGATTCAAAATGGAAAATGCCAAGGTATGTAGTACACTAATGAGTCCATCCTCAAAATTAGAAAAAGATGAAAAAGGTAAGGACGTTGATATCAAGCTGTTTAGAAGTATGATTGGTTCTTTACTATATCTAATGGCAAGCAGACCAGACATACATTTTAGTGTTTGTCTATGTGCTAGATTTCAATCGTGTCCCAAAGAATCTCATTTAATTGCTGTAAAAAGAATATTAAGATATCTTTATGGAACTTCTAATCTGGGTCTGTGGTATTCTAAAGGTGATACATTTGATCTTGTTGGGTATAGTGATTCTAATTTTGCAGAAAGTAGAATAGATAGAAAAAGCACGTCTGGGACTTGTCAATTTCTTGGCAGCGCCCTTGTATCATGGTTTAGCAAGAAACAGACATCTGTTGCTCTTTCTACTGCAGAAGCGGAATATGTTGCTGCTGGAAGTTGTGTTGCACAAGTTCTATGGATCAAACAATAGTTGGCAGACTATGGACTGAAATTAGAAACAGTACCAATCAAGTGTGACAACATAAGCGCCATTAATTTATCCAAGAATCCAGTTCAGCATTCTAGAACCAAGCATATAGAACTCAGACATCACTTCATACGTGATCCTGTACAAAAAGGTGACAGCAATTGAGTTCATCCCTACAGAAAAGCAATTGGCAGATATCTTTACTAAACCCCTGAATGAAAGTCAATTCTGCTCAATTAGAAGAGGACTTGGTACGTTAGTTCTAAATTCGTAATTTTAGAACTCTGTAAGTATGTTCTAAACTGCTTTCTATATTTGAAAATGAAAGACCTGCTATGTTCTAATTTTTTTATGTGTGAAAAACATTTTTGTCTAAAGAGAATCGCATATTGCTTTGATATGACTTTCTAATGTCACTATCAGAATCTTGCTTTAGACCAAATCCGAAAACAGTTAATTTATTATGTGTGTTTGTTTTATTATGCTTTGGCGGTTTTATTATTTTATTATTTTTTGTTATTTTATTTCTTTTATTCTATTTGTCGTTTTGAATTCATTTAAAAACTGTTCTCTATTTTCTTCTGCCACTTAAGTGTTCTTGTCTCTCTATTAACTGCTTCATATTCTTTCTATCGCTCTCTTGCTAACAAAACCCTAAGCTGTTCTGTGTTTCAAAAATCTCAACAATGGCCGAATCTAGTTCCACCTCCTCATCCGATTCCTTAACTGAGCAAGAACTTCAACTCTTAAAAAGGCTTTCAAAGAAATATGAGCAAAAGGAGTCAAAACAGAAAAAGCCAGAAGAGGAACCAAAGGAAGGAAAAATCGAAACTGCTACTTCAAAGAAACAAGTAGCTAAGGCACGCGACAAAGGTAAATCTGTCCTCTCACCTTATCCTCTCATGCGTTCGAATGTCATTGATTGGAAATTTTTTGGTAGTAATGAGTTTGATTTCAAGGAACTCTTTGAGTTTCAAGGATGGATGAGTTTTCTGTCGTTAAACCGACTGTGTTATGAAAGTTTAGTCAAAGATTTCTACGGTTCTCTTAAGGTTAGTGGAACAGAGTCGATCTCTGTTAAGCTTAAGGGTGAGATCAAAGCATTGTCTTACGCTGACTTGAGCAAAATTTTTGATTTGCCAAATGCTAGGTCTAGGGTGAAGAAAATTAAGGATATTTCTAGGGTTAGTGAGTACAAAAAGGAACACTTTGTGAAGAAAATTGTGAAAAGGGGTTCTGCTGACAAACAGGGCACTATTGAATGTTCAAATTTGACAGACAGTATGAAATGGCTGTACAAATTGATTGTGCATTACATTTATCCCAAGAGTGCCTCACTCACATATGTGAATCAGGTTGAGTTGTGCATGATGTGGCACATAGTTGAGAAGAAACCTCTCAACCTATGTCATATTTTCTTTGACAAGATCCAGAACAACCCTAAGAAACTGCCCTATGGAATGATATTTACACCAGTGTTTGAGTTTCTTGATGTTGATTTAAAGGAGAACGATGGGTATAATGTCTCAAAGCTTGACAGTGGGTCATTAAAAATGAAAGATGAAGAAGGTGAAGAAGAAAAGAAGAAAGAAGAGAAAAGAAAAGAAGGGACTAAGAAAGAAGAGAAAGGAAGAAAAGAAGCTAAAAAAGAAAAGGTAGAAAAAGAAGAAGTTGAGAAAGAAAAGAAAGGAAAAGAAGAGGCTGAGAAAAAGAAGAAGAGAGAAGACAAAGGAAAAGCAAAAATAGGAGAAATAGAGAAGGAAGAAAAGATAGAGGAAACAAGAGGAGAAGAAAAGAGATTAGAAGAAGAAGAAAAGGAAGAGACAGAAAAAGAGTAAGCTGCTGAGAAGGAAGCAGAATTAGAAAAAGAAGAAGAAACAGAAGAGAAAAAGGAGTCTGGAAAAGTTGAAAAAGGAAAGAAGGTAGAAGAAGTCAGTGATGCTGAGACAGAAAAGCTGGAATTAAGTGATGAAGAAAAGTCAATTGAGGTCAAAATAGAAAAAGAATCTGAGTTCTTATCAGCTCAAAGGAGTAGGGAAGCTATGCTAGGAAGAATGGAGAGAGAGCTAATAGAAGAGCATAACAAGGAACTCGATGAGGCAATAAAGCATTGCAAGACTTTGATTGAACAGAATCAGTCTCTCATTGAGACCTTGGAAAGGATGAAAGATGTGAATGAGAGGAAATTAGCTACTCTGAAAGTTAAAGGAACACCCTACACTCCTACCTCAGAGAAACCAAAGAGGGTCAAGCACACTGCGGGTAAACATAGGACTCATAGAAGAATGCCTCCATTGCACCCTTCTTCTAAATGGCCAGAAAGCCCTTTTGAAACTGCTCCAGCTCAGAATCTAAGAAGTTCTAAGAGACTTAGATCTAATCCCAAGCCTCTCTAAATTCTGTGATATGAACATTTTCTTTAGGATATTTTCTATGTCTATTGTTTAAACTCTGTTTAATTTTCTTTTCATTATGCTCTGATCTTTTCTAACCCTTTTGTATGATGACAAAAAGGGGGAGAACGCAGGTATTTTGGTGGTATTTTGGATATTTTGGTACGTACTATGCTATATGGTGACCACTTATATCTTAGTGTTTATTGTTTTCTAATCTGTGTTAGTGTTTATTATTTTCTAATCTATGTTAGTGTTTATTGTTTTCTAATCTGTGTTGTCTATATGGTCTATTTTGGCGAGCTATATATTTCATGATGAACTGAGTACTTTAGAACTTAGATTTTTATTCTAATGTCTGCTCTACAGGTTGGACTTAAGATGTTTTGCTCTAATATCAGTTTCAATTCTATTCTTATGCTCTGATTATTAGAACTTAGAATATCATATGCTCTGATTATTAGAACTTAGAATATCATATGCTCTGATTATTAGAACTTAAAATATCTTTTCTATCTTTGCTAGTTCTAAAATCAGTTTCTAAAATGTCTCCCTAGTTCTAATTTTCACAAATAATTTTATTGCATTTATTAAGGGGGAGAAAAACACATGTTCTAATTTCGCTTCATATTAAGATCTTTTTGCATGCTTAGAACTTATATATGCATAAAATTTAGGGGGAGCACACGTTTTTATGTTTGCTAAATTTATTGGTTTTGTCATCATCAAAAAGGGGGAGATTGTTGGCTCAAGGGTCAAATTCTAATCTCGGAATTTTGATGATTAAAACAAAACAAATAAATTTAAATTATATTATTTGTGCTAAATATTATTTTATGCAGAATTCTTATGGAAAGAAAACGAACAAGGCAAGTCCTACAAAAATCCATAGTGTGTGAAGATATCCGAACACCCTAGTGGTTAGGTATTTAGGATACATTGTAGGATAGAGAGAAAATTCATCTATAAGCACATAAACTAATTTTTCTCTCATCAAAAATATTTTTCGAAAATTAGATTCTTCAAAATAAATTCTTTCGTCAAAAATTTTATTTTCGAAAATATTCTTTAAAAATCAAAATGATTTAATTACCTAAAATTAAAGAGATTATGTCTCTAAACGATTTTGGTAATAAATCGTATGTTCTTTTTCGGAAATTATCTTTGAAGATCTAAAGAAATTCAATTTATTCTCTTACCTAAAACGAAGGAAGATATCATTTTTCGTTTTTAGCAAGTAGTATCTTTTCGAAAAATATTTTCCAAATAAAATGCTTTCGAAAATCTTTATGTTTAAAGGAAAGGAAGATCGGCTTTTATTTTCTTACCAAAAGGATAAAACAAGTTTTTGGTAACTAAGATTCTTGTATCTTCTAAATAAAGAAAGCAAATATTATGATTTCAAAATAATATATCCACTTTCTAAAAACGAGAGTCACAAATCTCTCTATAAAAAGGTGTCTTCACGCTTTGAACCAAGTGGAAGAAAGAGTTTTCGTTTTAAGAGTATTCAAATATTGATCACATCCTTTATCTCTCAAAACTTACTCTACCCCCATTTTTCTTTTCATCTTTACACTTCACGTTTTTATCTTTAAAGAGAAAAGAATTTTTATAACTACTTTTGAAAAACGGTTCTGTGTTCTAAACGATTTTCTAATCTGAAAAACTGTTTTTCCTGTGCATATATGTGCATTTCTGTCTGTCTATTTAGATTTTGTAATCTTTAGTAGACAGGTTTTTATTTGATAAACATTTGTGTAATAGCTTAGGTGAGAAGCTATTGTGAAAGAGGTTATCAAGTGACCTTCTCCGTGAGAGAGATTCTAATGTCTTGAATTGAGTTTCTGTACTCTGCCAAAAACAGAAAGGGTTGAGGTTAACTAGAACCTTTGGAAAATCTAGTGGGATAAAGGGTAGATCTAGGTGTTGATCTATTGCCTTGTACTGTTGGTTTGTCTCTTACCCTTGAAAAGAGATAACATAGTTGAGGATCTCAAGATGAGTCTTGGGGAGTGGATGTAGGTGAGTTAGTGCCGAACCACTATAAATCACTGTGTTGATCTTTTTAATTTCTGAAGTTTTGCTTGATACTGCTTTACTTATGAAATAACCAGAATTTTTATTTTCAAAGATTTTTCGTTTAAATTTAATAAACTGACAGCGTGGAAAATGTATTTAAATATTTAAACGTGAATTAATAATTTGTACAGTGATAAATCGAATCGAAAACCAATTGAAAATTGAAAAATCAAACAAAAACCAAGATTTGGGCCGAATCGAATCGAAATCAAATCGAATCAGCCCAAACCACTTCTAGAAGCCTCTCCCCTCTATATCCAGCGCAAACTTCACCCTCCCCTCACCATTTCTGCAACACCTCCAGCAGCGCCACCACTGCCACCTCCTCTTCTTCTCTTCCTCCTTTCTCTTCTTTTCTTTCTTTCCTTCTCCTTTCTCTTCACCTGCGTTGCGTTTCTGGCGAGAAACAGAGCAGCAGCAGCGGCACCAGGTCGATCGCGCCACCTCGCTGCCGCTCGCCGTCGCAGTAGCTCCGCCAGCACCGTTCCTCAGTTCCCGTTCAGGCGAGCACAGTTGACAGGAGCAGCACCACAGTCGATCTATCGCGCCACTGCCCTGCCGTCGCTCCAGCGCGCCTCCGACCACCAGGAACGGGTCTGTCAAGCTTCATCGCGCCGCCTCATTCTCTCTCTGCCACTGCCAGTCAGATCCGGCCATTTGCTTGCAGTTCCAGCGCGCGTAGCTCCGATCCTCGATCTAGCAAAATTCGACAAAAATTATATTTTGGGGTAAAAATCAATTTTAATAATTTTAGTTACTTGAATTAATTTTATTATTGTAGTTAATTAAATTTTATGTAGTGAAATTAATTTAAGTAGTATTAATTTGTTGATTAATAAAAATATTTAGTTAGTAATTTTAGTTATTTAGTTAGTTAAAATTAATTCAAAATAGTTATTGATTAATTAATGTGAAGTAACTATTGATTAATAAAAACAATAGTTAGTTAAACTTAAATTCAGTATTAAATAATTTATTGAGGAATTTTGATAATAATATTATGAGTGGAATGAAATGAGAAATTAAGAGTTGAAAGTAATGTTGATATTGTTATTCGGATGGAGGATGGGAAAAATTGAATTGATTGATTGCCCGATGGATGGGCTGTGTGGTTTGGAATTATTGGTATATTGTTGATATTTTAACAGGTAGATAGTCCAATTTTTAGGGGAGATGCTGCCGAAATTTCGGCAGAAAATAAAATAAATTTCGGTAGAAATTAAAATAGATTTTAGTAGGAAATAAAATAGAATTCAGAAGAAAATAAATGAAATAAAGTTAGAGAAATAAAAAAATTTATTACAGAAAAGAAATTAAATATCGAGATTAAATTACGTAGAAAAATTTAGAATATAAAATAAAAATATTAGAAGGGTAAAGAAATATTTTGTCTGATAGAGTTATTTCTTTTTGTGTCATTCTTACTTTGCTTAGATCGCCCGGGTCCATCTAGTGCTCCTCCAGGACAACATCAAAGCTAGAATTTCGCTCTCCATCACTGTGAGTAATAATAAATAATGCATATCAACGCTGCATTTGCATATCATTTATTTATAAACATTATATTTTTATTTACATATTACAATATATTATAAGTATTTTATCATATATATATTATGTTACGATCACTATAATTATACTTATATATAATTGTGCATTTGGATGAAATTGGTGTATTATGATGAATGAAATGTTTGATTATTTGTACTGTGACTATACTGTGATTTGTTTGTGTGGAATTGGGATGAAGTGGGTCACCATGGGTTTGTGAGACTGTTTCTGTTATATGGATCCTGATTCTGATTTCTGTTATATTCTGATTCTGTTATATGGATCCTGATTCTGTTTCTGTTAGCCGGGTAAATGGGAGATCGGCGCCCCCGTGTGCACCTACCGTTACCGTTACTGTTAACCACAGGTTGGCTTTTTTTTATTGGGCGCACCGGATAATCTAGATTTGATCGCAGCCCGCAGGGTGGCCTCCTGTTGTGAGCGCCTGATGATCTAGATTTGATGGAGACGACCGGGTTGCCTCCTGTTGGTATGGAAAAGAAAAGAGAGAATGGAAAAACAATGAGAGGGCTGGTCAAGTGAGGATTAGACCGGTCGGCCAGTATGGGGGATCGGCTCCCTGGTGCACACGTGAGAGGATGAGCCATGTGGGAGGACGGCTCATCGGGGGTTCGGTGACTCCACTGACTAATTTCCACGTGATGTGACTATTTGAAGGTGATATTGTTTGTGGGTGCTGATGTAATGTCATATGATTGACTGTTGTGTGTTCATTCAGTATACTAGGGTGCATTTTGCTTGACTGCATGTGGTGTGTATTATTTATTATTATTCACTGAGTTGCAAAACTCACCCCCCCCCCCTCTTTTTCACCAAACCTCTCAGGTACTAGGAAGCAGCGGATTCAACTGAAGCTCTGCAATCTTCTCCGCAGAGTTATAAATGTAAACTTTATATTTCTGTCATTTAATTTTGGATGTATAAATTATTCTATTATCAGAATATTATTGAACTCCGCAGTTATAGGGTCGTGTATTTCCAATTGGGCCTTGCCGTATGCGTTGTTTTATAAACGGTTGGTTGTATTATTAGACACAGGAGAATCAGTATGCCCATATTATGAACGTGATTGATAATGACTAGGCCCAAACTAAATTTTATTGGAGATAATTAAAATTGGGCCGGGTTGTATAATATTTATTTACATTTATATCTTAACTTGTATGGGCTTACTGTTTCTATTAAATGGTATGGAATGTATAGTTGAGTAATTAGGCTAACTACGGGCCTCGGGGGCCTTATGCTTACCTGGGCCCTAGTGCCGGTCCGGCCCACGGAAACGGGTCGTGACAAAGGTGGTATCAGAGCAAAAGTTCATAAGTCTAGATGTAACTGCGGAGTAATTCCTGTCATGTCTTGACATAGTCTTCCTTGCTTTCGTCTTCAGCGTCGTTCGCAATCAGGTTAGAGTCAAGTTGTTTAATGAGTAAAATTGTATCCTTGTTCTTAGAGATGTGATTTAGTTACTGATGCTAACGGGATGGTTTAAACAAAAATCCTTCTATGGAATAAATAATATTCATATGTAATTTAAGTATGTAAGAAGATAAGTTATATAGGATTAATAAGTTGAAGTTAGATGATGAAAGTGTGCTATTTTTATTTAATACGTGTTGAATGTGGAATACATCTATAAGAATGCATGAGTGTATGTATATGTGTGCCTATAGAAGGGGTATGTTGAGAATGAATTGATAGTGTGAATTGATAAGAAAACTAGATGGTTCTAATTCAAGGACATTAGGATTTATTTAATTAGAATATTGATTTTAGCATATCTGTTTGATGAAGTTTACGTGATGTTGGTTGGTGGAATTTATTATAACTATGGAGATAAGCACTTTTCTGCATGAGATATATATTATCTTGAGTAGTACATTTACATAAATGATACATACAAGGTTTCATAAATAAATGATTTGGTGTGGCTTGGAATATTAATTGACGATGAGTATTTTCCATAAGTAATACTGTTGGTAGAATTATTTTATGAAGTGAGTTTTATTTATGAGTAATCACTTCTTAGTAGAGTAAAGTGTATTGTAGTATTCATCAACTATTTCTTTTCAAGTGTATGAATATAGGGAATAATATAAATTATTGTGGTTAAAAAAAAAAAAAAAATTTGTGGTTCGTGTTGATCTCACGTAGCTTATATGAGAATAAATTCTAAGACAAAATGATCAAGAGTTTAAAAGTGACTATTGTTATGATAGAATGTATTAGTTAATAGTTAATAGAATTATTTACAAGTCATGGAAGACTTATGAAACGAGTGAGTACTATTAATGGGTAGTTAGTATAATCTAAGAATTGATATATTATGTAAATTAAGATCCTAATATATTTAGAATGTTTAATAGGCCAGACTGAGCTCATAATCTAGTATAGTAAAATGAAAGTAGAAGGTAGTGGATGGTGTTAAACCATAGCTGGAAAGAGAATTAATTAGCGTATGAAATGTTGATTAAATATTTGTGATTCCTTTGGGTTGATAGAGATATAAAAGAAATAAAAGATATATAATAATAATAATAATAATAATAATAATAATAATACATGTATATAATAATAATAAGAAGAATAATAACAGTAAGGATGGTAATAGTAGTAATAATAATACTACTAATTTAAAGGGTATAATAATAATTTACGAGTTACATTGACCGAATTTATATATGAAGCTTATAGATATACTATGTGTAAGTGCCAAGTGTTATGGATAAAAGTAACTGAGAATAAGAGTTGATAAAGAATCATGGGATTTAGCTCGAAATGACGATAAATGTGAATAAATGTAATTTCTTGATGCAAAGTAGTTAGAATAAGAAATTCCTATTAATTAGTGCAACTTTTGCAAGTTACTTGTTTTATTGGTAAAGAAGAAAAGTTATATTTATGTCCTTAGTAGAACATGAAGGTAATTAGAGTATTTTCATTCATTAGTGAGTTGGCTAGGTTTTAATTTACTATTTATTTAGGATATTGAAAATTTGTGCAAGAATAAACAAGTGAACTTGAGATAGTTTTAACAATTTTGGTGAGGAGAATACATGCTAGTATTTGAAGAGTGAAAAGATAAACTATAGGACTGTTGGATGTGATAACGGGGTGGTTTAGGATTACATTTTAATTATATTGGAATGCCAACTCATGGGGGTTGATTAGATCATTAATCAATTTAAACTGCTCATGGGTCGATTGAGATACCAATTAGGGCGAAAATTATTAATGCAGAATGTGAAGTCAATGTAAAGCTATTCCGAATTTTTTTGTAATTGAGAGAAATTATGATTGAATGAATAGAATTGTGTTATAAATGACAGTTTACGACTTATCTTATGGTTTAAGGGAATATTTAATTAGTTAGGTCCATTCGAGAACTGGTACATTGTAATTTTGATGTTGAAGGATTCAATGAGGTGTTAAACTTGTTTGGAGTAAAGAATATAGAGAGAACATAATTAAGGTTGAGGATATTCCTACATCGTATGAGATATAAATTTTACAAATTTTGCAGGTGATAGACATTAAGATAGATTTGGAAAAAAAAAAAAAAAAAAAAAAGAATTAACCTAATGATATTATTATTTGAATATTCATCGGCATAAAACAAAGGACAGTTTAATTAGGAGTTGGATTATAGGTTTAACATCCTTAATCTCTTACTTAGCTTGAGCAAAAAAAGGGCACTACTTGTTTAGGATTCTTGACTTCTAAATACGTAAACTTAGTTCTAAAAGATTGATTAAGGATAGACGAAATAGATAAATTGAATATAAACTACGGTTTGGAGAATTTTACATCTTGATTGTAGGCTGGATCTCTTTATGGAAGTGAGTATCATAGATTGGCGTTTACAAATTCTAGAAAATAAATGAAGAATTATCTGGCATGACAACAGCTAACTTGGCTAGTTGCATAAATTCTTGTCACAATTAGTTAGGAAATGGTATGGTATGACAAATTGGAAAGAGGAATAGAGAAGTTAAAAACTAAAATAGGGATTTGATGGTGAATTTAAATTCTCCTTATAGTTGATGTGCTACTTGTTTTTATGGGATTCTCATTAGTAGGATATGAAAGGAGATAGTATATCTATCTTTCGTTGGAAAATGGTTAAATTGATAAATAGGTGATGAACTTGGGATAGAGGTCAGGATCTCCTATCAGTTGATAGCATTTAGCTAGAGAATTGTCATGATTTTGTTTGAAATAAGCTTGTAGTAGTGGTTTGATAATAATCTAAAACCTCCTTGAATTGGTAGCAACTATCTTATCTAATTATAAACTTCTTCCATGATTATAGGAGCAATGATATTAATATTTGGAATTGATGGAAAATGGATGAGTCAGCATGTAGGTTTTGAATTTTGAAATAAGGAGTCCAAATTGGGATAGTAGTAAATTTGATTGCATATGTGGATTCTTATATCAGTAAGATTAAATACTTGGTTTGTGTATGAGTTTCTTATGGAGTGATGATCTTTGCCTGTGATAGCTGGTGAGTGAATAAATGACGATACATCAATGTAAGGACACATGATATAGAGCTAATGAGATTAATAACTCTTACTTGAGCAGAGGTTATAAGTGATTAAAATTCTTACGTGTAAAGGTGAATATTAGTGTTGAATCTGTGCTTTAGGTTATGAATATTTGACGACTTGTAGATATAATAAAACTCAAGTTTAAATTAACTATGGTAATAAAGTAGGTAACTTTGGGGCTAGATTCATCTCATAATCATCCTACCCTCCCTATAAATTAGATTTGCTTCCCATTGGTTTGTCTTCGTAAATTTAATAAAAATTAGTTCCTCTGGTCTGACTAACGAACTCAAAAATATTTATCTCATCTTCTTGATTCATCCTTCTAGCTGCTCAGAAGAACAAGTATTCTACTAAATGTGAATGTAATAACTTTTATCAGTTGCAGCATTATGTGAGAAGCACAACCACCATTGTTTCCTAGTTACTTGTTACTTTTAAAATTCGAGGACGAATTTTTATAAGGGGGGAAGACTGAAATAACCAGAATTTTTATTTTCAAAGATTTTTCGTTTAAATTTAATAAACTGACAGCGTGGAAAATGTATTTAAATATTTAAACGTGAATTAATAATTTGTACAGTGATAAATCGAATCGAAAACCAATTGAAAATTGAAAAATCAAACAAAAACCAAGATTTGGGCCGAATCGAATCGAAATCAAATCGAATCAGCCCAAACCACTTCTAGAAGCCTCTCCCCTCTATATCCAGCGCAAACTTCACCCTCCCCTCACCATTTCTGCAACACCTCCAGCAGCGCCACCACTGCCACCTCCTCTTCTTCTCTTCCTCCTTTCTCTTCTTTTCTTTCTTTCCTTCTCCTTTCTCTTCACCTGCGTTGCGTTTCTGGCGAGAAACAGAGCAGCAGCAGCGGCACCAGGTCGATCGCGCCACCTCGCTGCCGCTCGCCGTCGCAGTAGCTCCGCCAGCACCGTTCCTCAGTTCCCGTTCAGGCGAGCACAGTTGACAGGAGCAGCACCACAGTCGATCTATCGCGCCACTGCCCTGCCGTCGCTCCAGCGCGCCTCCGACCACCAGGAACGGGTCTGTCAAGCTTCATCGCGCCGCCTCATTCTCTCTCTGCCACTGCCAGTCAGATCCGGCCATTTGCTTGCAGTTCCAGCGCGCGTAGCTCCGATCCTCGATCTAGCAAAATTCGACAAAAATTATATTTTGGGGTAAAAATCAATTTTAATAATTTTAGTTACTTGAATTAATTTTATTATTGTAGTTAATTAAATTTTATGTAGTGAAATTAATTTAAGTAGTATTAATTTGTTGATTAATAAAAATATTTAGTTAGTAATTTTAGTTATTTAGTTAGTTAAAATTAATTCAAAATAGTTATTGATTAATTAATGTGAAGTAACTATTGATTAATAAAAACAATAGTTAGTTAAACTTAAATTCAGTATTAAATAATTTATTGAGGAATTTTGATAATAATATTATGAGTGGAATGAAATGAGAAATTAAGAGTTGAAAGTAATGTTGATATTGTTATTCGGATGGAGGATGGGAAAAATTGAATTGATTGATTGCCCGATGGATGGGCTGTGTGGTTTGGAATTATTGGTATATTGTTGATATTTTAACAGGTAGATAGTCCAATTTTTAGGGGAGATGCTGCCGAAATTTCGGCAGAAAATAAAATAAATTTCGGTAGAAATTAAAATAGATTTTAGTAGGAAATAAAATAGAATTCAGAAGAAAATAAATGAAATAAAGTTAGAGAAATAAAAAAATTTATTACAGAAAAGAAATTAAATATCGAGATTAAATTACGTAGAAAAATTTAGAATATAAAATAAAAATATTAGAAGGGTAAAGAAATATTTTGTCTGATAGAGTTATTTCTTTTTGTGTCATTCTTACTTTGCTTAGATCGCCCGGGTCCATCTAGTGCTCCTCCAGGACAACATCAAAGCTAGAATTTCGCTCTCCATCACTGTGAGTAATAATAAATAATGCATATCAACGCTGCATTTGCATATCATTTATTTATAAACATTATATTTTTATTTACATATTACAATATATTATAAGTATTTTATCATATATATATTATGTTACGATCACTATAATTATACTTATATATAATTGTGCATTTGGATGAAATTGGTGTATTATGATGAATGAAATGTTTGATTATTTGTACTGTGACTATACTGTGATTTGTTTGTGTGGAATTGGGATGAAGTGGGTCACCATGGGTTTGTGAGACTGTTTCTGTTATATGGATCCTGATTCTGATTTCTGTTATATTCTGATTCTGTTATATGGATCCTGATTCTGTTTCTGTTAGCCGGGTAAATGGGAGATCGGCGCCCCCGTGTGCACCTACCGTTACCGTTACTGTTAACCACAGGTTGGCTTTTTTTTATTGGGCGCACCGGATAATCTAGATTTGATCGCAGCCCGCAGGGTGGCCTCCTGTTGTGAGCGCCTGATGATCTAGATTTGATGGAGACGACCGGGTTGCCTCCTGTTGGTATGGAAAAGAAAAGAGAGAATGGAAAAACAATGAGAGGGCTGGTCAAGTGAGGATTAGACCGGTCGGCCAGTATGGGGGATCGGCTCCCTGGTGCACACGTGAGAGGATGAGCCATGTGGGAGGACGGCTCATCGGGGGTTCGGTGACTCCACTGACTAATTTCCACGTGATGTGACTATTTGAAGGTGATATTGTTTGTGGGTGCTGATGTAATGTCATATGATTGACTGTTGTGTGTTCATTCAGTATACTAGGGTGCATTTTGCTTGACTGCATGTGGTGTGTATTATTTATTATTATTCACTGAGTTGCAAAACTCACCCCCCCCCCTCTTTTTCACCAAACCTCTCAGGTACTAGGAAGCAGCGGATTCAACTGAAGCTCTGCAATCTTCTCCGCAGAGTTATAAATGTAAACTTTATATTTCTGTCATTTAATTTTGGATGTATAAATTATTCTATTATCAGAATATTATTGAACTCCGCAGTTATAGGGTCGTGTATTTCCAATTGGGCCTTGCCGTATGCGTTGTTTTATAAACGGTTGGTTGTATTATTAGACACAGGAGAATCAGTATGCCCATATTATGAACGTGATTGATAATGACTAGGCCCAAACTAAATTTTATTGGAGATAATTAAAATTGGGCCGGGTTGTATAATATTTATTTACATTTATATCTTAACTTGTATGGGCTTACTGTTTCTATTAAATGGTATGGAATGTATAGTTGAGTAATTAGGCTAACTACGGGCCTCGGGGGCCTTATGCTTACCTGGGCCCTAGTGCCGGTCCGGCCCACGGAAACGGGTCGTGACAACTTACACTTCTGTTTATATTTTAGAAATGCTAAAGTTGTTAATGAATTTGAAGTTCTAAAACTGAAATAAGTCTTATCTTCTCTGAACATTAGAATTCTGGAATTCTGATACATGAATATACCAAGTTCTAAACTGTTCTTCTATTTACAGTATATTTCACTACTTGGGTTTCTAATCAGTTTTCTAAACTTGAGTAAAGCTTTGTGAAGCAGTTCTAATTTCAATACTGTCTCTCACACAGTCTTATATGATTTTCTAAACTTTATGAGGAAGTTCTAAATACAATAGCTTTCCATCATAAAGAAGTTCTAATATTGAATAAGACATTGTGAAGCAGTTCTAATTAATAGCTGTACTTTGCATAGTCTTTCTATTTTTTATGAATAGAACATTGTGAGGAAGTTCTAATCCATAATTTATTCTCACAAGTTTTCTATTTTTCCGTTGCACTTAGAATTCTATATTTTATTTTTAAATTCTAAAATATTTTTAGAAAACCCAATTCACCCCCCCCTCTTGGGTTGTGCCATACATATACGGGACCCATAGAATATGTTCTGAATTCTTCATAAGAGTTGTTGCCCTGTGTCTTGAAACTTCTCTGATTTTGGATTGGTTTAATTTGAGTGTTTGATTAAGGAGGAATTCAATAAATATTGAACTTGGTTTTGCTGAATCAGGTCTGGACTATTGGTCTATGTTCCTATCTTTTGTTGGCTACCTTACAGATTGATCTTGGCTGTGGTCCCTTCATAACATTTGTAGCACTTGGTCTTATCTTTCTAATGAATCAAACTTCACTCAATTTGGAGACCTAGAACTCAAGTTATGTCTTAAAAACCCGAAAAAGGTCAAAGTTATTTTAATGCTGGAAATTTCCTATGTCTTAAATCATAGGTTTATTTGGATAAAAGTATGTATGAATCATGTGTGATGAAGTTCTCTTGATTATTTGTATATTTTAGGATCTATTTGACAAAAAAAAGACATAAGTTTGAAAAGTGTTGTTGTGGATGTGTTTAAATGGATAGAAATTGAAAAGGTGCGGAATTGGTTTAGATAATGCATGATGAGGGTTGAAATGGATACTTTTGCGTATAAGAGTTATGTTAGCATGCTTGATTGGAGAAGAAAATTCCTCCCCTTGATTTTCATTAAGAGGTCGAACCACCTTAGGGTAATAATGCTTGCTTAATTATTTTATATATGAGAAATATGTATGACTATGTTGATAACTTTCATATGTTTAGAGTTTCAAAAAAAAAATGCGTATTTAATGTGTATGTGCTTTGAATTTTGAATAAGGAAAATATGATTTTTTATGATAAGAAATTTCTTATAATAAATTTCATTATGACTTTAAGAAAGTTTTAAAAGAAAAGGAATTTATGAGAAATTTCCTATATTAAGTAATTATGTTTAAGTATGAAATTTTCATGAGTCACTTAAGTTCTAAAGTAAGCTTACATGTATGATTTCCTATGATAAGAAATTTTCTATGTTAAGTAATTACGTTTAAGTATGAAATTTTCATGAGTTACTTATTATCTAAAGTAAGCTTACATTATGAATTTAAGAAGACTAAAGAATAAGACAATTTTTATGAAAGGTATTATGAATTAAGAATTAAAACAAGGATTTTGGGCTCTAATATACTTGGTGTGAATTTGATGCGTGATTTGATTTTATTATGTATGATGAGCATGCTTGGCATTTGATGTCATTATGATAAGAAGCTATGATCATATGCTAGGCACGTGGGTGTCTTATGTTAGGGCGGACGCGCTCTATGTTATAAAACCTATCTGCTTCTCTTTCTCCTAAGTGTAAGCGAGCCCCTTGGAAAATATTTGTAAGGAAATTAAATGAATGAGATCATATTATTTTAGTAAACCTTACTTTGGAAATCAATGATTATGTTATCAAATGAATTTTCAAAGCATGATATTTCGACACATGGTTTTAAAAATAAATAGTATATGTATTGGTATAATAAATGTTCAAGTAATGAATTTATGATTTGAAAGAATTAAATTACTTATGTTATTAATTATAAGTTGATATTCTAGGTAAAGAACTAAAGTATTTATGGTGATTAAATGTCCGAGTAAAGGATTTATGGTATAAAGAATTAAATTATTTATGTTATTAATTTATAAGTTTATTTGATATTTCTTTGCTATATATGTAAATGTATGTTGAAATTTAATGATTCTATGATTGTAAATGATTTTATGAAATTTGTGTTTTCAGTAAGTTGCCATCGCAAATTTGGTAAGTATGTAAATTATGAGCACCACTGAGTTTATACTCAGCGCGTTGATTTTTATCACGCGTAGGTTGAAGATCGTGGTTGCTACTTGAAGATTTGAAGAGTAATATCAAAGCAGAAGTGACTAATTTGGTAGTAGTAGATTAAGATTTATATAATTAAGAATTATGACATATATAATTATTACATTTTCAGAGATTATGTTATTTGAAATATAATTGAAGCATGTAATTATAAATTATTTTGGTGTACATATTTGGAGATAAGAATAAGATTTATTAAATGATTGAATATAAAATATTTTAAGATAGTTGATATGATTAGTTTATTAAGACTTGATATATATAATGAATGCAATTAATTGATGAATATTAAATGCTATTGAGAATTTATACGGTTATTAAAATATGGAAGTGTTGTTGTGTTATGATGATTATTTGGACATGTTGGGAGTTTGGATTTTAATTGTGAATGTTTTGTATTTACATGTTTGACGAGCTTAGTTTTAAAAGGAAAATTCTTACAGTATTTCTATAAGATTTTTCCAATCTATATGAAAAAAAAAGGATCAAAACGAAATGAAATTGTTATCTAAAAAAAAAAAGTTATTACTCGCTAAATTTGTGAATACTCAATTACTTCTAATTCATAATCTAATTTTATGATTTATATGTTAAGTTAAGACAGTGTCTCCGACACCAAATGTGGCATCCGCCGTCGGGTCTCTCGGGGCCGGGAGAAGAGTGTTACACTATAAATCAATTCATATATTAAACATAATTGAAAACACATTGGGCAACAATCCATTTTCACAAACACTACTAAAAGCATTCATTCACGGTCGTCCCTCATACTACAGATAACAATTAGCAACATCCTCCTTTCTCATATAAACAACTTTTCAATTTAACTTTTAAATATCATTGAAAATTATAAGATATCTAATCATGCTTCTTTCCTTCAAAATCCATAAAACTTCTATTTCAATATCTTCCTTTTTGATCATAAATCACTTTATGAAATTAATGTGAAATCAAATACATTTTGAATTTAAACAAAGTAAGAAAGGAGTGTTGCACTAACCTGAATTGGAAGGCTCTCCTAGCTTTACTCATCTACTTATTGACTTATCTTCCAATCCCTCCTCTCAGATATTGTAGCATGAAATTATTATTTATATTAAATTTAGATTACTCAATAAACACACACATACTATCACAAGAATGCAAATAAAGTATTGAAATGTAATATTCATGTTTTTCCTTCTATTTCACTATGCTTAACCAAGTACCATATGACCTTAATTTAGGCATGAATCACTACATTTCCAACATTTAATCACATCCTATCAACATAAAAATAACAACTAAAATAATGGGACTTAATAATACATTAAAAATATAAATAGAAGTGCAAGTAAAATAGTATCAATCAAAAACTTCAGAAAGTAAAAAGATCAACACAGTGATTTATAATGGTTCGACACTAACTCGCCTACATCTACTCCCCAAGACTCATCTTGAGATCCTCAACTATGTTATCTCTTTTCAAGGGTAAGAGACAAACCAACAGTACAAGGCAATAGATCAACTCCTAAATCTATCCTTTGTCCCACTAGATTTTCCAAAGGTTCTAGTTAAACTCAACCCTTTCTGCTTTTGGCAGAGAACAAAAACTCAAATAAAGACATTAGAATCTCTTTCATGGAGAAGGTCGCTTGATAACCTCTTTCACAATAGCTTTTCACCTAAGCTATTACACAAATGTTTATCAAATGAAAAACTTGTCTACTAAAGATTATAGAATCTAAATAGACAGACAGAAATGCAAGTATAAGCATAGAAAGAACAGTTTTTAAGATTAGAAAATCATTTTAGAAATCAGAACTGTTTTTCAAAAGAAGTTGTTATAAAATTTCTTTTGTCTTTTAAAGATAAAATGCAAAGTACTAAGATGAAAAGAAATAAGGGGGTTGAGAATAAGTTTTGAGAGATAAAAATATGATCAATGTACGAACACTCTTAAAAACTCTTTTCTCCCACGTCTTTTAAAGAAAAGACGCCTTTTATAGAGAAGGATAATAATCCAATTTTTAGAAAGTAAGATATCTTTTTCAAATCAGAATATTGACTTTCCACTTTTAGAAGATACAGGGATCTTTGTTACCAAAAATTCTTTTGAGTCAATATTCTTTCTTTTTGGTAAGTCAATAAGAGAAAATCTAACTTTCCTTTAAGAACAAACTTTTCGAAAATAAAGATTCGAAAATCTTCTTCGAAATATTAATTTACCAAAAACGATTGAGATAAAATCTCATTCATTTAGGTAAGAAGATAAAATCAAGATTTTGGATTTCTTTAAAAGATTTTTTTCCGAAAAATGAACACATAAAGATTTTATTCGATTTATTCTATTACCAAAATTGTTTGAGACAAAGTCTCTTTAATTTAGGTAAGTGAATAAATTTCGAACCTTTATGAAAATAATTTTTGAAAAACTAAAATAAGCTTCTTCTTAGATATTTATTACCAAAAATGATTCAGACAAGATCTCCTCCATTTTAGGTAAAAGAATTAAGGAACGAAAAAACTTTTAATTTTTTTAAGGAAATATTTTCAAAAATCCTTTTGATAAAGAGAGAAGAAATTAATTTTGTGCTTATAAATGGATGTTCTCTCTATCCTACAATAAATCCTAAAAATCTAACCACTAAGGTCTTCAATAGTCTTTATGATCCTCAAAATTATAGGACTTGCCTTGTTTATTTATTACTTTCCATATATAATCTGCATAAAATGTTATTAGCACAAATAACATAATTTAAATTTATTTGTTTTGTTTTAATAATCAAAATCTCAAGATAATTATTTGACCCTTGAGCCAACAATCTCCCCCTTTTTGATGATGACAAAACTAATAAATTTATCAAACATAAAAACATGTGCTCCCCCTAAATTTATGCATGTCAATAAAATATAAGTTCTAAACATGACATATGTTCTATCATGAAGCAAGTTTACCCTGAGTAAGTGCAATAAAATATTTATGGGGATTTAGAACAGAAAATAGTTTTAGAAAATGATATTAGAACATACAAATAGAAAAAAAATTCTAAATTCTAATAATCAGAGCATATGATCAGAGCGATAAGAAAAGAATAGAAACTAACATTAGAACATAAATCTTAAGTCTAACCTGCAGAGCATACGTTAGAATAAGAATCTAGGTTCTAAAAACTAACCAATCAGTTCATCATGTAAAACATATAGCTTGTATTCTATTTTCTGTTTATATGGAAATAAACAAAATAACACAGATTAGAAGATAATAAGCAATAAGATGTAAGTACTAAAGTTACCACACATTAGCAGAATACTTAACCATCAAAATATCCTGTGTTTTCTCCCTTTTTGTCATCATACAAGAGGGTTAGTAAAGATCAGAGCAAAAATAAACAAATAAAAAACATAAAAAAAATTAAACAGAATTCAAACAACACAACCTACAAAAAAAATGTTCACAAATCATAGATAGTAAAAAAAAAATAAAAAAAAATGAGGGATTTGGGGTCAGTTCTAAGCCTCTTAGAACTTCTGAGATTTTGAGCAGGAGCAGTTTTAGTAGAACTTTCTAGATGCTTAGAAGAAGGGTGCAGTGGAGGCTTTCTTCCATGAACTCTGTGCTTGCCAGCAATGTGCTTTGCTCTCTTTGGCTTTTCCGAGGCAGGAGTGTAGGGTGTTCCCTTGACTTTTAGAGTAGCTAGCCTTCTTTCATTAATGTTTTTCATCTTTTCTAAGGATTCAATGAGGGACTGATTATGCTCAATTACAGCCTTGCTTTGTTTTATTGCCTCATCAAGCTCCTTATTGTGTTCTTCTATAAGCTCTTTTTCCATTTTGCTCAGCATAGCTTCTCTACTCCTTTGAGCTGATAAAAGCTCAGATTCTTTTTCTACCTTAGCCTCAGTTTCCTTTTCTTCTTCACTCAATTCCAATTTCTCTGACTCTGCATCACTGGCATCCTCAATCTCTACAGTCTCTTCAGAGTCCTTCTCTTCAGTCTTAACTTCCACTTTTTCTTTTTCTTCTTCTATTTCCTTTTTTGATTTTGTTTCAATTCCAGCTACCGTCTCCTTTTCTTCCTTTGTTTCTTCCTTCTCTTCTTCTTCCAATTTCTCTTCCTTTTCTTTCTTCTCTGCATCCTCCAACTTAACTTTCCCTTTTTCTTCTCTTCTCTTCTTTTTCTCAGCTTCTTCTCCTTTTTCTTCTTTTTCTTTCTTTTCTTTTTCTTCTTCAATTCCTTTTTCTTTTTTCTTCGTCTCCTTCTTCGTCTTTCAGTTTCAAAGACCCACTGTCTAGCTTTGAAACATTGTGACCCTCACTTTCATTTAACTTTACCTCCAAAAATTCAAACAAAGGGGTGCGCACCATGCCATAGGGTAGTTTCTTAGGGCTATTCTGCATCTATCAAAGATGGTGTGACAAAGATTGAAGGGTTTCTTCTCAGTTATATGCCACATTATGCACATCTCAACCTGATTCACATAAGTGAGCGAAGCACTCTTTGGGTAAATGCAGTGCACAATCAATTTATACAACCACTTCATACTATCAGTTAAGTTTGAACATTCAATAACACCTTGTTTGTCTACAGAACCTTTCTTCACAATTTGCTAAAACAAATTCTTCCTTTTTGTATCCGCTAACCTTAGAAATATCTTTGATTTTCATTACCCTAGACCCAGTGTTTGGTATATTAAAGATCTTGCTCAAGTCAGCATAAGATAACGCTTTGATTTCTCCTTTAATTTTTACAGAAATTGATTCTGACCCACTAGTTTTAAGAGAACCGTAAAACTCCTTAACCACATTCTCATAACACGGTCTGTTCAAGGATAAAAAATCCATCCATCCTTGGAACTCAAAGAGTTCCCTGAAGTTGAACTCGTCCTTCCCAAAGAACTTCTAGTCTATTACATAAGAACGCATAAGAGGGTATGGAGAAAGAACAGATTTACCTTTGGCACGAGAACTAGCGACCTGTTTCTTTGATTTTTCTATTTTCGCTTTTTCTTTCTTTGGTTCCTCAATAGATTTCTTCTGTTTCGACTCCTTCTGTTCATACTTCTTTGATAACCTTTTGAGGAGTTGAAGTTCTTGTTCCGTTAGAGAGTCTAAGGAGGAGGAGATAGAACTCGATCCGGCCATTGTCAGGGTTTTGAAGCAAAAAGCGTTTTAGGGTTTTGTTGCAAGAGGGCAAGAGAGAAGACAGAGCAGCTTTTAATCGAGAAGCAAAAAATGATTAAGTTGAGAAATAATCTTTAGGAAAGAGGGAAACACTTAAAAAAAATGTTAACAAGACAGAATAAAATAAAAAAGAAAAATAGTTTTAGGGAAATTCAAACCGACTTAAAGAATTTAAAAAGAAAAACAATATCGCTAAAACTTAAATAAAGCAAAGACATAAAACAAGGTAAAACAAAAACACAAAAAAAATTGACTGTTTTTGAATTTTGTCTAAAGATAGAACCTGATAATGACATTAGAAAGCCATATCAGAGCAATATGCATTTCTTTTAGACAAAAATATTTTTAGAATCACACCGAATACTAAAAACATAACACAGAGCAAATCTTTTAATTTCAAATATAGAAAGCAATTTAGAACATACTTACAGAGTTCTAAAGTTAAGAGTTTAAAACTAACATACCGAGCTCTCTTCTAATTAAGCAAAATTGGCTTTCATTCAATGGTTTAGTAAAGATATCTGCCAATTACTTTTCTGCTGTAATTAACTCAATCACTATATCACCTTTTTGAACATGATCACGTATGAAGTGATGTCGGAGTTCTATATGCTTGGTTCTAGAATGCTGGACTGGATTTTTGGATAAATTGATGGTGCTTATGTTATCACACTTGATTGATACTGTTTCTAATTTCAGACCGTAGTCTGCTAATTGTTGCTTAATCCATAGAACTTGTGCAGCAAAGCTTCCAGCAGCAATATATTCCGCTTCTACAGTAGACAGAGTAATAGTTGTTTGTTTCTTGCTAAACCATGATACAAGGGTGCTACCTAGAAACTGGCAAGTTCTGGATGTGCTTTTTCTATCTATTTTGCTTCCTGCAAAATTAGAATCACTATACCCAATAAGATCAAATGTATCGCCTTTAGAATACCATAGACCTAGATTAGAAGTTCCACAAAGATATCTTAGAATTCTTTTTACAGCAATTAAATGAGATTCTTTGGGACACGACTGAAATCTAGCACATAAACAAACACTAAAGTGTATGTTAGGTCTGCTTGCTATTAGATATAGTAAAGAACCAATTATACTTCTAAACAATTTGATGTCCACATCCTTACCTTTTTAATCTTTTTCTAATTTTGAGGATGGACTCATTGGTGTACTACATACCTTGGCATTTTCCATCTTGAACCGTTTCAGCAATTCCTTAGTATACTTTCCTTGGTTTATGAAAATTCCATTTTCACATTGTTTGATTTGAAGTCCAAGGAAGAATTTTATTTCTCCCATCATGCTCATTTCGAACTCACCCTGCATAATCTTAGAAAATTCCTTACAAAGAAGTTCATTAGTAGAACCAAAGATTATGTCATTAACATAGATTTGTACAACTAGAATATCATGTGCTTTATTTTTGATAAACAGTGTTGTATCAACCTTTCCTCTAGAAAAACCATTGTCTAATAAAAACTTACTTAATCTTCCATACCAAGCTCTAGGTGCTTGTTTCAAACCATAAAGAGCTTTAGTAAGTTTGTAAACATGATTTGATTTATCTATGAATACTCAAATTTTGAAGCTCGAAAAGCTAGTTTTCCCGGACTGCAAATAGTCCGGCCGGACCGGAGGCCATTTTGAAAATTTACCGGAAGTATGCCAATATGGTACTTAAAACGTCCGGGACGTCGCGAGGATCGCGGAACTGGTCCCGGAATATTTTTTGGAGGTCCGAAACTCCCGAAAAAGCCTCCGAAATGAAAAATTAGCGAACCCGCCAGCCTCGGTGGCTCAGGCCGCCGGACACGGCGGCTCCTGCCGCCGGCCCCGGCGGCCCTGGCCGCCGAAGCCCGGCGGCCCAAGCCGCCCTACAGTCCATTTTTTGCCTATAAATTGGCCCCAGGGCCTTCATTTCAACTCACTCAGTCTGTATTGACGGACGCTCCTTCTCCCCCACGCTCCTTGCGATTCTTTACTGCTTTTCTGCATTTTTAATTTTAGCTTTATTGCTTTCTTGTTGTGTTAATTGGTCACTAAAATTGAACTAGTTAATATTCCCCTAACAAGGAGCTTAATCTGGAGCTAAGAAGTGGCCGACGACTGACTCAGGTAATAATTAAACTCTGTCTATTTAATTTTAGCACTTCATGCATATTTCTCTTCTACTCCTAAATTCTACAACTGCATAAATGCATTCACGTCATGAATTTGGCAAATAAATTGCCTCAATTAATTAAGTTCAGGCTAAGATACCCGGTGTGAACCCCTCCACAAAACATCAATGCAATGAGAATGCATGTGACTAAGGAAGAAATGCACGTGATGTGTGAGTCGCCACCTTGTTTAATTATTTTAGGGTAAACTAGGAAAAAACCCTAAGTGACTCCAATTTTAATTAACCTATTTACTAGATTAATTACCCAATGGTTAAGGCATGGTGTGCAAACCCGAGATGGATCCCGAGACTATGTCATGCTGATGAACTAACCATGAATGAATACTTTGCAGGATAAAATGAAATAATTGGACCAAATAAAATGCTTATGTGATTTCGACTTGCCGCTCGGGGTTAAATCCCAAATGTGCCTACGTACTTCCGTTTGAATGGAAGATCAAAGTCAACGTAGTTCGATAGGCCTTCTTTGAAGGGCTTTTTGAATGGGGATGCTTTATGCATGAGTGTGTGTATGCTTTGTGCATTTTGCTTAGGCATTTGATGCCAAAAACGTTGATTTTAAGGCATTTGATGCCAAAATGTTGATTTTAATGGCTTTTAGCCAAAAGGATTGATTTAGACAATTGTTGCCAAAAATTGATTGGTTGGGCGTTTGTCGCCAAAATGATTAAGGCTTTTAGCCAAAAAAAGAATGATTTAGGCAATTGTTTGCCAAAAGGTGATTATTTAGGCGTTTGTCGCCAAAATGCTTGATTTTAAGGCTTTTAGCCAAAAGATTGATTAATTTGAAGGCTGTTAGCCAAAATGAGTTGATTTAGGCAATTTATTGCCAAAAGTCGATGATTGGGCGATTGTCGCCAAAATTGATTGACTTAAGGCAATTTATTTGCCAAAAGCAATTGTTTGAAGGCTTTTAGCCAAAAATTGTGACTTAAGCGATTTGTCGCTAAAAAGTGGTTAATCTAATTTATAGGCAATTTGTTTGCCAAAAATTGATTGAACCGTGGGCAATTTGTTGCCAAAATGTGGTTGATTTAATTGTAGGCAATCTGTTGCCAAAGCGTGATTGATTAAGGCTTTTTAGCCACAATTATTGATTAATTGGACTTAAGCTAGGACTGTTCGAAATAAAGGCAATTACACCATAGCTATTAATTAACTAGGTATTTTAAGCCAATATCATCGGGTCTAGGCTTAATACCACGATTATTAATTAACCGGGTATTCGGCCTGAATTTATTGAGGCAGTTTATTTGCCTAATCATGATGTGAAATGCGTTTATGCAGTTATAGAATTATTAGGAGTAGAAGAAGAAGCATGCATGTAATGCTAAAATTAAATAGGCAGAGTTTTGATTTACATACCTGATTTAATCGACGGCCACTTCTTAACTCCAGGTTAAGCTCCTCGTTAAGGGAATTAATTTTAATTTAATTTTAAGTGACCAAGTATCACCACAATAAAATAAAACTAAAATTAAAAATGCAAGAAAGCAGTAAAGAATCGCAAGGAGCATAGGGAGAAGGAGCGTCCGTAAACACAGACTGAGTGCCGAAAATAGGAGGCCTGGGGCTGCTATTTATAGCAAAAATCGGACTGTTTCGGCCGCTGGGCTCGGCCGCCGGAGCTCTGCGGCTGGGCTCGGCGGCCGGGCCGCCAGGTCCCGGCGGCTCGACCGCCAGAGACCGGCGGCTGGGCCGCCGGGTCTCGGCGGCTGGCCTGCCGGGCCTTGGCGGCTCGGCCACCGGAGGCTCAGCGGCTGGGCCGCCGGGTCTCGGCGGCTGGCCCTCCGGGCCTCGGCGGCTCGCCCTCCGAAGGCTCAGCGGCTCGGCCGCCGGGTACGGTAGCCGGAGCCACTGTCGCCAGCGGCTGCCGCCGCCGGCGATAGCAGCTGCTGCCACCGCCGCGGCCGGCGGACTTTCTAATTTTACGTTTCGGAGGCTTTTTCGGGAGTTTCGGACCTCCAAAAAATATTCCGGGACCAGTTCCGCGATCCTTGCGACGTCCCGGACGTTTTAAGTACCATATGGGCATACTTCCGGTAAATTTCCAAAATGGCCTCCGGTCCGGCCGGACTATTTGCAGTCCCGAAAAACTAGCTTTTCGAGCCTCAAAATTTGAGTATTCACAGTTGCCCCCCACTGCCTATCATAAAAATGATTTATGAGAGCCAGTGGATGTCTGAAGGAGCAAATTTTGAGGATGGGCAGAGAAGAAAACCCCGCCCTTTTTTTTTCTTTTTTTTTTGAAATGATCAAATGCATGGATTTATGTTTGCAACTTAAAGATGTTTTTGCCTCTTTGAGGACTTAAAAAGAAATTTTGCCTCTTAGAGGACTTAAAAAGAAATTTTGCCTCTTAATGAGGGCTTGAAAAGATGTTTTGCCTCTTAATGAGAGCTTGAAAAGAGATTTTGCCTCTCTGAGGACTTGGAAAGATGTTTTGCCTCTTTGTGAGGGCTTGAAAAGATGTTTCGCCTCTTAAAGGGCTTGAAAAGAGATTTTGCCTCTTAGAGGACTTGGAAAGATGTTTTGCCTCTTAGTGAGGGCTTGAAAAGATGTTTTGCCTCTTAATGAGGGCTTGAAAAGAGATTTTGCCTCTTAGTGAGGGCCTGAAAAGAGATTTGTTTTATTTTTGTTTTTTTCTTTGAGAACCAAGGGTCCACCTAAAGTCGAAATGATCAAACGGCTTGGTTTTGGGTGGAAAATGGTTGGTTATTGGTTAGGGTTTCACCCTAGGTTTTATGTAAAAAAGGTTAACCATTAACCGGGTTCTACCCTGGGTTTGACGATGGTTGGGTTTCACCCTGGGTGGCGCATGTCTTTTTTTCATAACACTTGCCCCTAAATCCGACTTGGAGGATTTTGCCCCCTGCTTGAGAGAATTGATGCCCTTATTAGAATTTTTTTCTTAATGAAAGACTAAAAAGTTTCGTGATTACTTCTGTGATGGGAGAATGGTGAAGGTTCTTATCACTTCTTGCCCCCAGAATGGTGCTGACCATGGAATACTCCAAAACATTGGTGTTGTACTTGTCCAATCGATTGAGGAATCAAAGAGAACAAAGCCACTTATATGACTCGAGGAAACGGATAATGTGGATGACACGCTCGTCTGAAAGGATCGAAGAAACGATGGTCCGAGTGGAGATGAGGTATTAAAGAATTACCTCTCAACGATTATGTTTGCCATTTTTAGGGTTGTTTTGGAAACCCCGGGGATTGAATTAACATTTTCCTCTCTCTCTTTTTTTTCGAGGAATGTCTCAAAGAGTGACGCTTTCAAAATGAACTTTTGAGAATGACTCGATTTTTGTGACTCGTTGTGGAATGACCACTGGTGATGGAGACCTTTGAAAGGGATTTTTTTTTTTTTAAGGACATACTTTGCTGTTTATCCTACAAAAATGGACTCTCTAAGAGAATTCATGAAAGCACTTTTTTTGTTTTTTGCCTTAACTTTTGCCTAGTAGCCGCCCTTTTGGGTTTTCGACTCTAGCAGGCTCTTTGCCCTAACTTTTGCCTAGACTGCCCTTTCGGGTTTTCAGCCTAGCGGGCTCAATTCTTGCCTGAAGCCGCCCTTTTGGGTTTTCAGCTCCAGCTTTTATTTTTCTTTTCTTTTCTTTTTTTTATTTTTTTATATTGGCAAAGAGAAATTGCTATTTATGATGCCAACTTATGTTTGTGACCGCGCCTTTTCGGCTGCCTACGTATCTCCAAGAACTCTTCGGGGGATGGGGAGAATCAGGTCTTTCGTAGTTCCTTCCGGGATGCGAACTTCGTGCTCGGCTGGCGCGGAATTCATCTTCGTCTTGATGTTAGTGCGGAATTCCTTTCCGTCTTGGTGCGGAATTTATTTCCGACTTGGTGCGGAACTTATTTTCGACTTGCTGTTGGGGCAGAATTCAATTCCGACTTGATGCTGATTGTGGAATTCATTTCCGATTTGATTTCTTCGGGATTCCTTCCCGACTTGATTTCTTCGCGAGATTTCTTCCCGGCTTGATTTCTTCGCGGGATTTCTTCCCGGCTTGATTTCTTCGCGGGATTTCTTCCCGGCTTGATTTCTTCGCGGGATTTCTTCCCGGCTTGATGTCTTTGCGGGATTCCTTCCCGACTGGATGTCTTTGCAGGATTCTTTCCCGACTTGATGTTGATGCAGAATTCATTTCTGGCTTGATTTCTTCGCGGGATTCCTTCCCGGCTTGATGTCTTTACGGGATTCATTCCTGACTTTGATGATGTTGAATCAACTTATTGACTCAAGCTCATATGATAGTGATGACCCTAGGCGAATCTTACTTTGTTGTTGTAGCGGTTTTACCACTGGTTGACTGAAATGTGACTTGTATTCATCACAAAGAGTTTTGAATACCCACATTGTGGAGGTAACTTGAGTGGCTTGAGTGTTGAAGAAGCTTTTATGCTTTGAGTTTGTGGCTTCGCCATGTTTGAATTCTTGAGGTTAATTTGATTCTTTTCTTGAACTTTATCTTCCTCTGAATTTGAAACTTATTTCCTCAATGGTTCTCCTCTCCATAAGGAATTTTGAGGAGACTCTTCCTTTTCCTTGTTTTGAGAAATGATCCTTGTTTATAAGGACACTTGTACTTGTGCCATGCTTGACGCTTGATTTTCAAGGTGTTTGTTGTCATCCAATTCGTGGAAATGACTGCTTCTTTTAACTTGCTTTTTCAAAATGTGAGCAGCCGCTTGGTCTTTGTCCTTATGGCTAAAATGATTTGTCCTCTGCCCTTGATGGGCTTGAATTTAACGGAGAGCTTGCAGTTGACCCATTTTTGACAACTTGATTTCCTGTAGCTTTGTCTTTGATTTCTTTCTTTTGTGCAGAAGTTCCTTTTGACTCATTTTTTTTTCTTTTGCTTTTTTGCCTCCTTTTGACCAGGGGTTCCCTTTTGTCTCGTTTTTCCTTTTGCTTGCCTCTCCATAAAGAATTTCAAGGCAACTTGATTCTGAGATGACTTGAGTAGTGTATGGATAGCATTGCGACTTCGTGCAGACCCAACCCAATTCATAACTTCTCTGTTCTGTCGCTTTTAAGCTCAAAACTCAGGCACCTCTCTGTCGGAGCATCTTCCATTCCTGGGTTTTCGGAGAAACCATTCTGGCCCTAACCCCTTCAATCGGCTTTGCCCCGGTACTGTTTGAAGTCTTGCGTGCCCTTTGCTGGATCCTTTCCATGATTACCCTTCAAAACTTCCCTTTTGATGGTGTTTCTTAGGATGCCCCCAGCTTTGATTGATGCAGAGCAAATGAATGCATTTTTCTTTGCCAATTTTTATTATCCTTTTTTTATCATCATTTTTTTTTTATTATTTTTTTTTTAATTTTTTTTTTGTGCTTTCATAGGAAAGGATAGGGAAAGAGTATAAACATGATCGGAACGTAAACTGATCCCTTTTTATTTGATAAGACAAAATTTGTGTACAAAAGACACTTAGATTTACAAATTTGAATTGAATGAAAACTTGAATGGAAATGAAAATAAAAAGAAAAAACTAGACCCTAAAAGATAGACTCTAGGTGGACTGTGATGGACTAGGATTGGATTGACTGTAGTGACTTTGTTCTTCTCGATGCTTAAATCGATCAGACAGGTTGTTGTTAGTCTTGAACAATTCCTTTGTTCTTTTGGAGGCTTGATCTCAACCTTCTCAGGCACAAACTTCATTCATTTCTAAGAAAATGTTCGAAAGGATCGAACGATTCTTGTTCAGCAAAAAATTTTTTTGCATTAATCCCATGGTTAGGCGAGGGATTGGTTGATGTTCAGCTTGCTCTTGGGGATGATGGACCCATTGTCAACCAAGTCTTGTAGACGGTTTTTCAAAGTCCAGCATGATTCGGTCTTATGCCCATGTCCTTGATGGTATTCACAGTATTCATTGGCTTTGAAATTCCGAGGCAGGGGGTTTGGTAATGGCCTTGCTTCTAAGGGCTTCAGTAAATTGGCTTTCACTGCTTCTCGGAACACCAAAAGGATCGGCATGCTGAGATTAGTATATTGCCTCCTTGGCTGGTTGTTTCCCAAATTCCCAACACGTAAAGGATTCGTGGGGATTATACTGGCTATTTCATTTGTCTCACTGGACCCAGCATGATTCTGCTTCTTGTATGAGTCTTCTTTGAGTTGACCCAACTGAATCAAGTCTTCCACCTTAGTTGCCGTTGCAATGAGCGATTGGAACGTAGGCAAGTACTGTGTTTGAAGCTGTGACCAGTAGACAGGCAGTAAATTCTTGATTATTATGTCAACTTGTTCCTGTTCAGAGGGTCGGTTGATCATTTGAGCAGCTTTGGCTCTCCACCTCGAAAGGAACGAGGAGAAGGGCTCATTGTTCTTTTGTTTAGTGGTTTCCAGCTCCCTCCGGGTAACATCCACTTCGATATTATAATGGTACTGCGTTTTGAAAGCATTGCATATGTCCTCCCAATTCTTCATTTTGGAACGATCCAAGCTTACAAACCATCTTAATGCAGCACCAGTCAAAGATTGCTGAAACAATTGAGCAAGGAGCTCACTGTTCAGGCCAAACGGGTTGAGGGCACCCACATACATTTTCAGGTGGGTTTTGGGACAAGTGGTTCCATCAAACTTATCCATGTTGGGCATCTTGAATTTTGTAGGTAATCTTGCTTCGGGGAACAAGGACAAGGAGTCCATGTCCACCACTTCCTTGTGTGTCTTAAGGGTGGTGATAGACCTTTCCAACAATTCCAGCTTCTCTCTCATTTTCTGAGCTTCCATCTCAGAAGCAGTTCCAGAGGGGGTGTCCTCCAAGTTAGGGTTTGTTGGTTCAGCACCAGGTCCTTGGTTGGAGGCAGCAGGTCCACTTCCCCCAGCCGAAGCCCCATTTCCATTACCACCACCTAGTTCAGCTAATAGGGCGGTTCTCTGGGCAGCCAATGGCTCATTCATTCTAGCCTCCATTCTGGCTTCCATTTGTTCAATGAGATTTTGGATGTCAGACAGTGATGCCATTGGTGCAGTCGGGGTTGTTGGACTTGTGGGTGAGAGCTCAGTTGGTGTTTCGGGTACAGGTGGTCTTTGGAGGGGTACCTGTGAAAGGACATAATCAAAATGATTAGACTATCCTATATAAGGTGTTTTCATAGGGTATGTGAGGCATGCTAGGACACCTAGGATAGGACCCAATGGGATGTGATACGTAAGGTAGAGTGCTTAGGGCTGGACACCTCGACTTTTCGAAAGGCCATAACTTCTCAAAGAAAAATTTTTTGGGCCTTAAGGGCCAAAATGTGAATTGTTTTGGCCTCTGTGACCAAATTGGAAATTTTTGGGCCTTAGGGGCCAAAACTTGAACCTTTGGGCCTTCGTGGCCAAATTGGAAATCTTTGGGCCTTGTGGCCGAATTTGGAATTTTGGGCCTTAGGGGCCAAAATGTGAATTTTTGGGCCTCAATGGCCAAAATGTGAATTTTTGGGCCTCTATGGCCAAATGTGAGTTTTTGGGCTTCTGTGGCCAAATGTGAGTTTTTGGGCCTCTATGGCCAAATTGTGAATTTTTGGGCCTTAGGGGCCAAAATGTGAATTTTTGGGCCTTAGGGGCCAAATTGGGAGTTTTGGGGCCTTTGGGGCCAAAATGGGAATTTTTGGGCCTTAGGGGCTAAGATGTAATTTTCCAGGTCTTAAGGACCAAAATATAATTTTTCAGGTCTCAGGGACCAAAATGTGATTTTCCAGCTTTTGAAATGGAATGTTCTTTTTAATGAGATGATATGTCATGAATGCGCACAACATCACGTCATACTTCGTTTAATGATATGATTCGTATCATTGGGTGCATACAGTCCTAAAGGGTAGGTTCTATAGGCTATGACACAAATAGAGAATAGGCTTACAAAGGGACCCTTGAACCTTGAGCATGGATACACCTAACCACATGTGAAACAAAGAGTTTCGCGTGGGTCCAACAGTACGCATGCCCATGGGCCATTCCTAAAAGGATTAGGGATGGTTTGCGGTAACAGGGAGGACGCTTTGGCTATCCGTCGACATAATCAAAGAGACCTGCCGATCAGCGCTACTTGCTATCCAGACTCAGAAGTTTGAACAGAGAGAGAAGAAATTCATTTGAAATTCATTTTTTATGCAATGGAGAAAAAGATTCTCAATCGTGCAAATAAATGAACAAATTTAAATGTTTTAATCAAATTTGTCCATTAAGTTCCAATTCTCCTCATCAAGTATTCTTAAAGAAAGAACACTTGATTCGTGCTAGGGTACCCTGCAAAACAAAGCATATTAAAATAATACCCTAAAGAAGGGCAGGTTAGTTCATACAACAATTGTAGTCCTCTTCATGTAAAATGATTACATAAAGCATTCCCCAGTGAAGTCGCCAAACTGTGAACCCCTCCACAAAACATCAATGCAATGAGAATGCATGTGACTAAGGAAGAAATGCACGTGATGTGTGAGTCGCCACTTTGTTTAATTATTTTAGGGTAAACTAGGAAAAAACCCTAACTGACTCCAATTTTAATTAACCTATTTACTAGATTAATTACCCAATGGTTAAGGCATGGTGTGCAAACCCGAGATGGATCCCGAGACTATGTCATGCTGATGAACTAACCATGAATGAATACTTTGCAGGGTAAAATGAAATAATTGGACCAAATAAAATGCTTATGTGATTTCGACTTGCCGCTCGGGGTTAAATCCCAAATGTGCCTACGTACTTCCGTTTGAATGGAAGATCAAAGTCAACGTAGTTCGATAGGCCTTCTTTGAAGGGCTTTTTGAATGGGGATGCTTTATGCATGAGTGTGTGTATGCTTTGTGCATTTTGCTTAGGCATTTGATGCCAAAAACGTTGATTTTAAGGCATTTGATGCCAAAATGTTGATTTTAATGGCTTTTAGCCAAAAGGATTGATTTAGACAATTGTTGCCAAAAATTGATTGGTTGGGCGTTTGTCGCCAAAATGATTAAGGCTTTTAGCCAAAAAAAGAATGATTTAGGCAATTGTTTGCCAAAAGGTGATTATTTAGGCGTTTGTCGCCAAAATGCTTGATTTTAAGGCTTTTAGCCAAAAGATTGATTAATTTGAAGGCTGTTAGCCAAAATGAGTTGATTTAGGCAATTTATTGCCAAAAGTCGATGATTGGGCGATTGTCGCCAAAATTGATTGACTTAAGGCAATTTATTTGCCAAAAGCAATTGTTTGAAGGCTTTTAGCCAAAAATTGTGACTTAAGCGATTTGTCGCTAAAAAGTGGTTAATCTAATTTATAGGCAATTTGTTTGCCAAAAATTGATTGAACCGTGGGCAATTTGTTGCCAAAATGTGGTTGATTTAATTGTAGGCAATCTGTTGCCAAAGCGTGATTGATTAAGGCTTTTTAGCCACAATTATTGATTAATTGGACTTAAGCTAGGACTGTTCGAAATAAAGGCAATTACACCATAGCTATTAATTAACTAGGTATTTTAAGCCAATATCATCGGGTCTAGGCTTAATACCACGATTATTAATTAACCGGGTATTCGGCCTGAATTTATTGAGGCAGTTTATTTGCCTAATCATGATGTGAAATGCGTTTATGCAGTTATAGAATTATTAGGAGTAGAAGAAGAAGCATGCATGTAATGCTAAAATTAAATAGGCAGAGTTTTGATTTACATACCTGATTTAATCGACGGCCACTTCTTAACTCCAGGTTAAGCTCCTCGTTAAGGGAATTAATTTTAATTTAATTTTAAGTGACCAAGTATCACCACAATAAAATAAAACTAAAATTAAAAATGCAAGAAAGCAGTAAAGAATCGCAAGGAGCGTAGGGAGAAGGAGCGTCCGTAAACACAGACTGAGTGCCGAAAATAGGAGGCCCGGGGCTGCTATTTATAGCAAAAATCGGACTGTTTCGGCGGCTGGGCCGTTGGGCTCGGCGGCTGGTCTCGGCGGCCGGGCCGCTAGGTCCCGGCGGCGGGGCCGCCGGGTCTCGGCGGCTCGCCCTCCGGAGGCTCAGCGGCTCGGCCGCCGGGTACGGTAGCCGGAGCCGCTGTCGCCGGCGGCTGCTGCCACCGCCGCGGCCGGCGGACTTTCTAATTTTACATTCCGGAGGCTTTTTCGGGAGTTTCGAACCTCCAAAAAATATTCCGGGACCAGTTCCGCGATCCTTGCGACGTCCCGGACGTTTTAAGTACCATATTGGCATACTTCCGGTAAATTTCCAAAATGGCCTCCGGTCCGGCCGAACTATTTGCAGTCCGGGAAAACTAGCTTTTCGAGCCTCAAAATTTGAGTATTCACAACCGATTAATCAATAATCATGGTATTCATGCCAAAATCCGACAATATCGACTAAAAAGACCTAGTTAATCAATAACTATGGTTAATTGCCTTTATTTCGAACAGTCCGGCTTAAGTCCAATTAATCAATAATTATGGCAAAAAAGCCTTAATTAATCACGTTTTGGCAACAAATTGCCTACAATTGAATAAATCACATTTTGGCAACAAATTGCCCGCGGTTCAATCAACTTTTGGCAAACAAATTGCCTATAAATTAGATTAACCACTGTTTAGCGACAAATCGCTTAAATCACAATTTTTGGCTAAAAGCCTTCAAACAATTGTTTTTGGCAAATAAATTGCCTTAAATCAATTAATTTTGGCGACAATCGCCCAATCATCAGCTTTTGGTAATAAATTGCCTAAATCAATTCATTTTGGCTAAAAAGTCTTCAAATAATCAATTTTGGCGACAATCGCCTAAATCACATCAATTTTTGGCAACAATTGCCTAAATCAATCTTTTTGGCAAAAAGCCTTAAAATCAAGCATTTTGGCGGCAAACGCCCAATCAATCAATTTTCGGCAACAAATTGCCTAAATGAACACTTTGGGCTAAAAGCCTTCAAATCAACACATTTTGGCTAGAAGCCTTTAAATAACCAATCTTTTGGCAAACAAATTGCCTAAATCACAAAACTCTTTGGCTAAAAGCCTTAATCCATTTTTGGCAAACAAATTGCCCAATCAACACTTCTTTTTGGCAACAATAAGCCCAATCAAACACTTCATTTTTGGCAAACAAATTGCCCAATAAACACTTCTTTTTGGCAACAATAAGCCCAATCAAACACTTCTTTTGGCAACAAACGCCTCAACAAATCAATCAATTCTTTGGCAAAATGCCTAAACAAAATGCACGAAGCATTCACACACTCATGCATAAAGCATACCCATTCGAAGCCCTTTTTAAAAAAGACCTATCGAACTACGTTGAATTTGATCTTCCATTCAAACAGAAGTACGTAGGCACATTTGGGATTTAACCCCGAGCGGCAAGTCGAAATCACTTAAAATTGGTCCAAATTACATTAATCACCTTGCAAAGCATTCACTCATGGTTAGTTTATCAACATGACATAGTCTCGGGATCCACCTCGGGTTCGTAGATTATGCCTTAGACATTGGGATAATTAATCTAATAATTAGGTTAATTAAAAATAGAGTCACTTAGGGTTTTTCCTAGTTTACCCTAAAATAATTAAACAAGGTGGCGACTCACACATTCACGTGCATTTCTGCCTTTAGTCATATGCATCACATGCATGGCATTTGGGGTAGGGGTTCACAGTTTGGCGACTCCGCTGGGACGTATGTAATCATTTTGCATAAAGTGGACTACAATTGTTGTGTAAACTAACCTGCCCTTCTTTAGGGTATTATTTTACTATGCTTTGTTTTGCAGGGTACCCCAACAAAGATTAAGTATTCTTTCTTTAAGAATGCTTAATAAAAAGAATTTGGACCTAATTGAAATTTACTTTAAATCTTTCAAATTTGTTTATTTATTTGCACGATTGAGAATCTTTTTCTCCATTGCATAAAAAATGAATTTCAAATGAATTTCTTCTCTTCTGTTCAAACTTCTGAGTCTGGATAGCAAGTAGCGCTGATCGGCAGGTCTCTTTGATTATGTCGACGGACAGCCAAAGCGTCCTCCCTGTTACCGCAAACCATCCCTAATCCTTTTGGGGATGGCCGATGAGTATGCGTACTGTTGGACCCACGCGAAACTCCTTGTTTCACATGTGGTTAGGTATATCCATACTCAAGGTTCAAGGGTTCCTTAATAAGCCAATTCTCTATTTGTGTCATAGCCTATAGAACCTATCCTTTAGGACTATGTGCACCCAATGATGCTGAATCATTCCATTAAAATGAATTATGTTGTGATGTTGTGCGCATTCACGCATTCATCCCATACTTCACAAAAAAAAAAGAGAATCTAAAAAAAAAAAAATTCCATTTTAAAGCTGGAAAATCACATTTTGGTCCCTGAGACCCGAAAAATTACATTTTGGTCCCTGAGACCTGGAAAATTATATTTTGGTCCTTAGGCCCAAAAATTCACATTTTGGCCCCTAAGGCCCAAAAAAAAAATTTTTTTTTTGAGAACTTAGGGCCTTCCGAAAAGTCGAGGTGTCCAGCCCTAAGCACTCTTCCTTACATATCACATCCCATTGGGTCCTATCCTAGGTGTCCTAGCATACCAACATTACCCTACCACACAGGGTCAAACCGTCCCATCTCACAGGGTCAAGTCATTCTTCCCTATACCAACACTACCCTACATTGTTCGGTCATACCACCCCACATCACAAGGGTCAAGTCCAAATACCTTACCCATACACTACCCCACCTCACACTATTTCACATACCCTATGAAAACACCTTATATAGGATAGTCTAATCGTTTTGACTATGTCCTTTCACAGGTACCCCTCCAAAGACCAGCTACACCAGCTTCACCTATAACTTCAACAACCCCACCTGCATCAATGGCATCACTTACCGACATCCAAAACCTCATTGAACAACTTGAGGCTAAAATGGAGGCCAGAATGAATGAGGCATTGGCTGCCCAAAGGACTGCCCTGATAGCTGAACTGGGCAATGGTAATGGAAATGGGGCTTCAGCTGGGGGAAGTGGACCTACCACCTCCAATCAGGGACCCGCTACTGGACCGACAAACTCTGCCCTCAACCTGGATGACATGCCCTCCAGAACTGCTTCTGAGCTGGAAGCTCAGAAAATGAGAGAAAAACTAGAGTTGTTGGAAAGGTCTGTTACCGCCCTTAAGACACACAAAGAGGTGGTAGACATGGACTCCTTGTCCTTGTTCCCCGAAGTGAGACTGCCAACAAAATTCAAAATGCCCAACATGGATAAGTTTGACGGAACCACTTGTCCCAAAACGCACCTGAAAATGTATGTGGGTGCCCTCAACCCATTTGGCCTGAACAGCGAGCTCCTTGCTCAGTTGTTTCAGCAATCTTTGACTGGTGCTGCATTAAGATGGTTTGTAAGCTTGGATCGTTCCAAAATGAAGAATTGGGAGGACATATGCAATGCTTTCAACACGCAGTACCATTATAATATCGAAGTGGATGTTACCCGGAGGGAGCTGGAAACCACTAAACAAAAGAACAATGAGCCTTTCTCCTCGTTCCTTTCGAGATGGAGAGCCAAAGTTGCTCAAATGATCAACCGACCCTCTGAACAAGAACAAGTTGACATAATAATCAAAAATTTACTGCCTGTCTACCAGTCACAGCTTCAAACACAGTACTTGCCTACGTTCCAATCGCTCATTGCTACTGCAACTAAGGTGGAAGACTTAATCCAGTTGGGTCAACTCAAAGAAGACTCATACAAGAAGCAGACTCATGCTGGACTTTGAAAAACCGTCTACAAGACCTGGTTGACAATGGGTCCATCATCCCCAAGAGCAAGTTGAACATCAACCAATCCTTTGCCTAACCATGGGATTAATGCAAAAAAAACAAAAAAAATTTTTTTGCTGAACAAGAATCGTTTGATCCTTTCAAACTTTTCTTAGAAATGAATGAAGTTTGTGTCTGAGAAGGTTGAGATCAAATCTCCAAAAGAACAAAGGAATTGTTCAAGACCAACAACAACCTGTCTGATCGATTTAAGCATCGAGAAGAATAAAGTCACTATAGTCAATCCAATCCTAGTCCGTCACAGTCCACTTAGAGTCTATCTTTTAGGGTCTAGTTTTTTCTTTTCATTTTCATTTCCATTCAAGTTTTCATTTGTAAATCTAAGTGTCTTTTGTACACAAATTTTTGTCTTATCAATAAAAAGGGATCAGTTTACGTTCCAATCATGTTTATACTCTTTCCCTATCCTTTCCTGTGAAAGCAAAAAAATCGAAAAAAAATAATAAAAAGTTGAAAAAATGATGACAAAAACAAAAGATAATAAAAATTGGCAAAGAAAAATGCATTCATCCTTTCATTTGCTCTGCATCAATCAAAGCTGGGGGCATCCTATGAAGCACCATCAAAGGGGAAGTTTTGAAAGGTAATCATGGAAAGGAACCAGCAAAGGATACGCAAGACTTCAAACAGTACCGAGGCAAAGCCGATTGAAGGGGCTAGGGCCAGAATGGTTTCTCCGAAAACCCAGGAATGGAAGATGCTCCAACAGAGAGGTGTCTGAATTTTGAGCTTAAAAGCGACAGAATAAAGAAGTTATGTTTGGAATTGGGTTTAGGTCTGCACAAAGTCGCAATGCTATCCATACACTACTCAAGTCATCTCAGAATCAAGTTGCCTCGAAATTCTTTATGGAGAGGCTGCTTCTAAGCAAGCAAAAGGAAAAAACGGGACCAAAGGAACCCCTGGTCAAAAAAGGAAGCAAACAAGCAAAAGAAAAAAATGGGTCAAAAGGAACTTTTGCACAAAAGAAAGAAATCAAGGACAAAGCTACAGGAAATCAAGTTGTCAAAAACGGGTCAACTGCAAGATCTCCATTAAATTCAAGACCATCAAGGGTAGATGACAAATCATTTCAGTTATAAGGACAAAGACCAAGGATGACAACAGTCATTTCCACGAATTGGATGACAACAAACACCTTGAAAATCAAGCGCCAAGCATGGCACAAGTACAAGTGTCCTTATAAACAAGGATCATTTCTCAAAACAAGGAAAAGGAAGAGTCTCCTCAAAATTCCTTATGGAGAGGAGAACCATTGAGGAAATAAGTTTCAAATTCAGAGGAAGATAAAGTTCAAGAAAAGGAATCAAATTAACCTCAAGAATTCAAACATGGCGAAGTCACAAACTCAAAGCATAAAAGCTTCTTCAATACTCAAGCCACTCAAGTTACCACCACAATGTGGGTATTCAAAACTCTTTGTGATGAATACAAGTCATATTTCAATCAACCAGTGGTAAAACCACTACAACAACAAAGTCAGATTCGCCTAGGGTCATCACTATCATACGAGCTCGAGTCAATAAGTTGATTCAACATCATCAAAGTCGGGAATGAATCCCGTAAAGACATCAAGTCGAGAAGGAATCCCGCAAAGACATCAAGCCGGGAAGGAATCCCGCGAAGAAATCAAGTCAGAAATGAATTCTGCATCAACATCAAGTCGGGAATGAATCCCGTAAAGACATCAAGTCGGGAAGGAATCCCGCAAAGACATCAAGCCGGGAAGGAATGCCGCGAAGAAATCAAGTCAGAAATGAATTCTGCATCAACATCAAGTCGGGAATGAATCCCGTAAAGACATCAAGTCGGGAATGAATCCCGTAAAGACATCAAGCCGGGAACGAATCCCGCGAAGAAATCAAGTCAGAAATGAATTCTGCATCAACATCAAGTCGGGAATGAATCCCGTAAAGACATCCAGTCGGGAAGGAATCCCGCGAAGACATCAAGCCGGGAAGGAATCCCGCGAAGAAATCAAGTTAGAAATGAATTCTGCATCAACATCAAGTCGGGAAAGAATCCCGCAAAGACATCCAGTCGGGAAGGAATCCCGCAAAGACATCAAGCCGGGAAGAAATCCCGCGAAGAAATCAAGTCAGAAATGAATTCTGTATTAATATCAAGTCAGGGAGGAATCCCAAAGAAATCAAATCGGAAATGAATTCCACAATCCGCATTAAGTCAGAATTGAATTTTGCCCCAACAGCAAGTCGGAAATAAATTCTACACCAGGACGGAAAGGAATTTCGCACTAACATCAAGTCGGAGATGAATTCCGCACCAGCTGAGCACGAAGTTCACATCCTGGAAGGAACTACGAAAGACCTGATTCTCCCCATCCCCCGAAGAGTTCTTGGAGATACGTAGGCAGCCGCAAAGGCGCGGTCACAAACATAAGTTTGCATCATAAATAACATTTTCTCTTTGCCAATATAAAAAAAAAATGAAAAAAAGAGAAGAAAAGAAAAATAAAAGCTGGAGTTGAAAACCCGAAAGGGCGATTTCAGGCAAGAATTGAGCCCGCTAGGCTGAAAACCCGAAAGGGCGGTCTAGGCAAAAGTTGGGGCAAAGAGCCTACTAGAGTCGAAAACCCGAAAGGGCGGCTACTAGGCAAAAGTTAAAAAAAAAAAAAAGTGCTTTCATGATTTCTTTCAGAGAGTCCATTTTTGTAGGATAAACAGCAAAGTATGTCCTTAAAAAAAAAAAATCTCTTTCAAAGGTCTCCTTGGGAGTATATAAATCATTTTTTCTAGGAATCACTGAGTTCCTTCCAGTCAAAATTCACTACAAGAAAAATTCGAGTCTCCAATGAGTCTCTAAAATCAAGTCTCCATCACCAGTGGTCATTCCACAACGAGTCACAAAAATCGAGTCATTCTCAAAAGTTTGTTTTGAAAGCGTCACTCTTTGAGTCATTCCTCGAAAAAAAAAAAGAGAGGGGAAAATGTCAATTCAATCCCCGGGGTTTCCAAAACAACCCTAAAAAATGTCAAACATAATCATTGAGAGGTAATTCTTTAATACCTCGTCTCCACTCAGACCATCGTTTCTTCGATCCTTTCAGACGAGCGATGTCATCCACATTGTCCGTTTCCTCGAGTCATATAAGTGGCTTTGTTCTCTTTGATGCCTCAATCGATTGGACAAGTACAACACCAATGTTTTGAAGTGTTCCATGGTCAGCACCATTCTGGGGGCAAGAAGTGATAAGAGCCTTCACCATTCTCCCATCACAGAAGTAATCACGGAATTTTTAGTCTTTCATTAAGAAAACATTCTATTTCAGCTAATAAGGGCATCAATCCTCTCAAGCAGGGGGCAAAATCCTCCAAGTCGGATTCAGGGGCAAGTGTTATAAAAAAAAAAGCATACAAAACCCAGGGTGAAACCCAACCATCGTCAATCTCTTTTACACAAACCCAGGGTAGAACCCGGTTAATGGTTAACCTTTTTTACATAAAACCTGGGGTGAAACCCTAACCAATAACCAACCATTTTTCATCCAAAACCAAGTCATTTGATCATTTCGACTTTAGGTGGACCCTTGGTTCTCAAAGAAAAAAAAACAAAAATAAAACAAATCTCTTTTCAAGCCCTCATTAAGAGGTAAAACATCTTTTCAAGTCCTCTAAGAGGCAAAATCTCTTTTCAAGTCCTCTAAGAGGCAAAATCTCTTTTCAAGCCCTCATTAAGAGGCAAGACATCTTTTCAAGCCCTCATTAAGAGGCAAGACATCTTTTCAAGTCCTCTAAGAGGCAAAACATCTTTTCAAGTCCTCTAAGAGGCAAAATCTCTCTTCAAGTCATCTAAGAGGCAAAATCTCTTTTCAAGCCCTCATTAAAGGGAAAAACCTCTTTTTCAAGTCCTCTAAGAGGCAAAATTTCTTTTTAAGTCCTCAAAGAGGCAAAAACATCTTTAAGTTGCAAACATAAATCCATGCATTTGATCATTTCATTTCAAAAGAGAAAACCAACGGCGGGGTTTCCTCCTCTGCCCATCCTCAAAATTTGCTCCTTCAGACAGCCACTGGCTCTCATAAATCATTTTTATGATAGCTAGTGGGGGGCAACTGTGAATACTCAAATTTTGAGGCTCGAAAAGCCAGTTTTCCCGGATTGCAAATAGTCAGGCCGGACCGGAGGCCATTTTGGAAATTTACCGGAAGTATGCCAATATGGTACTTAAAACGTCCGGGACGTCGCGAGAATCGCGGAACTGGTCCCGAAATATTTTTTAGAGGTCCAGAACTCCCAAAAAAGCCTCTGGAAAGAAAAATTAGCGAACCCGCCGACCTCGGTGGCTCAAGCCGCCGGACACGGCGGCTCCGGCCGCCGAACCCGGTGGCCCAGGCCGCCCTGCAGTCCATTTTTTGCCTATAAATTGGCCCCGGGGCCTTCATTTCAACTCACTCAGTCTGTGTTGACGGACGCTCCTTCTCCCCCACGCTCCTTGCGATTCTTTACTACTTTTCTGCATTTTTAATTTTAGCTTTATTGCTTTCTTGTTGTGTTAATTGGTCACTAAAATTGAACTAATTAATATTCCCCTAACAAGGAGCTTAATTTGGAGCTAAGAAGTGGCCGACGACTGACCCAGGTAATAATTAAACCCTGTCTATTTAATTTTAGCACTTCATGCATATTTCTCTTCTACTCCTAAATTCTACAACTGCATAAATGCATTCACGTCATGAATTTGGCAAATAAATTGCCTCAATTAATTAAGTTCAGGCTAAGATACCCGGTTAATCAATAATCATGGTATTCATGCTAAAATCCGACAATATCGGCTAAAAAGACCTAGTTAATCAATAACTATGGTTAATTGCCTTTATTTCGAACAGTCCGGCTTAAGTCCAATTAATCAATAATTGTGGCAAAAAAGCCTTAATTAATCACGTTTTGGCAACAAATTGCCTACAATTGAATAAATCACATTTTGGCAACAAATTGCCCGCGGTTCAATCAACTTTTGGCAAACAAATTGCCTATAAATTAGATTAACCACTGTTTAGCGACAAATCGCTTAAATCACAATTTTTGGCTAAAAGCCTTCAAACAATTGCTTTTGGCAAATAAATTGCCTTAAATCAATTAATTTTGGCGACAATCGCCCAATCATCAACTTTTGGTAATAAATTGCCTAAATCAATTCATTTTGGCTAAAAAGTCTTCAAATAATCAATTTTGGCGACAATCGCCTAAATCACATCAATTTTTGGCAACAATTGCCTAAATCAATCTTTTTGGCTAAAAGCCTTAAAATCAAGCATTTTGGCGGCAAACGCCCAATCAATCAATTTTCGGCAACAAATTGCCTAAACAAACACTTTTGGCTAAAAGCCTTCAAATCAACACATTTTGGCTAGAAGCCTTTAAATAACCAATCTTTTGGCAAACAAATTGCATAAATCACAAAACTCTTTGGCTAAAAGCCTTAATCCATTTTTGGCAAACAAATTGCCCAATCAACACTTCTTTTTGGCAACAATAAGCCCAATCAAACACTTCATTTTTGGCAAACAAATTGCCCAATCAACACTTCTTTTTGGCAACTATAAGCCCAATCAAACACTTCTTTTTGGCAACAATAAGCCCAATCAAACACTTCTTTTAGCAACAAACGCCTCAACAAATCAATCAATTCTTTGGCAAAATGCCTAAACAAAATGCACGAAGCATTCACACACTCATGCATAAAGCATACCCATTCAAAGCCCTTTTTAAAAAAGGCCTATCGAACTACGTTGACTTTGATCTTCCATTCAAACGGAAGTACGTAGGCACGTTTGGGATTTAACCCCGAGCGGCAAGTCGAAATCACTTAAAATTGGTCCAAATTACATTAATCACCTTGCAAAGCATTCACTCATGGTTAGTTTATCAACATGACATAGTCTCGGGATCCACCTCGAGTTCGTAGATTATGCCTTAGACATTGGGATAATTAATCTAATAATTAGGTTAATTAAAAATGGAGTCACTTAGGGTTTTTCCTAGTTTACCCTAAAATAATTAAACAAGGTGGCGACTCACACATTCACATGCATTTCTGCCTTTAGTCATATGCATCTCATGTATGGCATTTGGGGTAGGGGTTCACATTATCATATACTTCAAAAACAGGAGGTTGTTCTACATACAGTTCTTCATTTAGAAAACCATTTAGAAAAGCACTTTTCATATCCATTTGATACAACATGAAGTTTTTAAAACATGCAAATGCACAAAGCATTCTAATGGCCTCAAGTCTTGCAACTGGAGTAAAGGTCTCATCAAAATCGATACCTTCCTCTTGGTTGTACCCTTGAGACACTAACCTTGATCTATTTCTCACAACATTACCTTGTTCATCAAGCTTATTTCTAAACACCCATTTTATTCCAATAACAGAATCATTTTTAGGTCTAGAAACAAGTTTCCAAACTTTGTTTATCTCAAATTGATTTAGCTCTTCTTGCATAGTAAGAATCCAACTCTCATCATTTTGAGCATCTTCTAAATTTTTAGGTCTAATTGAGAAACGAAAGCAACATTACCAAAATATCTCTTATATTAAGCTCTAGTCATCATCCTTTCTGAAGGATTATCTATGATGTCCTCTTATGGATGATAATTGTGAAATCGCCATTCTTTTGGTAATTGAGAATCTTCATTTTCTGTTTCTAGCATTTGACTTTCAGTTGTGTTCTGATCTTCATGTTCATCTTCTGGTTCAGCCTGATTATCAACATTCTGCTCACTTTCTAGCTGTTCTAGTTGTTTTGAATGTTCATTCTGCTTTTCTTGTTTAGAATCTACAACATCATCATTTTCTAAAATTCTAGAAGTAGAGTCAGATTCATCAAACACAACATGAATAGATTCTTCTACGACTAGAGTTTTCTTATTAAACATCCTATATGCTTTACTATTACTAGATCCTTCATAAGATTTAGCATCGAATTTAGCAAGATGATTTTTCTTGTTATCTAGAATAAAGCATTTACACCCAAAAATATGAAAATAACTAATATTTGGTTTTCTACCTTTGTATAACTCATATGGAGTCTTTTTAAGTTTAGATCTTACCAAAGCCCTGTTTAGAATATAACAAGTAGTGTTAACGGCTTCTGCCCAGAAGTACTTTTGTAATTTCGAATCACTTAGCATGGTTCTGGCCATTTCTTAAAGTGTTCTACTCTTGCGTTCCACTACTCCATTTTGTTAAGGTGTTCTAGGTGCTGAGAAGTTATGGAAGATTCCTGATTCGTTGCAAAAAGCATCAAATTTCTGATTTTCAAATTCTCCTCCATGATCACTTCTAATTGCAGAGATATTGTATCCTTTCTCATTTTGTATTCTCTTGCAAAGATGAACAAACATGTCATATTACTCATCCTTATTTCTAAGGAAGAGTATCCAGGTAAATCTTGAATAGTCATCTACAACAATAAATACATAGAATTTTCCTCCAAGACTAAAAGGAGTAATAGGTCCGAATAAATCAAGGTGTAGTAATTGTCAAGGTCTAGAAGTAGAAACCATGCCCTTAGATTTGAAAGATGTTCTGGTTTGTTTGCCCAATTGACAAGCATCACAAATGTGATCTTTTTCAAATTTCAACTTTGGCAAACCTAGAACGAAATCTTTCTTTGACAGTTTAGAAATAAGGTGCATGCTTGCATGTCCAACTCTTCTATGCCATAACCAACTAGAATTATCAACAAAAACTAAGCATATGTCTAGGTTATGCATATTAGAGAGATCTACTAGGTATATATTCTCAAACCTTTTTCCAACAAATAAAGTTTTGTTATCATGCATGTTCTGAACTTCACAATAAGAGGGTTCAAAGATCACTCTTCTATTTTTATTAGAAATCTGACTCACACTTAGCAAGTTATAATGTAATCCTTCTACTAAGCATACATCTTTTATTCAAGGATTAGAACCTACCACACCAATACCAACAATTTTACCTTTTGCTTTGTCCCCAAAGCTTACTATACCTCCCTTTTTCTTTTCTAATCTGGTGAATTTCTTTCTGTCACCAGTCATATGCCTAGAGCAAGTGCTGTCCATATACCACATTTCTGTTTTCAGCTCACTCTTTAGGCACACCTGAAAAGATCAAGCAGATTTAGGTACCCAACTCATATTGGGTCCTGGAGGGTTAGTGGTAACAGGTGTATTCATCTTACTATGATTTTTCTTTTTATTGAGACTATCAGATTTCTGATGTTCTAAAGTCACAACATTAGAAACATCATTTTTCTTATTAGAAACATGACTCTGTTTAGAAATGCCATCATAGCTAAAACTTGTCTTTTCTTTAGAAAATGATTCTGAAATTGATTTTAGAATTCTAATCTCAGTTTTTAAAGATTCATTTTAAGAATTTAGATTCTTTCATTTTTCTTCAAAGTGTTTTAGATTTTTAGAAAATCTATTATTATAATTCTTAAGATCTTTGATCTCTATTATAAGATCTTTGCATGTAACTTCTTATTAAAAGCATCTTTTAAATGATTAGATTCTGTTTTTAACTTTCTGAAATCTTTCTTTAGAATTTTATGCTTTCTAACAAGCTTTTCAAGTTCATTGCAAAGGTTATTATAAGTATCTAAAAGATCATTTTTTGATTCAAGTTCAGAAATACTTACATTGCTTTCTTCACGCTTTTGGACCGTTGCATCTATTTCATCAACTTTCTGTGTTGAAGTCAGAGTGCTGATTTCCTTGGAGTCAGAATTGATAGTGGCCATCAGATAGATATTTGTAGTTTCTTCTTGGTCACTTTGACTTTCAGAATTAGAATCATCTGAATCACTCCAAGCGGCTACGAATGCCTGCTTCAGCTTTTCTTTCTTTGACTTCTTTTTCAGTTTAAGACAGTTAAGCTTGATATGTCCGGGCTTGTTGCATTCATAACAAACCAATTCAGAAGATTCTTTCTTAGGCAAGTTGCTATTTTAAGGTGGAAAGTTCTTTTTAATAAACTTTTTCTGTGGCCTTCCAGTCTTTTTATAGAACTTTTTAAATCTCTTAGCAACAAGTGCTAAATCATCACTATCAAGATCAGAAGACCTTTCTTCACTGGAAACTACTTTCAAAGCCAGTCCTTTCTTTTTCTTATCTTCCATAGTCAAAGAAGATTTCATTTCTTCTGAAATAAGAGCTCCTATAAGATAATCATAAGTAACTGGAGTCTCTTTGTAATTCATAACAGTTCCTATAGAATCCCATTTTTTAGGTAGAATTCTAAGGATTTTCTTAACAAGCTTATCTTCTGAAATTTCCTTTCCGAGAGTTCTCAAAGGATTTACTATATTGGTGAATCTAGAATTTAATTCAGCAATAGTTTCTCCTTCCTCATACTCAACATTTCATATTCTCTCCAAAGGATATTTATTCTGAATTTTTTCACTCTATTCGTACCATCATAGGTAACTCTAAGTTTTTCCCAAACTTCTGTTGCAAACTTACATCCAGACACTTTGTTATATTCTGTTGGATCTAAAGCACAATGAAGAATATTAATATCTTTTTCATTTATAGAAATATCATTCAAATCAACATCTGTATATTCTTCTTATGATTTTCTAATTCTGTCATTTTTTATAGTTTTCATAGGAATGCGAGGACCAGTAATGACGTTCCTCCAACAATTTATGTCCATTGATTTTATGAAATTTTCCATTCTGGTTTTCCAATAAGAGTAATTAGAACCATTGAACAAAGGAGGTCTAGAGACAGACTGACCTTCTAAAGAAGTAAGAGGAAGTGGGGCTGCCATGGGATCTTATCTCTTAAGCTATTAAGCTTTGGTAAGTCAAGAGCCAAAGCTCTGATACCAGATTGTGGGTCCCGTATGTGTATGGCACAACCCAAGAGGGGGTGAATTGGGTTTTAAAAAAAAATTTAACTTTAAAAACAAACTCAGAATTTTATAACAGCAGAAAAGTAATGCAATTGTGAGAATAAGTTATTGATTAGAACTTCCTCACAATGCCCTTATGTAGAAAATAGAAAGACTTTGCAAAGTACAGTTATTGATTAGAATTGCTTCACAATTTTTTATGCAATATCAAAACTACTTTATGAAGGAAAGCTATTATGTATAGAACTTCCTCATAAAGTTTAGATAAATATAAAAGACTATGTCAGAGACAGTTATTGAAATCTGAACTGCTTCACAAAGCTTCAATCAAGATTAGAAATCCAAGTAGTGAAATATCCTGAAAATAGAAGACAATTTAGAACTTGGTATATTCACTGAGCAGAAGTCCAGAGTTCTAATGTTCAGAAAAGATAAAGCTTGTTCCAGTTTAGAACATCAAAACCATTAACAACTTTTAGCATTTCAAAAATATAAACAGAAGTGCAAGTAAAATAATATCAAGCAGAAACTTTAGAAAGTAAAAAGATCAACACAGTGATTTATAGTGGTTCAGCACTAACTCGCCTACGTCCACTCCCCAAGACTCATCTTGAGATCCTCAGCTATGTTATCTCTTTTGAAGGGTAATAATACGAATCTGCCACCACTGGTCAATAAAGCTCAAGGAAGCATGGGGAACAACGTAGGAGATCCGTTGGTGCTTCCTAATGGACCGATTACACGAAGTCGTGCCAAGCGATATGGGGCAGCCATGTCCTTATATGTTTAAGTCCAAATAACACAAGAGCTTCATGGTGTGGCATTTAACAAGTGTTGTGAGGAACTTGAAGGCATTCCTAGGCTTCTTACAATGTTGGAGGCATATGCTGATGGTGTGGCATGCCCGTGCTGGGTAGCACACCCTAGGGGTGCTAGAGTTTGCCTCTTGTAGCATGGGGGTGCTAGGTAGCACGCCCAGGGCGTGCTAGACACTGACTTGGACGTGTTTTATCATTTTGTGCTTTATTTGGCTTAGCCTCTTTGTTATTTTTGTATGGGCCTTTTGTTTATTTCATAAAGTTAGCCCATTATGTTTAGGTTTTAGTATAAATATTCTCATCTTCTTTGTAAACAAACAACTTTGATCAAATTGAATTACAGAAATTTTCAAGCTTTGCTTATCTTCCTAGCTTAGAGTGATAGTGAGAGATTGCTTCCTCTAATTGCATTAAGAATTCTAGATAGACTTATCAACTCATTTGCGGCGTTTATCTGATTCTTACTTCTCAATTATTGGTGTTCCCGTTTCTTTATAAGCGAGGGGTGCCATAGAGGCAAACTTCATCTTGATCTTTGATCCAATCCATCCGATTAGGGGTTCTAGGAATCCATTTCCTACGAGTTCCACATCATTTGGTATCAGAGCCAAATCAAAGGTTTGAGGTAAGTTCTGGTATCTTAGATTTTAGGATTTGAATTTTCATGTTCTTGAATTCTCCTTAGTTTGAATTCTTCATCTTCATCTTGATTTTTCTTTTGTGTTTGCTTGGTGTTCTTGACAAAAAAAAAAAAAAAGAGAAAATCTAGAAATTTGAGACCTTTGGATTGCCTAAAAGAGAAGAAAAAAAACAAAAAAAAAAAAAAAGAAAAGACCTTAGATTTGCCTACTCATTAAAAAAAAAAAAAAGAGATTAAATTGCTATCATTATTGAAGAGTTATACTTATTTAACACTTTGTGGGACTGTTTAGGACACAAACCATATACTTATCCCTTGTTAAGGCCTTACCCTACCTAAATTGGGTTACATTTGTGGGTTAAGTGAGGCTATAAGTCAGCACACCCGTGCTTCTATTTAGCACGCCCGTGCTAGGCTCTGACTCTCGAGGTTGGACCTAACCACACAAGCACGCCCATGCTTCCATCTAGCATGCCCGTGCTAGCCCCTGACCTTTAAAAAAAAAAAAAAAAAAATTCGGGTTTTCTTTGTTTGCTTGCTTTGTTTGGGTAGTAATACATAGGTCCATATTTATTTTGCTTTGTGGTGAACTAAATTCATCTGTTATATCCAGAATTCGTCTTTCTTTGATTGTAGTTTTTTATTCTTGCTTTGTGCTTCCTTTGCTTCTTTTATGTTGTTAGGGTGTATTTGCTTGTTTACTACACTCTAATTGATAATTAAGTAGTACATCATTCTTGTTCTTGTGCTACCATTCGTCTTTTGTTTGAGTTTTTTTTCTTTCTAGAAATTGAGCTTGCTTTCCTTGTTAAGATTTTATTTCCTTGAGTTTAAACGTACTTTGAGATTGGTTGGTTGGCCTGGAATTCTGAAGTACAATTGGAGGATTTGCAAAGAGTGGTAAGGACTGTAAACACGTGAGGTAGTGTTTTCTTCACTTTAACCTTACTTCTTTTGTGATTACTTCTTTGAGTACTAACCATGAATACAGGAAAGTCTGGAGAAACTAGTGGGGAAGGAAGTCAAATTCAAGATCCCCAACTGAAGCTCTATATGGAATCAATTCAAGGGCAGTTTCGAAACTACAACAGTTTCCTCCAAGATATGAGAGAGGAGTTGTAGGAGATTAAAGCAGCCCAAAGTTCAAATACAATAAGAGCTCGTACAACTAATACTCCAGCAACTAGATTTCAAACTCCTGAAGATGAGGAGACCGATAATCCTGAAGTTGGTGCAGTTGATGGTGACTTGGGATCCATCAAAATGAAGATTTCGAAGTTCTATGGAAACAATAATGCAGAAGAGTACCTTGAGTGGGAAAGGAAGGTTGAGGAAATCTTCGAGTGCCATAATTACTCGGAGGAGAAGAAGTATCACCTTGCAGCTGTTGAATTCAAGGGGTATGTAATGTTCTGGTGGGTGTGAACCCCTTCCCCAAATATCAAGCATACAAATGCATGTGACTAAGGAAGAAATGCACTTGAGTGTGCGTGTGAGTCGCCACCTTGTTTAATTATTTTAGGGAAAACTAGGAAAAACCCTAAGTGCTCCAATTTTAATTAACCTAATTACTAGATTAATTAACCCAAAGTTTAAGGCATGGTCTACGAATCCGAGGTGGATCCCGAGACTATGTCATGCTGATGAACTAACCTATGAATGAATGTTTTGCAAGGTAATTGGACCAAATGGAATGTTTTGATGATTTCGACTTGCCGCCCGGGGTGAAATCTCGAACGTGCCTACATACTTCCGTTTGAATGGAAGATCAAAGTCAACGTAGTTCGATAGGCCTTCTTTGAAGGGCTTTGAAGGGAATGCTTTATGCATGAGTGTGTGTATGCTTTGTGCATTTTGTTTAGGCATTTGATGCCAAAAACGTTGATTTTAAGGCATTTGATGCCAAAATGTTGATTTTAAGGCATTTGATGCCAAAAATGTTGATTTTAATGGCTTTTAGCCAAATAGATTGATTTAGGCAATTATTGCCAAAAATTGATTTGATTTAGGCGATTGTCGCCAAAATTGATTATTTTGAGGCTTTTAGCCAAAATAAGTTAATTTAGGCAATTTATTGCCTAAAATTGATGATTGGGCGATTGTCGCCAAAATTGATGGCTTTAAGGCAATTTATTTGCCAAAAGCAATTGTTTGAAGGCTTTTAGCCAAAATTGTGATTTAAGCGGTTTGTCGCTAAAAAAAAAAAGGATTAATCTACTTATAGGCAATTTATTTGCCAAAAGTGATTAATTGATTTGCAATGTAGGCAATTTATTGCCAAGAAAACGTGTTTAATTAAAGCTTTTAATTAATTAATTGGACTTAAGCCGGATTTGTTCGAAATAAAGGCCATTATACCATAGCCATTAATTAACTAGGTATTTTAAGCCATTATTGTCGGATTTAGGCTTTAATACCACGATTATTGATTAACCGGACATTAACCTAAATTTATTTATTGAGGCAGTTTATTTGCCTAACGATGATATGAATGCATTTATGCAGTTGTAGAATTAGGAGGAGTAGAAGAGAAACATGCATGAAGTGCTAAAATTAAATAGGCAGAGTTTAGTTTATGTACCTGATTTAATCGACGGTCACTTCTTAACTCCAGGTTAAGCTCCTCATTAAGGGAATATTAATTAAATTTAATTTTAGTGACTACTTAACAAAGCAAGAAAAGTAATAAGACTAAAACTAAAAATGCAGAAAAGCAGTAAAGAATCGCAAAGAGCGTAAGGGAGAAGGAGCGTCCGTCAACACAGACTGAGTCAGGAAAACAGAAGGCCCGGAGGCTGCTTTTATAGGGAAAATCGGACTGTTTCGGCGGCCGGGCCACCGGGCTCGGCGGCTTAGCCGCCGGTGGTCGGCGGCCGAAGGCCAGCGGCTGGGCCGCCGTGCCTGGTGGTTTTGCTAATTCTCGCTCCGGAGGCTTTTCCGGGAGCTCCGGACCTCCGAAAAATATTCCGGGACCAGTTCCACGATCCTCGGGATGTCCCGGACATTTCAAGTACCATATTGGCATACTTTCGGTGAACTTCCAAAATGGCCTTTGGTCCGGTCGGACTGTTTGCAGTCTGGAAAAATTGGCTCTTTGAGCCTCAAAATTTGGGTATTCACAGTTGCCCCCCATCGGCAACCATAAGAAAGATTTATGGGTGTCGGTGGTTGTCTGAAACACAAATTTTGGAGATGAAAATCGGACGCGTCCAGAAGCCCCCCCTTTTGGCTATTTGTTTATAAATAGCTTGAAATTCACCATTTCCATCATTCTAAACTCTCCACAACCAAGAGTCTCTCAAATTCTCTCAACTTCCTTACCATGACTTCTCCAAGCTACGGTAGCGATGAGGATTTCCTCGGGTCTCTGGGGATTTCTCTCGACGAGGCCGATCTCATGGCAGACGCTGACACCCACGCCTCCATGACCGGCATCTTCGCCCAGGTACGCTCTCTCTCACTTTTGTTTGTATATTATTTATTGTTTGGGCCTTAGGCCAAATTGTGAATTTTTGGGCCTTAGGCCAAATTGTGAATTTTTGGGCCTTAGGCCAAATTGCGAATTTTGGGCCTTAGGCCAAATTGTGATTTTTTGAAATTTTCCTGTGCTTACCTTTTATTAGTATGCATGCTAGGGTGGAACTAAGATATTACCCTTAGTAAGGAACCGAGGAGTAACTCTTAGGTTGTTTTACCTTTTAGAACTCCCGTATTAAATTGGATGTGGGTGAGAGCTCTGTGGCTGGAGTTCCGCTTGAAATATTTGATCAAAACAACCCGGTTGGCGCGATTATCTGTCCATCTTATCTGGGCTATCTGAGACATTTTGACATGGGTCGGAGTAACTACAAGGAGTTATTGTGTGCTTTGGCTGAGAGGTGGTGGGACACCACCAATACCTTCCACTTTTCTTGGGGCGAATTAACAATGACCCCTGCAGACTTTTCTGTGATCTCCGGGATCCCTTTCGGCATTCGACCAATCGAGCTATATGATGACTGGAGGATTGATATCTCCCCCGACCGGATGGTAGAGCTGATTGGGATAGACCTGCCTCGGACTGTCGAGCCAGGCTCTGCTACCCCTGCTTTGAGCATTTCCAGGCGCTGGTTATCCCTCCAGGCCCCTGGCATTTATGCTAGATACGGGCGGGGAGAGCTGACGGCTACTCAGGTGGCCCGATTCACTTTGTTGCTGTTGTTCGCTTCGACCTTCTGGTCTAACAGGAAAGAGAAGTTTAACCCTTCTATCTTGAAGAGTTTGGAGAATTTGGCCCATTTAGAGGAGTATGATTGGGCCGGTGCTATTCTGAGCTGCATGTATGACGATATGTGTGATTTGAGTCGAGGCCACGGCAAGCTTAGAGGGACCTACTACTTCTAGGAGGTAATGTAAAGAACATTCTCTCCCTTTCTGTGCCCCCCCCCCCCCCTTTTTTTTTCACTGATTCTTTTTTTCGTTCTACAGACTTGGGCATTCGAGTACTTTCCTTACACTTGCCCAGAGTTGCTCCAAACTGATCCCGGATCAGGACTGGCGCCTTCAGCTTGGAGATGGTACAAATCAAACCTTCATCCCGTCCGGCGCAAGAAGTCGCTGAAGGAGCTGAGAGCCTTTTTTGATACGTGCCCGCTGGAGCAGGTATGTGCTTAGTGATTCTTAGATATGTTAAATAAAAAGGATTTACTAACATATTTGCATCTTTTATAGGCCGAAGTGGGGCCGATGACTGGCCGTCTATAAGGTTGGATTCAGGCTGATCCTGATTTCCAGCGGTCAGATGCCTTGTTTCAGCGGAGGGTGGTCCTGTCACACCCCATCCTTCGGCGATATTACTTGGGCGAGAGAGTGGACATTCAGATAAGAGGCTGTCATTCTATCCCTTATTCTCCTCCTGAGGACATGAGAGCGGGTAAGCAAATGATGCTCACTGCGACTCATACTGAGGGTATTCCACATGTGGAGCTCATCCTGGGGGGAGATTATGACGAGTTCTGCGGAATCTTTTTGATGCCGCCCATTGGATCTCGGCTTGATAATTTCCAGAGGCCGGCTCCTTCTCAGCCGCTCGGCACCCGTTCTTCTCGGGCTTCGGGTCCCTCGACTAGGACTCCAAGGAGGAGGCCCACGACCGATCCCACTTCTTCCACCCCGGTTGAGAGGCCATCGCAGGCCGGGCCTAGCCGGTTGGCAGGTCCTTCTAGGGCTCCCCAGGCTATTTTGGAGGCTACCGGGTCGCTTTACCCAGACCTGGCCAGTCTACGTCTTCCATACAGTATTTCTTACTTTATTCCTGACAGCCCTCCAGCTTTTCGAGAGGTCTCCCTGGAGGGCGTGGATCACACGGTTCTTCCTTCCGAGGACATCACTGAGGTAAACCTGACACATCTCTCACAAAAAGGATTCATAGGAGATATTGACTTGTATTTTTCTTTGTATGATTTCCAGGTTCCTGTCGGATTGGTCAACCAGATGATGGAGCTATTTCTCGGGATGCAGCAAGAACTAGCTGCGGCCTGGACTCAGATAGCCTTTGATGATCAGAGGAGTAGGAGGCCCCGCCGCTGATAGATGCTAGATTTCCCTGCTTTCCTTTGTTTTTCTTTTGCTGTATTTTCTGTACTGAAACTTGGCTGCGTTTTTGAACTTTGGCTATATTTCTGTACTGAACTTTATTTGTACCTGCACTTGATTAGTACTGAAAAAATATGTATGCATGATTATGAAATAGGAAAGAAAAAAAAAAGGATTTTGCTTTACTCTAAAACAAAACATTTCTCTTTCTTTTTTTTTTTTTTTTACTGAAAAAGACACACATTTTTTTTCTTTGAGCTGGAAATTTTATCTCAGGTATATACATCAAAATAAATTTTTTTTTTTTTGGTGGTGGCCGGCTCCGGCAGCCGCGCCGCCGGCTCCAGCGGCTGGGCCGCCTGCGGGCGCGCCTTTCCTCTATTTAAGCTGCTTTTCCTATTTTTTTTTCATTCACTCCTTTTTTTTTTCCAAGCCACCAAAAATCTGGTCAGTTTCTTCTCTCTTTTTCTTCCTTATTTTTTTATTTATTATTTTTTTTTATTATTATTTTTAATAACAATAAATAATAAATAAAATAAATAAAAGGACATGAATCCCTTCTACAACCATAGCATGCACAGCTGGACTAGGAGTCTCTCCAAAGTTGAAAAGATCAATTTGGGGAGGTACGGTCTTTCTCCCGTTATTACCCTTAGGGGTGTAGTAATTGATTGGGATTTTTTACCGGCCTGTATTAGAATTTGGGACCGGAAGCCCACGTTTTCCGGTTTGGGGCCATGATGGAGGAGATGTGCCCTCTTTTTGAGGAGTTTTGTGCTATCATAGGGTGTGACCCCAATGCCCCTTTGGTCAAGCATGAGGTGAAAATTGGGTATGTTAGGTCTTTTGAAAACCTGTTTCAGTTTAGCTGACCACAAGCTAGGGCTATGATCGTTGAAGACCAGAAGGCAGTTCTATTGCCCCTAATTGACGAATTTTCAGAGGCTTGCCCAGACGACCCAGATCGAATGAGGCTGAGAATGCGGGCCTTGGTTTTTTGTTTATTGGCTGGCTTCTTATTTAACCAGGATCCAGGCTTTGGGGACTTACGCCTCTGCCCCATGGTTCGAAAAATGGAGGATATGGGTTGTATTGGCGGCATTGTGCTGGTAGAAACCATTAGGAGCCTTGACAAGGCTGCTTTAGGGTTCGACGATTGGACAGTTTCTCCCATTATTCTCCAGGTATTTCTCCTTATTATCTCTCCTCATTTTTTCTTTCTTTTTAAATCATTCCCTTGTAATAGAAAGGATCCATTACTCAGGTTTGGTTGAAGGACCACCTTCAAGTGGTTACTGCTCCTACCTCCTTTCCTTATAACCCTTCTCAGTATCGCATGCGGAGGATCTTAAAATCTCACATCCTTCTACTGACGCATGGACTTCATGGTTGATTGAGTTGGGCCCAAATGAGATACTGTGGTTCATCTCCTGGTACAACGTCACCCGCTTTATCCAGGTTAGCTTCCGTCATACTTGGGTTTACCTTCTGGGCTTCGCACATTGTACTTGGTACTGCGCTTCACGCGTTTTGAGGCAAATGGGGATAGATCAGACTGTTCCAATTATGGATGACATTTCAGCTGATTCAGCTATTACCCCGGGTGTTACCCGAGCCGTCCTTAGGGCTTGGGTCAGAGATCATCATATGGTTAGGTCCTTGCCTAATCCTGCCAGTATTCAGACTTCCCCTGAGTATCGAACCTGGTTCATTATTGCTGTCTGGCCGATTGAGAGACCAAGGAGGACCGCACTGCTGAGTGTACTCGAAGGTTGGGTTCAAGCTAACGAGGTTGGGACTAGTGAGGAGATTGTGCTGGCTCCTCGGACAGGCGGGATGGGACAGAGTTCAACAGCTAGGGATGACTCGGAGGATGTTGCTCCACGGAGGAGACGGGACACCTAGGCTCCTATAAGCTTTTGAATTTTTATTGTCTTTTGACTTTTGTTTTGGCTTTGGATTTTGGATGTAGTTTTGCCTTTTTGTTTTTTTATTTGGGACTTTGACTTAGACTTTATTATTCATTGGACTCTCTCTTTTTTTTTTTTTTTTGCTTGATTTGAACTGCTTGCTTTTCATGCATGTCATTTGTCTTTTAAACTTTCCAAGCATCCTCCAACTTTATTTATTTATTTAAGCTCTAATTTTTGCCTAAGCCGCCCTTTCGGTTTTCAACTTAGCGAGCTACCCATTTTTGCCTAAGCTGCCCTTTTTGGGTTTTCAACTTAGCGGGCCCCGACTTTTGCCTAAGCCGCCCTTTCGGGTTTTCGACTTAGCGGGTTTTTCTTTTTTTTCTTTCTTTCTTCCTCTTTTTTTTATTTGGCAAAGAAGAATGACATAAATTGTTTATTAGTGTTTAGACCGCGCCCAAAGAGGGCTGCCTACATATCTCCGATACATAATTTCTTTTTTCGAAGAGAATCAGGTCTAATGTAGTTCAATTTTACATTATGCAATGAATTACAATTACACAAAATATCTTTTTAACTGATCTAAATTACATGGATTTGTGAATTCCAAACCATCCAAGTCAGTCAAAATGACAGCTCTGCCAGATAATATCTTCTTCAACACATAGGGTCCAGCCCAATGAGGATGAAACTTCCCACGCGGGTCTACAATTAGCTGTCTAATTTCCTTCAGGACCAAACAACCTTCTTCCAGCTTCCGGTCTTTGACCTTCTTATTAAAATGCCGCGCCATTCTTCTTTGATAAACTTGAGTTTGGTGGATTGCCCGCAATCGCTTTTCATCTATACCCAAGAGTTGCAAATGATAATTCTCAGCCCAATCTGCTTCGCTGATTTGGCTTTCCCGGATGATTCTCGCCGACTGAACTTCCAGCTCAATAGGCAATACTGCCTCCATACCATATACTAAGGAATACGGGGTTGCCCTAGTAGGCGTTCTGATTGAAGTCCTGTATCCCCACAAGGCATTTGGCAATTGTTTGTGCCAAGCTCTATGCTTCTGAACTGTCTTCTGCAAAATGACTTTTATGGCCTTGTTTGCAGCCTCTACGGCCCCATTTGTTTGCGGACGATAGGGTGAAGACTTGTGATGCTGAATCTTCTTTTGCTTCAGTAGGTCCAAAAATTCACTTTGAAAGTGAGACCCGTTATCAGTAATGATCTCGAATGGTGTTCCATACCGACAAAGGATGTTAGTACGAACGAACTGTGCCGCCTTCTTGGCATTCAAGACCGAATAGGAGGCTGCCTCAATCCACTTGGTGAAATAATCAACAGCAACCAGGATGAACTGATGGCCATTGGAAGCCTTTGGATGGATCTTTCCGATCACGTCTATGCCCCAAGTTGCGAAAGGCCATGGTGAAGTAATGGGATTTAGACTGACCGGAGGCTGTCTTTGCAGCTTAGCAAAAATCTGACACTCATGGCACTTCTGCGCGTGCCTCACGCAATCTACATTCATGGTCGACCAGTAATAACCCAGGTTCTTAATTTTTCGAGCCAAGGCTATCTCGTGCATGTGCGGACCAGACTCTCCATTGTGTAAGGAATCCATGATGCTTTGAGCTTCTTCCTCGTCAACGCACCTTAGGTGCAGGCCATTCCAACTCCTTTTATACAGAGCTCCCCCAGTAAGGAAATATCCAGATGCTAACTGTCTCAATGTCCGTTGATCAGTCTTGTTGGATCCCTCCGAGTAGGCTTCATTCTGAAGATAATTCTGTATATCCCAAAACCACGACTTGTCATCGACTAGATTCATGACATGTGCTGGCTGTTTCTGTAGCCGAACCGTCAGAGGTCGAATGACTTGATCTCCCCCTACATTAACCATGGAGGCCAAAGTAGTCAAGGCATCTGCAAACTGATTTTTGGCGCGCGGCAGGTAGTGGAAAGATAATTCCTCAAACTGCTGAGCTAATTCATCCAAGCGTCATAGGTAAGGAACCAACTACTCTTCCTTAATTTTCCATTTCCTTAGAGCTTGAGAGACTATCAGGTTGGAATCTCCAAAAACCCTAAGGATTTTTATTTCTTTTTCTAGGGCCGCTTCTAACCCCTTGATGCCAGCTTCATACTCGGCTTCGTTGTTGGTACAGTCGAAATCTAGTTTGACTGCGATTGGGACGTATTCTCCACAAGGAGTTTTGAATACGACTCCAACCCCGTTTCCATGGTAGTTTGAAGCTCCATCGAAGTACATCTCCCAGACTTCACTTTCCAAGCTGAACAAGTCTTCATCAGGAAATTCTACCTCCGGCATTTGGTCTTCGACCGGCAATTCTGCTAATTGATCAGCCAAGGCTCCGCCTTTCAATGCCTTCCGTTGTACAAATTTTAAGTCATAGGCTGCGAGCACCGACATCCACTTAGCCATCTTAAAGTCAAGAACCGGCCTCTCCATAAGGAATTTCAAGGGGTTCGATTCGGAAATGACATAGGTGGTGTAAGACGAGAGGTAGTGCTGCAGCTTTGTACAGGCCCAAACTAGAGCCAGACACAACTTCTCTATCTTATTGTATTTTAGCTCATATTCCAGCATCCTCTTGCTAAGGTAATACACGGCATTTTCTACCCTTTTATCTTTCGCTTGTTGAGCTAACATTGTACCCATCGCTTCTTCTGTCACTGATAGGTATAATAACAAAGGCTTTCCTAGCCTTGGTGGCTGTAAAACTGGCGGGGATAGCAGATATTGCTTGACTTGGTCAAAAGCTTTCTGACAATCCTCATTCCATTTGACTAAAATCCGACAATATTGGCCTAAAAAGACCTAGTTAATCAATAACTATGGTTAATTGCCTTTATTTCGAACAGCTTGGCTTAGGTCCAATTAATCAATAATTGTGGCTAAAAAGCCTTAATCAATCACGTTTTGGCAACAAATTGCCTACAATTAAATCAACCACATTTTGGCAACAAATTGCCCACGGTTCAATCAATTTTGGCAAACAAATTGCCTATGAATTAGATTAACCACCTTTTAGCGACAAATCGCTTAAATCACAATTTTGGGCTAAAAACCTTCAAACAATTGCTTTTTGGCAAATAAAATTCCTTAAGTCAATCAATTTTGGCGACAAACGCCCAATCAATCATTTTGGCAATCAAATTGCCTAAATCACTTTTTTTTTTTGGCTAAAAGCCTTAAAATCAATCATTTTGGCGACAATCGCCTAAAATCAATCATTTTGGCAATCAAATTGCCTAAATCACCCTTTTTGGCTAAAAGCCTTAAAATCAATCGTTTTGGCGATAATCGCCTAAAATCAATCATTTTGGCAATCAAATTGCCCAACCAACATTTTGGCAACAAATGCCAAAAAAACAATCAATCTTTGGCAAAATGCCTAAACAAAATGCACAAAGCATACACACACTCATGCATAAAGCATCCCCATTCAAAGCCCTTCAAAGAAGGCCTATCGAACTACGTTGACTTTGATCTTCCATTCAAATGGAAGTACGTAGGCACGTTTGGGATTTAACCCCGAGCGGCAAGTCGCAATCACTTAAAATTGGTCCAAATTACATTAATCACCCTTCAAAGCATTCATTCATGGTTAGTTCATCAGCATGACATAGTCTCGGGATCCATCTCGGGTTTGCACACCATGCCTTAACCATTGGGTAATTAATCTAGTAATTAGGTTAATTAAAATCAGAGTCAACTTAGGGTTTTTTCCTAGTTTACCCTAAAATAATTAAACAAGGTGGCGACTCACACATCACGTGCATTTCTTCCTTAGTCATATGCATTCACATTGCATTGATATTATTTGGGGAGGGGTTCACAGTTTGGCGACTCTGCTGGGGACATATGTAATCTTTTTGCATATAGTGGACTACAATTGTTGTGTAAAACTAACCTGCCCCTCTTTAGGGCATTATGTTACTATGCTTTTGTTTTGCAGGGTACCTAAGCACAAATTGAGTATTCTTTCTTTAAGAATACTTAATAAGGAAAATTTGAACTTGATTGACAGATTTAATTAAAACATTTAAATTTGTTGATTTATGTGCACGATTGAGAATCTTTTTCTCCATTGCATAAAAAATGAATTTCAAATGAATTTCTTCTCTCTCTGCTCAAACTTCTGAGTTTGGATAGCAAGTAGCGCTGATCGGCAGGTCTCGTTGATTATGTCGACGGACAGCCAAAGCGTCCTCCCTGTTGCCGCAAACCATCCCTAATCCTTTTGGGGGTAGCCCATGAGTATGCGTACTGTTGGACCCACGCGAAACTCTTTGTTTCACATGTGGTTAGGTATATCCATGCTCAAGGCTCAAGGGTCCCTTATAAGCCGATTCTCTATTTGAGTCATAGCCTATAGAACATATCCTTTAGGACTGTATGCACCCAATGATGTGAATCATTTCATTAAAACAGATTATGTTGTGATGTTGTGCGCATTCACGCATTCATCCCCATACTTCACGAAAAAAAACATTCCGTTTCAGACCAAAAAAATTACATTTTGGTCCCTGAGACCTAAAAATTACATTTTGGTCCCTAAGACCTGGAAAATTACATTTTGGTCCTTAGACCAAAAAATTCACATTTTGGCCACTAAGGCCCAAAAATTCACATTTGGCCACAGAGGCCCAAAAATTCACAATTTGGCCCATAAGGCCCAAAAATTCACATTTTGGCCACTAAGGCCCAAAAATTCACATTTGGCCACAGAGGCCCAAAAATTCACAATTTGGCCCATAAGGCCCAAAAATTCCCAATTTGGCCCTAAGGCCCGAAAGTTCCCAATTTGGCCCTTAAGGCCCAAAAATCCACAATTTGGCCCCTAAGGCCCAAAAAAAATTCACATTTTGGCCCCTAAGGACCAAAAAATTTTTTCTCTTTGAGAACTTAAGGCCTTTCGAAAAGTCGAGGTGTCCAACCCTACCTCACACTACCTCACATACCCCATGAAAACACCTTATATAGGATAGTCTAATCATTTTGACTATGTCCTTTCACAGGTACCCCTCCAAAGACCACCTACACCCGAAACACCGACTGAGCTCTCACCCACGAGTCCAACAACTCCGACTGCACCAATGGCATCACTGTCTGACATTCAAAACCTCATGGAACAACTAGAAGCCAGAATGGAGGCTAGAATGAATGAGGCATTGGCTGCCCAGAGAACCGCCCTATTAGCTGAACTAAGTGGTGGAAATGGAAATGGGGCTTCCGCTGGGGGAAGTGGACCTACTGCCTCCAACCAAGGACCTGGTGCTGAACCGACAAACCCTGCCCTGGATGACATGCCTTCCAAAACTGCTTCTGAGCTGGAAGCTCAGAGAATGAGAAAAAAACTAGAACTGCTGGAAAGGTCTGTTACTGCTCTTAAGACGCACAAGGAAGTGGTGGACATGGACTCCTTGTCCTTATTCCCCGAGGCAAGAATGCCAACCAAGTTCAAAATGCCCAACATGGACAAGTTTGATGGAACCACTTGTCCCAAAATGCACCTGGAAAATGTATGTGGGTGCCCTCAACCCATTTGGCCTGAACAGTGAGCTCCTTGCTCAGTTGTTTTAGCAATCTTTGACTGGTGCTGCATTAAGATGGTTTGTAAGCTTGGATCGTTCCAAAATGAAGAATTGGGAGGACATATGCAATGCTTTCAACATGCAGTACCATTATAATATCGAAGTGGATGTTACCCGGAGGGAGCTGGAAACCACTAAACAAAAGAACAATGAGCCCTTCTCCTCGTTCCTTTCGAGGTGGAGAACCAAAGCTGCTCAAATGATCAACCGACCCTCTGAACAGGAACAAGTTGACATAATAATCAAGAATTTATTGCCTATCTACCAGTCACAGCTTCAAACACAGTACCTGCCTACGTTCCAATCGCTCATTGCGACTGCAACTAAGGTGGAAGACTTAATCTAGTTGGGTCAACTCAAAGAAGACTCATACAAGAAGCAGAATCATGTTGGACTTTGAAAAACCGTCTACAAGACCTGGTTGACAATGGGTCCATCATCCCCAAGAGCAAGCTGAACATCAACCAATCCCTTGCCTAACCATGGGATTAATGCAAAAAAAAAATTGCTGAACAAGAATCGTTCGATCCTTTCGAACTTTTCTTAGAAATGAATGAAGTTTGTGCCCGAGAAGGTTGAGATCAAATCTCTAAAAAGAACAAAGGAATTGTTCAAGACCAACAACAACCTGTCTGATCGATTTAAGCATCGAGAAGAACAAAGTCACTATAGTCAATCCAATCCTAGTCCATCACAGTCCACCTAGAGTTTATCTTTTAGGGTCTAGTTTTTCTTTTCATTTTCATTTCCATTCAAGTTTTCATTCAATTCAAATTTGTAAATCTAAGTGTCTTTTGTACACAAATTTTGTCTTATCAATAAAAAGGGATCAGTTTACGTTCCAATCATGTTTATACTCTTTCCCTATCCTTTCCTGTGAAAGCAAAAAAATCGAAAAAATAATAAAAAATTGAAAAAAAATGATGACAAAAAAATAATAAAAATTGGCAAAGAAAAATGCATTCATCCTTTCATTTGCTCTGCATCAACCAAAGCTGGGGGCATCCTAAGAAGCACCATCAAAGGGGAAATTTTGAAGGGTAATCATGGAAAGGATCCAGCAAAGGGTACGCAAGACTTCAAACAGTATTGAGGCAAAGCCGATTGAAGGGGTTAGGGCCAGAATGGTTTCTCCGAAAACCCAAGAATGGAAGATGCTCCGACAGAGAGGTGTCTGAATTTTGAGCTTAAAAGCGACAGAATAAAGAAGTTATGTTTGGAATTGGGTTGGGTCTGCACGAAGTCGCAATGCTATCCATACACTACTCAAGTCATCTCAGGATCAAGTTGCCTTGAAATTCTTTATGGAGAGGCTGCTTCTAAGCAAGCAAAAGAAAAAATGGGTCAAAAGGAATTTCTGCACAAAAGCTACAGGAAATCGAGTTGTCAAAAACGGGTCAACTGTAAGCTCTCCGTTAAATTCAAGCCCATCAAGGGTAGATGACAAATCATTTCAGCCATAAGTATAAAGACCAAGCGGCTGCTCACATTTTGAAAAAGCAAGTTAAAAGAAGCAGTCCTTTCCACGAATTGGATGACAACAGACACCTTGAAAATCAAGCGCCAAGCATGGCACAAGTACAAGTGTCCTTATAAACAAGGATCATTTCTCAAAACCAGGAAAAGGAAGAGTCTCCTCAAAATTCCTTATGGAGAGGAGAACCATTGAGGAAATAAGTTTCAAATTCAGAGGAAGATAAAGTTCAAGAAAAGGAATCAAATTAACCTCAAGAATTCAAACATGGCGAAGCCACAAACTCAAAGCATAAAAGCTTCTTCAACACTCAAGCCACTCAAGTTACCACCACAATGTGGGTATTCAAAACTCTTTGTAATGAATACAAGTCATATTTCAGTCAACCAGTAGTAAAACCACTACAACAACAAAGTCAGATTCGCCTAGGGTCATCAATATCATACGAGCTCGAGTCAATAAGTTGATTCAACATCATCAAGTCGGGAAGGAATCCCGCAAAGACATCAAGCCGGGAAGGAATCCCGCGAAGAAATCAAGACAGAAATAAATTCTGCATCAACATCAAGTCGGGAAGGAATCCCGCAAAGACATCAAGCCGGGAAGGAATCCCGCGAAGAAATCAAGACAGAAATAAATTCTACATCAACATCAAGTCGGGAAGGAATCCCGCAAAGACATCAAGCCGGGAAGGAATCCCGCGAAGAAATCAAGACAGAAATGAATTCTGCATCAACATCAGGTCGGGAAGGAATCCCGCAAAGACATCAAGCCGGGAAGGAATCCCGCGAAGAAATCAAGACAGAAATGAATTCTGCATCAACATCAAGCCGGGAAGGAATCCCGCAAAGACATCAAGCCGGGAAGGAATCCCGCGAAGAAATCAAGCCAGAAATGAATTCTGCATCAACATCAAGTCGGGAAAGAATCCCGCAAAGACATCCAGTCAGGAAGGAATCCCGCTAAGACATCAAGCCGGGAAGAAATCTCGCGAAGAAATCAAGCCGGGAAGAAATCCCGCGAAGAAACCCAGTCGGGAAGGAATCCCAAAGAAATCAAATCGGAAATGAATTCCATAATCAGCATTAAGTCAGAATTGAATTTTGCCCCAACGGCAAGTTGGAAATAAATTCCGCACCAAGACGGAAAGGAATTCCGCACTTACATCAAGACAGAAATGAATTCCGCACCAGCCGAGCACGAAGTTTGCATCCCGGAAGGAGCTACGAAAGACCTGATTCTCCCCATCCCCCGAAGAGTTCTTGGAGATATGTAGGCAGCCGCAAAGGCGCGGTCACAAACATAAGTTTGCATCATAAATAGCATTTTCTCTTTGCCAATAAAAAAAATAATAAAAAAAAAGAGAAAAACCCGCTAAGTCGAAAACCCGAAAAGGGCGGCTTAGGCAAAAATGGGTAGCCCGCTAGGCTGAAAACCTGAAAGGGCGGTCTAGGCAAAAGTTAAGGCAAAGACCCTGCTAGAGTCGAAAACCCGAAAGGGCGGCTACTAGGCAAAAGTTAAGGTAAAAAAAAAAAAAAAAAAAAAAAAAACAAACAAACAAACAAACAAACAAACAAAAAGTGCTTTCATAGGTCTCCTTGGGAGTATATCAATCATTTTTTTAAGAATCACTGAGTTCCTTACAAGAAAATTTTGAGTCTCTAAATCGAGTCTCCAATGAGTCTCTAAAATCAAGTCTCCCTCACTAGTGGTCATTCCACAACGAGTCACAAAAATCGAGTCATTCTCAAAAGTTAGTTTTGAAAGCGTCACTCTTTGAGTCATTCCTCAAAAAAAAAAAAAAGAGAGAGAGGAAAATGTCAATTCAATCCCTGGGGTTTCCAAAACAACCTTAAAAAATGTCAAACATAATCGTTGAAGAGGTAATTCTTTAATACCTCGTCTCCACTCGGACCATCGTTTCTTCGATCCTTTCAGACGAGCGATGTCATCCACATTGTCCGTTTCCTCGAGTCATATAAGTGGCCTTATTCTCTTTGATTCCTCAATCGATTGGACAAGCACAACACCAATGTTTTGAAGTATTCCATGGTCAGCACCATTCTGGGGGCAAGAAGTGATAAGAGTCTTCATCATTCTCCCATCACAGAATTTTTAGTCTTTCATTAAGAAGAAATTCCATTTCAGCTAATAAGGGCATCAATTCTCTCAAGCGGGGGGCAAAATCCTCCAAGTCGGATTCAGAGGCAAGTGCTATAAAAAAAAAACATACACAACCCAGGGTGGAACCCAACCATCGTCAATCACTTTCACACAAACCCAAGGTAAGAACCCGATTAATGGTTAACCTTTTTCTTCCATAAAACCTAGGGTGAAACCCCAACTAATAACCAACCATTTTTTATCCAAAACCAAGCCATTTGATCATTTCGACTTTAGGTGGACCCTTGGTTCTCAAAGAAAAAAACAAATCTCTTTTCAAGCCCTCATTAAGAGGCCAAACATCTTTTCAAGTCCTCTGAGAGGCAAAACATATTTTCAAGCCCTCATTAAGAGGCAAAACATCTTTTCAAGTCCTCTAAGAGGCAAAACATCTTTTCAAGTCCTCTAAGAGGCAAAACATCTTTTCAAGCCCTCATTAAGAGGCAAAACATCTTTCCAAGTCCTCTAAGAGGCAAAATCTCTTTTCAAGCCCTCATTAAGAGGTAAAAACATCTTTAAGTTGCAAACATAAATCCATGCATGATGTTTGCAAACATAAATCCATGCATTTGATCATTTCATTTCAAAGAAAAAAATCAACGCAGGGTTTCCTCCTCTGCCCGTCCTCAAAATTTGCTCCTTCAGACAACCACTGGCTCTCATAAATCACTTTTATGATAGCCAGTGGGGGGCAACTGTGAATACTCAAATTTTGAGGCTCAAAAGGCCAGTTTTCCCAGACTGCAAACAGTCCGGCCGGAGAAGCCTTTGGAACGAAGAAAAACTAGAAAGTCTGTCGGCCGTGGCGGTGGCAGCCACCCTTAACAGCGGCTGCGGTCGACTGTGAATACTCAAATTTTTAGGCTCGAAAAGCCAGTTTTTCCGGACTGCAAACAGCCCGGCCGGACCAAAGGCCATTTTGGAAGTTCACTGAAAGTATGCCAATATGGTACTTGAAATGTCCGGAAAATTATGAGGATCGCGGAACTGATCCCGGAATATTTTTTGGAGGTCCGGAACTCCCGAAAAAGCCTCCGGAATGAAAAAAAAGGAGCACACGGCACACCCGCCCTCAAGGGGCGGGCCTGACCGCCTAGCCAGGGCGGGCCTGACCGCCCAGCCAGGCGGGCACGCCCGCCCAGCCAGGGCAGGCACGCCCGCCTAGCCAGGCGGGCACGTCTGCCTGGCTGGGGCTGGCACGCCCGCCCAGGCAGAGCGGGCACGCCCGCCCATCTAAGGCGGGCACGCCCGCCCAGCTGAGGCTGGCACGCCCGCCCTTGAGGGCGGGCACCGCCCTCGGGTCTCCGTTTCCTATAAAATGGGGCCTCAGGCCTCCGTTTTTACTCACTCAGTCTGTGTTGACGGACGCTCCTTCTCCCTTACGCTCTTTGCGATTCTTTACTGCTTTTCTGCATTTTTTAATTTTAGATTTTATCGCTTTCTTGCCTTGTTAATTGGTCACTAAAATTAATTAACTAATGTTCCCTTAACGAGGAGCTTAACCTGGAGTTAAGAAGTGGCCGTCGATTAAATCAGGTACATAAACTAAACTTTACCTATTTAATTTTAGCACTTCATGCATGCTTCTCTTCTACTCCTAATAATTCTACAACTGCATAAACGCATTTCATGTCATCATTAGGCAAATAAACTGCCTCAATAAATAAATTTAGGCTAATGCCCGGTTAATTAATAATCGTGGTATTAAAGCCTAAAATCCGACAATATTGGCCTAAAAAGACCTAGTTAATCAATAACTATGGTTAATTGCCTTTATTTCGAACAGCCTGGCTTAGGTCCAATTAATCAATAATTGTGGCTAAAAAGCCTTAATCAATCACGTTTTGGCAACAAATTGCCTACAATTAAATCAACCACATTTTGGCAACAAATTGCCCACGGTTCAATCAATTTTGGCAAACAAATTGGCTATGAATTAGATTAACCACCTTTTAGCGACAAATCGCTTAAATCACAATTTTGGGCTAAAAGCCTTCAAACAATTGCTTTTTGGCAAATAAAATTCCTTAAGTCAATCAATTTTGGCGACAAACGCCCAATCAATCATTTTGGCAATCAAATTGCCTAAATCACTTTTTTTTTTTTTGGCTAAAAGCCTTAAAATCAATCATTTTGGCGAAATCGCCTAAAATCAATCATTTTGGCAATCAAATTGCCTAAATCACTCTTTTTTGGATAAAAGCCTTAAAATCAATTGTTTCGGCGACAATCGCCTAAAATCAATCATTTTGGCAATCAAATTGCCTAAATCACCCTTTTTGGCTAAAAGCCTTAAAATCAATCATTTTGGCGACAATTGCCTAAAATCAATCATTTTGGCAATCAAATTGCCCAACCAACATTTTGGCAACAAATGCCTAAAAAACAATCAATCTTTGGCAAAATGCCTAAACAAAATGCACAAAGCATACACACACTCATGCATAAAGCATCCCCATTCAAAGCCCTTCAAAGAAGGCCTATCGAACTACGTTGACTTTGATCTTCCATTCAAATGGAAGTACGTAGGCACGTTTGGGATTCAACCCCGAGCGGCAAGTCGCAATCACTTAAAATTGGTCCAAATTACATTAATCACCCTTCAAAGCATTCAGTCATGGTTAGTTCATCAGCATGACATAGTCTCGGGATCCATCTCGGGTTTGCACACCATGCCTTAACCATTGGATAATTAATCTAGTAATTAGGTTAATTAAAATCGGAGTCAACTTAGGGTTTTTTCCTAGTTTACCCTAAAATAATTAAACAAGGTGGCGACTCACACATCACGTGCATTTCTTCCTTAGTCGTATGCATTCACATTGCATTGATATTATTTGGGGAGGGGTTCACAATAATCCACACACATTCTGACTTTGCCATCTTTCTTCGGCACCGGCACGATGTTTGCTAACCACGTCGGGTAGGCAATAGGTTCTATGAACTTGTTCTCCAGTTGCTTGGCAACTTCCTCCTTGATTTTCAAGGACCACTCTGTTTTCAGCCTTCTTAGCTTCTGTTTCACTGGCTTAGCCTCAAGGTATACCGGTATCTTGTGCACCACTATTGCTGGGTCAATTCCCGTGATGTCACTTGCCTTCCACATGAAACAATCGGCAAACTTCTTCAAACATTCACTGACCTGTTCCCTGTTCATACAGTCAGATGCAATGTATGTATGTTCATTTTCTTCTTTGCCAATCATTATTTTTTCCTTTTCATTTTTTATTTCATTTATTTGATTATTTTTGCTTGGAAATGCTTGGAAAGATAGACACGCAGGGTAATCAAGAGTTTGCAAGCCTTTATTGATTATGACGGAATCGTCTTCAAAAATTACATCAAATTTGAAAACTGGATCTTCTAGATCCGACACGGACGACTCAGAACTGGAACTAGACTCTGACTCGGTTTCAGAGTCGGGGTCAGACTTAGACTCAATACAGGACTTGACTACAGACTTAGGTACTAGGTTTGACTCGGGAGGAGGTTTATCAGCAGCACGCTCCTCCTCGGCGTACCAGTTGTTGAGAGGTCCTTCGTTCGGCTTGATCAGGCTGAGCAGGTCTTGATTCCCACCATTTCCTGTGATAACTGCAACCTCATCAAAGAGACTAGGCTGCATGAAGTCTTCTGTTTCTAGTTCAGTTATTGTTTCGGGCTTGTTGCCCCAGACATCTGAGAATATCTCTAACCCAGGCAGCATCTTCTTAGCAGTCGGGCAGCAAAATGGTTCTCGGAAGCCACAGTAAGGAACTGCTTCTCCCGGTTTGCAGAAGTAGCTGTTCAAAGTCAGAAAGTAAGACCGCATCCGTACATTCTCCTTCCTTCCCTTTCTGGTTCTCTTAGCACGATCTTCATTAGTGGGCTCATAACCCAGTCCGAAGGTCCCTTCATTCACTGGACACTCCTAAGCTTGCAGTTTGGGGTATGTTTTCTCGGATCTGGCCATAACCATTCCTGGCAAATAGGACATCTTAAGCATCAAGGGCACTATGTAGTTTATTTGCACCGTCCCGAAATCAAAGAGAATTCGAGAGTTTGCAGTCTTTCCTTCTATGAACTGCACAGTGTCATACTGCAATCCCGAGAGGGGTAGGTTGGCAGTTTCAGGGTTGACCTCAAAGAGAGGATGGCCCTTTGGCTTTTTGAGCTGACTGTAGTCATCCCCCTGAATGGTGATAACTTTGTCCTCATAGGGAAACTTGACCTTTTGGTGCAAGGATGAGGGTACTGCCTTAGTGTGATGTATCCACGGTCGGCCCAGAAGCAGGTTGAAGCTGGTCGGTACATCAATTACCTGGAATTGGACTTCCATCACAGCTGGCGCAACTGTTAATTTTAGCATAGCAATCCCCAGCACTTCCCTCCGGGTACTGTCATAGGCTTTCACTATTTGGTCTGATGGAGTGAAGTCTGTTTCTTCCAACCCTAGGCAGCTGGCTACCCTTAGTGGGCAGACATTAAGTGCTGACCCATTATCAATGAGAACCATGGGCACAGTTTTGTCTCTGGTCTGGACAGTGACATAAAGGGCATTATTATGACTGCCTCCCTCCTTGGGCAAGTCATCATCAGAGAACCCGATGCTCTGTATTTTAGATGATTGGGTAAGGGTGGATACTAGCACCTCCGGGATAACCTCTACCGATGTCTGAAGTTGGCTCAAAGCCTTGCAAAGAGCTTGGCGATGAGGAAAGGATGATGCCAGGAGCTCCCAGATTGATACCTTAGCTTGTGTCTTTTTTAGCTGTGCAAGTACCGGATCTTCTTTTAGCTCCTCTGCCCTCTGGTAGGGCTTATTTTGGATTTTATCCAAGACTAGTGGTTCATATTGTCTTTCGCTCCTGGTAATGGCATCGACCTCTTTAGTTAGGTCATTCAGATCCAGGACACAAATGTTATTCATTTCTAGGAACAGTTCAAAAGGATCGATCAGTTCCTGGTCAGCCATAATAGCATTTACCCCGTGATTCGATAAGGGGTTGGTACTAACGTTTGGTTTACTCCTTGGAATAATAGAACCATTATCTACCAGATCTTGGATGCGGTTCTTGAGCATCCAGCACGCTTCGGTCTTGTGCCCATACCCCTGATGGTACTCACAGTATTCATCAGCTTTGTAATTCCTTGGTAGTGGGTTTGGCGGTGGCCTTGCTTCCAAAGGCTTTATGTAATTAGCTTTGACAGCCTCTCGGAATACCACAAGGATTGGCATCCCGAGATCAGTATAGGTTCTTCTGGACGATTGATTGTTATTCCTCATGTTTCCCACACGTAAAGGATTCGTGGGGGTGATGCTAGCCACTTCGTGGACTTTGCTAGCTTGGCTAGGTTTCTTGTACTTTGAGGTTCCTGGGTCTTCTTTCAAGTGCCCCATTTGAATCAGATCTTCTACTTTCGTAGCAGTGGCAATGAGCGACTAAAACGTTGGTAGGTACTGGGTTTGTAGTTGGTGTTGGTAAACAGGCTGCAGGTTCTTAATGATTATGTCTACCTGTTCTTGCTCAGAAGGCCGATTAATCATTTGGTCGGCCTTGGCCCTCCACCTCGTAAGGAACGAGGAAAAGGGCTCATTGTTCTTTTTCTTGGTGGTTTCTAATTCTCTTCGAGTGACATCCACCTCCATGTTATAGTGATACTGTGAATTGAAGGCATTACAAATGTCCTCCCATGTTTTCATCTTAGATCGGTCCAGGCTAACAAACCACCTCAAAGCAGCGCCAGTGAGTGATTGTTGGAACAACTAAGCAAGGAGCTCGCTGCTTAATCCAAACGGGTTAAGGGCACCCACATACATTTTCAAGTGAGTCTTAGGAAAAGTGGTTCCATCAAATTTGTCCATGTTGGGCATTTTGAACTTAGTCGGCAGTCTGGCTTCAGGGAACAAGGACAAAGAGTCCATGTCCACTACCTCCTTGTGTGTCTTTAGAGCCGTGATAGACCTTTCTAGGAGCTCTAGTTTCTCTCTCATTTTCTGAGCCTCCAGCTCAAAAGCAGTTTTGGAGGGCACGTCATCTAGGTTTATGGTAGGGTTTGTTGGTTCAGCAGCAGGACCCTGGTTGGAGGTGGCAGGTCCACTTCCCCCAGCGGAAGCCCCATTTCCATTACCATTCCCATTACCCAATTCAGCTATCAGGGCGGTCCTTTGGGCAGCCAGTGCTTCATTCATTCTGGCCTCCATTCTGGCCTCCAGTTGTTCAATGAGGTCTTGAATGTCGGTAAGTGATGCCATTGATGTAGGTAAGGTTGTAGGAGTTGCAGGTGAGACTGGTGTAGCTGGTGAAGCTGGTGAAGCTAGTGATAGCACTGTAGGTGTGGCTGGCACTGACGTTGGCACTTGGATTGTGGGCACCTGTAAGGATAAGGGTAGCTGGATTAGGTACAGTGGTTGGTGTATCAGGGTAACTGATGTAGATCGACTCTTTTGTCCAACTGTGCATGACTGAACAGAGTGTTTTGTGCTCTCTTTGTGTTTACCCCATGTTTATGATATGTCGTGAATGCGCATAACAACACGTCATAATCTGTTTAATGGTATGGTTCACATCATTGGGTGCATACAATCCTAATGGATAGGTTCTATAGGCTATGACTCAAATAGAGAAATGGCTTATAAGGGACCCTTGAACCTTGAGTATGGATATACCTAGCCACATGTGAAACAAAGAGTTTCACGTGGGTCCAACGGTACGCATACCCATGGGCCACCCCCAAAAAGGATTAGGGGCGGTTTGCGGTAACAGGGAGGACGCTTTGTGTAACAGCCCAACCCTAGTGTGATATTGTCCGCTTTGGGCCTTCGGCCCACATGGTTTTGTTCTTGGGCCAGGGAAACCTCCGCTCTGCCAGCCCAAAATGCGTCACACTAGTTCAAGGTTGCCACCCTTTATGTATAGGACTTTCACCTTGTGCGTAGCCGATGTGGGATTCGCCTAAGGTGTTGTGCCCCAAACCTGGGATGTCACATACATCCCCCCTTAGGGACTCAGCGTCCTCGCTGAGGTTTGCCCCACCACTGGCCAGAGGGATAAGGCTTGTCTCTGATACCAAATTGTAACAGCCCAGCCCTAGTGTGATATTGTCCGCTTTGGGCCTTCGGCCCGCACGGTTTTGTTCTTGGGCCAGGGAAACCTCCGCTCTGCCAGCCCAAAATGCGTCACACTAGTTCAAGGTTGCCACCCTTTATGTATAGGACTTTCACCTTGTGCGTAGCCGATGTGGGATTCGCCTAAGGTGTTGTGCCCCAAACCTGGGATGTCACACTTTGGCTGTCCGTCGACATAATCAAAGAGACCTGCCGATCAGCGCTACTTGCTATCTAGACTCAAAAATTTGAACAGAAAGAGAAGAAATTCATTTGAAATTCATTTTTTATGCAATGGAGAAAAAGATTCTCAATCGTGCAAATAAATCAACAAATTTTAAATGTTTTAATCAAATTTATCAATTAAGTTCCAATCTCCTCCTCAAGTATTCTTAAAGAAAGAGCACTTGATTCGTGCTAGGGTACCCTACAAAACAAAGCATAGTAAAATAAAACCCTAAAGAAGGACTGGTTAGTTTACACAGCAATTGTAGTCCACTTTCATGCAAAAAGATTACATAAGCTATCCCCAGCGGAGTCGCCAAACTGTGAACCCCTTCCCCAAATATCAAGCATACAAATGCATGTGACTAAGGAAGAAATACACTTGAGTGTGTGTGTGAGTCGCCACCTTGTTTAATTATTTTAGGGAAAACTAGGAAAAACCCTAAGTGATCCAATTTTAATTAACCTAATTACTAGATTAATTAACCCAAAGTTTAAGGCATGGTCTACGAACCCGAGGTGGATCCCGAGACTATGTCATGCTGATGAACTAACCTATGAATGAATGTTTTGCAAGGTAATTGGACCAAATGGAATGTTTTGATGATTTCGACTTGCCGCCCGGGGTGAAATCCCGAACGTGCCTACGTACTTCCGTTTGAATGGAAGATCAAAGTCAACATAGTTCGATAGGCCTTCTTTGAAGGGCTTTGAAGGGGATGCTTTATGCATGAGTGTGTGTATGCTTTGTGCATTTTGTTTAGGCATTTGAAGCCAAAAACGTTGATTTTAAGGCATTTGATGCCAAAATGTTGATTTTAAGGCATTTGATGCCAAAAATGTTGATTTTAATGGCTTTTAGCCAAATAGATTGATTTAGGCAATTATTGCCAAAAATTGATTTGATTTAGGCAATTGTCGCCAAAATTGATTATTTTGAGGCTTTTAGCCAAAATAAGTTAATTTAGGCAATTTATTGCCTAAAATTGATGATTGGGCGATTATCGCCAAAATTGATGGCTTTAAGGCAATTTATTTGCCAAAAGTGATTAATTGATTTGCAATGTAGGCAATTTATTGCCAAGAAAACGTGTTTAATTAAAGCTTTTTAGTCACAATTATTAATTAATTGGACTTAAGCCGAATTTGTTCGAAATAAAGGCCATTATACCATAGCCATTAATTAACTAGGTATTTTAAGCCATTATTGTCGGATTTAGGCTTTAATACCACGATTATTGATTAACCGGGCATTAGCCTAAATTTATTTATTGAGGCAGTTTATTTGCCTAACGATGACATGAATGCATTTATGCAGTTGCAGAATTAGGAGGAGTAGAAGAGAAACATGCATGAAGTGCTAAAATTAAATAAGCAGAGTTTAGTTTATGTACCTGATTTAATCGACGACCACTTCTTAACTCCAGGTTAAGCTCCTCGTTAAGGGAATATTAATTAAATTTAATTTTAGTGACCACTTAACAAAGCAAGAAAAGCAATAAGACTAAAACTAAAAATGCAGAAAAGCAGTAAAGAATCGCAAAGAGCGTAAGGGAGAAGGAGTGTCCGTCAACACAGACTGAGTCAGGAAAACAGAAGGCCCGGAGGCTGCTTTTATAGGTAAAATCGGCGGCTCGGCCGCTGGGTTCGGCGGCCGGGCTGCCGGGGCTCGGCGGCTGGGCCTGGCCGCCAGAGGCCAGCGGCTGGGCCGCCGTGCCTGGTGGTTTTGCTAATTCTCACTCCAGAGGCTTTTTCGGGAGCTCCGGACCTCCGAAAAAGATTTCGGGACCAGTTTTGCGATCCTCGCGACATACCGGACGTTTCAAGTACCATATTGGCATACTTTCGGTGAACTTCCAAAATGGCCTTTGGTCCGGTCGGACTGTTTGCAGTCCGGGAAAATTAGCTCTTTGAGCCTCAAAATTTGGGTATTCACAGTGGGAACAATTGTTGTTGAAGCGAAGAAAGAAGCGAATGCGCCCTGTGCCACAATGGGAGACCATGAAAGAGTTGATGCACCAGAAATTTGTTCCAGCCCATTACTTTAGGGACTTACACAACAAATTGGCCAGATTGGTGCAAGGGGGAAGAAGTGTGGAGGTATACTATAAGGAAATGGAGATGTGCATAGCTAGAGCCAAGATTGAAGAGGCTGAAGAAATTATTATTTCCAGTTTCCTTGGAGGATTGAATAGTGAGATTGCCGATGCTTTGGAGATGTATCACTATGATACAATGGAAGAAATGGTAGACATGGCAATGAAACTTGAAAGACAGAAAAAGGGAAGAATCACCAACAAGTATTCCAGCAATACTGGGGGATCAAAACGGTCCAAAGGAGTTGAAAGAAGAGATGTCAAAGGTAATAGTTCCCAAAGGGCAGAATCAACTTCAAGAGGTAAAGAGGTTGCCCAATCTACATTCAAGGGTAACAAAGGTACTTCTAATCCTATAATCGCTTCTAAAGAGATTAAATGCTTTAAATGTTTGGGGAAAGGGCATTTTGCATCTCAATGTCCTAATATGAGGGTTATGATTGCTAAGGATGATGGGAATATTAGTTCTGAGTCTGAATGTAGTGATAATGATGATGAGCCATATTTGCATGATGATGATAATGATAATTTGGATGTGGATGATCATAACTTGTTGTTTGCTGAATATGGAGAATCTCTAGTCATTAGATGTGCTTTGAACATGCATGTTAAGGAAGAGAGTCTTGAACAGTGAGAGAACATATTTCACACTAGGTGTTTGATTAGTGGGAAAGTGTGCATCCTTGTTATTGATGGGGGTAGTTGCACTGATGTAGCTAGTGTAAGTATGGTGAATAAGCTGAACTTGGCATGTGTTAAACATCCTAAGCCTTACAAGCTACAGTGGTTAAATGATTGTGGGGAGGTGAAGGTGACATGCTAGGTACTTGTGTCATTTTCTATTGGATAGTACAAAGATGAGATCTTGTGCGATGTAGTGCCTATGCAGGCAGGCCATCTGTTGTTGGGAAGGCCATGGCAATATGATAGAAGGGCACTACATGATGGGTTCTACAACCGATACTCTTTAGTTCATAAGGGGGAAAAAGGTAACTCTTATTCCATTATCACCACAAGAAGTGTATGCCGATCAAAAGAAAATCTTGAGAGAGAGAGAGAGGCTTAAGCTTTGAGGGAAAATGGGAGTGAGGCTTCAAGTTCTAGAGAACAAAAGAGTGTTAAGAGTGAGGTTGGGAAGAAAGAGGCCACAAAAGGTACCAGACAGATTAATGGCCCAGTGGTGAGTGAAACACCGAGAGGGGAGAGAAAGAAACACAATTTTTATGTGAGAGCTAGAGAGGTTAAGTGTGCTTGTCACGCCCGACTCTAATCACCAGAGGAATTGTCCGTTTGGATCAAGCCAAATCGCCCATACAAGATGGCAAGACCCGCACGGTTTTGTCCCGCAGGTGAAATAGGAAACTTCCCAGGAGGTCACCCATCCTGAGATTTCGGTTAACCGAGCACGCTTAACCCTGGAGTTCTTCCAACTCTCCAGCCATTCCACCAAAAGGCGCCTCTAATGATTAGTTTCCCCCTTTTCAATATATGATTCGATTCATTCCTGTGTCCCGCATTCCACTACCCTAGCTAGCCTGCCATCCTAGAAGCTAGCCAGGAGCTTCGCTCTACCCGCCCTCTTAGGATCGCTTTGCCAGGTCGGGATGTCACAGGTCCACCAGCTTCCGCGTGGTTCGTCCTCGAACCATACATCTACTAGAGGGGGTTCGGCTCTGATACCAACTGTCACGCCCGACTCTAATCACCAGAGGAATTGTCCGCTTTGGATCAAGCCAAATCGCCCATACAAGATGGCAAGACCCGCATGGTTTTGTCCCGCAGGTGAAATAGGAAACTTCCCAGGAGGTCACCCATCCTGAGATTTCTGTTAAGCGAGCATGCTTAACCCTGGAGTTCTTCCAACTCTCCAGCCATTCCACCAAAAGGCGCCTCTAATGATTAGTTTCCCCTTTTTCGATATATGATTCGATTCATTCCTGTGTCCCGCATTCCACTACCCTAGCTAGCCTGCCATCCTAGAAGCTAGCCAGGAGCTTCGCTCGACCCGCCCTCTTAGGATCGCTTTGCCGGGTCGGGATGTCACAGTGCTATAGCCTTGAGGCAGCCCGTGTTGCTTCTTAGGTTCAAGGAGACTTTGTTTTCTAACACTGACATTAACCTTGATGGATTACCTTATGTGTTTGTTTCTATGTTGCAGGAGTTCAATGATGTCTTTCCTGAAGAATTGCCTAGTGGATTGCCACCTTTGAGAGGGAAGGAACATCAGATTGACTTCGTTCCTGGCTCCACCGTTCCAAATTGACCCGCCTATAGAAGCAATCCAATGGAGACAAAGGAGTTACAGAGGCAAGTTGATGAGCTTATGGAGAAAGGATTGGTGCGAGAGAGCATGAGCCCTTGTGCCGTTCCAGTACTTTTAGTACCCAAAAAGGATGGTACATGGCGAATGTACGTTGACTGTAAAGCGGTCAACAAAATCACGGTAAAGTATGGACACCTATTCCTAGACTTGATGACATGTTAGATGAGTTGTGTGGGGCGACTTACTTTACAAAAATAGATTTAATGAGTGGTTATCATTGAATTAGAATGCAACTAGGTGATGAGTGGAAAACTGCTTTCAAAACTAAGTATAGCTTGTATGAATGGTTAGTGATGTCTTTTGGATTGTCTAATGCACCTAGTACTTTCATGAGGCTTATGAACCATGTTTTACGTGCTTTCTTAGGAAAATTTGTAGTTGTATATTTTGATGATATGCTTGTTTATAGCAAGTCTTTGAATGATCATGTTGAGCATGTTAGGCTAGTATTAAAGCTTTGAGAACTGAACAATTGTATGCTAAGCTTAAGAAATGCACATTTTGTATAGATAGACTTGTATTCCTTGATTTTGTTGTGAGTGCACAGGGTAGCGAGGTGGATGAGGAGAAAGTGAAAGCTATCAAGGAATGGCCAATGCCGAAATCAGTTTCGGATGTGCGAAGTTTCCATGGGTTGGCGAGTTTCTATGGACGGTTTATGCAAAATTTCTCTTCGATTGCCGCACCACTCACGGAGGTAATTAAAAAGGAAGTTGGGTTCAAGTGGGGCGAGGAACAATAGAAAGCGTTTGACACTCTTAAAGGGAAGTTGACATCCGCTCCTATACTTTCTTTACCTAATTTTGAGAACACCTTTGAAATTGAGTGTGATGCTTCTAGTGTAGGAATTGGAGCAGTTCTGATGCAAGAGAAGAAGCCAGTTGCCTACTTTAGCGAAAAGTTGAACGGAGCACAACTCAATTACTCAACCTATGATAAGGAGGTGTATGCCTTAGTGAGGACTTTACACGTATGGCAACATTACTTATTGCCTACGGAGTTTGTCATTCATACCGATCACGAAGCCCTAAAGCACTTGAAGGGTCAAGGTAAGCTCAACAAAAGACATGCTAAGTGGGTTGAGTTCATTGAGCAATTCCCTTATGTAATTAAGTACAAGCATGGGAAAGATAATATTGTTGCTGATGCATTATCTAGAAGATATGCTTTGCTTACTACTCTTAGTTCTAAGTTACTAGGATTTGAGTATGTTAAGGATTTGTATGTGTCTGATTCTGATTTTGGCAATGTATATTTGGCATGTGAACATGGAGCATTTGATAAATTTTATAGACATGATGGATATTTGTTTAGGGGCAGCAAACTTTGTGTGCCTAAATGCTTTATGCGTGATTTGCTTGTGCTTGAGTCTCATTGTGGGGGATTCATAGGACATTTTGGGGTACATAAGACTTATGACATGTTAAATGAACATTTTTGTTGGCCTCATATGCATAAAGATGTCGAGAAAGTTTGTGATTCTTGTCTTGCTTGTAAACAGGCCAAGTCTAAGTCTATGCCTCATGGCTTGTATATGCCTTTACCAGTTCCTAGTACACCTTGGGTTGACATATCTATGGATTTTGTGCTTGGTTTACCTAGGACTAGACATGGTAGAGATAGCATATTTGTGGTAGTTAATAGATTCAGTAAAATGGCTCTGTTTATTCTATATCATAAAATTGATGATGCCATTAATGTTGCTGACCTATTCTTTAAAAAGGCGGTACGATTACATGGGGTACTGCGGACCATTGTTTCTGACAGGGATGCTAAATTCCTTTCACATTTTTGGAAAGTTTTGTGGGCTAAGTTAGGTACTAAATTACTTTATTCCACTACTTGTCACCCACAAACAAATGGGCAAACTAAAGTTGTGAATAGGACTTTAGGAACTCTACTACGTGCTATTGTGGGTAAAAATCTAAAAACTTGGGAAGATTGTTTGCCATTTATTGAATTTGCGTATAAACGAAGCATACATTCTACTTCGGGTTTTTCTCCATTTGAACTTGTTTATGGATTTAACCCACTAACTATTTTGGATCTTGTCCCTTTACCCTTACATGAGCTTTCTAGCTTAGATGGTGATAAAAAGGCTAAATTGGTGAAGACTTTACATGAGAAAGCTCGACCAAATATCAAAAAGAAGAACAAACAGTATGCTGACAGGGCAAACAAAGGAAGGAAGAAGCTGGTGTTTGCGCCTGGAGATTGGGTTTGGGTGCACTTTCGGAAGGAGAGGTTTCCCAACCAATGGAAGTCTAAGTTGGATGCACATGAAGATGGTCCATTCCAAGTCTTGGAATGCGTCAATGACAATGCCTACAAAATAGATTTACCTAGTGAGTATGGTGTTTCTGCTACTTTTAATGTTAGTGATTTGTCTCCCTTTGAAATGGATGCAGATTTGAGGACGAATCTTTTCGAGGAGAGGGGGAATGATACGGATCCCCCACCACTCGTCAATAAAGCTCAAGGAAGCATGGAGAACAACATAGGAGATCCGTTGGTGCTTCCTAATGGACCGATTACATGAAGTCGTGCCAAGTGATATGGGGCAGCCATGTCCTTATGTGTTCAAGTCCAAATAACACAAGCTTCATGGTGTGGCATTTAACAAGTGTTGTGAGGAACTTGAAGGCATTCCTAGGCTTCTTACAATGTTGGAGGCATGTGCTGATGGTGTGGCACGCCCGTGCTGAGTAGCACAACCTAGGGGTGCTAGAGTCTGCCTCTTGTAGCACGGGGGTGCTAGGTAGCACGCCCAGGGTGTGCTAGACACTGACTTGGACGTGTTTATCATTTTATGCTTTATTTGGCTTAGTCTCTTTCTTATTTTTGAATGGGCCTTTTGTTAATGGGTCTATTTCATAAAGTTAGCCCATTATGTTTAGCTTTTAGTATAAATATTCTCATCTTCTTTGTAAATAAACAACTTTGATCAAATTGAATTACAGAAATTTTCAAGCTTTGCTTATTTTCCTTGCTTATAGTGATAGTAAGAGATTGCTTCCTCTAATTGCATCAACAATTCTAGATAGACCTATCAACTCGATTAGGGGTTCTAGGAGTCCATTTCCTACGGGTTCCGCATCAGGAAAAAGACAAACAAATAGTACAAGGCAATAGATAAACTCCTAGATCTACCCTTTGTCCCACTAGACTATCCAAAGGTTCTAGTTAACCTCAACCGTTTCTGTTTTTGGCAGAGAATAGAAACTCAAATCAAGACATTGAATCTCTCTCATGGAGAAGGTCGCTTGATAACCTCTTTCACAATAGCTTTTCACCTAAGCTATTACACAAATGTTTATCAAATGAAAAACCTGTCTACTAAAGATTACAAAATCTAAATAGACAGACAGAAATGCAAGTATAAGCATAGGAAAAACAGTTTTTAAGATTAGAAAATCGTTTTAGAAATCAGAACTGTTTTTCAAAAAAAGTTGTTATAAAATTTCTTTTCTCTTTTAAAGATAAAACGTATATTATTAAGATGAAAAGAAATAAGGGGGTTGAGAATAAGTTTTGAGAGATAAAAATATGATCAATGGACGAACACTCTTAAAAACTCTTTTCTCCCACGTCTTTTAAAGAACAGACGCCTTTTATAGAGAGGGATAATAATCTTGTTTTTAGAAAGTAAGATATCTTTTTCAAATCAGAATATTGACTTTTCATTTTTGGAAGATACGGAGATCTTTGTTATCGAAAATTCTTTTGAGTCACATATTCTTTCTTTTTCGATAAGCGAATAAGAGAAAATCTAACTTTCCTTTAAGAACAAAATTTTCGAAAATAAGGATTTGAAAATCTTATTCAAAATATTTATTTACCAAAAACGATTGAGATAAAATCTCATTCATTTAGGTAAGAAGATAAAATCAAGATTTTGGATTTCTTTAAAAGATTTGTTTCCAAAAATGAAGAGATAAAGATTTTATTCGATTTATTCTATTACCAAAATTGTTTGAGACAAAGTCTCTTTAATTTAGGTAAGTGAATAAATTTCGAACCTTTATGAAAATAATTTTCGAAAAGCTAAAATAAGCTTTTTCTTAGATATTTATGACAAAAAATGACAAGTTCTCCTCCATTTTAGGTAAAAGAATTAAGGAACGAAAAAGCTTTTAATTTTTTTAAGGAAGTATTTTCAAAAATCCTTTTGATAAAGAGAGAAGAAATTAATTTTGTACTTATAAATGGATGTTCTCTCTATCCTTTAATAAATCCTAAAAATCTAACCACTAAGGTCTTGAATAGTCTTCATGATCCTCAAAATTGTAGGACTTGCCTCATTTATTTATTACTTTCCATATATAATCTGCATAAAATGTTATTAGCACAAATAACATAATTTAAATTTATTTGTTTTGTTTTAATCATCAAAATCTCAAGATAAATATTTGACCCTTGAGCCAACAGCCTCGTCTTGTTTCTACACAATCGCTTTAAATATCTCAAATTAACGTTCATTTGAAGATTGTAAGCGTATTCCTTAAGGAAAATCGTGGTGAGTTCAATCCAATCTCTCCTTACCCTCTTCTCGATATTGTAATACCAAGTTTGGACAGACCAAGTTAAGGACACTAGGAACATCTTTAGAATTTCCCTCGACGGCAAACTCGCCAATTCCATGATTGACTTGTATTGTATGAGATGCATCTTCGGATCACCATTACCATCATACTTTGCCACTTTTGGCATGTTGTAGGTCATAGGGATAGCTTGCTTCAATTCTAACTCCTCATCATGATCATCATCATCATCGAAGTCAACATATTGGTCCATCTCCTTGGACTTCATGAACACGTGCAACTTCTCAAGCTTCTTATCTTACTTTTTTTCTGAGACGACAGGCTCAGACTCAGCCTTTTTGGCAAACATCTCTTAAAGAACTCATCATCTTGCCAAGTGATCAATGTGTTCCTTCCTTTCTGACTCGCCCTTGCCTTCATCATCTTTAATCACCACTTGCTCTTTACCCTTATCAGTCCATAAGAGCTTTTCAAGGCTAGCTGCCATAATTTTCTCAATCATCTTCTCGATTTCAGAAATGGGAATGCCTGGCTCGAGCATTCTATCAGCATAAGTTGAAGCAGAACTGGCAAATCTTTTTGCATTAGAGAGTGCTCAATCTCAAAGCGGGAGCCCGAAGAACTGGTAGGTACAAAATTTGGCAAATCAAAGGGGGTCGAAGGTTCTTCAACTCTAACCAGGCGATTGTCCACTCTTAACCAACTGGCTCCTTGTGGAGCTTTATCTTTGCAAGGTGCAATCTTGACTGTACAAATAGATGTTAGCAAACACGACATGATGCATGTATGCATGGATGCATGAAAATGAAATGACATACAATAATCCGATCATACAATCACAAAATCATGAGATGCAACTAATGTTATATTCCATTGCGGATTTATCACGATGGCTCAGATCCAAAATCGGAGAAGGGCTTTTGGGAACTATTAGGAGCAAAACATGCCCTATTTAGTAGCCAAATACTTATAATGACTTTATGCTTATTCTTTTATTTTTTATCCCTTTCTTTTTGCCTCAAGCATGATATTACTTGAGCATGGTCCTTTATTTGAGATTTTTTTATTATTATTTTTTTTTACATCAATGATATTTGGCTAAAAAATAAACTCTTTTCATTATTTTTCCAAAAATAAACTTTTTAAATTAATTGTTCTTTTGAGGCCCTAACTAAATATTTAAAATTATTAAACCTCAAAGCCTAAGAGGTTTGATATGGCTTTTCATCCTCTAAAGTGAAGTGGCCAATTTCCACAAGGCGGTTAGCGATATTGCACATGAGCGTGAATCGCGCCTCCACACCTTGGAAGAGAGTCATGGCTTCGAGTTGTGCTTGCTTTATTTCAAGCAAGAGTTGATGAGCCTCTTCTAAATGGTCTTCCTTCATTGGAGTTGGAATCGAAGGAGCTTCCCTCTTAGGCAATTGGACCTCGGCCTTGTAGTCACCATTGGAAAGAGCTCTTTTGGCTCGTTTGCTTCCAACACCTCTCTTAAGTCTTTCGCCCTTTGGTGCTTTGAATGTCAAGATCGAGCCATGATAGAATATACCCTATATACCTACAATAAACAAGTTAAATGATGCACGGATGAAACATGACATAATCATAGCAATTATATACAAACAAGGGGGGAGCGGGAGTAAGGAAATGCATCACCTCCACCCTTATATCTCCCACACACGATTTGAGGTCAAAGTCTCTTCTAACCCTAGGACATATAGGTTGGGCCCATAAACCATCATGGTGTGAACCCCTACCCCCAATATTGGCATATGATGAATATGACTAAAGGGCAGAAATGCACGTGAATGTGTGAGTCGCCACCTTGTTTAATTCTTTTAGGGTAAACTAGGAAAAAACCCTAAGTTGCTCCAATTTTAATTAACCTAATTACTAGATTAATTATCCCAATGTCTAAGGCATAGTTTGCGAACCCGAGATGGATCCCAAGACCATGTCATGCTGATGAACTAACCAATGAATGAATGCTTTGCAAGGTAAATGATGTAATTGGACCAATGAAACGTTTAAGTGATTTCGACTTGCCGCTCGGGGTTGAATCCCAAATGTGCCTACGTACTTCCGTTTGAATGGAAGATCAAAGTCAACGTAGTTCGATAGGCCTTTTTTAAAGGGCTTTGAATGGGTATGCTTAATGCATGAGTGTGTGTATGCTTTGTGCATTTTGTTTAGGCATTTTGCCAAAGAATTGATTGATTTGATTAGGCGTTTGTTGCCAAAAATGTTGATTTATGGCTTTTAGCCAAAAAGATTGATTTAGGCAATTTGTTGAAGTTGATGTGATTTAGGCAATTTGTTTGCCAAAAGTGATTATTTGAAGGCTTTTAGCCAAAATGGGTTGATTTAGGCAATTTGTTTGCCAAAAGGTGTTGATTGGGCGATTGTCACCAAAATGATTGATTTAAGGCTTTTAGCCAAAAGATTGATTAATTCAAGGCATTTTTGCCAAAGCTTTGCTTCGATTTAAGCGATTTGTCGCTGAAAATGGTTAATCTTATTTATAGGCAATTTGTTTGCCAAAAGGTGATCAATTGAATTGCGATATAGGCAATTTATTGCCATAAAAAAACGTGTTTAATTAAGGCTATTTAGTCACAATTATTGATTAATTGGACTTAAGCCGGACTGTTCGAAATAAAGGCGATTATACCATAGTCATTAATTGACCAGATACTGTAGCCAATATTGTCGGATTTAGGCTTTAACACCACAATTATTAATTAATCGGGCATTTAAGCTTAATCATATTTAATTGAGGCAGTTTATTTGCCAAATTGATGACGTGAATGCAATTATGCAGCAGTTTAATTCAAAATTGGAGTAGAAGAAGAATATGCATGAAATGCTGAAATTAAATGGGCAGAGTTTCGTTCTTACCTGATTTAATCGGCGGCCGCTTCTTAGCTTCAGCTTGAAAATTCCAGATTAAGCTTCTCGTTTGGGGAATATTAATTAAAATTAATTTAATTTAAGTGACCAATTAACAAAGCAAGAAAGAAATAAAGCTAAATTAAAATGCAGAAAAGCAGTAAAAGAACCGCAAGGAGCGTAGGGGAGAAGGAGCGTCCGTCAACACAGACTGAGTGAGTAAAAACTGAGAAATCGGGGCCCATTTATAGGGCAAATCCAGGCTGGACGGCGGCCGCTGCCGCCGTGTCGGCGGCAGCTGCCGCCTTGACCGGCGGCCGCAGCCACTGGGTCCGACGGCAGCCGCCGCCGTGGCCGGTCTTCTTGCTTGTCTTTTAGTTCCGGAGGCTTTTCCGGGAGTTCAGGACCTCCAAAAAATATTCCGAGACCAGTTCTGCGATCCTCGTAATTTTTCAGACGTTTCAAGTACCATATTGACATACTTCCAGTGAACTTTCCGAATGGCCTCCGGTCCAGCCGGACTATTTGCAGTCTGGGAAAACTGGCTTTTCGAGCCTCAAAATTTGGGTATTCACTGTTGCCCCCCACCGGCAATCATAAAAATAATTTATGGGAGTCGGTGGTTGTCTGAAAAACAAATTTTGAAGGCGAAAATCAGACGCGTTCAGAAGACCCGCCTTTTGGCTATTTCCTAAATTTTTTTCATTTTCTTCGATTTATTTTTGGGCCTTAGGGGCCAAAATGTGAACTTTTGGGCCTTAGAGGCAAAAATGTGAACTTTTGGGCCTTTGTGGCCAAATTGTGAACTTTTGGGCCTTTGGGGCCAAATCGGGGAATTTTTGGGCCTTTGGGGCCAAGATGTGAACTTTTGGGTCTTAGGGGCCAAGATGTGAACTTTTGGGCCTTTGGGGCCAAATCGTGAACTTTTGGACCTTAGGGGCCAAAATGTGAATTTTTGGGCCTTAGGGGCCAAAATGTGAATTTTTGGGCCTTTGGGCCAAAATTGGGAATTTTTGGGCCTTTGGGGCCAAATTGGAAATTTTTGGGCCTTAGGGGCCAAGATGTGAACTTTTGGGCCTTTGTGGCCAAATTGGGAATTTTTGGGCCTTTGGGGCCAAGATGTGAACTTGTGGGCCCTTGTGGCCAAATTGGAAATTTTTGGGCCTTTAGGGCCAAATTGGGAATTTTTGGGCCTTTGTGGCCAAATTGGGAATTTTTGGGCCTTAGGGGCCAAAATGTGAACTTTTGGGCCTTTGGGGCCAAATTGAGAATTTTTGGGCCTTTGGGGCCAAGATGTGAACTTTTGGGCCTTTGTGGCCAAATTGAGAATTTTTGGGCCTTTGGGCCAAATTGGGAATTTTTGGGCCTTTAGGGCCAAGATGTGAACTTTTGGGCCTTTGTGGCCAAATTGGAAATTTTTTAGCCTTGGGGGCCAAATTGGGAAAATTATTTTGAAGAAAAATTATTTTGTGAAAAAAATTTTTTTTTAGGGAAATATTACTATTCCCCACATTTTAACCAAAAAATGCTTGAGAAAATGTAGAAAAATCTTATGAGAAACAGCAAGAGAAGCAGCAGGGCAAGCAGCAGGAGAAACCAGCATCTGTGAATACTCAAATTTTGAGGCTCAAAGAGCCAGTTTCCCGGACTGCAAACAGTCCGGCCGGAGAAGCCTCCGGAACGAAAAAAAAAACTAGAAAGTCTGTCGGCCGTGGCGGTGGCAGCCGCCGGCGACAGCGGCTGCGGTCATCTGTGAATACCCAATTTTGAGGCTCAAAGAGCCAATTTTCCCGAACTGCAAACAGTCCGGTCGGACCGAAGGCCATTCGGAAAGTTCACCGAAAGTATGCCAATATGGTACTTAAAACGTCCGGGACATCGCGAGGATCGCGGAACTGGTCCCGGAATATTTTTTGGAGGTCTGAAACTCCCGAAAAAGCCTCCGGAACGTAAAACTAGAAAGTCCGCCGGCCGCGGCGGTGGCAGCAGCCGCCCTTCACGACGGCGGCAGCCGCCGTCCCCGGCGGCCCCGCCCCCCATGGGTTCGGCGGCCCGGCCGCCTGCCTCCGGCGGCCAGCGGCCGGCCCAGCCGCTGAGACCCGGCGGACCAGCCGCCGGACTCCGGCGGCCGAGCCGTCGAGCTCCAGCCGCCGAGCAACGGGGCCCCAGCTGCCGACCTCCGACGGCCCAGCCGCCTAGACCCGGCGGCTCGGCCGCCGAAACAGTTCGTTTTGGCCTATAAATACAGCCCCGAGACCCTCCGTTTTCCTCACTCAGTCTGTGTTGACGGACGCTCCTTCTCCCCTACGCTCCTTGCGATTCTTTACTGCTTTTTTGCATTTTTAATTTTAGATTTTATCGCTTTCTTGCCTTGTTAATTGGTCACTAAAATTAATTAATTAATATTCCCTTAACGAGGAGCTTAACCTAGAGTTAAGAAGTGGCCGTCGATTAAATCAGGTACATAAACTAAACTCTGCCTATTTAATTTTAGCATTTCATGCATGCTTCTCTTCTACTCCTAATAATTCTACAACTGCATAAAAGCATTCACGTCATGAATTAGGCAAATAAACTGCCTCAATTAAATAAATTTAGGCTTAATGCCCGGTTAATCAATAATCGTGGTATTAAAGCCTAAACCCGACGATATTGGCTTAAAATACCTAGTTAATCAATAACTACGGTTAATTGCCTTTATTTCGAACAGTCTGGCTTAACTCCAATTAATCAATAATTGTGGCTAAAAAGCCTTAATCAATCACGTTTTGGCAACAAATTGCCTGCAATTAAATCAACCACATTTTGGCAACAAATTGCCCACGGTTCAATCAATTTTTGGCAAACAAATTGTCTATGAATTAAATTAACCACCTTTTAGCGACAAATCGCTTAAATCACAATTTTTGGCTAAAAGCCTTCAAACAATTGCTTTTGGCAAATAAATTGCCTTAAGTCAATCAATTTTGGCGACAAACGCCCAATCAATCATTTTTGGCAATCAAATTGCCTAAATCACTCTTTTTTTGGCTAAAAGCCTTAAAATCAATCATTTTGGCGACAATCGCCTAAAATCAATCATTTTGGCAATCAAATTGCCTAAATCACTCTTTTCGGCTAAAAGCCTTAAAATCAAGCATTTTGGCGACAATCGCCTAAATCACATCAACTTTTGGCAACAATTGTCTAAATCAATCTTTTTGGCTAAAAGCCATTAAAATCAACATTTTTGGCATCAAATGCCTTAAAATCAACATTTTGGCATCAAATGCCTTAAAATCAACGTTTTTGGCATCAAATGCCTAAACAAAATGCACAAAGCATACACACACTCATGCATAAAGCATCCCCATTCAAAGCCCTTCAAAGAAGGTCTATCGAACTACGTTGACTTTGATCTTCCATTCAAACGGAAGTACGTAGGCACATGTGGGATTTAACCCCGAGCGGCAAGTCGTAATCACTTAAAATTGGTCCAAATTACATTAATCACCCTGCAAAGCATTCATTCATGGTTAGTTCATCAGCATGACATAGTCTCGGGATCCACCTCGGGTTTGCACACCATGCCTTAACCATTGGATAATTAATCTAGTAATTAGGTTAATTAAAATCGGAGTCAATTTAGGGTTTTTTCCTAGTTTACCCTAAAATAATTAAACAAGGTGGCGACTCACACATCACATGCATTTCTTCCTTAGTCACATGCATCACATGGCATTGATATTATTTGGGGAGGGGTTCACAGTTTGGCAACTCTGCTGGGGACGTAAACTGATCCTTTTTATTGATAAGACAAAATTTGTGTACAAAAGACACTCAGATTTACAAATTTGAATTGAATGAAAACTTGAATAGAAATGAAAATGAAAAGAAAAGACTAGACCCTAAAAGATAGACTCTAGGTGGACTGTGATGGACTAGGATTGGATTGACTGTAGTGACTTTGTTCTTCTCGATGCTTAAATCGATCAAACATGTGGTTGTTGGTCTTGAACAATTCCTTTGTTCTTTTGGAGGTTTGATCTCAACCTTCTCAGACACAAGCATCATTCATTTCTAAGAAAAGTTCGAAAGAATCGAACGATTCTTATTCAGTAAATTTTTTTTGCATTAATCCCATGGTTAGGCAAGGGATTGGTTGATGTTCAGCTTGCCCTTGGGGATGATGGACCCATTGCCAACCAAGTCTTGTAGACGGTTTTTCAAAGTCCAGCATGATTCTGCTTCTTTTATGAGTCTTCTTTGAGTTGACCCAACTGGATTAAGTCTTCCACCTTAGTTGCAGTCGCAATGAGTGATTGGAACGTAGGCAAGTACTGCGTTTAAAGCTGTGACTGGTAGACAGGCAGTAAATTCTTGATTATTATGTCAACCTGTTCCTGTTCAGAGGGTCGGTTGATCATTTGAGCAGCTTTGGCTCTCCACCTCGAAAGGAACGAGGAGAAGGGCTCATTGTTCTTTTGTTTAGTGATTTCCAGCTCCCTCCGGGTAACATCCACTTCGATATTATAATGGTACTGCGTGTTGAAAGCATTGCTTATGTCCTCCCAATTCTTCATTTTGGAACGATCCAAGCTCACAAACCATCTTAATGCAGCACCAGTCAAAGATTGCTGAAACAACTGAGCAAGGAGCTCGCTGTTCAGTCCGAACGGGTTAAGGGCACCCACATACATTTTCAGGTGTGTTTTAGGACAAGTGGTTCCATCAAACTTATCCATGTTGGGCATTTTGAACTTGGTTGGCAGTCTTGCTTCGGGGAACAAGGACAAGGAGTCCATGTCCACCAATTCCTTGTGTGTCTTAAGGGCGGTGACTGACCTTTCCAGCAATTCCAATTTTTCTCTCATTTTCTGAGCTTCCAGCTCAGAAGTGGTTCTGGAGGGCATGTCATCCAGGTTGAGGGCAGGGCTTGTTGGTTCAGCAGCAGGTCCCTGATTGGAGGCAGTAGGTCCACTCCCTCCAGCGGAAGCCCCATTTCCATTACCCAATTCAGCTATCAGGGCGGTCCTTTGGGCAGCCAATGCCTCATTCATTCTGGCCTCCATTCTGGCCTCCAGTTGTTCAATGAGGTTTTGGATCTCAGAGATTGATGCCATTGATGCAGGTGGGGCTGTTGGACTTGTGGGTGAGAGCTCAGTTGGTGTTTCGGGTACTGGCGGTCTTTGGAGGGGTACCTGTGAAAGGACATAGTCAAAACGATTAGACTATCCTAAATAAGGTGTTTTCATAGGGTATGTGAGATAGTGTGAGGTAGGGTAATGTTGGCATGCTAGGACACCTAGGATAGGACCCAATGGGATGTGATATGTAAGGTAGAGTGCTTAGGGCTGGACACCTCGACTTTTCGAAAGGCCATAAGTTCTCAAAGAAAAATTTTTTTTGGGCCTTATGGGCCAAAATGTGAATTTTTGGGCCTCTGTGACCAAATTGGAAATTTTTGGGCCTTAGGGGCCAAAACTTGAACCTTTGGGCCTTCGTGGCCAAATTGGAAATCTTTGGGCCTCTATGGTCGAATTGGAAATTTTTAGGCCTCTGTGGCCGAATTGGGCATTTTTGGGCCTTTGGGGCCAAAATGTGAATTTTTGGGCCTTTGGGGCCAAAAAGTGAATTTTTGGGCCTCGGGGGCCAAATTTAGAATTTTGGGCCTTAGGGGCCAAAATGTGAATTCTTGGGCCTTAGGGGCCAAAATGTGAATTTTTGGGCCTCAATGGCCAAAATGTGAATTTTTGGGCCTCTGTGGCCAAATGTGAGTTTTTGGGCTTCTGTGGCCAAATTGTGAATTTTTGGGCCTTAGGGGCCAAATTGGGAGTTTTGGGGCCTTTGGGGCCAAAATGGGAATTTTTGGGCCTTAGGGGCCAAGATGTAATTTTCCAGGTCTTAGGGACCAAAATATAATTTTTCAGGTCTCAGGGACCAAAATGTGATTTTTCAGCTTTTGAAATGGAATGTTCTTTTTAATGAGATGATATGTCATGAATGCGCACAACATCACGTCATACTTCGTTTAATGATATGATTCGTATCATCGGGTGCATACAGTCCTAAAGGATAGATTCTATAGGCTATGACACAAATAGAAAATTGGCTTATAAGGGACCCTTGAACCTTGAGTATGGATATACCTAACCACATGTGAAACAAAGAGTTTCGCGTGGGTCCAACAGTATGCATACCCATGGGCCATCCCCAAAAGGATTGGGGATGGTTTGCAGTAACAGGGAGGATGCTTTGGCTATCCGTCGACATAATCAAAGAGACCTGCCGATCAGCGCTACTTGCTATCCAGACTCAGAAGTTTTAACAGAGAGAGAAGAAATTCATTTGAAATTCATTTTTTATGCAATGGAGAAAAAGATTCTCAATCGTGCAAATAAATCAACAAATTTAAATGTCTTAATCAAATTTGTCAATTAGGTTCAAATCTCCTCATCAAGTATTCTTAAAGAAAGAACACTTGATTCGTGCTAGGGTACCCTGCAAAACAAAGCATAGTAACATAAAACCCTAAAGAAAGGTTGGTTAGTTTACACAGCGATTGCAGTCCACTTTATGCAAAATGATTACATTGAATTCCCCAGCAGGGTCGCCAAACTGTGAACCCCTCCCCAAATAATATCAATGCCATGTGATGCATGTGACTAAGGAAGAAATGCACGTGATGTGTGAGTCGCCACCTTGTTTAATTATTTTAGGGTAAACTAGGAAAAACCCTAAATTGACTCCGATTTTAATTAACCTAATTACTAGATTAATTACCCAATGGTTAAGGCATGGTGTGCAAACCCGAGGTGGATCCCGAGACTATGTCATGCTGATGAACTAACCATGAATGAATGCTTTGCAGGGTGATTAATGTAATTTGGACCAATTTTAAGTGATTACGACTTGCCGCTCGGGGTTAAATCCCAAACGTGCCTACGTACTTCCGTTTGAATGGAAGATCAAAGTCAACGTAGTTCGATAGGCCTTCTTTGAAGGGCTTTGAATGGGGATGCTTTATGCATGAGTGTGTGTATGCTTTGTGCATTTTGTTTAGGCATTTGATGCCAAAAACATTGATTTTAAGGCATTTGATGCCAAAATGTTGATTTTAAGGCATTTGATACCAAAAATGTTGATTTTAATAGCTTTTAGCCAAAAAGATTGATTTAGACAATTGTTGCCAAAAGTTGATGTTATTTAGGCGATTGTCGCCAAAATGCTTGATTTTAAGGCTTTTAGCCGAAAAGAGTGATTTAGGCAATTTGATTGCCAAAATGATTGATTTTAGGCGATTGTCGCTAAAATGATTGATTTTAAGGCTTTTAGCCAAAAAAAGAGTGATTTAGGCAATTTGATTGCCAAAAATGATTGATTGGGCGTTTGTCGCCAAAATGATTGATTTTAAGGCAATTTATTTGCCAAAAGCAATTGTTTGAAGGCTTTCAGCCAAAAATTGTGATTTAAGCGATTTATCGCTAAAAAGTGGTTAATCTAATCTATAGGCAATTTGTTTGCCAAAAATTGATTGAACCGCGGGCAATTTGTTGCCAAAATGTGGTTGATTTAATTGTAGGCAATTTGTTGCCAAAACGTGATTGATTAAGGCTTTTTAGCCACAATTATTGATTAATTGGACTTAAGCCGGACTGTTCGAAATAAAGGCAATTAACCGTAGTTATTGATTAACTAGGTCCTTTTAGCCGATATCGTCGGATTTAGGCTTTAATACCACGATTATTGATTAAACGGGCATTAAGCCTAAATTTATTTAATTGAGGCAATTTATTTGCCTAAGGATGAGATGAATGCAGTTGTAGAATTATTGGGGGTAGAAGAGAAGCATGCATGAAGTGCTATAATTAAATAGGCAGAGTTTAGTTTATGTACCTAATTTAATCGACGGCCACTTCTTAACTCCAAGTTAAGCTCCTCGTTAAGGGAATATTAATTAATTTAATTTTAATGATCAATTAACAGAGCAAGAAAGCAAATAAAGTTAAATAAAAAAAAATGCAAAAAAGCAGCAAAGAATCGCAAGGAGCGTGGGGGAGAAGGAGAGTTCGTCAACACAGACTGAGTAAGGAAAACGGAGGGTCTTGGGGCTGTATTTATAGGCCAAAACGGACTGTTTCGGCGGCTGGGTTCAGCGGCTCGGCCGCCGGAGGCCGGCGGCTGGGGCCCCGTTGCTCGGTGGCTGGGCCGCCGGAGCTCGGCGGCTCGGCGGCCGGGCTACTGAACCCACGGCGGGCAGGGCCGCCGGGGACGGCGGCCAGAGCCGCTGTCGCCGGCGGCTGCCGCCGCCGTGAATGGCGGCTGCTGCCACCGCCGCGGCCGGCGGACTTTCTAGTTTTACGTTTCGGAGGCTTTTTCGGGAGTTTTGGACCTCCAAAAAAAATTCCGGGACCAGTTCCGCGATCCTCGCGACGTCCCAGACGTTTTAAGTACCATATTGGCATACTTTCGATAAATTTCCAAAATGACCTTTGGTCCGGCCGGACTTTTTGCAGTCCGGAAAAATTGGCTTTTCGAGCCTCAAAATGACTCAAACTGTGTATACTAACCAGCCCTTCTTTAGGGTTTTATTTTACTGTGCTTTGTTTTGCAGGGTACCCTAGCATGAATCAAGTGTTCTTTCTTTAAGAGTACTTGATGAGGAGGTTTGAACTTAATTGACAGATTTGATTAAAACATTTAAATTTGTTGATTTATTTGCACGATTGAGAATCTTTTTCTCCATTGCATAAAAAAATGAATTTCAAATGAATTTCTTCTCTCTCTGTTCAAACTTCTGAGTCTGGATAGCAAGTAGCGCTGATCGGCAGGTCTCTTTGATTATGTCGACGGACAGCCAAAGCATCCTCCCTGTTACCGCAAACCATCCCTAATCCTTTTGGGGATGGCCCATGGGTATGCGTACTGTTGGACCCACGCGAAACTCTTTGTTTCACATGTGGTTAGGTATATCCATACTCAAGGTTCAAGGGTCCCTTATAAGCCAATTCTCTATTTGTGTCATAGCCTATAGAACCTATCCTTTAGGACTGTATGCACCCAATGATACGAATCATATCATTAAACGAAGTATGACGTGATGTTGTGTGCATTCATGACATATCATCTCATTAAAAAGAACATTCCATTTCAAAAGCTGGAAAATCACATTTTGGTCCCTAAGACCTGAAAAATTATATTTTGGTCCCTAAGACCTGGAAAATTACATCTTGGCTCCTAAGGCCCAAAAATTCCCATTTTGGCCCCAAAGGCCCCAAAACTCCCAATTTGGCCCCTAAGGCCCAAAAATTCACATTTTGGCCACAGAGGCCCAAAAACTCACATTTGGCCACAGAAGCCCAAAAACTCACATTTGGCCATAGAGGCCCAAAAATTCACATTTTGAGGCCCAAAAATTCACATTTTGGCCCCTAAGGCCCAAAATTCCAAATTTGGCCCCCGAGGGCCAAAAATTCACTTTTTGGCCCCAAAGGCCAAAAAATTCACATTTTGGCCCCAAAGGCCAAAAAATTCACATTTTGGCCCCAAAAGCCCAAAAATGCCCAATTCGGCCACAGAGGCCTAAAAATTTCCAATTCGGCCACAGAGGCCCAAAGATTTCCAATTCGGCCACAGAGGCCCAAAGATTTCCAATTTGGCGACGAAGGCCCAAAGGTTCAAGTTTTGGCCCCTAAGGCCCAAAAATTTCCAATTTGGCCATAGAGGCCAAAAAATTCACATTTTGGCCCCTAAGGCCCAAAAAAATTTTTCTTTGAGAACTTATGGCCTTTCGAAAAGTCGAGGTGTCCAGCCCTAAGCACTCTACCTTACATATCACATCCCATTGGGTCCTATCCTAGGTGTCCTAGCATGCCAACATTACCCTGCCTCACACTATCTCACATACCCTATGAAAACACCTTATATAGGATGGTCTATCGTTTTTGACTATGTCCTTTCACAGGTACCCCTCCAAAGACCACCTGTACCCGAAACACCAACTGAGCTCTCACCCACAAGTCTAGCAACCCCGATTGCACCCATGGCATCACTGTTTGACATCCAAAACCTCATTGAACAACTCGAGGCCAGAATGGAGGCCAGAATGAATAAGGCATTGGCTGCCCAAAGGGCTGCCCTGATAGCTGAATTGGGTAATGGAAATGGGGCTTCTCCTGTTGGAAGGGATCCTGCCACATCTAATCAGGGACCTGCAGCTCCACCGACATCATCAAATCCTGCCCTTAACCTGGATGACATACCCTCCAGAACTGCTGCTGAGCTGGAAGCTCAAAAAATGAGAGAGAAGCTGGAATTGTTGGAAAGGTCTATTACTGCCCTCAAAACACACAAGGAAGTGGTGGACATGGACTTCTTGTCCTTGTTCCCCGAAGCAAGATTACCTACAAAATTCAAGATGCCTAACATGGACAAGTTTGACGGAACCACTTGCCCCAAAACGCACCTGAAGATGTATGTGGGTGCCCTCAACCCGTTTGGCCTGAACAGCGAGCTCCTTGCTCAGTTGTTTCAGCAATCTTTGACTGGGGCTGCATTAAGATGGTTTGTAAGCTTGGATCATTCCAAAATGAAGAATTGGGAGGACATATGCAATGCTTTCAACATGCAGTACCATTATAATATCGAAGTGGATGTTACCCGGAGGGAGCTGGAAACCACTAAACAAAAGAACAATGAGCCCTTCACCTCGTTCCTTTCGAGGTGGAGAGCCAAAGCTGCTCAAATGATCAACCGACCCTCTGAACAGGAACAAGTTGACATAATAATTAAGAATTTACTGCCTGTCTACCAGTCACAGCTTCAAACACAGTACTTGCCTACGTTCCAATCGCTCATTGCGACTGCAACTAAGGTGGAAGACTTAATCCAGTTGGGTCACCTCAAAGGAGACTCATACAAGAAGCCGAATCATGCTGGACTTTGAAAAACCGTCTACAAGACCTGGTTGACAATGGGTCCATCATCCCCAAGAGCAAGCTGAACATCAACCAATCTGATAGGTGTTAATTTTATAGTGTTTTAATATAGTTTTTATTAGAATTTTAGCAAGTTTTTATTGCTTTAATTTGATTTTAAATCACTTTTAGTATAATTGTGTTCAAAAGCTTCCTTGACTTTTAATCCGCTTGATCTAAGAGAAAATTACAAGAATTTGGCGCAGAAAAGAGCTTTATATCACAAGGCACTTGACTTCTAGCACGCCCTAGCCGTGCTAAGTGGCACGCCCAAAGTCGCGAGCGCGACATTCACAAGCGCGAGCGCGACAATTAGAAAAGAGAGTCAGAAGATTTGCAAAGAAAAGTCGCGAGCGCGACATTCGTATACGCGGGCGCGAGCTGAAGTCGCGAGCGCGACATTCATATACGCGGGCGCGAGAAAGCACCTTTGAGAGGCAGAAAGTTTGCCAGCAGAATACGCGAGCGCGACTTTCATATGCGCGAGCGCGAACTTGAGAGGCAGAGAGAAGCACACCCTGCCTGTGCTCTACAGCACGCCCGTGCCTCAGGACTTCACTAGCCCGTGCTACCTAGCACGCCCCGTGCTTCACTAGCCAGACCTCCAGACTACAGCACGCCCAGCCCGTGCCATGAAGCACGCCCGTGCTGCCCAGGCGGAACCAGCGTGAATTTAATACGCAAATCAAGCTCTTTCTCACATGGGCCGACTTCAGGGAGTTTCCTAAACACACTAAACAAGACCTGGACCTATTCTTAGGGAAAAAGGAGTCCTAATCAAGAAGAAATCAAGAACCTAAACAGTCATGATCTCCTATAAAAGATTTTGCACTAAATAAGGATTCTATTTCCTAAAAGGAGTCAAACTTGCCTTCAGGAGCTCTATATAAAGAGAAGAACTTTTCATAGCAGAGGAGCTCGTTTTTTTATGCAATTTCTCTACATAATTCTCTCTCTCTCAAAGATTTCAAGCTTCAAATAATTGTGCTAAGATTCAAGGAAGCCATCAACATAGTTGTGATACAGTTTTTATTCTAAACTCTTCATCTTGTTTCTTTCTTTATTTTCTGTCTTTAATTATGATGAATGATTCAAGTATGATTGAGTTTAATTTAATTACTATGTCTAGCTAAACTCTTATACTAGGGATTTGATGTAACTTAATTTGATTCCAGTTTATAATATTAGATTTATTCTTCTTTGTTCTTGTTATAACTTATTATTGTGCTTAAGGCTTCCAGGCAGAAGTTTTCCCCTGGATTGTACTATTTCAATAATTACATTCGGGAGAAGGGTTATTGATATGAAAAAGATAATAATTTACTTGAGAATAATAACTTGATGCGGAAGCTATATGGTTTGACTCAAGGGAGGTTTTCATAAGTTAATAAATTTTTAAGTTGTGAACTCACAAAACAACCATAAAACCTAATAATCTGATTTATGTTTAATTTCACTATTAAAGATAGGTAATTGAACTGGATTAGAATAATTGAACTGGATTAGAATAACTAACAATAAATCGGGAGAGCTTGTTAGTGACTTTAGGGTTGTTCTCCTACTTGAACAATTAAAATTGATTAATGAACTAATAGAATAAGCTGGATAGAATTAAGTGAAATCAAATTCCCTAGTAGCTTAATCCTCTGATTTCTTTTCACTTGAATTTTGTGTTTGATCTCTTCTATTTTTACTTTAAATTTTATTTACCTTACAGCAAATCTCCTTTATCGTCGTCTAAATAATAATAGGTTAACATAATTTTGGTAATTGATAAACAATCCCTGTGGATACGATACTTTCTTACTCTATACTACTTGTTGCGATTTCGTACACTTGCGAAAAACGCTGTCAAGTTTTTGGCGCCGTTGCCGGGGATTGACATATCAATATCAATACGAATTACCCTGTTGTTAATTTAGACACTCTTTTTATTTTTACTTAATTTTCTCCTAAGAATTATTCCAGGTGTTTTATGCAAAGAAGATCAAGGACGACTGAACCTCTAGTCTTTGACCCAGAAATTGAAAGAACCTTTCGTAGGTACAACGCTGCAAGAAAAGCAAGAGAAATAAAACTCGAACAACAAGCAGACATGGCCAACGAAAATGAAAACAGAAACGAAAACGTAGTTGGACCACCACTTCAACATCCGATCCGTACCTTAAGGGATTATACCACACCTAATTTGAATGGGACAACCTCAAGTATTACTAGACCTAGGGTAGAAGCTAATAACTTTGAGATTAAACCTGCATTTATCCAAATGCTCTCTACCTCGATCCAATATGGAGGTTTGCCTAGTGAAGATCCTAATGCTCACATCACCAATTTTTTGGAAATTTGTGACACATTCAAACAAAATGGTGTTTCTGAAGATGCAATCAAGTTGAGGCTTTTTCCTTTTACTCTTAGGGATAAAGCTAGATCTTGGTTACAATCATGTCCCGCTGGGAGTTTTACCACATGGGATGAATTAGCTCAAAAATTTCTAGCTAAATTCTTTCCATCCTCAAAAACCACCAAGTTGCGCAATGAGATAATGACGTTTGCTCATCATGATCAAGAGAGCTTGTATGAAGCTTGGGAAAGATTCAAGGACTTGCTAAGAAAGTGCCCGCATCACAGTTTGCCCAAGTGGTTACAGGTACAAACTTTCTATAATGCTCTATCTCCTAATATTAAAATCACTTTAGATGCAGCTGCAGGTGGGTCCTTTGAAAAGAAAGGTATTGATGAAGCATATGAGTTGATAGAGGAAATGGCAAGCAACAGCCACTACCAAAACAATACCGAAAGAAGAAGAACTGTAGGAGTCTATGAAATAGACGCCATTACAGCACTTAATGCCAAGGTAGATAACATGGTAAGGAAATTGGACATGTTAACTACTAATCCTATAAATTCTGTCATGCAAATTTGTGATAGGTGCAATGGACAACATGGAATTGGAGAATGTATCATGGACTCTTTAAATCCACAAACTTTGGAACAAGTGAACTATGTGATGAATCAAGGAAGAAAGAATTACCCTTATTCAAATTCATATGACAACAGGTTAAGGAATCATCCTAATCTATCCTATGGTAATCCTCAAAACGCCTTGAATGCACCACCAGGTTTCCACCCTCCTGAAAAGAAATCTCATGATGACCTCCTCACTGCTCTTTCTAAATCACACATGGAATTTATGAATGAAACCAGAGAAAACTATAAAATCCAGCAAGCTGCAATCAGGAATTTGGAGATTCAGCTAGGGCAATTTGCAAACATGATGGCATCTCGACCTCAAGGTACGTTACCCAGCAATACTGAAAAGAATCCAAAAGAACAAGTGCAGGCTATTACCTTGAGGAGCGGCAAACAAATAGATGAACCACCAAGGAAAGAAAAAGAAGAAAAAGAACAAACAAAGGTGACTATCATTGACTTGGAGGAAAAAGAAAAGGTAAAACCATATGTTCCCCCTGTACCCTTTCCACAAAGATTAAAGAAAGCACAAGATGACAAGAGCTTCCTCAAGTTCCTGGATGTGTTTAAGAAGCTTCAAATCAATATTCCTTTTGCTGAAGCTCTTGCACAAATGCCTAGCTATGCTAAATTCCTAAAAGATATCTTGAGCAAGAAACGAAGAATTGATGATCAAGAAACGGTAATGTTAACCGAGGAGTGCAGTGCGATTATCCAAAACAAACTGCCTCCAAAGTTAAAAGATCCAAGAAGTTTTTCTATCCCTTGTAACATTGGTAATCTTGACTTTGAAAAAGCTTTGGCAGATTTGGGTGCTAGCATCAATCTTATGTCCTATGAAGTTTTTAAGATGCTAGGTATGGGAGAACTCAAGCCAACAAGGATGTCTTTGCAACTAGCAGATCGTTCAATTAAATATCCTAGAGGGATTGTCGAAGACGTACTTGTGAAGGTAGGTACATTCATCTTTCCTGTTGATTTTGTTATTCTTGACATTGATGAGGACAGGGAAGGATCTCTAATCCTTGGAAGACCCTTTCTTGCAACTGCAAGAGCATTAATTGATGTTTATGAGGGTAAGTTGCTCTAAGAGTTGGACAGGAAGAGATTGTATTTGATGTACTTAAATCTTGTAAACTTCCTATGGATCATGGAGACTGTTTCAGAATTGATGTTGTTGATGAATGTGTGGAAACCACTTTGCATGTTGAAAATAACATTAATAAATCAAGCGTCTTGAATGAAAAAGAAAAGGAATCACCTAAGCATGAACTGAAACAACTTCCACCTCATTTAAAACATGCATTCTTAGGTGAGGACCACTCTTTTCCTGTTATTATTTCTTCTCACTTAACGCTTGATCAAGAGGAAAGGTTGTTGCAAGTTTTACGTAGGCACAAGAAAGCTTTAGGGTGGTCTATTTCGGATTTACAAGGAATAAGCCCAAGTGTGTGTATGCATAAAATCTTGATGGAAGAAGACTACAAACCTTCAATCGAACATCAAAGGCGATTGAACCCGAACATGAAAGAGGTAGTCAAGGCTGAAATTATTAAACTCTTAGATGCCGGAATCATTTATCCAATTTCAGACAGTAATTAGGTGAGTCCTGTCCAAGTTGTTCCAAAAAAGGGAGGTATGACTGTTATTTCTAATGAAAACAATGAATTAATCCCCACAAGAACAGTCACAGGTTGGCGTGTGTGTATAGATTATAGAAAACTAAATAAGGCAACACGCAAAGATCACTTTCCCCTTCCCTTTATTGATCAAATGCTTGAAAGACTTGCAGGATATCCTTTTTATTATTTCTTAGATGGCTATTCAGGATACTTCCAAATACCTATAGCCCCTGAAGACCAAGAGAAAACTACTTTCACTTGTCCTTATGGCACTTTTGCCTATAGGAGAATGCCTTTTGGGCTATGCAATGCCCCTGCAACCTTTCAAAGGTGCATGATGTCCATCTTTTCTGATATGGTGGAAAAATTTATTGAAATATTCATGGATGATTTTTCTGTGTTTGGTTCTTCCTTCGATGCATGCCTTCATAATTTATCTTTAATGATGCAACGATGTGAAGATACTAACCTTGTGTTAAATTGGGAAAAATGTCACTTCATGCTTAGTGAAGGTATTGTCCTAGGGCATAAAATCTCTCAAAAGGGGATTGAAGTAGACAAGGAAAAAATTGAGGTAATTGAAAAACTACCTCCCCCTAACACAGTGAAGGGCATAAGAAGTTTTCTTGGGCATGCAGGGTTTTACAGGAGATTCATAAAGGATTTCTCAAAAATCACTAAACCTCTTTGCAAATTGTTAGTTAAAGATATTCCATTTGATTTTGACAAAGAATGTTTAGATGCTTTTAACAGGTTGAAGAAGGAGTTAATCTCAGCCCCGATCATCACTACACCAGATTGGACTTTACCTTTCGAGCTTATGTGTGATGCTAGTGATCATGCTGTAGGAGCTGTGCTTGGACAGAGAAAAGACAAGAAGTTGCATGTTATTTATTATGCCAGTCGCACCTTGAATGATGCGCAACTAAACTATGCAACTACGAAAAAGGAATTATTGGCTATTGTTTTTGCTTTTGACAAATTCCGGGCATATCTAATTGGAGCTAAAACAATAGTTTACACAGATCACTCAGCTATCAAATACTTGCTGGAGAAGAAAGATGCAAAGCCGAGACTCATTCGTTGGGTACTTCTATTGCAAGAGTTTGACCTAGAAATTCGCGACAAAAAGGGGACCGAGAACCTCGTTGCTGACCATCTTTCCAGGCTTGAATTGGGGAGGAAGATACAAGCAAGCTACAAATCAATGAAAGCTTTCCTCATGAGCAACTTCTTCTAGTAGCAAATGCTCAAACCCCCTGGTACGCTGACATAGTTAATTATCTTGTTTGCAAAATTCCTCCTCCCAATTTTTCTTACCAACAAAGGAAAAATTTTTTTCATGATATCAAATTTTACTATTGGGAGGAGCCATTTTTGTTCAAGTATTGCAGTGATCAGCTTTTCAGAAGATGTATACCGGAAACTGAAATAGAAAGTGTCCTTAAATTCTGCCATTCAATGGAATGTGGAGGTCACTTTGGAGCAAGCAAAACAGCTGCGCGTATACTAGAAAGTGGTTTGTATTGGCCTAATCTCTTTAAAGATGCTTATAACTATGTTCGTCTTTGTGATCGTTGTCAAAGGTTAGGTAACATTTCGAAGAGACATGAGATGCCCTTAAACAGCATCCTTGAAGTCGAAATCTTCGATGTCTGGGGTCTGGACTTTATGGGACCTTTTCCACCATCATACTCTAATCAATACATTCTAGTGGCAGTGGATTATGTGTCAAAGTGGGCAGAAGCTGTTGCTCTTCCAAATAACGATGCCAAAAATGTGATGAGCTTCATCAAGAAAAACATTTTTACAAGGCATGGTACTCCCAGGGCGATAATCACGGACGAAGGTAAGCATTTTTGCAATAAATATTTAGATTCCCTTCTTGCAAAATATGGTGTCACTCATCGTGTAGGTACTTCATATCATCCTCAAACAAGTGGACAAGTAGAGGTCACTAACAGAGAAATCAAAAAGATCCTCGAAACCACTGTTGGACAATCAAGAAAGGATTGGTCCAAAAAGCTAGACGACGCTCTATGGGCCTACAGAACGGCATTCAAAACACCTATAGGTATGTCTCCATATCGCATGGTGTATGGTAAGGCTTGTCATCTTCCTGTAGAATTAGAACATAAGGCATTTTGGGCCATTCAATTTCTCAACTTTAATGCCAAGGAAGTGGGACAAAAACGCTTGTTACAGCTAAACATGATGGATGAATTGCGCCTCCATGCTTATGAAAGTGCTAAAATATATAAAGATCGCACTAAACAATGGCATGATAAGCGCATTATCATGAGGGATCTAAAGGTAGGCCAGCAGGTGTTGCTCTATAACTCTAGACTTCGGTTATTTCCTGGTAAGTTGCGCTCTAGGTGGTCTGGACCATTCACAATCAAGGAAATCTTTCCTCATGGCGCGATTGAAATAGTGGATGGTAAGTCGAATCGAAGTTTCAAGGTAAATGCTCAACGTTTGAGAAGCTATTATAATGAAACCTTTGAACCCACCAAGACTACAATTGGTCTTGCTTAGCCTAAATTAAGATAAGTGCGTCGAACTTAACGACGTTAAACAAAAGTGCTCATGGGAGACAACCCATCTATTTTTATTAAATTTTCGTCCATTTATTTATTTTTATTCCCTATTTTATTTGTCAAAATCCCAAATTTTCTCCATGAGTGTTCTTTTGTTTAGTTAAGAATTTTTGTAGGAAAAAGTGGAAATCCAGAACCAAGCACGCCCTAGCCGTGCTGGGTGGCACGCCCGTGCCATGAGAGGTGAAGCCAGCACGCCTCAGGCGTGCCCATCAGCACGCCCGTGCCATAGAAAAGAGATTAACACACTTGAAGGTCAGAGGAGAGCACGCCCTAGCCGTGCTAAGTGGCACGCTCAAGTCGCGCTACGAAGCAAGTCTCAACAAAGAAAACGCCCAAGTCGCGAGTGCGACATTCACACGCCCAGGGCCCGAGCTTAAGTCGCGAGCGCGACATTCATACACGCGGGCGCGACAAGAAGATCTGAGTGTCAGAAGCAATTGGACCAGAAGACGCGAGAAGACGCGAGCGCGATATTCATATGCGCGGGCGCGAGAAAAGAACAAGAGAGGCAGAGAAGAGCACGCCCAAGCCGTGCTATGTAGCACGCCCGTGCCAGGTACGCCACTTTTGTTGTTTTGCAGGTCAGAGGAGAGCACGCCCAGGCCATGCTCATCAGCACGGCCATGCCACGATCAGACCAACTTATTAATTGGCGCCCCTATTTAAAGAGCACGCTTTCAAACTGTCTCTTTTCCATCCCGCACGCCCTAGCCGTCACTTCTTTTCTCCCAAACTTTCTCTTTTCTTCTCCATTTTCTCTCAAATCAAACACTTTCCACCCAAAATTTTCACATAATCAACTCCAACAATGCCTCCTAGATACAAACGTAGCAGACCCGCATCCTCCATTGCTGCTCGAAACTGCGCAACTACACGATCTTCCACGGCTCCTCAACCTCCTTCACCTCCTGCACTTCCATTCGAATTCGCCTCATCCGATCAACAAGAAAGGTACACAAAATTGTCTCTTCGACCTATTCTACTGAACAGATTTATTGATGAGACTGCTTTAGCACAAGTGGGTCTTAGAGATATTGTGTTAGAGCCACTGACAGCGTTTTTCGCAAGTGTACGAAATCGCAACAAGTAGTATAGAGTAAGAAAGTATCGTATCCACAGGGATTGTTTATCAATTACCAAAATTATGTTAACCTATTATTATTTAGACGATGATAAAAGGAGTTCGCTGTAAAGTAAATAAAATTCAAAGTAAAAGAGATCAAACACAAAATTTAGGTGAAAAGAAATCAGGGGATTAAGCTACTAGGGAATTTGATTTCATTTAATTCTATCCAGCTTGTTCTATTAGTTCATTAATCAAGTTTAATTGTTCAAGTAGGAGAAAACAACCCTAAGGTTACTAACAAGCTCTCCCGATTTATTGTTAGCTATTCTAATCCAATTTAATCACCTATATTAATAGTGAAATTAAACATGAATCAGATCATTAGGTTTTATGGTTGTTTTATGAATTCACAACTTAATACTTTATTAACTTATGAAAGCCCCCCTTGAGTCAAACCATATAGTTTCCACATCAAGTTATTATTCTCAAGTAAATTATTACCTTATTCATATCAATAACCCTTCTCCCGAATGATGTTATTGAAATAATTCAATCCAGGGGAATTTTTCTGCCTGGAAGCCTTAAGCACAATAATAAGTTATAACAAGAACAAAGAAAAATAAATCTAATATTATAAGCTGGAATCGAATTAAATTACATCAAATCCCTAGTATAAAAGTTTAGCTAGACATAGTAATTAAATTAAACTCAATCACACTTGAATCATTCATCATATTTAAAGACAATAATAAAGAAAGAAACAAGATGAAAAGTTTAGAATAAAAACTGTATCACAACTATGTTGATGGCTTCCTTGAATCTTAGCACAATTATTTGAAGCTTGAAATCTTTGAGAAGAGAGAACTATGTAAAGAAGTGTACAAAGAACCCCCTCTGCTATGAATAGTTCTTCTCTTTATATAGAGCTCCTGAAGGCAAGTTTGACTCCTTTTAGGAAATAGAATCCTTATTTAGTGCAAAATCTTTTATAGGAGATCATGACTGTTTAGGTTCTTGATTTCTTCTTGATTAGGACTCCTTTTTCCCTAAGAATAGGTCCAGGTCTTGTTTAGTGTGTTTAGGAAACTCCCTGAAGTCGGCCCATGTGAGAAAGAGCTTGGTTTGCGTATTAAATTCACGCTGGTTCCGCCTGGGCAGCACGGGCGTGCTTCATGGCACGGGCTAGGCGTGCTGTAGTCTGGAGGTCTGGCTAGTGAAGCACGGGGCGTGCTAGGTAGCACGGGCTAGTGAAGTCCTGAGGCACGGGCGTGCTACAGAGCACAGGCAGGGCGTGCGTCTTTCTGCCTCTCAAAGGTGCTTTCTCGCGCCCGCGTATATGAATGTCGCGCTCGCGACTTCAGCTCATGCCCGCGTATACGAATGTCGCGCTCGCGACTTTTCTTTACAAATCTTCTGACTCTCTTTTCTAATTGTCGCGCTCGCGCTTGTGAATGTCGCGCTCGCGACTTTGGGCGTGCCACTTAGCACGGCTAGGGCGTGCTAGAAGTCAAGTGCCTTGTGATATAGAGCTCTTTTCTGCGCCAAATTCCTGTGATTTTCTCTTAGATCAAGCGGATTAAAAGTCAAGGAAGCTTTTGAACACAATTATACTAAAAGTGATTTAAAAATCAAATTAAAGCAATAAAAACTTGCTAAAATTCTAATAAAAACTATATTAAAACACTATAAAATTAACACCTATCAGCCACTTAGGCGAATAGGATGGGGGGAATTTCTTGAGATGAAGGACTTAGTTTATGCCCCTCTAACTCTAGAATTTCTGAGTTCCTATCGCGCTTTTATTCCGTTATTGCCTAATTCACCACCAAGCCGGGTTAACTTTAGGCTTCTGAGTCAAGACTTTGAATTAACTGTGAATGAAATTAGCCAAATTTTCGGATTCCCCACAGAAAACAGTCAAATTCAAATTTCTAGTGATTTTAGTGCACGTAATACTTGGCAAGATTTTACAGGTGAAGTAAATTATAATCCTAGATATTCGAAGGCATCCAAATTGAAAAAACCTTCCTTGCGGTATATTCATAAATTTTTGTCAAATACTATATTTGGAAGGAGTGAAAGTGATGGGGTGTTGAGTTTGAATGAACTATATTTTCTGTGGGCTATTGAAAATGGGGTTCTATTGAATGTTGGGTATTGGCTCTGCCAGAGATTTGCGAAGGTGGCTAGAGCCGACAAAGGAGCTATAATGATGGGGTGTTTTGTGAACCGAATTGCTAGATATCTACAGGTTTGGAACCCGGCTAGGCCAATTTATGATAGTGTAGGAGGGGGGCGTGGTACCAGGCTGGATGTCGATGTTATGATTCATATGAAGTTGATTGAAAAAGTTGGGGATGCATATCGAGTAATAGGTGCCCCAGAGAATGATTCTGATGAGGAAGAAGCCGAGGCTGCAGGCGGTGCTGACATGGAGGAGGATATCCCTCCACCTTTTACTTCTTCTTTTGGTGTAGGTACATCGGGTGCTGGCCCATCGTTCCAAGGCACATCCAACATGTCAAATGATGAAGTCCTTGCAAGGATGATGTCTCGAATGGACCTCTTTGACACGCGCCTTAGCGGAATGGAAACAATGATCACAGACCGTTTCCAGTCCATTGAGATCATGAATGGCAGTCTTGATTCTAAGATGGACACCATGCAAGGACAACTGCAGACCATCCTCCAGTTTCTGCAGCCACCCCCACCACCAGAAAATTGATGGATTTCTCTTTTCTTTTCTGTTTTTGTTTCTGTTTCTTTTGTTCTAATACATTGTCGTGGTTGTTTTCCCTTTTAACTTGTTTATTTGTTATGTGGATCTTTATAACCTCTTAGTAGTTTTTGTTCTTAATGTTTAGTTGCTCCTTTAGCTAAGACACTTTCCACCACCTTTCTATTGTATTGTTCAATACAATGTTGGTAAGTTTTTCTTCTTCTCTCTTACTGCTTTCCTTCAAATAACGCAATAAGTTTGGGGAATTTATACACATTGGGGACAATGTGATTGATTGAATTGGGGGAAGAGGGAATTTTAGCTAAAAAAAAAAAATTTTTTTTGTTGTTTTTGGCTTAACATGGTTGGAATGATTACAAGCAAGCTTGAGGGTTCTCATGTCTAGTAATAAGTGTTAAACATAATTGATTCTCAATTCTACCATATTTAAGTTTTGAATTTGAAATTTTGATTTAAATATGTTCATTGATCTAAATTATTTGTTTCTAGATTTTTAAACACTGATTTTTATGAGAATTATGATGTATAAGTGTGTTTTACTCTAAAGTATTTTAAAACCCTGGCATTCCTAGAACAAAACTTAGAAATCCCTTCGAGGTGAAAAATTTAAATGTTTACTTTTTGAAAGAGATGATTTAGGCAATTTTTGTTGAAACCTATATGTAGCCTAGACCACCTAAATTAAAAATATGACCTTTGAACCCAACTTTGAAGCCTTAAAACCGTAAAATTTTCTTCTTCACCCTCAATAAAACCAAGCCATTAAAGCCAAATTCAAATTTCCTACCCTAAGTACAAAGGATTGTATGATTAAAAGATTCGATTTTTAATTAGAATGTAGCAACAAAAAGAGGGAGAATTCATAAATTAATACTAGCAAATAAAGAAAAGAAGAAAGAATCAAGAAAAAGGCACATGAAAAGCAATCAAAAGAATTCAAGAAAAAAAAAAAAGAAAAAGGCAAGGAAGAAAAGTGCCAAAATATTAAGAAAAGACCTTGTCCAAGATGCCTCTAGCTAGTAAGAAAGTTTCAAAACAAGACACTCCCTAGAACTGGAAAAACTTTAATTAAAATAGAATCTTGAAAGTTATACATTCTTTTGTACTTTTTGTCTACATTTTATCCCTTTCTTTGATTAAGCAAAGTTTACACCAAGAAAGCCCCGTTACAACCCAAAATAAAGACCTTCTGATCTTTTAATCGTATGCATTTAAATCGTGGAGAAAGGATGACTAATTCTGCATATGGGAATGCCACCTTTGCTCTATCAATTGTCTTACTTTTAAATGCTTTAGATGATTCATGTCCTGTTTATCATAATTCGAATAAGTATTAGTGTTGACAATCTCTTTAAACTTGTATTTTACTCAATGAACGTGTTTTCTTCAAAATAAAGAGTCAAGCTTAAATGTGAATAGCATAGGGAACAATTAAGTCTATTCACTTATTTACTAATCATGATATCTTGAAAAGTTATTGAGATCATCTCCAAACATGGTAAGCTAGTGTCGTCAAATCTTTTTCTTTTAGTTTTGTTGCTTGAGGACAAGCAATGGTTTAAGTTTGGGGAATTTTGATAGGTGTTAATTTTATAGTGTTTTAATATAGTTTTTATTAGAATTTTAGCAAGTTTTTATTGCTTTAATTTGATTTTAAATCACTTTTAGTATAATTGTGTTCAAAAGCTTCCTTGACTTTTAATCCGCTTGATCTAAGAGAAAATTACAGGAATTTGGCGCAGAAAAGAGCTTTATATCACAAGGCACTTGACTTCTAGCACGCCCTAGCCGTGCTAAGTGGCACGCCCAAAGTCGCGAGCGCGACATTCACAAGCGCGAGCGCGACAATTAGAAAAGAGAGTCAGAAGATTTGCAAAGAAAAGTCGCGAGTGCGACATTCGTATACGCGAGCGCGAGCTGAAGTCGCGAGCGCGACATTCATGTACGCGGGCGCGAGAAAGCACCTTTGAGAGGCAGAAAGTTTGCCAGCAGAATACGCGAGCGCGACTTTCATATGCGCGAGCGCGAACTTGAGAGGCAGAGAGAAGCACACCCTGCCTGTGCTCTATAGCACGCCCGTGCCTCAGGACTTCACTAGCCCGTGCTACCTAGCACGCCCCGTGCTTCACTAGCCAGACCTCCAGACTACAGCACGCCCAGCCCGTGCCATGAAGCACGCTCGTGCTGCCCAGGCGGAACCAGCGTGAATTTAATACGCAAATCAAGCTCTTTCTCACATGGGCCGACTTCAGGGAGTTTCCTAAACACACTAAACAAGACCTGGACCTATTCTTAGGGAAAAAGGAGTCCTAATCAAGAAGAAATCAAGAACCTAAACAGTCATGATCTCCTATAAAAGATTTTGCACTAAATAAGGATTCTATTTCCTAAAAGGAGTCAAACTTGCCTTCAGGAGCTCTATATAAAGAGAAGAACTTTTCATAGCAGAGGAGCTCGTTTTTTTATGCAATTTCTCTACATAATTCTCTCTCTCTCAAAGATTTCAAGCTTCAAATAATTGTGCTAAGATTCAAGGAAGCCATCAACATAGTTGTGATATAGTTTTTATTCTAAACTCTTCATCTTGTTTCTTTCTTTATTTTCTGTCTTTAATTATGATGAATGATTCAAGTATGATTGAGTTTAATTTAATTACTATGTCTAGCTAAACTCTTATACTAGGGATTTGATGTAACTTAATTTGATTCGAGTTTATAATATTAGATTTATTCTTCTTTGTTCTTGTTATAACTTATTATTGTGCTTAAGGCTTCCAGGCAGAAGTTTTCCCCTAGATTGTACTATTTCAATAATTACATTCGGGAGAAGGGTTATTGATATGAAAAAGATAATAATTTACTTGAGAATAATAACTTGATGCGGAAGCTATATGGTTTGACTCAAGGGAGGTTTTCATAAGTTAATAAATTTTTAAGTTGTGAACTCACAAAACAACCATAAAACCTAATAATCTGATTTATGTTTAATTTCACTATTAAAGATAGGTAATTGAACTGGATTAGAATAACTAACAATAAATCGGGAGAGCTTGTTAGTGACTTTAGGGTTGTTCTCCTACTTGAACAATTAAAATTGATTAATGAACTAATAGAATAAGCTGGATAGAATTAAGTGAAATCAAATTCCCTAGTAGCTTAATCCTCTGATTTCTTTTCACTTGAATTTTGTGTTTGATCTCTTCTATTTTTACTTTAAATTTTATTTACCTTACAGCGAATCTCCTTTATCGTCGTCTAAATAATAATAGGTTAATATAATTTTGGTAATTGATAAACAATCCCTGTGGATACGATACTTTCTTACTCTATACTACTTGTTGCGATTTCGTACACTTGCGAAAAACGCTGTCACAATCCCTTGCCTAACCATGGGATTAATGCAAAAAAAATTTGCTGAATAAGAATCGTTCGATCCTTTCGAACTTTTCTTAGAAATGAATGATGCTTGTGTCTGAGAAGGTTGAGATCAAACCTCCAAAAGAGCAAAGGAATTGTTCAAGACCAACAACCACCTGTCTGATCGATTTAAGCATCGAGAAGAACAAAGTCACTACAGTCAATCCAATCCTAGTCCATCACAGTCCACCTAGAGTCTATCTTTTAGGGTCTAGTCTTTTCTTTTCATTTTCATTTCTATTCAAGTTTTAGAGTTATTAGGAGTAGAAGAGAAGCATGCATGAAATGCTAAAATTAAATAGGCAGAGTTTAGTTCATGTACCTGATTTAATCGACGCCCACTTCTTAATGCCAGGTTAAGCTCCTCGTTAAGGGAAATTTAATTAATTTAATTTTATTGATCAATTAACAGAGCAAGAAAGCAAATAAAGCTAAATAAAAAAAAATGCAGAAAAGTAGTAAAGAATCGCAAGGAGCGTGGGGGAGAAGGAGCGTCCGTCAACACAGACTGAGTCAGTAAAACTGAGGGCCATCGGGGCCAATTTATAGGCAAAAACGGACTATTTCGGCAGCCAGGGCCGCCGGAGCTCAGCGGCCGGGCCGCTGGAGGCTTTTTCGGGATTTTTTTCTTGGAATGAAATGATCAAATGCATGTATTTATGTTTGCAACTTAAAGATGTTTTTGCCTCTTAATGAGGGCTTGAAAAGAGATTTTGCCTCTTAATGAGGGCTTGAAAAGAGATTTTGCCTCTTAATGAGGGCTTGAAAAGAGATTTTGCCTCTTAGAGGGCTTTAAAAGAGATTTTGCCTCTTAGAGGGCTTGAAAAGAGATTTTGGCTCTTAGAGGACTTGAAAAGACGTTTTGCCTCTTAATGAGGGCTTGAAAAGATGTTTTGCCTCTTAATGAGGGCTTGAAAAGATGTTTTGCCTCTTAATGAGGGTTGAAAAGATGTTTTGCCTCTTAATGAGGGTTGCAAAGCATTCACTCATGGTTAGTTCATCAGCATGACATAGTCTCGGGATCCACCTCGGGTTCGTTAGATCATGCCTTAAAACATTGGGTTAATTAATCTAGTAACTGTGAATACTCAAACTTTGACCTTGCTACAGTGTCAATGCCGGACTGCAAACAGTCCGGCCGGACCGAAGGTCATTTTGGACATTTACTGGAAGTATGCCAATATGGTACTTAAAACGTCCGGAATATCGCGAGGATCGCGGAACAGGTCCCGGAATGTTTTTCGGAGGTCCGAAACTCCCGAAAGCTCCTTCGAAGTGAAAGGCCCGAAAGGCCGCCGCCATGTACGGCGGCCGGCTGTCGGGCCCAGGCGGCACCTGCCGCCCAGCACGGGCGGCACATGCTGCCCCACCGCCTGGGCGGCACCTGCTGCCCCACCGACTGGGTGGCAGCTGCCGCGCTCCCAGGCGGCACCCCCCGCCCAACGTGGGCGGGGCCTGCCGCCCTCCCGGGCGGCACCTGCCGCCCAGCCTCTTGGGCGGCAGCTGCCGCCAAGCCAGGCGGCACCTGCCGCCCTGGACCCGAAAATGGCCTATAAATAGGCCATTTTCAGCCATTTTTTGGCACCTCGGTCTGTGTTGACGGACGAATCCTTCTCCCTCTCACGCTCCTTGCGTTTTCTTTACCGCTTTTTGCATTTAATTTAATTTTTATTGCATTTTTATTGTGATATTTGGACATTAAAATTAAACAAATTAAAATTAATTAATATTTCCTAAGCGAGGAGCTTAATCTGGAGTTAAGAAGCGGTCGTCGATTAAATCAGGTATGTAAACAAAACTCTGCCTATTTAATTTTAGCACCTCATGCATATTTCTCTTCTACTCTTAATAATTCTACAATTGCATAAATGCATTCACGTCATCATTTAGACAAATAAACTGTCTTAATTAAACACGATTAAGCTTAAATGTCCGGTTAATTAATAACTGTGGTATTAAAGCCTTAAATCCGATAATATTGGTTAAAAGAGCCTAGTTAATTAATAACTACGGTTCAATTGCCTTATTTCGAACAAATCCGGCTTAAGTCCAATTAATCAATAATTGTGGCTAAAAGCCTTAATCAATCACGTCTCGACAATAAATTGTGATTAAGCTCGAACGCCCGATTAATTGATAATCGTGGCATTAAAGCCTAAATCGCACATTTTGGCAAACTAATTGCCTAAAACAACACATTTTGGCCAAAGGCCTTAAAATCAACCATTTTAGCGACAAATCGCTTAAATTAATCAATCTTTTGGCCAAAGGCCTTAAAATCAACCATTTTGGCGAAAATCGCCTAAAATCAACATTTTTGGCAACAATTGCCTAAATCAAATCATTTTGGCTAAAAGCCATTAAAATCAACATTTTTGGCAAAATGCCTAAACAAAATGCACAAAGCATACACACTTATGCACAAAGCATACACACTTATGCACAAAGCATACACACTTATGCACAAAGCATACACACAAAATGCACAAAGCATACACACACTCATGCACAAAGCATACACACAAAATGCACAAAGCATACACACAAAATGCACAAAGCATACACACACTCATGCACAAAGCATACACACACTCATGCACAAAGCATACACACTCATGCACAAAGCATATACACACTCATGCACAAAGCATACACACTCATGCATTAAGCATACACCTTCAAAGCCCTTTTAAAAAGGCCTATCGAACTACGTTGACTTTGATCTTCCATTCAAACGGAAGTACGTAGGCACGTTCGGGATTTAACCCCGAGCGGCAAGTCGAAATCACTCAAACATTTCATTAATCCATCATTCACCTTGCAAAGCATTCATTCATCGGTTAGTTCATCAGCATGACATAGTCTCGGGATCCATCTCGGGTTCGTAGATTGTGCCTTAATCATTGGGATAATTAATCTAGTAACTAGGTTAATTAAAAATGGAGTCACTTAGGGTTTTTTCCTAGTTTACCCTAAAATAATTAAACAAGGTGGCGACTCACACATATCACGTGTATTTCTTCTCATTCATCATATGCATCACATGCCTATGACATTTGGGGAAGGGGTTCACAGTAACTAGGTTAATTAAAATCGGAGTCAATTTAGGGTTTTTTCCTAGTTTACCCTAAAATAATTAAACAAGGTGGCGACTCACACACTCACGTGCATCTCTTCCTTAGTCATATGCATTCACATTGCATTGATATTATTTGGGGAGGGGTTCACACCCGGAGGGAGCTGGAAACCACTAAACAAAAGAACAATGAGCCCTTCTCCTCGTTCCTTTCGAGGTGGAGAGCCAAAGCTGCTCAAATGATCAACCGACCCTCTGAACAGGAACAAGTTGACATAATAATTAAGAATTTACTGCCTGTCTACCAGTCACAGCTTCAAACACAGTACTTGCCTACGTTCCAATCGCTCATTGCGACTGCAACTAAGGTGGAAGACTTAATCCAGTTGGGTCAACTCAAAGAAGACTCATACAAGAAGCAGAATCATGCTGGACTTTGAAAAACCGCCTACAAGACCTGGTTGACAATGGGTCCATCATCCCCAAGAGCAAGCTGAATATCAACCAACCCCTTGCCTAACCATGGGATTAATGCAAAAAAAAAAATTTGCTGAACAAGAATCATTCGATCCTTTCGAACTTTTCTTAGAAATGAATGAAGTTTGTGTCTGAGAAGGTTGAGATCAAACCTCCAAAAGAACAAAGGAATTGTTCAAGACCAAAAACAACCTGTCTGATCGATTTAAGCATCGAGAAGAATAAAGTCACTACAGTCAATCCAATCCTAGTCCATCACAGTCCACCTAGAGTTTATCTTTTAGGGTCTAGTTTTTTCTTTCCATTTTCATTCCCATTCAAGTTTTCATTCAATTCAAATTTGTAAATCTGAGTGTCTTTTGTACACAAATTTTATCTTATCAATAAAAAGGATCAGTTTACATCCCAATCATGTTTATACTCTCTCCCTATTCTTTCTTGTGAAAGCACAAAAAAAAATCGAAAAAAAATAATAAATTAAAAAAATGATGATAAAAAAAAAAGAAAAAAAAGATAATAAAAATTGGCAAAGAAAAATGCATTCATTTGCTCTACATTAATCAAAGCTGGGGCATCCTAAGAAGCACCATCAAAGGGGAAGTTTTGAAAGGTAATCATGGAAAGGATCCAGCAAAGGGTACACAAGACTTCAAACATTACCGAGGCAAAACCGATTGAAGGGGTTAGGGCCAGAATGGTTTCTCCGAAAACCCAGGAATGGAAGATGCTCCAACAGAGAGGTGTCTGAATTTTAAGCTTAAAAGCGACAGAATAGAGAAGTTATGTTTGGAATAGGGTTGGGTCTGCACGAAGTCGCAATGCTATCCATACACTACTCAAGTCATCTCAGAATCAAGTTGCCTCGAAATTCTTTATGGAGGGGCTGCTTCTAAGCAAGCAAAAGGAAAAACGGGACAAAAGGGAACCCCTGGTCAAAAGGAAGCAAATAAGCAAAAGAAAAAATGGGTCAAAAGGAACTTCTGCACAAAAGAAAGAAATCAAGGACAAAGCTACAAGAAATCAAGTTGTCAAAAACGGGTCAACTGCAAGCTCTCCGTTAAATTCAAGCCCATCAAGGGTAGATGACAAATCATTTCAGCCGTAAGGACAAAGACCAAGCGGCCGCTCACATTTTGAAAAAGCAAGTTAAAAGAAGCAGTCATTTCCACGAATTGGATGACAACAGACACCTTGAAAATCAAGCGCCAAGCATGGCACAAGTACAAGTGTCCTTATAAACAAGGATCATTTCTCAAAACAAAGAAAAGGAAGAGTCTCCTCAAAATTCCTTATGGAGAGGAGAACCATTGAGGAAATAAGTTTCAAATTCAGAGGGAGATAAAGTTCAAGAAAAGGGAATCAAATTAACCTCAAGAATTCAAACATGGCGAAGCCACAAACTCAAAGCATAAAAGCTTCTTCAACACTCAAGCCACTCAAGTTACCACCAAAATGTGGGTATTCAAAACTCTTTGTGATGAATACAAGTCATATTTCAGTCAACCAGTGGTAAAACCACTACAACAACAAAGTCAGATTCGCCTAGGGTCATCACTATCATACGAGCTCGAGTCAATAAGTTGATTCAACATCAAGCCGGGAAGGAATCCCGCGAAGAAATCAAGCCAGAAATGAATTCCGCGTCAACATCAAGTCGGGAAAGAATCCCGTAAAGACATCCAGCCAGGAAGGAATCCCGCGGAGAAATCAAGTTAGAAATGAATTCTGCATCAACATTAAGTCGGGAAAGAATCCCGCAAAGACATCCAGTCAGGAATGAATCCTGTAAAGGCATCAAGCCGGGAAGAAATCCTGCGAAGAAATCAAGTCAGAAATGAATTCTGTATTAATATTAAGTCGGGAAGGAATCCCGAAGAAATCAAATCGGAAATGAATTCCACAATCAGCATTAAGTCAGAATTGAATTTTGCCCCAACGGCAAGTCGGAAATAAGTTCCGCACCAAGAGGGAAAGGAATTCCGCACTTACATCAAGACGGAAATGAATTCCGCACCAGTCGAGCACGAAGTTCGCATCCCGGAAGGAACTACGAAAGACCTGATTCTCCCCATCCCCCGAAGAGTTCTTGGAGATACGTAGGCAGCCGAAAAGGCGCGGTCACAAACATAAGTTGGCATCATAAATAGCATTTTCTCTTTGCCAATAAAAAAATAATAATAATAAAAAGAGAGAAAAACCCGCTAAGTCGAAAACCCGAAAAGGGCGGCTTAGGCAAAAATGGGTAGCCCGCTAGGCTGAAAACCCGAAAGGGCGGTCTAGGCAAAAGTTAGGGCAAAGAGCCTGCTAGAGTCGAAAACCCGAAAGGGTGGCTACTAGGCAAAAGTTAAGGTAAAAAAAAAAAGAAAAAAAAAAAAAGAAAAAACAAACAAACAAAAAAACAAACAAAAAGTGCTTTCATAGGTCTCCTTGGGAGTATATCAATCATTTTTTTTAAGAATCACTGAGTTCCTTATAAGAAAATTTTGAGTCTCTAAATCGAGTCTCGAATGAGTCTCTAAAAATCAAGTCTCCATCACCAGTGGTCATTCCACAACGAGTCACAAAAAATCGAGTCATTCTCAAAAGTTCGTTTTGAAAGCCTCACTCTTTGAGTCATTCCTCGAAAAAAAAAAGAGAGAGAGGAAAATGTCAATTCAATCCCCGGGGTTTCCAAAAAAACCCTAAAAAAAAAAGGTCAAACATAATCGTTGAGAGGTAATTCTTCGATACCTCATCTCCACTCGGACCATCGTTTCTTCGATCCTTTCAGATGAGCGATGTCATCCACATTGTCCGTTTCCTCGAGTCATATAAGTGGCTTTGTTCTCTTTGATTCCTCAATCGATTGGACAAGTACAACACCAATGTTTTGAAGTGTTCCATGGTCAGCACCATTCTGGGGGCAAGAAGTGATAAGAACCTTCACCATTCTCCCATCACAAAAGTAATCATGGAATTTTTGGTCTTTCATTAAGAAGAAATTCTATTTCAGCTAATAAGGGCATCAATTCTCTCAAGCAGGGGGCAAAATCCTCCAAGACGGATTCAGGGGCAAGTGTTAAAAAAAAAAACATACCCAACCCAGGGTGAGACCCAACCATCGTCAATCTCTTTTACACAAACCCAGGGTAGAACCCGGTTAATGGTTGACCTTTTTTTTTTTACATAAAACCTAGGGTGAAACTCTAACCAATAACCAACCATTTTTCACCCAAAACCAAGCCATTTGATCATTTCGACTTTAGGTGGACCCTTGGTTCTCAAAGAAGAAAACAAAAATAAAACAAATCTCTTTTCAAGCCCTCATTAAGAGGCAAAATCTCTTTTCAAGCCCTCATTAAGAGGCATAAATCTTTTCAAGTCCTCATTAAGAGGCATAAATCTTTTCAAGTCCTCTAAGAGGCATAAATCTTTTCAAGTCCTCTAAGAGGCATAAATCTTTTCAAGCCCTCATTAAGAGGCAAAATCTCTTTTCAAGTCCTCATTAAGAGGCAAAATCTCTTTTTAAGTCCTCAAAGAGGCAAAAACATCTTTAAGTTGCAAACATAAATCCATGCATTTGATCATTTCTTTTCAAAGAAAAAAAACCAACGGCGGGGTTTCCTCCTCTGCCCATCCTCAAAATTTACTCCTTCAGACAGCCACTGGCTCTCATAAATCATTTTTATGATAGCCAATGGGGGGCAACTGTGAATACTCAAATTTTGAGGCTCAAAGAGCCAGTTTCCCGGACTGCAAACAGTCCGGCCAGAGAAGCCTCCGGAATGAAAAAAACTAGAAAATCTGTCGGCCGTGGCGGTGGCAGCTGCCCTTAACGGCGGCGGTAGCCGCTATCGCCGGCAGCGGCAGCCGCCGGCGACAGCGGCTGCAGTCATCTGTGAATACCCAATTTTGAGGCTCAAAGAGCCAATTTTCCCGGACTGCAAACAGTCCGGCCGGACCGGAGGCCATTCAGAAAGTTCACCGGAAGTATGCCAATATGGTACTTGAAACGTCCGGGACGTCGCGAGGATCGCGGAACTGGTCCCGGAATATTTCGGAGGTCCGAAACTCCCGAAAAAGCCTCCGAAATGAAAAATCAGCAGAATCGCCAGCCGCCGGCGGCCCGGCCGCCGAGCCTGGCCGCCGAAATAGTCCGTTTTGGCCTATAAATACAGCCCTGAGACCCTCCATTTTCCTCACTCAGTCTGTGTTGACGGACGCTCCTTCTCCCCCACGCTCCTTGCGATTCTTTACTGCTTTTCTGCATTTTTTTTATTTAGCTTTATTTGCTTTCTTGCTCTGTTAATTGATCATTAAAATTAAATTAATTAATATTCCCTTAACGAGGAGCTTAACCTGAAGTTAAGAAGTGGCCGTCGATTAAATCAGGTACATAAACTAAACTCCGCCTATTTAATTATAGCACTTCATGCATGCTTCTCTTCTACCCTTTAATAATTCTACAACTGCATAAATGCATTCATCTCATCCTTAGGCAAATAAACTGCCTCAATTAAATAAATTTAGGCTTAATGCCCGGTTAATCAATAATCGTGGTATTAAAGCCTAAACCCGACGATATTGGCTTAAAATACCTAGTTAATTAATGGCTATGGTATAATTGCCTTTATTTTGAACAGTCCGGCTTAAGTCCAATTAATCAATAATTGTGGCTAAAAAGCCTTAATCAATCACGTTTTGGCAACAAATTGCCTACAATTAAATCAACCACATTTTGGCAACAAATTGCCCACGGTTTAATCAATTTTTAGCAAACAAATTGCCTATAAATTAGATTAACCATTTTTTAGCGACAAATCGCTTAAATCACAATTTTTAGCTAAAAGCCTTCAAACAATTGCTTTTGGCAAATAAATTGCCTTAAAGTCAATCAATTTTGGCGACAATCGCCCAATCATCAACTTTTGGCAATAAATTGCCTAAATCAACTCATTTTGGCTAAAAGCCTTCAAATTAATCAATCTTTTGGCTAAAAGCCTTAAAATCAAGCATTTTGGTGACAAATGCCTAAATAATCACCTTTTGGCAAACAATTGCCTAAATCATTCTTTTTTGGCTAAAAGCCTTAATCATTTTGGCGACAAATGCCCAATCAATCAATTTTCGGCAATAAATTGCCTAAATCAATCTTTTGGCTAAAAGCCTTCAAATAAGCACTTTTGGCAAGAATAAGCCCAAACATCAATTTTGGCAATAAATTGCCCAATCAACACTTTTGGCAACAAATGCCTAATCAAATCAATCAATCTTTGGCAAAAAGCCTAAACAAAATGCACAAAGCATACACACACTCATGCATAAAGCATACCCATTCAAAGCCCTTCAAAGAAGGCCTATCGAACTACGTTGACTTTGATCTTCCATTCAAACGGAAGTACGTAGGCACGTTTGGGATCTAACCCCAAGCGGCAAGTCAAAATCACATAAACATTTTTTCATTGGTCCAATCACTTCATCTTCCTTGCAAAGCATTCACTCATGGTTAGTTCATCAGCATGACATAGTCTCGGGATCCACCTCGGGTTCGTTAGATCATGCCTTAAAACATTGGGTTAATTAATCTAGCATTTAGGTTAATTAAAATTGGAGTCACTTAGGGTTTTTTCTTAGTTTACCCTAAAATAATTAAACAAGGTGGCGACTCATACATCACGTGTATTTCTTCCTGCATCACATGCATCTGTATGCATTGATATTCGGGGAGGGGTTCACAGTTTGGCGACTCTGCTGGGGACGTGCAATCTTTTTGCATAAGTGGACTACAATTGCAGTGTAAACTAACTAGCCCTTCTTTAGGGTTTTATTTTACTATGTTTTGTTTTGCAGGGTACCCTAGCACGAATCAGGTGTTCTTTCTTTAAGAATACTTGAGGAGGAGATTTGAACTTAATTGACAAATTTGATGAAAACATTTAAATTTTTTGATTTATTTACACGATTGAGAATCCTTTTCTCCATTGCATAAAAAATGAATTTCAAATGAATTTCTTCTCTCTCTGTTGAAACTTCTGAGTCTGGATAGCAAGTAGCGCTAATCGGCAGGTCTCTTTATTATGTCGACGGACAGCCAAAGCGTCCTCCCTGTTACCGCAAACCGCCCCTAATCCTTTTGGGGGGTGGCCCATGAGTATGCGTACTGTTGGACCCACGTGAAACTCTTTGTTTCACATGTGGTTAGGTATATCCATGCTCAAGGTTCAAGGGTCCCTTATAAGCCAATTCTCTATTTGTGTCATAGCCTATAGTACCTATCCTTTAGGGCTGTATGCACCCAATGATGCTGTATCATTCCATTAAAAATGAATTATGTTGTGATGTTGTGCGCATTCACGCATTCATCCCATACTTCACAAAAAAGAGAATCTTAAAAAAAAAAAAAAACATTCCATTTCAAAGCTGGAAAATCACATTTTGGTCCTTGAGACCTGAAAAATCACATTTTGGTCCTTGAGACTTGGAAAATCACATTTTGGTCCCTGAGACCTGAAAAATTACATTTTGGTCCCTGAGACCAGGAAAATTAAATTTTGGCCCCAAAGGCCCAAAAACTCTCAATTTGGCCACAGAGGCCCCAAAATTCTCAATTTGGCCATAGAGGCCCAAAAACTCACATTTGGCCACAGAAGCCCAAAAATTCACAATTTGGCCACAGAGGCCCAAAAATTCACATTTGGCCATTGAGGCCCAAAAATTCACATTTTTGCCCCTAAGGCCCAAAATTCCAAATTTGGCCCCCAAGGCCCAAAAATTCACATTTTGGCCATAGAGGCCCAAAAATTCACATTTTGGACCCTAAGGCCCAAAATTTTTTTAAGAACTTAGGGCCTTTCGAAAAGTCGAGGTGTCCAGCCCTAAACACTCTACCTTACATATCACATCCCATTGGGTCCTATCTTAGGTGTCCTAGCATACCAACATTGCCCTACCTCACACTATCTCGCATACCCTATGAAAACACCTTATATGGGGTAGTCTAATCAGTTTGACTATGTCCTTTCACAGGTACCCCTCCAAAGACCACCTGTACCCGAAACACCAACTGAGCTCTCACCCACAAGTCCAACAACCCCGATTGCACCAATGGCATCACTGTCTGACATCCAAAACCTCATTGAATAATTGGAGGCCAGAATGGAGGCCAAAATGAATGAGGCATTGGCTGCCCAAAGGACCGCCCTGATAGCTGAATTGGGTAATGGAAATGGTAATGGAAATGGGGCTTCAGCTGGGGGGAAGTGGACCTGCTACCTCCAATCAGGGACCTGCTGCTGAACCGACAAATCCTGCCCTCAACCTGGATGACATGCCCTCCAGAACCACTTCTGAGCTGGAAGCTCAGAAAATGAGAGAAAAATTGGAATTGCTGGAAAGGTCAGTCACCGCCCTTAAGACACACAAGGAATTGGTGAACATGGACTCCTTGTCCTTGTTCCCCGAAGCAAGACTGCCAACCAAGTTCAAAATGCCCAACATGGACAAATTTGATGGAACCACTTGTCCTAAAACTCATTTGAAAATGTATGTGGGTGCTCTTAACCCATTTGGATTGAGCAGCGAGGTCTTTGCTCAATTGTTCCAACAATCTCTGACTGGTGCTGCTTTGAGATGGTTTGTCAGTTTAGACCGGTCCAAGATGAAAACCTAGGAAGACATCTGCAATGCATTTAATTCCCAATATCGCTATAACATGGAGGTGGATGTTACTCGAAGGGAGCTGAAAACCACTAAACAAAAGAACAATGAGCCCTTCTCCTCGTTCCTTTCGAGGTGGAGAGCCAAAGCTGCTCAAATGATCAACCGACCCTCTGAACAGGAACAAGTTGACATAATAATCAAGAATTTACTGCCTGTCTGCCAGTCACAGCTTCAAACACAGTACTTGCCTACGTTCCAATCGCTCATTGCGACTGCAACTAAGGTAGAAGACTTAATCCAGTTGGGTTAACTCAAAGAAGACTCATACAAGAAGCAGAATCATGCTGGACTTTGAAAAACCATCTACAAGACTTGGTTGGCAATGGGTCCATCATCCCCAAGGGCAAGCTGAACATCAACCAATCCCTTGCCTAACCATGGGATTAATGTAAAAAAAATTGCTAAACAAGAATCGTTCGATCCTTTCAAACTTTTCTTAGAAATGAATGAAGTTTGTGTCTGAGAAGGTTGAGATCAAACCTCCAAAAGAACGAAGGACCTGTCTGATCGATTTAAGCATCGAGGAGAACAAAGTCACTACAGTCAATCCAATCCCAGTCCATCACAGTCCACCTAGAGTCTATCTTTTAGGGTCTAGTTTCTTTTCTTTTTATTTTCATTTCCATTCAAGTTTTCATTCAATTCAAATTTGTAAATCTAAGTGTCTTTTGTACACAAATTTTATCTTATCAATAAAAAGGGATCAGTTTACGTTCCAATCATGTTTATACTCTTTCCCTATCTTTTCCTGTGAAAGCAAAAAAAAGAAATCGAAAAAAATAATAAAAAATTGAAAAAATGATGACAAAAAAAGATAATAAAAATTGGCAAAGAAAAATGCATTCATTTGCTCTGCATCAGCCAAAGCTGGGGGCATCCTAAGAAGCACCCTCAAAGGGGAAATTTTGAAGGGTAATCATGGAAAGGATCCAGCAAAGGGTACGCAAGACTTCAAACAGTATCGAGGCAAAGCCGATTGAAGGGGTTAGGGCCAGAATGGTTTCTCCGAAAACTCAGGAATGGAAGATGCTCCGACAGAGAGGTGTCTGAATTTTGAGCTTAAAAGCGATAGAATACAGAAGTTATGTTTGGAATTGGGTTGGGTCTGCACGAAGTCGCAATGCTATCCATACACTACTCAAGTCATCTTAGAATCAAGTTGCCTCGAAATTCTTTATGGAGAGGCTGCTTCTAAGTAAGCAAAAGAAAAAATGGGTCAAAAGGAATTTCTGCACAAAAGCTATAGGAAATCGAGTTGTCAAAAACGGGTCAACTGCAAGCTCTCCGTTAAATTCAAGCCCATCAAGGGTAGATGACAAATCATTTCAGCCATAAGGATAAAGACCAAGCGGCTGCTCACATTTTGAAAAAGCAAGTTAAAAGAAGCAGTCATTTCCACGAATTGGATGACAACAAACATCTTGAAAGTCAAGCGCCAAGCATGGCACAAGTACAAGTGTCCTTATAAACAAGGATCATTTCTCAAAACAAGGAAAAGGAAGAGTCTCCTCAAAATTCCTTATGGAGAGGAGAACCATTGAGGAAATAAGTTTCAAATTCAGAGGAAGATAAAGTTCAAGAAAAGGAATCAAATTAACCTCAAGAATTCAAACGTGGCGAAGCCACAAACTCAAAGCATAAAAGCTTCTTCAACACTCAAGCCACTCAAGTTACCACCACAATGTGGGTATTCAAAACTCTTTATGATGAATACAAGTCATATTTCAGTCAACCAGTGGTAAAACCACTACAACAACAAAGTCAGATTCGCCTAGGGTCATCACTATCATACGAGCTCGAGTCAATAAGTTGATTCAACATCATCAAAGTCAGGAATGAATCCCGTAAAGACATCAAGCCGGGAGGAAATCCCGCGAAAAAAATCAAGTCAGAAATGAATTCTGCATCAATATCAAGTCGGGAAGGAATCCCGCAAAGACATCCAGTCGAGAATGAATCCCATAAAGACATCAAGCCGAGAAGAAATCCTGCGAAGAACTCAAGCCAGAAATGAATTCTGCATCAACATCAAGTCGGGAAAGAATCCCGCAAAGACATCAAGTCGGGAAAGAATCCCGCTAAGACATCAAGCCGGGAAGAAATCCCGCGAAGAAATCAAGCCGAGAAGAAATCTCGCGAAGAAATCAAGCCGGGAAGAAATCCCGCGAAGAAATCAAGTCGGGAAGGAGTCCCGAAGAAATCAAATCGAAAATGAATTCCACAATCAGCATCAAGTCGGAATTGAATTCTGCCCCAACAGCAAGTCGGAAATAAGTTCCGCACCAAGTCGGAAATAAATTCCGCACCAAGACAGAAAGGAATTCCGCACTAACATCAAGACGGAGATGAATTCCGCACCAGCCGAGCACGAAGTTCGCATCCCAGAAGGAACTACGAAAGACCTGATTCTCCCCATCCCCCGAAGAGTTCTTGGAGATACGTAGGCAGCCGAAAAGGCGCGGTCACAAACATAAGTTGGCATCATAAATAGCATTTTCTCTTTGCCAATAAAAAAATAATAATAATAAAAAGAGAGAAAAACCCGCTAAGTTGAAAACCCGAAAAGGGCGGCTTAGGCAAAAATCGGTAGCCCGCTAGGCTGAAAACCCGAAAGGGCGGTCTAGGCAAAAGTTAGGACAAAGAGCCTGCTAGAGTCGAAAACCCGAAAGGGCGGCTACTAGGCAAAAGTTAAGGTAAAAAAAAAAAAAAAAAAAACAAACAAACAAAAAAACAAACAAAAAGTGCTTTCATAGGTCTCCTTGGGAGTATATCAATCATTTTTTTTAAGAATCACTGAGTTCCTTACAAGAAAATTTTGAGTCTCTAAATCGAGTCTCGAATGAGTCTCTAAAAATCAAGTCTCCATCACCAGTGGTCATTCCACAACGAGTCACAAAAAATCGAGTCATTCTCAAAAGTTCGTTTTGAAAGCCTCACTCTTTGAGTCATTCCTCGAAAAAAAAAAAGAGAGAGAGGAAAATGTCAATTCAATCCCTGGGGTTTCCAAAACAACCCTAAAAAAAAAAGGTCAAACATAATCGTTGAGAGGTAATTCTTTGATACCTCATCTCCACTCGGACCATCGTTTCTTCGATCCTTTCAGACGAGCGATGTCATCCACATTGTCCGTTTCCTCGAGTCATATAAGTGGCTTTGTTCTCTTTGATTCCTCAATCGATTGGACAAGTACAACACCAATGTTTTGAAGTGTTCCATGGTCAGCACCATTCTGGGGGCAAGAAGTGATAAGAACCTTCACCATTCTCCCATCACAGAAGTAATCACGGAATTTTTGGTCTTTCATTAAGAAGAAATTCTATTTCAGCTAATAAGGGCATCAATTCTCTCAAGCAGGGGGCAAAATCCTCCAAGACGGATTCAGGGGCAAGTGTTAAAAAAAAAACATACACAACCCAGTGTGAGACCCAACCATCGTCAATCTCTTTTACACAAACCCAGGATAGAACCCGAGCTCCGGCGGCCCAACCGCCGAAACAGTACGATTTTGCCTATAAAAGAAGCCTCCGGGCCTTCTGTTTTCCTCACTCAGTCTGTGTTGACGGACGCTCCTTCTCCCCCACGCTCCTTGCGATTCTTTACTGCTTTTCTGCATTTTTTTTATTTAGCTTTATTTGCTTTCTTGCTCTATTAATTGATCATTAAAATTAAATTAATTAATATTCCCTTAACGAGGAGCTTAACCTGAAGTTAAGAAGTGGCCGTCGATTAAATCAGGTACATAAACTAAACTCCGCCTATTTAATTATAGCACTTCATGCATGCTTCTCTTCTACCCTTAATAATTCTACAACTGCATAAATGCATTCATCTCATCCTTAGGCAAATAAACTGCCTCAATTAAATAAATTTAGGCTTAATGCCCGGTTAATCAATAATCGTGGTATTAAAGCCTAAACCCGATGATATTGGCTTAAAATACCTAGTTAATTAATGGTTATGGTATAATTGCCTTTATTTTGAACAGTCCGGCTTAAGTCCAATTAATCAATAATTGTGGCTAAAAAGCCTTAATCAATCACGTTTTGGCAACAAATTGCCTACAATTAAATCAACCACATTTTGGCAACAAATTGCCCACGGTTCAATCAATTTTTGGCAAACAAATTGCCTATAAATTAGATTAATCACTTTTTAGCGACAAATCGCTTAAATCACAATTTTTAGCTAAAAGCCTTCAAACAATTGCTTTTGGCAAATAAATTGCCTTAAGTCAATCAATTTTGGCGACAATCGCCCAATCATCAACTTTTGGCAATAAATTGCCTAAATCAACTCATTTTGGCTAAAAGCCTTCAAATTAATCAATCTTTTGGCTAAAAGCCTTAAAATCAAGCATTTTGGCGACAAACGCCTAAATAATCACCTTTTGGCAAACAATTGCCTAAATCATTCTTTTTTGGCTAAAAGCCTTAATCATTTTGGCGACAAACGCCCAATCAATCAATTTTCGGCAAGAAATTGCCTAAATCAATCTTTTGGCTAAAAGCCTTCAAATAAGCACTTTTGGCAAGAATAAGCCCAAACATCAATTTTGGCAATAAATTGCCCAATCAACACTTTTGGCAACAAATGCCTAATCAAATCAATCAATCTTTGGCAAAAAGCCTAAACAAAATGCACAAAGCATACACACACTCATGCATAAAGCATACCCATTCAAAGCCCTTCAAAGAAGGCCTATCGAACTACGTTGACTTTGATCTTCCATTCAAACGGAAGTACGTAGGCACGTTTGGGATCTAACCCCAAGCGGCAAGTCAAAATCACATAAACATTTTTTCATTGGTCCAATCACTTCATCTTCCTTGCAAAGCATTCACTCATGGTTAGTTCATCAGCATGACATAGTCTCGGGATCCACCTCGGGTTCGTTAGATCATGCCTTAAAACATTGGGTTAATTAATCTAGCATTTAGGTTAATTAAAATTGGAGTCACTTAGGGTTTTTTCCTAGTTTACCCTAAAATAATTAAACAAGTTGGCGACTCATACATCACGTGTATTTCTTCCTGCATCACATGCATCTGTATGCATTGATATTCAGGGAGGGGTTCACAGCATCAAGGGCAGTTGCAACCGCCTCCCAGGGCGGGCGTGACCACCTCGAACGGCGGGCGTGACCGCCTCTGACGGCGGGTCTGACTGCCTCCGACGGCGGTTGCAACCGCCTTCGGGCGCGCTTTTCTATAAAAACCCTATTTTTTTCCAGACTCCCTCTTTCTTTCTTGAAATTCGTGCCAAAAAAACAGTTTTCAGCCAGTTTCTTCTCTTTTTCTCTCTTTGCCTTCTTCTTTTTTTTCAAAAAATGAACCCTTTTTATAACCACAGCATGCACAGCTGGACTAAGAGTCTCTCCAAAGTCGAAAAGATCAACTTAGGGAGGTACGGTCTTTTCCTATTATTACCCTTAGGGGAGTGGTAATCGACTGGGATTTTCTACGGGCCTGCATTAGACTTTGGGACCCGGAGGCTCACGTTTTTTGGTTCGGGGCCATGATGGAGGAGATGTGTCCTCTTTTTGAGGAATTCTGCGCTATTATAGGTTGCGATCCCAATGCCCCTTTAGTCAAGCATGAGGTCAAAATTGGGTATGTTCGGTCATTTGAAAGCCTGTTTCAGCCGGCCACAGGCTAGGGCCATGATTGTTGGTGACCAGAAAGCAATTTTGCTGCCCCTGATTGATGAATTTTCAGAGGTTCACTCATACGACCCTGACCGGATGAGGTTGAGAATGCGGGCCTTGGTTTTCTGCCTATTAGCTGGTTTCTTGTTCAACAAGGATCCAGGCTTTGGGGATTTGCGACTCTGCCCCATGATTCGGCAGATGGAGGATATGGGTTGCATCGGCGGCATTGTGTTGGCAGAGACTATCAGGAACCTTGACAGAGCTGCTTTAGGTTTCGATGACTGAACGGTCTCTCCGATTATTCTCCAGGTATTTCCCCTTTTCCTTTTCCTTGTTTTTTCTTCTGGTTCTTTCCTTTGTAATAAAGGATCCATTACCAACAAAGGATCCATTACTCAAGTTTGGTTAAAGGACCATCTCCAAGTGCTTGCTGCTCCTACTTTCTTGCCTTACAACCCCTCTCAGTATCGTATGCGGAGGATCCTGATCACTCATCCGTCTACTGATGCATGGACCTCATGGCTGATTGAGTTGGGTCCAAACGAGGTGCTGTGGTTCATTTCCTGGTATGACATCACCCGCTTTATCCAGGTTAGCTCTCGCCATACTCGGGTTTACCTTTTAGGCCTTACACATTGCACGTGGTACTGTGCTTCGCGCGTTTTGAGGTAGATGAGGATAGACCAGACTGTTCTGATTGTGGATGACATTTTAGCTGATTCAGCCATCACTCCGGGTGTTACCCGAGCCGTCCTTAGGGCTTGGGTTAGAGACCATCACATGGTTAGGCCTTTACCTAATCCTGCCGGTGTCCAGACTTCTCCTGAGTATCGGACCTGGTTCATTGCCGTTGTCTGGCCGGTTGAAAAGCCAAGGAGGAATGCACTGCTGAATACACTTGAAGGTTGGGCTCAGGCTGACGCTGATAATGAGGTTGGGACTGATGAGGAGATTGTGTTGGCTCCCTGGACAGGCGAGGTTGGAGAGAGTTCAGCAGCTAGGGATGACTCGGAGGATGTTGCCCCACGGAGGCGACAGGATACCTAGACTCTTATAGGCTTTAGGACTTTTGTTGTTTTTCCCTTATTTTGACTTTTTATTTGGGACTTGGACTTTGGATTTTGGATTTTGTTTTTTTTGGCTTTGGATGTATGTTTTGTTTTTTTTTTTTTTTGGACTTGGACTGAGACTTCATTATTTATTTATTTTCCTCGGACTCTTTGGCTTTCTGCTTGACTTCGGACTGTTTGGGAATGTCCTTTGGCTTTTAAGCTTTCCAAGCATTTTCCAACCTTATTTATTCAAGCTCTAATTTTTGCCTAAGCCGCCCTTTCGGGTTTTCAACTTAGCGAGCTACCCATTTTTGCCTAAGCCGCCCTTTTCGGGTTTTCAACTTAGCGGGCCCCGACTTTTGCCTAAGCCGCCCTTTCGGGTTTTCGACTTAGCGGGTTTTTCTCTCTTTTTTTTTGCACTTTTTCTCTTTTCTTTCCTCTTTCTCTTTTTTTTTTATTTTTTTTTGTTTTTTTTTTCTTTTTTGGCAAAGAAGAATGGATTATGAAATGATTTTTCCATTAATGCTTAGACCGTACCCAATGAGGGCTGCCTACATATCTCCGATATTCTTTTTTCCGAAGAGAATCAGGTCTAATGTAGTTCGTTTGTACATTATGCAATGCTTATTATACAAAATATCTTTTTAACTGATCTAAATTACATGGATTCGTGAATTCCAAACCATCCAAATCAGTCAAAATGACGGCTCCGCCAGACAATATTTTCTTCAACACATAGGGTCCAGCCCAATGAGGATGAAATTTCCCACGTGGGTCTATGATTGACTGTCTAATTTCCTTCAGGACCAAACAACCTTCTTCCAGTTTTCGGTCTTTGACCTTCTTATTAAAATGCCGTGCCATTCTTCTCTGGTAAACTTGAGTTTGTTGGATCGCTTGTAATCGTTTTTCATCCATACCCAAGAGTTGCAAATGATAATTCTTAGCCCAATCTGCTTCGCTGATCTGGCTTTCCCGGATAATCCTCGCCGACTGCACTTCCAGCTCAATCGGCAGCACTGCTTCCATACCATACACTAAGGAATACGGAGTTGCTCCGGTGGGCGTTCTGATTGAAGTCCTATATCCCTATAGGGCATTCGGTAACTGTTCACGCCAAGCTTTGTGCTTTTGAACTGTCTTCTGCAGAATAACTTTTATAGCCTTATTTGCAGCCTCTACAGCCCCATTTGTTTGTGGACGATAGGGCAAGGACTTATGATGCTGAATCTTCTTTTACTTCAGCAGGTCAGAAAATTCACTTTGAAAGTGGGACCCGTTATCAGTAACGATCTCGAATGGCGTTCCGTACCGACAAGGGATGTTAGTACGAACGAACTGTGCTTCCTTCTTGGCATTCAAGACCGAATAGGAGGCTGCCTCAATCCACTTAGTGAAATAATCAACAGCGACTAGGATAAATTGATGACCATTGGAAGCCTTTGGGTGGATTTTTCCAATCACATCTATGTCCCAAGTTGCGAAAGGCCATGGTGAAACAACAGGATTCAGATTGACCGGAGGCTGTCTTTGCAGCTTGGCAAAAATTTGACACTCATGGCACTTCTGTGCGTGCCTCATGCAATCTGCATTCATGGTTGACCAGTAATAACCCAGGTTCATGATTTTTCGAGCCAAGGCTATCCCGTGCATGTGTGGACCAGACTCCCCATTATGTAAGGAATCCATGATGGTTTGAGCTTCTCCCTCATCAACGCACCTTAGGTGCAGGCCATTCCAACTTCTTTTATACAGAACTCCCTCAGTAAGGAAATATCCGGATGCTAACTGTCTCAATGTCCATTGATCAGTCTTGGTGGATCCCTCCGGGTAGGCTTCATTCTGAAGATAATTCTGTATATCCCAATACCAGGGCTTGTCATCCACCAAATTCATGATATGTGCTGGCTGTTTCTATAGCTGAACTGTCAGAGGTCGAATGACTTGGTCTCCCCCTATATTAACCATGGAGGCCAAAGTAGCCAGAGCATCAGCAAACTGATTTTTGGCTCGCGGCAAGTAGTGGAAGGATAAATCCTCAAATTGCTGAGCCAATTCGTCCAAGCGTTGTAGGTAAGGAACCAAACGATCTTCCTTAATTTTCCATTTTCTCAAAGCTTGGGAGACTATTAAATTGGAATCCCCGAAAACCTTGAGGACCTTTATTTCCTTTTCCAGGGCTGCTTCTAACCCCTTTATGTAAGCTTCATACTCGGCTTCATTGTTGGTGCAGTCGAAATCTAATTTGACTGCGATTGGGACGTATTCTCCACAAGGAGTTTTGAATACGACTCCAACCCCATTTCCATGGTAGTTTGAAGCTCCATCGAAGTACATTTCCCAGACTTCACTTTCCAAGCTCAACAAGTCTTCATCAGGAAATTCTACCTCCGGCATTTGGTCTTCAACCGGTAATTTTGCTAATTGATCAGCCAAGGCTCCGCCTTTCACTGCCTTCCGTTGTACAAATTTTAAATCATAGGCTGCGAGCATCGACACCCACTTAGCCATCTTACTGTCCAGAACCGGCCTCTCCATAAGGAATTTCAAGGGGTTCGATTCAGAAATAACGTATGTTGTGTAGGACGAGAGGTAGTGCTGTAGCTTTGTACAAGCCCAAACTAGAGCCAGACACAACTTCTCTATCTTATTGTATTTTAGCTCGTAGTCTAGCATCCTTTTGCTGAGGTAGTACACAACATTTTCTACCCTTGTATCTTCTGCTTGTTGAGCTAGCATTGCACCCATCGCTTCTTCTGTCACTAATAGATACAATAGCAAAGGCTTTCCTAGCCTTGGTGGCTGTAAAACTGGCGGGGATAACAGATATTGCTTTACTTGGCCGAAAGCTTTCTGACAATCCTCATTCCATTTGATGGCTACTCCTTTCCTGAGTAATTTGAAAATCGAACCACAAGTATTAGCCAATTTATTAATGAACCAGCTGATGTACTGTAGCCTTCCCAGGAAACCCTGAACTTCCTTTTTCGTCTTCGGTGCTGGCATTTCCAAAATGGCTTTGGCTTTTGAAGGGTCAATCTCTATGCCCTTCCGACTAACCATATGCCCCAGAAATACTCCGGAGGTAGCTCCAAACAGACATTTCGCCGGGTTGAGCTTTAAATTGTACTTTCGAAGTCTAAGGAAGAACTTCTCAAGTGCTGTTGTATGTTCTTTAGCTGTTTTTGATTTAACAACCATATCGTCCACATACACTTCTACTTCTTTGTGAATCATGTCATGGAAGATGGTCGTTGCCATTCTTTGATAGGTTGCCCCGGCATTTTTGAGCCCAAAAGGCATAACCCTATAGCAGTGGGTTCCCCACTCCGTGATGAATGTCGTTTTCTCTTTGTCTGGCAAGTGCATCATTATTTGATTGTATCCGACAGCAAGATCGGTCAAGGAGACCATCTCGTGTCCAGCCATTCGGTCCACCAACAAGTCAATATGCGGCAGGGGGAAGTCGTCCTTCGGACATGCTTTATTCAAATCCCGGTAATCCACACACATTCTGACTTTGCCATCTTTCTTCGGCACCGGCATAATATTTGCTAACCACGTCGGGTAGGCAATGGGTTCTATGACCTTATTCTCCAGTTGCTTGGCTACTTCCTCCTTGATTTTCAAGGACCATTCTATTTTCAGCCTTCTTAGCTTCTGTTTTACCGGCTTAGCCTCAGGGTATATTGGAATCTTATGCACCGCTATTGCCGGGTCAATTCCCGTGATGTCACTTGCCTTCCACATGAAGCAATCGATAAACTTCTTCAAGCATTCAATGACCTGTTCCCTGTTCACACAATCAGATGCAATGAATGTATGTTCATTTTCTTCTTTGCCGATTATTATTTTTTCTTTTTCATTTTTTATTTCATTTATTTGATTTTCATTATTTTTGCTTGGAAATGCTTGGAAAGATAGACACGCGGGGTAGTCAATAATTTGCAAGCTCTTATTGATTAGGACGGAATCGTCCTAAAAAATTACATCAAATTTGAAGTCTGGATTTTCTAAATCCGACATAGACGACTCAGAACTGGAACTGGACTCTGACTCGGTTTCAGACTCGGGGTCAGACTCAGACTCAGTACAGGACTTGATTACAGACTTTGACTCTAGGTTTGATTCGGGAGGGGTTTTGTCAGCAGCGCGTTCCTACTCGGCGTACCAGTTGGTGAGAGACCCTTTGCACGGCTTGATTAGGCTCATCAAGTCTTGGTTCCCATCATTTCCTATAATGACGGCAACCTCGTCAAAGAGACTGGGCTGCATGAAGTCTTCCACTTCCAATTCAGTTATTGTTTCGGGCTTGTTGCCCTAGACATCAGAAAATATTTCTAACCCAGGCAGCATCTTCTTAGCAGTCGGGCAGCAAAATGGTTCTTGGAAGCCACAATAAGGAATCGTTTCTCCCGGTTTGCAGAAGTGACCATTCAAAGTCAAAAGGTAAGGCCGCATCTGTATACTGTCCTTCCTTCCCCTCCTGGTTATCTCAGCACGGTCTTCATCTGTGGGCTCATAACCCAGTCCAAAGGTCCCTTCATTCACCGGACACTCCCAAGCCTGCAGTGTGGGGTATGTCTTTCCAGACCTTGCCATAATCATTCCCGGCAGGTAGGACATCCTCAGCATTAAAGGAACTATGCAGTTTATTTGCACTGTCCCGAAGTCAAAGAGAATTCAAGAGTTTGCAGTCTTTCCTTCTATGAACTGCACAGTGTCATACTGAAATCGCGAGAGGGGCAAATTGGCATTTTCAGGGTTGACCTCAAAGAGAGGCTGGCCCTTTGGCTTCTTGAGCTGGCTGTAGTCATCCCCCTGGATAGTGATAACTTTATCCTCATAAGGAAACTTGACCTTTTGGTGCAGGGAAGAGGGCACTGCCTTAGTATGATGTATCCATGGTTGACCCAGAAGTAAGTTGAAACTAGTTGGCACATCAATTACTTGAAACGGGACCTCCATCACAGCTGGCCCGATTGTTAACTTTAATGTAGCAACCCCCAACACTTCCCTCCGGGTGCTGTCATAAGCTTTAACTATTTGGTCTGATGGACTGAAATCTGTTTCTCGAACCCCAAACAGCTGGCTACCCTTAGTGGGCAGACGTTCAGTGCTGACCCATTATTAATGAGAACCATGGGCACAGTTTTATCTCTAGTCTGAACAGTGACGTAAAGGGCATCGTTGTGACTGCCTCCCTCCTTGGGTAAGTCATCATCAGAAAACCCGATGCTTTGCATCTTTGATGATTGGGTGAGGGTGGATACCAGCACTTCAGGGCTAACCTCCACCGATGTTTGAAGTTGACTCAAAGCATTGCAAAGAGCTTGGCGATAAGGAAAGGATGATGCTAGAAGTTCCCAGATTGACACCCTAGCTTGGGTCTTTTTTAACTGCGAAAGTACCGGGTCTTCCTTTGGCTCATCTGCCCTCTGGTAGGGCTTATTTTGGACTTTGTCCAAGTTTAATGGTTCATACTGTCTCCTGACCTCTTCAGTTAGGTCATTTAGATCCAGGACACAGATTTCATTCATTTCTAGGAATAGCTCAAAAGGATCGATCAATTCCTGGTCAGAAACAATAGCATTTACCCCATGATTTGGTAAGGGATTAGTGCTAATGTTTGGCTTACTCCTTGGAATAATTGAACCATTGTCCATCAGGTCCTGGATGCGGTTCTTAAGCGTCCAGCACGCTTCAGTCTTGTGCCCGTTACCCTGATGGTACTCACAGTATTCGTCAGCTCTATAGTTCCTCGGTAATGGGTTGGGTGGCGGCCTTGCTTCCAAAGGCTTGATGTAGTTTGCCTTGACAGCCTCTCGGAATACCAAAAGGATTTGCATCCCAAGATCAGTGTATGTCCTTCTTGACTGACTGCCATTTCTCATATTTCCCACACGTAAAGGGTTTGTGGGGGTGATGCTTGCCACTTCATGGACTTTGCCAGCTTGGCTAGGCTTCTTGTATTTTGAGGCTCCCAGGTCTTCTTTCAGTTGCCCCATTTGGATTAAATCCTCTACCTTGGTTGCAGTAGCAATGAGCGACTGGAACGTCGGTAGGTATTGAGTTTGCAATTGTTGCTGGTAGACAGGCAGCCAGTTTTTTATAATTATGTCCACCTGTTCTTGCTCAGAAGGCCGGTTGATCATTTGGGCGGCCTTGGCCCTCCACCTCGTAAGGAACGAGGAAAAGGGTTCATTGTTTTTCTGTTTGGTGGTCTCCAGCTCTCTCCGAGTAACATCCACCTCTATGTTACAATGATATTGTGTATTAAATGCATTGCAGATGTCTTCCCAGGTCTTCATTTTAGACCGATCCAGACTGACAAACCACCTCAAAGCAGAACCGGTGAGTGATTGTTGAAACAACTGAGCAAGGAGCTCGCTGTTCAATCCAAACGGGTTTAGGGCACCCACATACATTTTCAGGTGCATTTTGGGACAAGTGGTTCCGTCAAACTTGTCCATGTTGGGCATTTTGAACTTTGTTGGCAGTCTTGCTTCGGGGAACAAGGACAAGGAGTCCATGTCCACCACTTCCTTGTGTGTCTTAAGGGCAGTAATAGACCTTTCCGGCAATTCCAATTTTTCTCTCATTTTCTGAGCTTCCAGCTCAGAAGCAGTTCTGGAGGGCATGTCATCCAGGGTAGGGTTTGAGGATGTCGATGCAGCACCAGGTCCCTGATTGGAGGCAGCAGGATCACTTCCCCCAGCTGAAGCCCCATTTCCATTACCATTACCCAGTTCAGCTATCAGGGCAGTCCTTGGGCAGCCAATGCCTCATTCATTCTGGCCTCCATTCTAGCCTCTAGTTGGTTCATAAGGTTTTGGATGTCAGAGATTGATGCCATTGATGCAGGTGGGGTTGTTGGAGTTGTAGGTGAAGCTGGTGTATCTGGTGAAGCTGGTGATGTTGGTGATAGCACTGTAGGTGTGACTGGAACTTGGGTAGGCACTCGAACAACGGGTGCCTGTAAGTATAAGGGTAATTGGATTAGGGTATAGTGGTTCGTGTATGAGGGTAGCTGATGTGAGGTAGATTGACTCTTTGTCCAACTGTGCATGACTAAAAAAATGAAAGGATTTTTTATGTTCTTTTTGTGTGATGAGATGTCATGAATGCGCACAACAACAAGCCATAATCCATTTTAAAGATATGATTCGCATCATTGGGTGCATACAGTCCTAAAGGATAGGTTCTATAGGCTATGACATAAATAGAGAATTAGCTTATTAAGGGACCCTTGAACCTTGAGTATGGATATACCTAACCACATGTGAAACAAAGAGTTTCGCGTGGGTCCAATAGTACGCATACTCATGGGCCACCCCCAAAAGGATTAGGGATGGTTTGCGGTAACAGGGAGGACGCTTTGGCTGTCCGTCGACATAATCAAAGAGACCTGTCGATCAGTGCTACTTGCTATCCAGACTCAGAAGTTTGAACAGAAGGAGAAGAAATTCATTTGAAATTCATTTTTTATGCAATGAAGAAAAGGATTCTCAATCGTGCAAATAAATCGACAAATTAAAATGTTTTTAATTAAATTGTACAATTAAGTCCAAATTTCCTCATCCCGTATTCTTAAAGAAAGAATACTTGATTCGTGTTAGGGTACCCTGCAAAACAAAGCATAGTAAAATAATACCCTAAGGAAGGGCAGGTTAGTTTACAAACAATCGTAGTCCACTTTATGCAAAATAATTGCATGTAGTCCCCAGCAGAGTCGCCAAACTGTGAACCCCTACCCCCAATATTGGCATATGATGAATATGACTAAATGGTAGAAATGCACGTGAATGTGTGAGTCGCCACCTTGTTTAATTATTTTAGGGTAAACTAGGAAAAAACCCTAAGTTGACTCCAATTTTAATTAACCTAATTACTAGATTAATTATCCCAATGTCTAAGGCATAGTTTGCGAACCCGAGATGGATCCCGAGACCATGTCATGCTGATGAACTAACCAATGAATGAATGCTTTGCAAGGTAAATGATGTAATTGGACCAATGAAATGTTTAAGTGATTTCGACTTGCCGCTCGGGGTTAAATCCCAAACGTGCCTACGTACTTCCGTTTGAATGGAAGATCAAAGTCAACGTAGTTCGATAGGCCTTTTTTTAAAGGGCTTTGAATGGGTATGCTTAATGCATGAGTGTGTGTCCTTTGTGCATTTTGTTTAGGCATTATGCCAAAGAATTGATTGATTTGATTAGGCGTTTGTTGCCAAAAATGTTGATTTATGGCTTTTAGCCAAAAAGATTGATTTAGGCAATTTGTTGCCAAAAGTTGATGTGATTTAGGCAATTTGTTTGCCAAAAGTGATTATTTGAAGGCTTTTAGCCAAAATGGGTTGATTTAGGCAATTTGTTTGCCAAAAGGTGTTGATTGGGCGATTGTCGCCAAAATGATTGATTTAAGGCTTTTAGCCAAAAGATTGATTAATTCAAGGCATAAAGCTTTGCTTCGATTTAAGCGATTTGTCGCTGAAAATGGTTAATCTTATTTATAGGCAATTTGTTTGCCAAAAGGTGATCAATTGAATTGCGATATAGGCAATTTATTGCCATAAAAAAACGTGTTTAATTAAGGCTATTTAGTCACAATTATTGATTAATTAGACTTAAGCCGGACTGTTCGAAATAAAGGCGATTATACCATAGTCATTAATTGACCAGATACTGTAGCCAATATTATCGGATTTAGGCTTTAACACCACGATTATTAATTAACCGGGCATTTAAGCTTAATCATATATAATTGAGGCAGTTTATTTGCCAAATTGATGACGTGAATGCAATTATGCAGCAGTTTAATTCAGAATTGGAGTAGAAGAAGAATATGCATGAAATGTTGAAATTAAATGGGCAGAGTTTCGTTCTTACCTGATTTAATTGGCAGCCGCTTCTTAGCTTCAGCTTGAAAATTCCAGATTAAGCTCCTCGTTTGGGGAATATTAATTAAAATTAATTTAATTTAAGTGACCAATTAACAAAGCAAGAAAGCAATAAAGCTAAATTAAAATGCAGAAAAGCAGTAAAAGAACCGCAAGGAGCGTAGGGGAGAAGGAGCGTCCGTCAACACAGACTGAGTGAGTAAAAACTGAGAAATTGGGGCCAATTTATAGGGCAAATCCGGGCTGGAGGGCGGCCGCTACCGCCATGTCGGCGGCAGCTGCCGCCTTGACCGGCGGTCGGCGCCGCCGCCGCGTCCGGCGGTGTTTTTCCCCCGGAGAAAAATCCGAAATCTATTTATGTACTTAAATATTTAGGAAAGCGGTGATAAAAACCTTTTTGGATATACGATGCCGATAAATCGGTCTTAGAAATTATTTTTAGTCGCCACCCATTATTTCGGCAATGGGACCGTTTTCATTTTTTTGTTTTGTAAAAGTGACTCCATTTTAACCCATTTTATTCAAGGCCTTTTATTTGAGATAAAACTGGTCAGGCATACCAAGTACGATTCTAGGTAAGGGAATTGGGTATCGGAAAAAACCGGCCTCTTTTAACCTACGATTTCTAATTTGATTTTATTTTAGAAAAGCCAATTATTTAAACCCAACCCGAATAAATCGAACCGAGTTCCTATGTGGAAAATTAATTAACCATCCCAATTAAATCCATCCATTGCATTCATCACAAATAAAGTATATCATCCACCATCCATCCATAATACATATTAAATAAAATAAAAGACCCGCTCTTGCCTTATGGTTAAAGGCGGGCCACAAACCGAATCTAAAAATATAATTAATAGTAAATAACAACAAAAAATAAATCCCTCCAAAGCTCATAATCATCAATAATTGATTGGCTTTGTTTGATTAAAACTTAGTTTGCCCATGATTGATTATTTCCTGGATTAGAGTTAAAACCTACTTAATTGACTTGGAATTTAAATAAAATACCAAAAGTAAATTGAAGCTGGAAAACAGTCGCGTCACGCAGCTGTCCTACAAAGAACAGTCGCGTGACGCAACTCTCGTCTCTTGTTCTGGAGCTTGTAACAGTTGCGCCACGCAGCTGTTCTACGAAGAACAGTCGCGTGACGAAACTCCAGTTACAGCTTTGTAGATTAGAACAGTCGTGTCACGCAGTTGTTCTATGAAGAACAGTTGCGTGACGGAACTTCTAGCCGCGTGACGAAACTCCTCATAGTTTATTCAAAACACGCAGACACTTCGATTATTTATTTACAGTGAAACACTAAAAAAAAGTATAAAGAGAAATAAAAACTGTGTACTTGAATAGCTGCGTCACGCGAGTAGTCTATTCCAAGATAAAGCATTTTTGGACACGAACAGTCGCGTCACGCAGGTGATAGCTGCGTGACGCGGCTGCTCTGGTCCGCAACTACTTTTCAAACCTACCCTTTTTTATGTATTCTTTTATTTTAAGCGATTAGAACCAATCCAGAAGGGTTCAACAATAGGCAAACTAATGTTTTATCAATAATAGTCCAGTCAAATAGTGTGAAAATGGAATTTTAAGAGGTAAAATATTAGAAATAGAAGAGAAAGGTTAAGATTGTTACCTAACCCTCAGATTTGAGGATTGCATACGTTGGTATTGCTCTAGAAGTAATGTTTCACAGTCACAGGAATGTAATCACCAGGTTCTTCTATGAAAACAAAACGATTTTCCTCTCTTTTCCTCTCTCTTTTTTTGTCTTCTCTTTTTTGTTATTTTTCTTTGATTTTAAATCTAGATATCTATGACTCGATCTATCCCAAGTTTACTCAGACGAGTTCTTGAGAAAGAGCTTTAGTCGTTTTTTATGCCTAAACTCAGAAGATTATGTCTTAGAGAAAAACGAGAGCAAAAATCTTAAAAATGTCAAAAAGTTCCATTTTTGCTGTGTAATGCAGTATTTATATGGCTAGGGCGACAGAGCAGTCGCGTCACGCGGGTGGAAGCTGCGTGACACAGCTGTAAGCCTGCGTGACGTGACTTACTTTTCGTACTGTTGCCGCGTATCCAAACAAACAGTGCAGGCCGTTGCACGGGCGTGCGCCAGGGGTGTCAGACCCGTTAGAGCTGCGTGACGCAGCTATCAGTGGCGTCACGCAGGTTGTAGCTGCGTGACGCAACCCTAACGTGGGTTAGGCTCCTTTAGATGGTTTGATTCAAGTTTTTTTGGTTCAAACATTCCTGGTTAACCGTGAAACTTTATCCCTTGTCCTCATATCATCACCGGGTCAGGCGGGGCATAAAATTACGCGTCAACAGTTTGCCTCCCCACTTTATCATTAATTGTATAAATAATTAATGTCAAAGTGGCCCATTGACGCGCCTTCTATCTGGCAATTCTCTCGAAACTCGGTTTGATCGGCTCGGAAAAATGCTGAATCAATCATCCGGTCACCTTCTAAGCTCAGTTCGGTCGGCTTTGTCGATTTCCATTGATCTGTGAATGACTTCAAAACTCGGTTTGATTGGCTTTGAAGACACCTCCGAGGCTCGGTTTGATCGGCCTGAAGGATTTTAATCTGGCCACCTACTTAGCTCGGTTTGATCGGCTTTGTCGGCTCCAGTCGGTTTCCATTGATCTGTGAACAACTTCAAAACTCGGTTTGATTGGCTTTGAAGACACCTCCGAAGCTCGGTTTGATCGGCCTGAAGGATTTTAATCTGGCCACCTACTTAGCTCGGTTTGATCGGCTTTGTTGGCTCCAGTCGGTTTTGAAAAGGTATCTTCGATGCTCAGTTTGATCGGCCCGAAAGACACTGATTTCACCCTGGTCAACTTCGCAACTCAACATCGTTGACTGGGGAAGGAGTCTCAAACAGCTTCGCAATACACCATCGCTGGTCGGAAATTGAAATTGTTCTAATTAGCTTCGCAATGCACCATCACTTAATCAGAAGGACCTATCGGCTTCGAAAAACCATCACCGGTTGGCCTGAAAAATTGTTCACCAGCAGAAAAAAGAGCAATGTCCGTGTACGCACGGACCTTGTCTTCCGTTAGAAAAATATTGGAACATCACACGTTCCCATGCATTTCTTATGAAAACTTTGCAAAAATTTTATCAGAGGATTTGTTGTCAGTATTTTCGAGTATACTTTTTGTGATATAGTGGTTTGAAAGAAAACTTACCTGGGGTAATCGGGCCGTTTGACATTCCTGCCCCCTGCGTGGCAATTAGACAAAAATCACTGAAGTGTACGGGTCGCATATTGACGTCAAATTACCGAAGTGGACCGTTGCGGGCTTTGAAGAGTGGGCTTGGGCCGGTTGGTTGGAAAAATGGGCTTGGGCCTAGATATCTACTATAAGTAACTTCCTTCTTAACCGATTCATTTTCACTTATTCACAAACCCTAAGCGATTGAAAATTCTCTGAACTGTTCAACCGAAAGAGATGTCTCAGCTTCCTGAAATCCCTGCTTCCGCCTACACTCGGGAGATGGAAACCCTCGGGGCCCTACCCTATATCCCCACATTCGACGGTGAGCCGGTGCCGGTGAGTCGGAACCCGCTAACCCCCGGGACGCGACCGCTGCAACTTCTTCCATTGCCGGGTTCGGAGTTTCCAGTCTGATATGAAACGAGTCAGATGCGCGGCTTTCGGTCCGAGGTAAGTAAAAATTTCTTCAATTTTTTTGTTTTTTACTGCTTTTGATCCGTAACTATAGCAATAGGGCTGCTCTTTACTGTTTATGCCTGCGTCAACAGTCGCGTCACGCAGGTAGGAGTTGCGTGGTGCGGCTGTTCTTCCATGAACAGTTGCATGACGCATCTGTTCTTGCGTGAACAGTTGCGTGACGCAACTGTTCGAGGTGCCAGAAACCCTAGCTTGCCTTGAACCTTAGGATCGACCTATTTAGACTGTGTTTAGACCTTGATTTATTGAGTTTTGATTGCTGATAACTCCGGGCGACTTGATTTTGCCCTGAAATTGCATAAAAACAACACAAACGTAGTGAAATTAAGTTAAAACTGGACTGCTGCGTACCTTCGACAGTTGCGTCACGCAGCTGTTCTTAGGAAGAACAGTTGCATGACGCGACTGTTTGTCAATGAATGGTTGCCTTGAACAGTTGCGTAACGCAGCTAGAGAGATGCGTGGCGCGGCTTCGTGGTTGCGTGACGCATCCGTTCTTGGGACCACATATCTTGAACAGTGGCGTGGCGCAGCTGCAGAGTGGCGTGGCGCAGGTGTGGAGATGCGCTACGCAGCTGTGCTTCTATTTGCGCAACTTGGGTAAAGCTGCGTGGCGCGACTCTGTAGACGCGTGACGCGACTGGGAGTTGCATGACGCAGCTGTGGTTCAAACCAAAACCTTGGTTTTTTTTTTATTTTTTTTATTTTGCCTGTCAGAGAAGAAAACAAACAATCGTTAGCCTTATATTTATTGAAATTGAAATTTTCTTACAGGTTAATCTGGGCAAGGCCCGCTCAGGTGGATCAGCTACTGATGCTTCTGCTTTCTGGGATCTGCTGGACCCTCCTATGCGAGCTCGGGTTGTCGCTGCAGGTTTCAGGGATTACGCTGCCGGATTGCGCCGTACGCAGCCTCGTTTCCCGCCTGCTATGCGATATGCATTGATGGAGCGATGGAACGACTGCACGCATACTTTCGTGTTCGGGTTCGGAGAGATGACCCTTACTCCCGTGGATTATGCTGCTATCACCGGCCTTCGCTTTACTGGCCCGGCTCCTCCATTAGACGCTCGATATCAGATAGCTGCTATCGGAGCTCAGCTTGTGCGCTCCTTGCTCGGTGTTACCTCACAGACTCGGTACACCGTGCAGGGATGTATGTCCTACGAGATGGTCTTCCGGTTCTGGGCCGAGAGGATCAGGACCCGGTTGGAGGCTTGGAGGGAGTTGTCGGAGGATGTCCGACCTGCCGCTCCTGCGTATACTCGCGAGGAGAGGGACCAGGCTGTTCGGTCCTTCTTGTTCTATATTATTTCTTCCCAGCTGCTGTGCACCTCCCAGAATAAGGGAGACCCTGCAGTGCTGGCATGTCTTCGGGATCTGAGCCAGGTCGGATCCTTCGACTGGGCCACACTCGGTTTGGCTCATCTCTATCACGGTCTGGACGTCTGGACCCGTGGTAGCGGTGAGTCGAACTGGCTGTTCATCCGGCCTTTGGAGGTAATACACTTTCACTCTTAACCCTTTTCCTTTTCTTCTTTGATCCGCTGTTCTCAACTGTTCAACTAACTGATGTTATTTTCTGTCTCTGTTGCAGGTGTGGTCTTACGAGTACTGCATCTACCCGGGCGGTCCTAGCGGTGATTCTCCCGTCGAGTCCAGGAGGATTCCTCGCTATCTGGCCCACTGCCACCATACTTATGCCAGTGGCGAGGATCCCGAGTACTGGCGGAGCTTCCTTAATGACAGGGAGCTGTCTGATGTGAGTACAGAAGGAATCTCTGAATCTTTGACTTGTCTCTCTTTATTTTGACGCACAACTAATGTTGATTTCTCATCATCATTTTTTGCAGCTATCCTTGGAGCCATGGGATTGTGAGGCCTGGAGGACCTATCCGGGGCCGGAGGTGGCTGAGTTACACACCCGGTCGAGGCTGTTGATGCGAGGATACTGGGCTGACCGGTACTTCCTAGGAGAGAGAGTCTTCGACACTCCGATCGATCCAGCATAGCGGAGAGTGCCTCATGCCCCTCCTTGGCATATGTGTCTGCTGGAGTGTTTGACTCGGGAGGACCTGGAGGTAGAGTATAGGGGCTTCTCAGCGAACGATTTCCTATCCGCCAGTGATTTTCCTTCTTACTTTGCCTCTCGGATGCAGGCTCGACTTCCCGAGGTTCTCGAGTACATCTAGGTAACTCATTTGACCTTCAACCTTGTTTACCGTTATCATTCCTCCCCCCCTTTTTGAACTCACTGATGCTATTAGTTTCTTTGTAACTAAATGCAGGAGCAGAAGACGCACAAGACTGCAGCTCACTACCGGGCTGAGGCAGCAGCTGAAGCCGGTGGCGTGGCGGCTCCGGCCGGACCAGTCGGTGTAGTACTGGGCGATGTCCCGTTTCCTCCAGGCATGGAGGTGGTGTTGGATGCTGGCCTTGGCCTGGGATCTGGCATCATTATTCCTGCTGACCTACGGCAGGCTCCTCCTCCGGTGCAGCTGGATCCTGAGCACACTACACATGTAAGTCATAAACCGAATTTACCAAGTTAGAAACATTTTACCTGAATATCCTTTTGATGGATTTTTATTGTTTACAAGTGCCGGCCCAGAGGTACCAGGAGATCTGCCAGCGCTTCGGGTTTGCCCGATCCTACATCGGCAGGCTTTACTCCGAGCGACATGAGCTGGTATGTATTTTATACATTTTTACCTTTTTGCTTCTTATTATCTTGGTAACCTTTCTTACATATGCTTGTCTTTACAGGAGCTGGAGAATGGGAGGCTGCGAAGGCATCAGACCTGCCAGTCCAGTGCCGTGAGTCGGCTTCAAGCAGAAGTGGAGCGGCTTCGGACGAGACTAGAGGTTGAGGGTATCCCGCTCGACTCTTCTGATGAGGATGAGGATGGCTCTTCTTCCGACGACGTGCCACCATCTCCACCCCCTCCGGCTGTTGCTGGTCCTAGCCGCAGGCGGCGGTAGTCCTGCTACATGTCTCCTCCGTTTTTGAACATTTATTAGTTTTCTAATTATTATACATTTTTTGGATGGTTGTACAATCATATCCACATTTTATGATATTGTCTGTATTTTATTTATTTTTTTTATTACTTTGTCGTATGTGTTTATGTTTTATAACTGTGAAGTCTCATTCCTGCAAAAATAAAACACAAACACAACACGAAACACACAACAACGATGTCCCATTTGTTTATAAAAATGGTTCACCTTATTAGCAGTTAGTGAATCGATTTATTGTAAATGAATATATGAAATGAAATGAATAAAGAATAAAATAATGAACTTAACATGGAACATGATCAGAAATCACTTTCCAAACAGAAAGCGTACTGTAGTACTTACCTGATAAGGCGGTCCACTCGGTGAATGCGGACGTAATGGCTTAACCATCCTTTCTCGATTAATACGATCGTAAAGACTCAACTTCCTTATTGTACAGGCCGTCCTTCCTATTAATCAATGTAGGTTTGAATGCTCACCGACCCGAATGGACTATTCAGGACTGTCCTTTCAACTACCTCTGACGATGACTATTAAGTTGAGTGATGATGATGTTTCGCCCATCGGTTTCTTCACTCTCCTATAAGTGGAGGTTTTACTTCGCACTTCCTTCACAACCAGCATTCAAAGCAAATCTGTTTCTCAGATAATTTTTCTTCATGGCTTTTAGGAACCAAGTTTCATCCTTTGTCCAATCCATTTCTGACGATCTATGGCAAATTCCTCCTATGAACTAACTCGTTTGGCTGAAATATTTCAAAGATTTGAAACCTGACTATGGCTTCTTGTCTTGGCTTGTTGCGCACTTCAATCCTAACACCATGGTTTTCCGGTTTGAAGATTCTGAAGTAACTCCGACCTATGAGGAAATGTGCACCGTGATGGATCATCATCCTGAACAAAACGAAACTCCGGCCTTGCCCCCAGGTCCTAGGTATGATCTAGCTGAGATCGTGTCCTTATGCCCGGTTTACCTCCCTGATGGCATAAACGTGGATCAAGGTCTTCCCTTGGAGCCTTTCTTGAACAGGGTTTTGTCCACTGATCTAGATCTACCTTGGATCCGAGCTTGCTGCTTCTTGCTGTTGAATGTGTATGCGATGAAGAACCGTCGACCCGGAATTGGGGATTTCCGACTTCTAACCATTGTCCGTGACATGCAATTGTATCATCGTACTGTCTTCATGATGATCCTAGGAGAAACCATGTGTTGGGTCAGGGATATTGCCCTTCACATTACTGACTTCAATATTCATCATCGCGGCTGTCCATTGCTATTGCAAGCCTGGGCTCTGGACAAATTGAGTCTGATTCCTGCAGTTCCAGCTCGCTTGATTCCAACTTATGGACCTGCCGTTTTCCAATCTCGGTCTCGGAGACGCTTCGATTTTGGTGGTAACCCTACTATTCGGTGGACCTGTCCTTGGTGGAGAATTAGACTGGCCACGATTGGAAGTATGAATCTCAATTATGTGTTGTATGCCAGTCTAGACCGTTCCATGGCCTATTTCCCAGATAGGATCAGTCGTCAGTATGGGATGATACAACGTGTTCCCCGAGTCCACAACTTCGAGAGCGGTCTGATAACATCACATCTGTTGACTAATTTGGCCGATCGTTGGCAAAGTCGAAACACCGTGCATTTAGATGAAGGAATGATGCAAGACACTGTGACACCTGCATATGCCAACTGGTTCTTCACCCCACAATGATGTCACGTTCTGTGAAGGTTGACCTTTGCTGATAGGCCTCATCAGAATAAATTGTCGTTTGTTGTTTTTATTTTGTACTCAAGCCATGAGCTTTCATCTAAATGTATCTGCTTTTCTTTTAATCAATGGCCTTGACGATTCTGTCTTTATTAATTCCTGCACATATGAACAACGAAAGACAACAAAACTTTTCTTTCGAAATTATTTGTTGTGTTAGTTATCTGGGCCTCCTACCCCTGGGTTAATAAATGAAAACTCATAAAGTAAAAATTATTCTGTAAAAAAAAATAGGAACTTATGCTTGTAAACAACAAAGAATGAAGTGACTGTTTTATTACCTGCACAAATAAAAATAATAGATGCAACTCCTTTATGTATGCATGAACTTATGTGAGTGCTAAGGTTTATTCATGGTTTTATATTGATCTTTCCAGGGGAATCACTGAGAAAATGGTGTTCGTCCCTCTGATCAATGTCTTTTTTTTTAAAAAAAAAATTCAATGTTTAGGCAGGGCCAGCAGCCAAGACATTTCACACCAAGTGAGTCGATCTTTGTTTAAATAGGCAAAGAGGAAGGTCTTGCATTCTTCGACCGTAATTCCAGGACAAAAACAAAAATTTTAAAACACAAATCCTTTATTAATCTTACTTCTTTTCAACATTATATAGAAGTAAAGAAAGTTTATTCTAATACAATGGTCATTCGCTCTAATTACTTGATTTCCTATTCTCCTTCGAGTCAAGTTGATGGCGTTGAGCAATCAGTCACTAATCTGTCACGAACGCATGGCATGAATTCTGCATTTAAGTTAAGCACCACGCGTTAATCCCGAGATTTTACTATCATTATTTTGCATTTTTTCTTTTACGTGCTCTAACTTTTGCCTAGGCCGCCCTTGCGGGTTTTCAACCTAACGAGCTCATTTCTTGCCTAAGCCGCCCTTTTCGGGTTTTCAACTTAGCTTTTTTTTTTTTTTTGTTGTTTTTTTTTTTTGTTCTTTTTTTTTGAAATCATCATCTCAGACATAAAATCTTTTCATTTGATCTTGATTGATAATTCGATTGACAGGCTCTCCTTCCATAGTGACTAATTCGACGACGCCTTTAGGTAGCAGCTTCTGAATTCTGAACGGCCCATGCCAGTTGGGTTTGAATTTCCCAGCAGGATGATGTTGGCCTTCATGGTCCAATAACCTGATTAACACCAAATCTCCATTCTTTAAAGCCCTTGGATGTACCCGCTTGTTGTAGAAACAAGCAATCCTCCTTTTTCTCATTTGATCCTGGAATCGAGCATTCAGTCTCCTTTCGTCTAAGAGCATCAGGTCTTCATACCTTTTCTTGACCCATTCTTCTTCGGTCAGACCAGTTTCTACCAAAACCCTGAGAGACTTCTTTTCGAGCTCTACTGGTAACACTGCCTCCATCCCATATACCAATTCGAAGGGAGAAGCTCCATTTACTGCCTTGAAGGTAGTGCGATGCCCCCAGAGCGCGAAAGGAAGTTTCTCAGCCCAGCTTCTATATCTTTCGCACATCTTTGCCAAGATTCTTTTGATCTCCTTATTTGCGGCTTCTACTGCACCATTAGCCTGAGGGCGATAAGGAGAAGAATGGTGATGCTCAACCTTGTATCTATAAAGCAATTGGCCAACTTCTGCTTGAAAATGAGAACCATTATCCGTAACTATGTGATGGGGAATTCCATAGCGACAGAAAATGTTCTGTTCAATAAACTTTGCCACATGCTTGGCAGTTAAGATTCTGTAAGATTGAGCCTCGATCCATCTAGAGAAGTAGTCGACTGCCACTAATATATACTGATGACCATTGGATGCTGCGGGTGAGATTTTACCGATGACATCTATGCCCCATGCAGAAAAAGGCCACGAAGGAGTTGTCGGATGGAGTTCGACAGCAGGTAAGTGGCTTCTATTGTCATGATATTGGCAAGTTTTACAACGGCGCACATACTGAACACAATCGCCTTCCATCTGTATCCAAAAATAACCTTGCCTCATGATCTTTCTTGCTAAACTCATACCGCTTAGATGAGTACCGCAGACTCCTTCATGAACTTTTCTCATTATGTCCTCTCCTTTCTTACTCATGCATCGTAGCAACATCCCATTCCAGGTTTTCCTATAGAGTTCGCCATCGGCTAGGACATAGTGCAGAGCCATTTTCCTTAAGACTGTACGGTCTTCTTTCGTCGCATCATCAGAAAAAGTACCATCTTTCATATACCTCAGGATATCCGTAAACCAGGGTTCTTCCTCCGACTCCACCTGATTCACATAATGTTCTTGATAGCACGGGATATTGGCTGTGGTAATGTAAATGGCTTCTTCGGAACTTTGCTTAAATCCTGCCAAGCCGACGCTAAGTTTGCCAAGGCGTCCGGAATTCTGTTATAGGTTCTTCCTATGTGAGTGAAAGTGATCTTGTCAAATAGTGCTGCTTTCTTCAACAAGTACTCAACATAGGGCTTCAATCTTTCCTCTTCTACCTTCCATCTCTCGTTGGCGTGCTCGATAACCAGTAAAGAATCTCCTATTACTTCGACCTCCTTAGCGCCGGACGCAAGAAGAGCTTCCATTCCCATGATGCACGCTTCATATTCTGCCATATTGTTAGTGACCGGGAACAATAGTCTCTTGCACATGGTTGTGACTTCGCCATTAGGTGCTTCTATAACAATACCAGTCCCAGCTCCGTTTCTGTTGGCTGATCCATCAAAGTATAATCTCCAAACTCCTGTGTCAATATTCAGCAAATGTTCATCCGGAAACTCCAATTCCCAAGATTCGTCATCTGTCACAGGGTTTTCTGCTAGGAATTCCGCCACAGCTCGACCTTTGACCGTCTTTTTCGTTACAAACTCCGCATCCACTCTATACATTTGAATCAACCACTTAGACAACCGTCCCTCTAGAGTAGGCGTTCTCTGCAGATATTTCAGTGGATCAATTTTGGAGACAAAGGTGACCTTGAAGGAATCAAAATACGGCCTCAATTTCTTTATCAACCACACTACTGCCATGCATGTTTTCTCAATCAGGTTGTACTTCTCTTCAATAGGCAATAGTTTCTTACTGATGTAGTAAATGGCTTTCTCTACTCCAGCGGCATCCGGCTGTACCAACATTGCTCCCACTCCTGCATCTTCTATAGATAGGTACAAGATTAGAGGTTCTCCTGGTCTTGGTGAACTAAGCACCGGTGGATTCATCAAATATTTCTTTATGTGGTCAAAGGCTTTCTGGCAATCTTCATTCCACTTAACTGGCTGATTCTTTTTCAGTAACTTGAAAATTGGAGCAAAGGTGATGGATAACCTCGAAATAAATCTGCTGATGTACTGAATTTTACCCAGGAAGCTTCTCACCTGACGTTCTGTTCTTGGCGGCTCCATATCCTGAATGGCTTTTATTTTGTCCGGGTCAACCTCAATCCCGTTAGGTCCTACCACAAAACCTAACAATTTTCCCTTCGTCACTCCGAATACACACTTCTTGGGATTAAGTCTCAAATTATACTGCTTGACCCGTGTGAGGAACTTCTCCAGCATCTCTGCATGTTCCTCCTGTGTTTTTGTCATGATCACCATATCATCTACATACACTTCCAATCCCTTATGGATCATATCATGAAATAACGTAGTAGCCATCCTCTGATATGTTGCTCCGGCATTCTTCAGTCCGAACGGCATCACTCTATAGCAAAATGTTCCGAAGTCAGTGGTGAAGGCGGTCTTATGTTTATCCACTAAGGCCATCAATATCTGATTATACCCTGAGAATCCGTCCATGATAGAATAACATCCCATCCCAGCAGCACTGTCTATCAAAACATCTATGTGTGGAAGTGGAAAGTCATCCTTGGGCGAGGCTTTGTTCAGATCCCTGTAGTCGACACAGACCCTTATCCTGCCATCTTTCTTCAGCACCGGGACTATATTTACCAACCACTCCGGATAGTGTACTACTTCTAAGAATCCTGCATCCAACTGCTTCTGGACTTCAGCTTTGATCTTGTCCTACCATTCTGGTCTGACCCTTCTCCTTTTCTGCTTTACTGGCTTAATACTCGGATCAGTAGGAATGAAATGCTCTGCTATTGATCTGTCAATCCCTGGCATGTCCGCGTAGCTCCAGGCAAATATCTCTGAGTTTCTCTTGATACATTCTTGAAGATCCTGTCTGAGCTCAGCTTTAAAGTCTGATCCGATTTCAATTATTTTAGGATCTTCGGTGGTGCTTAAATTCAATGCAAAATTATGCAATGCATTTATGTCAAATATGCGAGTGATGTAATCAATGCCATGAACGTGACAATCAGGAAAACAAGAAAACAAATAGGCAAAGTTCACTTCCATTGATTGAAATAAAAGAGGAAAACCATCCATACTGTTCTCAAAACAAACATCAGAAAAACAAAATACAGGATTAACTGCCTGTTCAATACATTCATTACAAGTATCTTTTATTGCCTGGACCACTTCGTCGGCGTCTGCGCCTTCTTCCTCCGCCGGAGTATCTTCTTTCTTGGCCTTTTCCCTGCTCTATCGTCTTCTTTGCCTTCCTCTCTGCCTCTTCGGCATCTTCAGCAGCTAGAACAGACTGGAGGATCCGTGCCTTGGCCTTTTACTCTTGCACTGACTTGGAAGCTTCATCCCCAATCCCCAAAAAGTCTTCAAACTCAGATATCTTCTTCGACCAATCAGATTCAGTACTTGCTTCTGTCATGCATACCATAAACTCGGTTCCATCCACCAGCTGTTCCAAAGAAGGTTCTGGCGACTTGACCAGCTTCTCCTCATAATCGGTCATAAATATCTCCAAGCCGGGATAGGTCCTTCCTCTGCTCTGAAATTCCCCCTCAGCTTGTGGAACAAAGAAGATCTGATTCAAGTTTGGCCCTCTGACCGGAGATCGAATCTCATATCTTTCCTTCTTTCTATTTTCAGAATATCCCAGTCCACGCTTGTCTTGCTGCCCCAATGCCGATGAGAAAGGCTCAAACCTTCCTTGCAACTCCCGGCCCAAGCCTTTGCCGTACTGCCAATTCATCTTCTTCATCATCTTTCTCGAAAAAGGACTCATGCTGTTTACTGCACTCTTGCTCTTGGTTGTAGGCGCATCAATTACTGCCACCTGAAATCCTGATAATGGCACCGCCAGTTCTAGACCTTCCACTGCAGCCACATTCAGATCCTCTTGCGCATTGACTGTCACCACATCTGTTCCCCACGGAATTTTCACCTTTCTGTTCAGAGTGGATGGAACCGCACCTAGAGGATGGAGCCACGGTCTTCCTAACAAAAGAGCATAGTTGGCTAAGATGTCAAGCACAACTACGTCTACCCAACTTTCTACTGCCCCTGTGGATATCTTTGCTTTAAAGGTCCCTTTCACGTTCCGCATAGTATTGTCATAAGCTTTGACCACCATATTTGATGGCTCAAGCTCTGATTCTTCGATCTTGAACTTAGACAGCATCTTCAGCGGACATACACATAGTGCTGATCCATTGTCCACCATCACATTTCGAGTGTCTCGTCCATTGACGGAAATCTGAATATACAGTGGCTTACAGTGGTTCCTTCCTTCTGGTGGGAGATCTGAATCAAAGAAAGTGACTTCGCCTATTCTCCGCTGTAGCACATTGATCATATCAACACTTTGAATTCGAGCCGGCACTCTGACGAAAGTCATGGCTTCAAGCAAGGCCTCTCTATGCTCCTTAGATGCTATCAGTAAATCCCATATCGAAATGTCTGCTCTTGTTTTCTGCAATTGACTCAGTACTGAGCTGGCAGTTACCCCATTAGGTGTCTTGCTCTAACTGGTTTCTCCAACTTCGACAGCCTTCTTTTGCCCTTTCACTACCTCCTCTTCTTTCTTTTTCTCTTTCGGGTTCTCCCCGTCTTTCTCTGTCATTTTCTTCTTTGCTCCATCAACAGCAATCTCTTTTCCCTTAGCCTGCATACTGCTCTCGGGATTGTACACTCGCCCACTTCGGGTCAAACTCTGAACACCTACTTCATTCACTTCTTCCTCACTGCTGTAGTACCATTGTTCCTCTTGATCGGCTAAACTCTTTTGAATGGCCAGCTGGAGCTGCTCATCCTCATCTTCATGCACGTCGCCTACCTTTACAGTGATACTTTTCTCGATTTCAATCTTCACTGGCACCTTCTCTTCCTCATCACTACTACAGTCGTCCCATATGTTCAACATGGCGCACACCCGCTCTTCCCATTCTGCTTCGGCTAATACTATCTCTTCTGGTAATCCACTCCCGATTGCATTGACCGATCCACCCGACTGAGACTTACGGGATGGATAGTTATACTGATATTGAGGAAGTGGGTTGTTCTTGGTGCTTGGCTTGCTCTTTTCCGAAGGCTTAGTAATTTTTCCACTGTCAATCAAATCTTGAATATCGTGCCTTAGTTTGAAACATTCATCAGTTGAATGCCCTTTGCACTGATGGTAATCACAATTTCGGTCTATATACCTCCCTCGCACGGGTTTAGTCGGATCGACTGGCAGTTTCGACAACACCCCGTTCTTGATGCAAGATCTTAGTACTGTGCTCAAAGGTCTTCCTAAGTCAGTGAACTCTCTCCTAGTTCTCTCATTAACTGCACCTATTACGGCATTACTGGCTCCTGACTGATTCTGACTACTGCTTCCGGCAACTCTATCACCATAAGAAGTCCGGTAGTTACCAAACCCTCTGTTCTTCTTCTTTTCTTCCTTGTACAATTCCTCGATGTTTAAACCGGCACTTTGAACCAAAGAAAAATCGATGAGAGGCTGAGTCAACATCCTTTCCTTAAAGAAGGGCAACAAGCTCCTGCTAAAGATTCTGATCAACTCTTTGTCCTTTGGCCTTGTCTGAACTCTATACAGCTTAGTCCTCCATCTTCTGTAGTAATCAGAAAAGCTTTCATCCTTCCCTTGTCTTAAACTCTCCAAATCACGCAGACTGAACTCATCACTCTCTTTAATCTTGAAATGTTTGAGAAAAGCTGTCTGCAATTTGATCCAATTCTTCTGAACCTCCTCGTCTAAACCGTCATACCACCTCCGATAATCCTTATGTAGTGTTTGCGGGAATGCTCGCAAAACATCTTCCTCGTTATAGCGGTTCATTTGGGATACTCGAAGAAATTCAGACAAGTGAGAGCGAGGATCATTATCTCTTTCAAATATAGAATGCTTGAAGGTTTTGAAAGAAGCCGAGCTGGTCGAGTGCAGAACATACTCAGTTATGTGAAAATTGGTGGCCGGGTCTTTCTCCTTTACTACCGCCATTTTGTCGAATCTTTCTTTCAGATCGGCGAGTTGCTTGAGCATATCATTTTCAACTGGGACAGTGTTTCCCACAGAAGCCTGATTACTTGACACAGGTTCCAGGATCGGTCTCTCTTCAGCCACAGGTTGGCTACCCGAAGGGGGAGTATTCTAATTTTGGGCCCTGTCTTGAGCAAGAGCCGCAGCCACAATCTGAGCAATGGTTCTTATCTGGGCTTCAGAAAATCCGGTCTCATTTTCTGTGTTATCCGCCATTTCTGCTGGATCTGAATCGGGTTCTGAATCTGATGAACTGGACTGATTTACAGAGCTAACTGGAGCAAATTCGGGGATTGGGGATGTTCTGATTAAACGCTGACCAGGATGCCGATTCCAAACTCTCAAAGTAGTTTCCCGGGAAGGATCAATTCTGACAAAAAAATTTCTGAGTTACAGAGGGTCCTGCATGTATGCATGTGAAAATGAGAGCACATAGGATGAAGAATGCATTTCTAATGCGCTAAAACCGATATGGAAATAAGATCTCGATTTCAACGACCGGATCAAAAATTCGGTATGAATAATGCATCAATAACCTATTTTGTATTTGAATATTTCAAGCATTATCTGTCGTCAGCCGTTCCTTTTGGATTTACGATCAACTATTTTCTCTCGAGTCCCTAACTTTTGCCTCGGAATGAAAGAATTTCCGAGCGGGATTTTACTTTTGTCTTTGTTTATTGTTTTCGTATCCTTACTTTTTGCCTTGGAACATATGGTCCCAAGCAGGACTTTCTTTTATTTTGCTACAAAATTTTACAATCTCTCACTTATTTTCAGATAATGCGAGAAATGTTGAAATACAAAGGAATTACAACCCCCTTATAACTCCCTTTTCTTTTGGGTATTAGTTCACTATAAGTAATTTGAAATCCGGTCTTAAAATCAAGGTCAAATGTCCATATCGAACATTAGCTCTTATTAATGCATGGCTGACAAGGAAGGTGTTACATGGTGCATGAATGTCACAACATATGTACAATTTATATCATACAGGGGAACGGGAGTTGGGAAATGCATGCCTTCCAACCTTATTTCTCCCACACACGGATTCCATTGGTATAAATTCCGACATCTGTTTCCTAGGAATAGGTCTAATCTCGACAACCAACAGGGGGTTTTGAGATTGACGATATAAGCTCTTGGAAATGAATGCGGCATTACAATAGCAAATAGCATCGGGTGCACCTTAGGGGAAGTAACTAAGGCTTTGAACTACGTGCATGGGCTTTGGTCTCATTAGGCTGAACAAGGTCTGGGTTCCGCAAACAGGATTCGGGCTTTGTTGGGCCTACTCCTTTCGACGCACCTTTAAGGTACTAGGCTTGCGGTTGGTAGTAATGTTAATTCTCAGATGGATGCACCTAAATCGCATGGTCTAGGCTAGATCCACCGTCAAACTTAACACCAGTACCGAAGGGTGATACGGGTAGAATGAGGTGAGAAGCAAGGAATGTGAATGAATGCAAAAAATCCTAGAAAGAAAAAGGAAAGCGATTTAAACACATACGGACGATCAATAATTTTCCATCGGCTTTTCTAATCAATTTTATTTAGAAATAGTAGGTTTTTAGAGTCAATTCCTAATTTCAACCACTAAATTATTAAAATAACTGGGGATTAATGGGTGCAAACTCCCCAGCGGAGTCGCCAAACTATTTATCCCCCGGAGAAAAATCCGAAATCTATTTGTGTACTTAAATATTTAGGAAAGCGGTGATAAAAACCTTTTTGGATATATGATGCCGATAAATCGGTCTTAGAAATTATTTTTAGTCGCCACCCATTATTTCGGCAATGGGACCGTTTTCATTTTTTTGTTTTGTAAAAGTGACTCCATTTTAACCCATTTTATTCAAGGCCTTTTATTTGAGATAAAACTGGTTAGGCATACCAAGTACGATTCTAGGTAAGGGAATTGGGTACGTCGGCCCGTTGGAAGCCGACGCCGGGAAAAAACCGGCCTCTTTTAACCTACGATTTCTAATTTGATTTTATTTTAGAAAAGCCAATTATTTAAACCCAACCCAAATAAATCGAACCGAGTTCCTATGTGGAAAATTAATTAACCGTCCCAATTAAATCCATCCATTGCATTCATCACAAATAAAGTATATCATCCACCATCCATCCATAATACATATTAAATAAAATAAAAGACCCGCTCTTGCCTTATGGTTAAAGGCGGGCCACAAACCGAATCTAAAAATATAATTAATAGTAAATAACAAAAAAAAAATAAATCCCTCCAAAGCTCATAATCATCAATAATTGATTGGCTTTGTTTGATTAAAACTTAGTTTGCCCATGATTGATTATTTCCTGGATTAGAGTTAAAACCTACTTAATTGACATGGAATTTAAATAAAATACCAAAAGTAAATTGAAGCTGGAAAACAGTCGCGTCACGCAGCTGTCCTACAAAGAACAGTCGCGTGACGCAACTCTCGTCTCTTGTTCTGGAGCTTGTAACAGTTGCGCCACGCAGCTGTTCTACGAAGAACAGTCGCGTGACAGAACTCCAGTTACATCCTTGTAGATTAGAATAGTCGCGTCACGTAGCTGTTCTATGAAGAACAGTTGCGTGACGGAACTTCTAGCCGCGTGACGGAACTCCTCATAGTTTATTCAAAACACGCAGACACTTCGATTATTTATTTACAGTGAAACACTAAAAAAAAAGTATAAAGAGAAATAAAAACTGTGTACTTGAATAGCTGCGTCACGCGAGTAGTCTATTCCAAGATAAAGGATTTTTGGACACGAACAGTCGCGTCACGCAGGTGATAGCTGCGTGACGCGGCTACTCTGGTCCGCAACTACTTTTCAAACCTACCCTTTTTTATGTATTCTTTTATTTTAAGCGATTAGAACCAATCCAGAAGGGTTCAACAATAGGCAAACTAATGTTTTATCAATAACAGTCCAGTCAAATAGTGTGAAAATGGGATTTTAAGAGGTAAAATATTAGAAATAGAAGAGAAAGGTTAAGATTGTTACCTAACCCTCAGATTTGAGGATTGCATACGTTGGTATTGCTCTGGAAGTAATGTTTCACAGTCACAGGAATGTAATCACCAGGTTCTTCTATGAAAACAAAACGATTTTCCTCTCTTTTCCTCTCTCTTTTTTTGTCTTCTCTTTTTTGTTATTTTTCTTTGATTTTAAATCTAGATATCTATGACTCAATCTATCCCAAGTTTACTCAGACGAGTTCTTGAGAAAGAGCTTTAGTCGTTTTTGATGCCTAAACTCAGAAGATTATGTCTTAGAGAAAAACGAGAGCAAAAATCTTAAAAAATGTCAAAAAGTTCCATTTTTGCTTTGTAATGCAGTATTTATATGGCTAGGGCCACAGAGCAGTCGCGTCACGCGGGTAGAAGCTGTGTGACGCAGCCGTAAACCTGCGTGACGCGACTTACTTTTCGTACTGTTGCCGCGTATCCATACAAACAGTGCAGGCCGTTGCACGGGCATGCGCCAGGGGTGTTAGACCCGTTAGAGCTGCGTGACGCAGCTAACAGTGGTGTCACGCAGGTTGTAGCTGCGTGACGCAACCCTAACGTGGGTCAGGCTCCTTTAGACGGTTTGATTCGGGTTTTTTTGGTTCAAACATTCCTGGTTAACCGTGAAACTTTATCCCTTGTCCTCATATCATCACCGGGTCAGGCGGGGCATAAAATTACGCGTCAACAGGCGGCCGGCGCTGCCTTGACCGGCAGCCGCCGCCGTGGCCGGCCTTCTTGCTTGTCTTTTAGTTCTAGAGGCTTTTCCGGGAGTTTTGGGCCTCCAAAAAATATTCCGGGACCAGTTCTGCGATCCTCGTAATTTTCCGGACGTTTCAAGTACCATATTGACATACTTCCGGTGAACTTTCCGAATGGCTTCCAGTCCGGCCGGACTGTTTGCAATCTGGGAAAACTGGCTTTTCGAGCTTCAAAATTTGGGTATTCACACATGGGGCTTTGGACCGTTGTCTCTTGCATTTATTACATGAATGCAACAATCATACTTTATTAAGGTGAACCTAGAGGAAGGAACTAGGGTCGATTACATGAGTTTAGGTCGAGTTTATTAAGTCTTGGGTTCCATAAGTTAGAATTGGTTGTATCCTTCCATTTGCTTTGGGTCAAAGCATAATGGTGATAACAAATTGTGCCAATTCTTTTGATATATATCAAATGGTACTTGACTTATACGTTGTGTATATTAGTGGTGAATCCCAACAGTCGAGTAGAGTGAAAGGATTAAAAACCCCAATACCACCTTTAGGGTTTAGGGTAGAAAGGAGATTAAGAAGAGAATAAATGCATGAATGACATTTACAAGTATTAAAAGGAAACTCAATTTGAAGTTAATAATATTATTAAAGATTGTGAATAGTTGGACAACTTTTGGAGCCAACTCTCTTATTCAAATCCATAACCGAAACTAGACATTCTGGGTTCGATCCCTAGTGGAGTCGCCAGGCTGAGGACGCATGGTTTTCCTAAAAGCGATTTGGAAGAACCAAACAGAATGAGCTTGATTGATTTTATTTATCAAAATGGTTTTCTTTTACTAAACCCGGTTAATCCTCAAAAAAGATTCTCTTACTTTGGTATGATTTTTATTTTGGAGTCACCACCCTTATTTAGGAAAAATTCTTGAATTATTCGATTCTTTGGAATTGACTAATCCGGTTTTAAACCAAAGACAGGTTCGGGAGTTAGGTATAAAATGGGTTCTGGTTAAACCGGCCTCCATGTTGTCTGAAAATTCAAAATAATTAATAATGAGATTCACTTTTAATTGAGATGTAAACCGATTTTAATGCCATTTTTAGAAAACTATGTCATTCAAACAAATTATTGTAAGCATAATGAGCATGAATCATAAAGCATACATAAAGAAGAAGGGTGGAGAAAAGAGTTACAAAGTCATCCTAATAATACAATCTACCCTCATCCCTCCAAATTTTCTAAAACCAACTTAATGTTACAAACAAGCTTTAATGAGATCCATTAGGATCTCTTACATTTTGCAACAATAATTAATAAACACATCAAGAAATGAAAGATCACAACAAACAACATTTATACAAAAAATAACAATATTAACAGGGTAATAGAATATACATTCCCAACCACTCACACTCACACATTCACAGAATGCATATATGATGCATGTTAGAGGTACGAGATTAATAAGTAAAGGGGTTAGCACAATAATAATTATAAAGCGTTAAATTAAAGAGCATGAAATCAAATGACAGAAAAGTGAAATGCTTGCAATGTAAAGAACAATAATCAAAGGGGCAAAAATTAAAGGTTAATCAAGGTTTAAGCTCATGATCTTTATGTTCATCCAAGAAGATGAACAAATCCCTCAATCACAGCCCTCAACCTTGTTTTAATGTTTATTTGATCCATCTATGACCAAATATGCATCCCAAACCCTTGAGGATTGGAGCTAGGCCATTGGATCTCTGAATCGGGACATTTATTGAATTTTTATATATTCAGAGCCTTTGAATTGAAGGGCCTCACGCCATAGGGAATTATGGTGTACGCCTCAAGCTTATGGTCCACACCACACATAGTGGCGCAGGGCGTTTCCCAGATCAAGAAGGCTTCTGGGTTTCACAGGGCAAAAACAGGGGAATCTGAGTGCTTGTGGCTTACGTGGCTTGCGCCACTAGCTTCGGTTGCACACCACAAAGGCACAAAAACCCTTTTGTGGTTGATCCTAGGTTTCCCTCACAACCAGACCTAGGACAAATGTTAAAAAGGCCGAAAAGGAAAAGAAAAAGATGGAGAAACGAGTTTAAGGTTCTCAGAAATTACCTCTTAGAGATTCCTTTGAAGATTGAATAACAATGGATGAATGAACCCAACCCTTAGGTCCATGATCCAATAGTCCAAGATTGAAGATTAAGAACATGTTTTTGGGATTCTTTGATTGATCTTTGGGGTTTTTGTAATTGAACAAAAATCTCAACTCTAGATTAAAGGGTAACATTTGTTGCCTTTGATCTTTTGCTTGAGGTTTGAAAAAGTAATAGTTTCCCCTCTAATCCAAAAAATCCTCCCCTTAAGACTCACCCCCCAATATCTATTTATAGACATTTGAGGGTGAGATGACCCCATTTAGGGCTGATGTGGCAAAAATGCACTGTTCGGCCCGCAACAAGACTGTGCCTACTTTTACTAAAATGGACCAGGTGGCACGCAAAATGAGGCGATGCACTAGAAAGTGTGCCGGGCATGCCCGATACGCTTCTCGGGCCCGATTTCGTACTGAAACGCTAGGTGATCCAAAAAAGTAAAAATAGTTAAACACTAAATAATTTCAGCCAAGGACCATTAGTCCGAAAATCGGAGCGATCGGGAATCTCAATCCAATTTTATAAAAAAGATGGTGTATCATCACTGAACCTTTTAGGGGCAAAATTTGAGCATCTACAGTGGCATACTCAATATCAAATTATGATAACAGGATTAACGATCTTGCTAGTTTCCCCACCAGTGCTGGTGATCCATACAGATACTTGACCGAATCCATTCTCGAAACTACTATAACCTTATAAGACTGAAAGTAGTATCAAAGTTTCTTGGTTGCCCATACCATTGCTAAACAAGTTGTTTTTATCAAGTTATGCGTTTGTTCATTTGGAAGAAGCTTTTTGCTCAAGTAGTACACTTCTTTCTCAACACCTACTTCATCAGCTTGTGCTAACATGGCTCTAATCCTAGTACTTCCACTATGAAGTATAGAATTAGTGGTTTCCCTGGCTTTGGTGGGCATAAAATCGGAGGACTTGAAAAATATTCCTTGATCTTATCGAAAGCTATCTAGCAATGATCATTCCAATTTACTAGTTGATCTTTTCTTAACAACTTGAAAATCAGATCACATACAATAGACAATATTGATATAAACCTGCTTATATATTGAATCTTTCCTAGAAAGCTTCTCACTCGCTTCTCTGTCTTGGGTGACTCCATCTTTTGGATCGCCTTGATTTTTTCTAGACCGATCTATATTCCTTTCGGTCCTATTATGAATCCTAGCACTTTTTTGAAGCTACCCCGATACACACTTCTTCAGGTTCAACCATAACTTGTATTTGATCAATCTGTCCATAAATTGCTCAAAAGCCGCTGGATGCTCCTCTGGTGTCTTAGTCATGACAATCATATCGTCAATATAAACCTCTAACTCCTTATGGATCATGTCATTAAATGACGTAGTAGCCATCCTTTGGTTCGTGGCTCTGACGTTCTTTAAGCTGAACGGCATCACCCGGTAGTAGAAAGTTTCAAACTCTATCACAAAAGTTGTCTTAGCCTTGTATAATGTGCCATGAGAATATGATTATATCCTACAAACCCATCCATAATGGAGTAGCATCCCATCATTGTTGCACTGTCTATCAGGACATCAATATGAGGGAGAGAAAAATCATCTTTTGGTGATGCCTTATTCAAATCTCTGTAATCCACACACATTCTAATTTGCCTGTCCTTCTTGGGCACTAGGACTATATTTGCTAACCACTCTGGATAGTGAACTACTTCTAAAAATCCTGCACCAACTTGCTTGGTGACTTCCTCTTTAATTTTCTCAGCCCATTTTGGTCTTAATCTTCTTCTCTTCAGTTTACTAGCGTGGCTCCAGGATATAGTGGAATTGTGTGCTCGGCTATAGACCTATCTATCCCAGGCATGTCTTCATAGCTCCATGCGAAGGCCTCTTTCTTGTCCATAAGTAGACTTTAAAATTTCATGTTTAATTCTAGCGTTAGGTAACAAAATCTATGGATTATCTTTTGTACCAATATTAAATTCAAGCATGCATGATGAGTTAATGTCAAATATGTGCATGAGCTTATCTACTTGATGAATGGAACCATCAGGAAAGACATCAAATAAGTAAGCAAAATTGAAGCTTCATTTCAGTAAAAAGCATGGAGAATTCATTACCCTCAAATTCATCACTAATAGAAATCACAATATCAGAAGGGATTCAGCTTCCTCGAAGCTTTCTTTAATGCAGACTCGGATCACCTTGAGACTTGATCCGTAGGGTCCTCAGCTCCTTTTTTGGTGCTTGCCTTCTTATTCCTTTCTTCTTCTCCTTGTTGAATAGCTTACTCCTCCTTCTTGTTCTCTTCCTCGGCCACCTTCGGCCCTTTAACCCCTCTTCTTCTTGTTCTTTCTCTTCTTCCTTCTCTTCCTTCTTCTCAAGCTCTCATCCTCTAGGCTGAACCGCTAGGACTTTGATGATAACATCTATAAAAATCTCTAGGCCTGAGTATGTCTTTCCATTATGCTCAAAAGGCTCTATCGGTAGACATGGAGAGGAATGCTCACTCGAACGAATGAAACGCCCATCCAATTCTAACAAGCCAAGTGTTTTCTTCGATGTGCTTCCATACTCGAAACCCAGGCTTAGACGGTTCCTCTGGGTGTGAATTTCTGGTAATTCTATGATACCCTATTTGTTCTTTCCTAGTCCTTTCCCTTCCTCAAAGTTCATTTTCTTCATGATGTTAGAAACAGTGGGCCCCATGTCGATACTCAAAACTGCAATCTAGAAGCTAGTCCATGTGAGAATGACCTGCTTGTCAATATTCAGTGTGGCCACACTCCTCTCACTAGCAGTAGGAAAGGTAATGCCTCACCATTAAATGGAAACTTGATTTTCTAGTGCAACATAGATGGCACGCCTCCCAAAGAATGGTATCATGGGCACCCAATCAACAAGGGAAAAGTCGAGGGAATGTCTATCATGATAAATACCATCTACTTTTCAATTGGCCCCACCTTTACCGTAGTCTTGAATATGCCTTCCACCTGTCTCTTGGAATCATCGTAAGCTCGAATGAAAACATCTGAAGGTACTAGATCTGACACTTCGAACTTGAACTTTGACAGAAGTTTTAATGGACAAACATTCAAAGCTGACCCATCATCAATTATGACATTACCAGTTATTCTCCCTCTCACTTCTACCTTAATAAACAAATCTTTGGTGTGATTCCTTTCGTTAGGAGGAAGCTCGTCATCAGAAAAAGTGATTGTAAAGGGGTTATATTGGATCAACCCCAAAAAATCAACAGTTGAAATGGATGACGAGACTAGAATCTCGATCATAGCTTTAAGTAAAGCCTCTCGGTGTTGCTTGGAAGAGACAAGTAGGTGCCACATGATCACATTAGGATGGGTTCTTTTCAACTGTTTAATTAATGCGTCATCTTCATCATCTTTCTTTGGCATGGCCGATGTGCTAGCTTTCTCATTTTTCGCTCTAGGCTTTATCATATCTGGCTGATAGACTCAACCACTCCAGGTCATGTGATTTACTACTTTGGCTTCTTCTTCTTCTTCCTCACTACTCCAAATGTCAAGAGTAATGGGATTCACTAGCAACTCATCCTTGCTTTCCACCCATTCATCATTCTGGTTTAACCACTCCTCATCACTATCGTCCTATATGTTCAAGACCATCACAAAAATCTATCCAACAATTGCTCTCTCTCTTCATCTTCCTCCTCCTCTTTAAACTCGGCCATCACCTCCTCGGGATTCTTACCAGACTCAACGATGTATAAATTCTTAAGAGGCGGCACGTTATAAAAGTTCGGCAATGGATTGGTTCTTGTGCTTAGCTTGGATTTTTCTAGATCCGTTACCTTGCCCTCATTAATAAAATTCTGGATTTCATTTTCTCAATCGAAGACATTGGTCGGTAGTGTGACCGCTACCTTGGTGAAACTAATAGTAACCATCACGGTTGAAGTTCTATAGCAAAGGTTCCAGAGGCGGTCTCAGTGCTAGCGGTCATAACCAACCCGCTGACTTGACTTTCTCAAACCCCTTTGATAGAGAAGTACCAAAATTGGAAAATCTCCTTTATTGCATATTGGTAGCCCTAAAATCTAGGGTAGTTATTGTGGTGTTCTTGCTTGGGTTCATGGTCTTCCGAGAAGAACTAGACCCTTGGAGATCGGACTTATTGAAGTTCCCCAAGTGGTTCCCATATTTCTTGTCTTCCCTTATCTTATCCTCTATGGCAGTCCCAACTTCATAGACTTGTGAAAATTCAATCAAAGGCATGTAATATAGTTTCTGTCAGAAAGCGGGCAGGATTCCCTTGATGAAGATTTTGATCTATTCCTTAGTCTCGAGTCGATTTCTCATTTGTTTAACCTTGGCTCTCCATCTAGCCAGGTAATCAGTGAAAGAATCGTCCCCTTTCTACATGGTGGCCTCTAGATCTCTCAAGTTAATGCTCATCTGGAGATTTTAGGCATACTCCTTCAAGAAGATTGTGGTGAGCTCATTCTAACCTTTCCTTACTCTTTTCTCTAGATTATAGTACCAAGTCTGAGCTAACCCGGTCAAAGCCATAGTGAACATCTTCAAAATCTCTTTTGATGGCAGACTTGCCAACTCCATTACTGCCTTATACTGCATTATATGTACCTTGGGATCACCATGCCATCATACTTCGACACTTTACACATTTTGTATGTCAGAGGAATGGTGTTCTTCAGTTAAAGCTCTTCATCATCATCATCGTCAAAATCCACATATTGATCCATCCCTTTTGGTTTCATGAAGACGTGAAGCTTCTCCAATTTCTTATCTAACTTTTCAAACTTCTCAGAGATGACTAGTTTTGACTCGCCTTTTTAGTGGGTACTTTCTTAGCAAAGAATTCCACATCTTGCCATGTATCATCTACATGCTCTTTCTTCTCTAATTCGCCCTTGGCTTCATTGTCCTCTATCACCACATGGTATTTTACCCTTATTTGATCGTAGGAGCATCTCTAGGCTAGCAGCCATAATCTTTTCAACCATTTTTTCAATTTTTGAGATGGGAACACTTGTTTCGCCCATGTTATCAACAGAAGCAGCAGTAGAAGCGGAAAAATTTGCTTGGATTAGAGGGTTCTTAATCTCAATACGAGAGTGCACAGAACTGGCAGAAACTGAATCAGGAAGGTCAAAGGGGATTGAAGGTTCTTCAACTCTAAGCAAGCGATTGTCCGCTCTTAATCAATTGATCTCTTATGGAGCTTTCTCTCTTCATGGCGCTATCTTGACTGTATAAAACAAATGTTAGAAAACACGATATGATGCATATATGCGTGAATGCATGAATATGGTATGACATACAAAAATGCTATCACGCAATCATAGTATCGTGAAATGCAACTAATGTTATATACCATCATGGCTTTATCACGATTATTCAAGACTAAAATCAGAAAAGGGCTCTTGAGAACTGACAAGATCAAAACGTGCCCTATTTTATAGCCAAATATTTATAATGACCTTTTGCTTCTTATTTTTATATCCCTTTCTTTTTGCCTCAAGCGTGAATATACTTGAGCAGGGGTTTTTATTTGAGAATATTTTTTTCTTTTCTTTTGATTTTTCTTTTAGATTAACAATATTTGGCTAAAAACAGACTAACTTTCATTACTTTCCAAAAGTCGACTTTTTACATTGTTAGTTCTTTTAGCCTTAACTACATACTTGCAACTTTCGAAACTCATAGCCTAGGAGGTTTGGTATGGCTTAGCATCCACTAGAGTGAAGTGTGCAATTTCCACAAGGCGATTGTCGATATTATGCATGAGCGTGAATCGTGCCTCTACATTTTTGAAGAGGGTCATGGTCTCGTGTTGTGCTTGCTTAATTTCAAGCAAGAGTTGATAAGCCTCTTATAATTGGTCTTCTTTGGTTGGTGTCGGAATCGAAAGAGCTTCCCTCTCAAGCACTTGGGCTTTGACCTTATAGTCAACATTTGAAAGAGCTCGTTTGACTCGTTTTGCTTCTAGCACTTTTCTTAAGTCCTTCGCCCTTTGGCGCTTCGAACATCGAGATCGAGCCATGATAGAATATACCTATATGGCTACAATAAAACAAGTTAAGTGATGCTGTGAACCCCTCTCCCGAAAACATAGGCATATGATGCATATGATAAAGGATAGAAATGCACGTGATGTGTGAGTCGCCACCTTGTTTAATTATTTTAGGGTAAACTAGGAAAAAACCCTAAGTGACTCCAATTTTAATTAACCTATTTACTAGATTAATTACCCAATGGTTAAGGCATGGTGTGCAAACCCGAGATGGATCCCGAGACTATGTCATGCTGATGAACTAACCCATGAATGAATGCTTTGCAGGGTGAATGAAACAATAGGACCATAAATGTTTATGTGATTTTGACTTGCCACTCGGGGTTAAATCCCGAACGTGCCTACGTACTTCCGTTTGAATGGAAGATCAAAGTCGACGTAGTTCGATAAGCCTCTTTTAGAGGGCTTTGAATGGGGATGCTTTATGCATGAGTGTGTGTATGCTTTGTGCATTTTGTTTGGGCATTTGATGCCAAAAACGTTGATTTTAAGGCATTTGATGCCAAAATGTTGATTTTAAGGCATTTGATGCCAAAAATGTTGATTTTAATGGCTCTTAGCCAAAAGGATTGATTTAGGCAATTGTTGCCAAAAAATTGATGATTTTAATGGCTTTAAGCCAAAAGAAGTGTTTGATTGGACTTATTTGTTTGCCAAAAGTGAATTAAGGCTTTTAGCCAAAAGAACCTTGTGATTTAGGCAATAAATTGCCAAAAGTGTTGATAAGGCGATTGTCGCCAAAAAAAAAAAATGGTTGATTTTTAGGTTGTAAAACTAAAAAAGATTGATTAAGTTTTAAGGCATTTTGCCAAAACTTTGATGTTAAGCGATTGTTGCCAAACGTTTGCTTATTTAAAAGACTTTTAGTCAAAAGTGTTAATTTAGGCAAGTTGTTGCCAAAAAATTGGTTATTCTTACTTATAGGCAATGTGTTTGCTTAAAAGGAATTAAATGAACTACAATGTAGGCAATTTAATGCCAAAAGAACGTGATTAATTAAAGCCTTTTAGTCACAATTATTGATTAATTGGACTTAAGCCGAAAATTGTCGGATTTAAGCTTTAATGACACGATTATTAATTAACCGGGCATTTAGCTTAATCATACTTTAATTGAGGCAATTTACTTGCCTATATGATGATATGAATGCATTTATGCAGTTGTAGAATTATTAGGGGTAGAAGAAGAAGCATGCATGTAATGCTAAAATTAAATAGGCAGAGTTTTGATTTACATACCTGATTTAATCGGCGGCCACTTCTTAACTCCAGGTTAAGCTCCTCGTTAAGGGAATTAATTTTAATTTAATTTTAAGTGACCAAGTATCACCACAATAAAATAAAACTAAAAAATTAAAAAATGCAAGAAAGCAGTAAAGAATCGCAAGGAGCGTAAGGAGAAGGAGCGTCCGTCAACACAGACTGAGTCAAGAAAACAGAAGGCCCGGGGCCACTATTTATAGGCAAAACCGGACTGTTTCGGCGGCCGGGCTCGGCTGCTGGGCCGCCGGTTCTCGGCGGCCGGACCGCAGTGTCCGGCGGCCGAGCCGGCGACTGGGCCGCCGGGCTTAGCCGCGCGGCTCCAGCGGCTAGGCCGCCGGGCCGGGCCGCCGACTCGAGTAGCTGGGGCCGCCGGGCTCGGGCGGCTGGGCCGCCGTGGCCGGTGGTCGGTGGTCTTGCTATCTTTTCGCTCCGGAGGCCTTTCCGGGCGCTCCGGACCTCCGAAAAAATTTCCGGGCCCAGATCCGCGACGTCCCGGATGTTTCAAGTACCATATTGGTATACTTTCGGTGAACTTCCAAAATGGCCTCCAGTCCGGCCGGACTGTTCGCAGTCTGAGAAAACTGGCTTTTTGAGCCTCAAAATTTGGGTATTCACAGTTGCCCCCCACCGACAACCATAAAAATGATTTATGGGAGTCGGTGGTTGTCTGAAACGCAAATTTTGAAGGCGAAAAACAGACGCATCCAGAAGACCCGCGTTTTGGCCATTTGCTTATAAATAGCTTGAAATCTCACTATTCACTCATTCTAAACTCTCTACACACAAGAGTTCTCTCAAATCCTCTTAACTTTTAAAGTTACAAGACCTCCTTCCTCTATGGCTTCTCCAAGCAGTGACGAGGATTTTCTCAGGTCTCTGGGGATTTCCCTCGACGAGGTTGATCTAATGGCAGACGCTGACACGCACGCCTCCATGACTGGCATCTATGCCCAGGTGAGTCTCTTCCACCTTTGCATATTTTATTGTCCGGGCCTTAGGCCGAAAAACTGTGGATTTTAGGGCCTTAGGCCAAATTGTGAATTTTTGGGCCTTAGGCCAAATCGTGAATTTTTGGGCCTTAGGCCAAATCGTGGATTTTTGGGCCTTAGGCCAAATTGTGATTTTTGGACCTTAGGCCAAATCGTGATTTTTGGAATTTCTTCTGCTTACCTCTTTATTAGTATGCATATTAGGATGGAACTAAGATATTACCCTTAGTAAGGAACAGAGGAGTAACTCTTAGGCTGTTTTACCTTTTAGGACTCCGTATTAAACTGGATGTGGGTGAGAGCTATGTGGCTGGAGTTCCGGTTGAAATATTTGATCAAAACAACCCGGTTGGCGCGATTATCCGCCCATCTTACCTGGGCTATTTGAGGCATTTTGACATGGGTCGGAGCAACTATAAGGAGTTATTGTGTGCCTTGGCTGAGAGATGGTGGGACACTACCAATACCTTCCACTTTTCCTGGGGCGAGTTGACAATGACCCCTGCAGATTTTTTTGTGATCTCTGGGATCCCTTTCGGCATTCGGCCGATCGAGCTATATGATGATTGGAGGGTTGATATCCCCCCTGATCGGATGGTGGACCTGATTGGGATAGACCTGCCTTGGACTATCGAGCCAGGCTCCGCTACCCCTGCTCTGAGTATCCCCAGACGTTGGTTATCCCTCCAGGCCCCAGGCATCTATGCTAGATACGGGCGAGGAGAGCTGACGGCTACTCAGGTGGCCCGATTTACTTTGTTGCTGTTGTTTGCTTCGACCTTTTGGTCCAACAGGAAAGAGAGGTTTAACCCTTCTATCTTGAAGAGTTTGGAGAATCTGGCTCATTTAGAGGAGTATGACTGGGCCGACGCTATTCTGAGTCGCATGTATGATGATATGTGTGACCTGAGTCGAGGCCACGACAAACTTAGCGGGACCTACTACTTCTGGGAGGTAATGTAAAGAACATTCTCCCTTTCTGTACTCCTTTCTCTTTTTTTCACTGATCCCCCCTCTTTTTTTCCTGCAGACTTGGGCATTTGAGCACTTTCCTTATACTCGCCCAGAGTTACTCCAGGCCATCCCCGACTCAGGACTGGCGCCTCTGGCTTGGAGATGGTACAAATCAAACCTTCATCCGGTCCGGCATAAGAAGTCGCTGAAGGAGCTGAGAACCTTTTTTGATATGTGCCCGCTGGAGCAGGTACATAATTAGTGACTCTTATACATGTTAAATAAAAAGGATTTACTAACATATTTGTATCTTTTGTGGACCGAGGTGGGGCCGATGACTGCCCGCTTATAGGGCTGGATTCAGGCTGATCCTGATTTCCAGCGGTCAGATACCTTGTCTCAGCGGAGAGTGGTCCTGTCACACCCCATCCTGCGGCGATATTATTTGGGTGAGAGAGTGGACTTTCAGATAAGAGGCTGTCGTTCTGTCCCTTATGCCCCTCCCGAGGACATGCGAGTGGGTAAGCAGATGATACTCACGGCTGCTCATACTGAGGGCATCCCGCATGTGGAGTTCCTCATGGGAGGAGAGTACGATGAGTTCTGCGTGATTTCTTTGATGCCACCCATCGGTTCTCGTTTTGATGATTTTCAGGAGCCAGTTCCTTCTCGGCCACTCGGCACCCGTTCTTCTCGGGCTTCGGGCCCCTCGACTAGGACTCCAAGGAGGAGGCCCATGACTGATCCCACTTCTTCTACCCCGACTGCGAGACCATCACAGGCTGGGCCCAGCTGGTTGGTAGGTCCTTTCAGAGCTCCCCGGGCTATTTTGGAGGCTACCGGGCCGCTTCACCCAGACCTTGCCAGTCTACGCCTTCATACGGTGTTTCCTACTTTGTTCCCCACGGTCCTCCGGCTTTTCGAGAGGTCTCACTAGAGGGTATAATCGCACGGTTCTTCCTTCTGAGGACATCACTGAGGTAAAGCCTGACAATCTCTCACGAAAAGGATTCATAGGAGATTCAATATTGACTTGTATTTTTTGTTTATATGATTTTCAGGTTCCTGTCGGGTTGATCAACCAAATGATGGAGCTGTTCCTCGGGATGCAGCAGGAACTAGCTGCGGCCTAGACTCAGACAGCCTTTGACGATGAGAGGGGGAGGAGGCCCCGCCACCGATAGCTGCTAGATTTCCCCGTCTTCCTTTGTTTTTCTTCTACTGTATTTTCTGTACTGAAACTTGGCTGCATTTCTGAACTTCGGCTATATTTCTGTACCGAACTTTACTTGTATCTGCACTTGATTAGTACTGAGAAAATGCATGCATGATTATCAAATTTGAGAGAACATAGGGTTTTATTCTAAAACCAACATTCCTTCTTCTTCTTTTTTTCCTTTAGCTGAAAAAGTACAAACATTTTTTAAAAAAAAAAAAAAAAACTAAAAACTGAAAAGGACACCCTAAAAAAAAATTTTTTTTTTTTTTTGCTCCGGCGGCTGGGCCGCCGGCAGGCGCGCCCTCCCTCTATTTAAAGGCCTTTTGCCTTTCTCTCATTCACACCTCTCTCTTTTTTTAGCCACCAAAAAATGGGTCAGTGTCTTCTCTCTTTTTGTTCCTTATTTTTTTTATTTATCATTTTTCATTATTATTTTTTTATTATCATTTTTTAAAAAAAAAACAATAAATAATAAATAAAATAAATAAAAGGACATGAATCCCTTCTACAACCATAGCATGCACAGCTGGACTAGAAGTCTCTCCAAAGTTGAAAAGATCAATTTGGGGAGGTACGGTCTTTCTCCTGTTATTACCCTCAGGGGTGTAGTAATTGATTGGGATTTTTTAAGGGCCTGTATTAAACTTTGGGATCCTGAGGCCCACGTTTTCCGGTTTGGGGCCATGATGGAGGAGATGTGCCCTCTTTTTGAGGAGTTTTATGCTATCATAGGGTGTGACCCCAATGCCCCTTTGGTCAAGCATGAGGTGAAAACTGGGTATGTTAGGTCCTTTGAAAACCTGTTTCAGTTTAGTCGATCACAGGCTAGGGCTATGATTGTCGGAGACCAGAAAGCAATTTTGTTGCCCCTGATTGACGAATTTTCAGAGGCTTGCCTAGATGACCCAGACCGGATGAGGTTGAGAACGCGGGCCCTGGTTTTTTGTTTATTGGCTGGCTTCTTATTTAACCAGGACCCAGGCTTTGGGGATTTGCGCCTTTGCCCCATGGTTCTACAAATGGAGGATATGGGTTGTATTGGCGGCATTGTGTTGGCTGAGACTATTAGGAGCCTTGATAGGGCTGCTCTAGGGTTCGACGACTAGACAGTTTCTCCTATTATTCTCCAGGTATGTCTCCTTATTATTTCTCCTCATTTTTTCTTTCTTTTTAAATCATTCCCTTGTAATAGAAAGGATCCATTACTCAGGTTTGGTTGAAGGACCACCTTCAAGTGGTTACTGCTCCTACTTCCTTTCCTTACAACCCTTCTCAGTATCGCATGCGGAGGATCTTAATCTCACATCCCACTACTGATGCATGGACTTCATGGTTGATTGAATTGGGCCCGAATGAGATACTGTGGTTCATATCCTGGTACAACATCACCCGTTTTATCCAGGTTAGCTTTCGTCATACTCGGGTTTACCTTCTAGGCTTCACACATTGTACTTGGTACTGCACTTCGCGCGTCTTGAGACAGATGGGGATAGATCAGACTGTTCCGATTATGGATGACTTTCTTGCTGATTCAGCCATTACTCCGGGTGTTACCCGAGCTGTCCTTAGGGCTTGGATTAGAGATCACCATATGGTTAGGCCCTTGCCTAATCCTGCCAGTATTCAGACTACCCCTGAGTATCGAGCCTGGTTCATTGCCACTGTTTGGCCAATTGAGAGACCAAGGAGGCCCGCACTGCTGAGTGTACTCGAAGGTTGGGTTCAAGCTAATGCAGATGATGAGGTTGGGACTAGTGAGGAGATTGTGCTGGCTCCTAGGACAGGCGAGGCTAGGCAGAATTCAACAGCTAGGGGTGACTCGGAGGATGTTGCTCCACGGAGGAGACGGGACACCTAGGCTCCTATAGGCTTTTGGATTTTTATTGTCTTTTGACTTTTTATTCTGGTTTTGGATTTTGGATGTAGTTTTGCCTTTTTGGCTTTTTTTTTTTTTGAGATTTTGCCTTAGACTTTATTATTCATTGGGCTCTCCTTTTTTTTGTTTGATTCAAACTTGCTTGCTTCAATTATGAATAGCATTTAGCTTTCCAAGCATTTTCCAACTTTTATTTATTCAAGCTCTAACTTTTGCCTAAGCCGCCCTTTCGGGTTTTCGACTTAGCGAGCTACCCATTTTTGCCTAAGTCGCCCTTTTTGGGTTTTCAACTTAGCGGGTTTTCCTTTCTTTTTTTCTTTTGTATGTTTTTTTCTTCTCTTTTTTTTATTATTATTGGCAAAGAAGAAAAGAACTATGAAATAATAATTTTTATCAATGTTTAGACCGCGCCCAAAGAGGACTGCCTACATATCTCCGATATATAATTCCTTTTTTCCAAAGAGAATCAGGTCTAATGTAGTTCAAATATGCAATGATTACAATTATACAAAATATCTTTTTAACTGATCTAAATTACATGGGTTTGTGAATTCCAAACCATCCAAATCAGTCAAGATGACGGCTCCGCCAGATAGTATCTTCTTCAACACATAGGGTCCAGCCCAATGAGGACGAAACTTCCCACGTGGATCTACGATTGGCTGTCTAATTTCTTTCAAAACCAAACAACCCTCTTCCAACTTCCGGTCTTTGACCCTCTTATTAAAATGTCTCGCCATTCTTCTTTGATAAACTTGAGTCTGGTGGATTGCTCGCAATCGCTTTTCATCCATACCCAAGAGTTGCAAATGATAGTTCTCAGCCCAATCTGCTTCGCTGATCTGGCTTTCTCGGATAATTCTTGCCGACTGAACTTCCAGCTCAATAGGCAATACTGCTTCCATGCCATATACTAAGGAATATGGGGTTGCCCCAGTAGGCGTTCTGATTGAAGTCCTGTATCCCCACAGGGCATTTGGCAATTGTTCGTGCCAAGCTCTATGCTTTTGAACTATTTTCTGCAAAATGACTTTTATAGCCTTGTTTGCAGCTTCTACGGCCCCATTTGTTTGCGGGCGATAGGGTGAGGACTTGTGATGCTGGATCTTCTTTTGTTTTAGTAGGTCCAAAAATTCACTTTGAAAGTGAGACCCGTTATCAGTAATGATCTCGAATGGTGTTCCATACCGACAAAGGATGTTGGTACGAACGAACTGTGCTGCCTTCTTGGCATTCAAGACTGAATAGGAGGCTGCCTCAATCCACTTGGTGAAATAATCAACAGCAACCAGGATGAACTAATGGCCATTAGAAGCCTTTGGATGGATCTTTCCGATCACGTCTATGCCCCAAGTTGCGAAAGGCCATGGTGAAGTAATGGGATTTAGACTGACTGGAGGCTGTCTTTGTAGCTTAGCAAAAATCTGACACTCGTGGCACTTCTGCGCGTGCCTCACACAATCTACATTCATGGTCGACCAGTAATAACCCAGGTTCATAATTTTCCGAGCCAAAGCTATCCCGTGCATGTGCGGACCAGACTCTCCATTGTGTAAGGAATCTATGATGCTTTGCGCTTCTTCCTCGTCAACTCACCTTAGGTGCAGGCCATTCCAACTCCTTTTATACAGAGTCCCCCCAGTAAGGAAATATCCAGATGCTAACTGTCTCAATGTCCGTTGATCAGTCTTGTTGGATCCCTCCGGGTAGGCTTCATTCTGAAGATAATTCAGTATATCCCGAAACCACGGCTTGTCGTCGACTAGATTCATGACATGTGCTGGCTGTTTCTGTAGCCAAACCGTCAGAGGTCGAATGACTTGATCTCCCTCTACATTCACCATGGAGGCCAAAGTAGCCAGAGCATCGGCAAATTGATTTTTGGCACGCGGCAGGTAGTGGAAAGATAGTTCCTCGAACTGTTGAGCCAATTCGTCCAAGCGTTGCAGGTAAGGAACCAAACGCTCTTCCTTAATTTTCCATTTTCTTAGAGCTTGGGAGACTATCAGATTGGAATCTCCGAAAACCCTAAGGATTTTTATTTCTCTTTCTAGGGCCGCTTCTAACCCCTTGATGCAAGCTTCATACTCGGCTTCGTTGTTGGTACAGTCGAAATCTAGTTTGACTGCGATTGGGACGTATTCTCCATAAGGAGTTTTGAATACGACTCCAACCCCGTTTCCATGGTAGTTTGAAGCTCCATCGAAGTACATCTCCCAGACTTCACCTTCCAAGCTCAGCAAATCTTCATCAGGAAATTCTACCTCCGGCATTTGGTCTTCGACTGGCAATTCTGCTAATTGATCAGCCAAGGCTCCGCCTTTCACTGCCTTCCGTTGTACAAATTTTAGGTCATAGGCTGCGAGCACTGACACCCACTTAGCCATCTTACAGTCAAGAACTGGCCTCTCCATAAGGAATTTCAAGGGGTTCGATTCGGAAATGACGTAGGTGGTGTAAGATGAGAGGTAGTGCTGCAGCTTTGTACAGGCCCATACTAGAGCTAGGCACAGCTTCTCTATCTTATTGTATTTTAGCTCATATTCCAGCATCCTCTTGCTAAGGTAATACACGGCGTTTTCTACCCTTGTATCTTCTGCTTGTTGAGCTAACATTGCACCCATCGCTTCTTCCGTCTCTGATAGGTATAATAATAAAGGCTTTCCTAGTCTTGGTGGCTGTAAAACCGGCGGGGATAGCAGATACTGCTTAACTTGGTCAAAAGCTTTCTGACAATCCTCATTCCATTTGACTGTTACTCCTTTCCTGAGTAGTTTGAAAATCGGACCACAAGTATCGGCCAATTGATTGATGAATCGGCTGATGTACTGTAGCCTTCCCAGGAAACCCCGAACTTCTTTTTCCGTCCTCGGTGCTGGCATTTCCAGAATGGCCTTGGCTTTCGAAGGGTCAATCTCTATGCCTTTCCGACTGACCATGTGCCCCAGAAATACTCCGGATGTGGCTCTAAACAGATATTTTGCCGGATTGAGCTTGATATTGTACTTTCGAAGTCTAAGGAAGAACTTCTCAAGTGTTGTTGTATGTTCTTCAGCTGTTCTTGATTTGACAACCATATCGTCCACATACACTTCTACTTCTTGGTGAATCATGTCATAGAAGATGGTTGTTGCCATTCGTTGATAGGTTGCCCCGGCATTTTTGAGCCCAAAAGGCATGACCCTGTAGCAGTAAGTTCCCCACTCCGTGATGAACGCCGTCTTCTCTTTGTCTGGCTCATACATCATTATTTGATTATAACCGACAGCAAGATCAGTCAAGGAGACCATCTCGTGTCCAGCCATTCGTTCCACTAACAAGTCGATGTGCGGTAGGGGGAAATCGTCCTTCGGACATGCTTTATTCAAATCCCGGTAGTCCACACACATTCGCACTTTTCCATCCTTCTTCGGCACCGGCACGATGTTCGCTAACCACGTCGGGTAGGCAATAGGCTCTATGAACTTGTTCTCCAGTTGCTTGGCAACTTCCTCCTTGATTTTCAAGGACCACTCTGTTTTCAGCCTTCTTAGTTTCTGTTTCACTGGCTTAGCCTCTGGGTATACTGGAATCTCGTGCACCACTATTGCTGGGTCAATTCCTGTGATGTCACTTGCCTTCCACATGAAACAGTCGGCAAACTTCTTCAAACATTCACTGACCTATTCCCTGTTCATGCAATCAGATGCAATGTATGTATGTTCATTTTCTTCTTTGCCAATTATTATTTTTTTCCTTTTCATTTTTTATTTCATTTATTTGATTATTTTTGCTGGGAAATGCTTGGAAAGATAGACACGCAGGGTAATCAAGAATTTGCAAGCCTTTATTAATTATGACGGAATCGTCTTCAAAGAATACATCAAATTTAAAATCTTGATCTTCTAGATTCGACGCAGACGACTCGGAACTGGAACTAGACTCTGACTCAGTTTCAGACTCGGGGTCAGACTCGGACTCATTACAGGACTCGATTACAGACTCTGGTACTAGGTTTGACTCGGGAGGGAGTTTATCAGCAGTGTAATCCTCCTCGGCGTACCAGTTGGTGAGAAGTCCTCTGCTTGGCTTGATCAGGTTGAGCATGTCTTGATTCCCGTCATTTCCTGTGATAACCGCAACTTCGTCAAAGAGACTAGGTTGCATGAAGTCTTCTGCTTCCAGTTCAGTTACTGTTTCGGGCTTGTTGCCCCAGACATCTGAGAATATCTCCAACCCAGGCAGCATCTTCTTAGCGGTTGGGCAGCAAAAGGGTTCTCGGAAGCCACAGTAAGGAACTATTTCTCCCAGTTTATAGAAATAACTGTTTAAAGTCAGAAAGTAAGGCTGTATCTGTGCTCTTTCTTTCCTTCCCCTTCTGGTTCTCTTAGCACGGTCTTCATTAGTGGGCTCATAACCCAGTCCGAAGGTCCCCTCATTCACTGGACACTCCCAGGCTTGCAGTTTGGGGTATGTTTTCCCGGATCTGGCCATAACCATTCCTGGCAGATAGGACATCTTAAGCATCAAGGGCACTATGCAGTTTATTTGCACCGTCCCAAAATCAAAGAGAATTCGGGAGTTTGCAATCTTCCCTTCTATGAACTGCACAGTGTCATATTGAAATCCAAAAAGGGGTAAATTGGCAGTTTCAGGGTTAACCTCAAAGAGAGGCTGACCCTTTGGCTTTTTCAGCTGGCTATAGTCATCCCCCTGAATGGTGATGACTCTGTCCTCGTAGGGAAACTTGACCTTTTGGTGCAAGGATGAGGGTACTGCCTTAGCGTGGTGTATCCAGGGTCGCCCCAGAAGGAGGTTGAAGCTAGTCGGTACATCAATCACCTGGAATGGGACCTCCATCACAGCCGGCCCAACTGTTAACTTTAACGTGGCAACCCCCAATACTTCCCTCTGGGTGCTGTCATAGGCCTTCACTATTTGGTCCGAGGGAGTGAAGTCAGTTTCTTCCAACCCTAGACAGCTGGCTACTCTCAGTGGGCAGACGTTCAGTGCTGACCCATTATCGATGAGAACCATGGGCACGGTTTTGTCTCGAGTCTGAACAGTGACATAAAGAGCATTGTTATGACTGCCTCCCTCCTTGGGCAAGTCGTCATCAGAGAAATCGATGCTTCGTGTTTTAGATGATTGGGTGAGGGTGGATACTAGCACTTCAGGGCTAACTTCCACAGGTGTCTGAAGTTGACTCAAGGCCTTGCAAAGAGCTTGGCGATGAGGAAAGGATGATGCCAAAAGTTCCCAGATTGATACCCTAGCTTGTGTCTTTTTTAATTGTGTCAGCACCGGGTCCTCCTTTGGCTCCTCTGCCCTCTGGTAGGGCTTATTTTGGATTTTATCCAAGACTAGTGGTTCATATTGTCTCCCGCTCCTGGTTATAGCATCAAGCTCTTCGGTTAGGTCATTCAGATCCAGGACACAGATGTTATTCATCTCAAGGAACAGTTCGAAAGGATCGACCAGTTCCTGGTCAGCCATAATAGCATTTACCCCGTGATTTGGTAAGGGGTTGGTATTAACATTTGGCTTACTCCTCGGAATAATTGAACTGTTGTCCACTAGATCCTGGATGCGGTTCTTGAGCGTCCAGCACGCTTCAGTCTTGTGCCCATGCCCCTGATGATATTCACAGTATTCATCCGCTTTGTAACTCCTAGGTAATGGGTTTGGTGGTGGCCTTGCTTCCAAGGGCTTGATGTAGTTGGCCTTGACAGCCTCCCAGAAAACCAAAAGGATTGGCATCCCGAGATCAGTATAGCTTCTTCTGGACTGATTGTCATTCCTCATGTTCCCCACACGTAAAGGGTTCGTAGGGGTGATGCTCGCCACTTCGTGGACTTTACTAGTTTGGCTAGGTTTCTTGTATTTTGATGCTCCTGAGTCTTCTTTCAGTTGACCCATTTGAATTAGATCCTCTACCTTTGTAGCAGTGGCAATGAGCGACTGAAACATTGGTAGATATTGGGTTTATAGCTGGTGTTGGTAGACAGGCTGCAGGTTCCTAATGATTATGTCTACCTGTTCTTGCTCAGAAGGCCGGTTAATCATTTGGGCGGCTTTGGCCCTCCACCTCGTAAGGAACGAGGAAAAGGGTTCATTGTTTTTCTGTTTGGTGGTTTCTAGCTCTCTTCGAGTGACATCCACCTCCATGTTATAGCGGTATTGGGAATTAAATGCATTGCAGATATCTTCCCAGGTTTTCATTTTGGAACGGTCTAAGCTGACAAACCACCTCAAAGCAGCACCGGTGAGAGACTGTTGGAACAACTGAGCAAGGAGCTCGCTGCTCAGTCCAAATGGGTTAAGGGCACCCACATACATCTTCAAGTGAGTTTTAGGACAAGTGGTTCCGTCGAATTTGTCCATGTTAGGCATTTTGAACTTAGTCGGCAGCCTGGCTTCAGGGAACAAGGACAAGGAGTCCATGTCCACCACCTCTTTATGGGTTTTGAGAGCAGTGATAGATCTTTCCAGGAGTTCTAGTTTCTCTCTCATTCTCTGAGCTTCCAGCTCAGAGGCAGTTTTAGAGGGTATATCCTCCAGGTTCAGGGCAGGGTTTGTAGGTTCAGCAGCAGGCCCCTGGTTGGAGGCAGCAGGTCCACTTCCCCCAGCGAAAGTCCCATTTCCATTACCATTCCCATTGCCCAATTCAGCTATCAGGGCGGTCCTTTGGGCAGCCAGCGCCTCATTCATTCTGGCCTCCATTCTGGCCTCCATTTGTTCAATGAGGTTTTGAATGTCGGTAAGTGATGCCATTGATGTAGGTAAGGTTGTAGGAGTCGCAGGTGAGACTGGTGTAGCTGGTGAAGCTGGTGATAGCACTGTAGGTGTGGCTGGCACAGATGTGGGCACTTGGATCGTGGGCACCTGTAAGGATAAGGGTAGCTAGATCAGGTATGGTGGTTGATGTATCAGGGTAACTGATGTAGATTGACTTTTCTGTCCAACTGTGCGTGAATGAGGAGGGTATTTCATGCTCTATTTGTGTTTACCCCATGTTTATGATATGTCGTGAATGCGCATAACAACACGTCATAATCTATTTAATGGTATGGTTCACATCATTGGGTGCATACAGTCCTAAAGGATAGGTTCTACAGGCTATGACTCAAATAGAGAATTGGCTTATAAGGGACCCTTGAACCTTGAGCATGGATATACCTAACCACATGTGAAACAAAGAGTTTCGCGTGGCTCCAACAGTACGCATACCCATGGGCCATCCCCAAAAGGATTAGGGATGGTTTGCGGTAACAGGGAGGACGCTTTGGCTGTCCGTCGACATAATCAAAGAGACCTGCCGATCAGCGCTACTTGCTATCCAGACTCAGAAGTTTGAACAGAGAGAGAAGAAATTCATTTGAAATTCGTTTTGTTTATGCAATGGAGAAAAGGATTCTCAATCGTGCAAATAAATCAACAAATTAAAATGATTTAATCGAATTTGTCAATTAGGTTCAAATCTCCTCATCAAGTATTCTTAAAGAAAGAACACTTGATTCATGTTAGGGTACCCTGCAAAATAAAGCATAGTAAAATAAAACCCTAAAGAAGGGCTGGTTAGTTTACGCAGCAATTGTAGTCCACTGTATGTAAAATGATTACATGAACATCCCCAGCGGAGTCGCCAAATTGTGAACCCCTCTCCCGAAAACATAGGCATATGATGCATATGATAAAGGATAGAAATGCACGTGATGTGTGAGTCGCCACCTTGTTTAATTATTTTAGGGTAAACTAGGAAAAAACCCTAAGTGACTCCAATTTTAATTAACCTATTTACTAGATTAATTACCCAATGGTTAAGGCATGGTGTGCAAACCCGAGATGGATCCCGAGACTATGTCATGCTGATGAACTAACCTATGAATGAATGCTTTGCAGGGTGAATGAAACAATAGGACCAAAAATGTTTATGTGATTTTGACTTGCCACTCGGGGTTAAATCCCGAACGTGCCTACGTACTTCCGTTTGAATGGAAGATCAAAGTCGACGTAGTTCGATACGCCTCTTTTAGAGGGCTTTGAATGGGGATGCTTTATGCATGAGTGTGTGTATGCTTTGTGCATTTTGTTTGGACATTTGATGCCAAAAACGTTGATTTTAAGGCATTTGATGCCAAAATGTTGATTTTAAGGCATTTGATGCCAAAAATGTTGATTTTAATGGCTCTTAGCCAAAAGGATTGATTTAGGCAATTGTTGCCAAAAAATTGATGATTTTAATGGCTTTAAGCCAAAAGAAGTGTTTGATTGGACTTATTTGTTTGCCAAAAGTGAATTAAGGCTTTTAGCCAAAAGAACCTTGTGATTTAGGCAATAAATTGCCAAAAGTGTTGATTAGGCGATTGTCGCCAAAAAAAAAAAATGGTTGATTTTTAGGTTGTAAAACCAAAAAAGATTGATTAAGTTTTAAGGCATTTTGCCAAAACTTTGATGTTAAGCGATTGTTGCCAAACGTTTGCTTATTTAAAAGACTTTTAGTCAAAAGTGTTAATTAAGGCAAGTTGTTGCCAAAAAATTGGTTATTCTTACTTATAGGCAATGTGTTTTCTTAAAAGGAATTAAATGAACTACAATGTAGGCAATTTAATGCCAAAAGAACGTGATTAATTAAAGCCTTTTAGTCACAATTATTGATTAATTGGACTTAAGCCGAAAATTGTTCGAACTAAAGGCAATCATACCATAGCCATTGAGAGACTAGATATTTTAAGCCAAAATTGTCGGATTTAAGCTTTAATGTCACGATTATTAATTAACCGGGCATTTAGCTTAATCATACTTTAATTGAGGCAATTTACTTGCCTATATGATGATATGAATGCATTTATGCAGTTGTAGAATTATTAGGGGTAGAAGAAGAAGCATGCATGTAATGCTAAAATTAAATAGGCAGAGTTTTGATTTACATACCTGATTTAATCGGCGGCCACTTCTTAACTCCAGGTTAAGCTCCTCGTTAAGGGAATTAATTTTAATTTAATTTTAAGTGACCAAGTATCACCACAATAAAATAAAACTAAAAAATTAAAAAATGCAAGAAAGCAGTAAAGAATCGCAAGGAGCGTAGGGAGAAGGAGCGTCCGTCAACACAGACTGAGTCAAGAAAACAGAAGGCCCGGGGCCATTATTTATAGGCAAAACCGGACTGTTTCGGCGGCTGGGCCGCCGGTCTCGGCGGCCGGGCTCGGCAGCTGGGTCGCCGGCTCTCAGCGGCCGGGCCGCCGAGCGGCTGGGCCGCCGGGCCGGGCCGCCGACTCGGGCAGCTGGGGCCACCAGGCTCGGGCGGCTGGGCCGCCGTGGCCGATGGCTGGGCCGCCGGTGGTCGGTGGTCTTGCTATCTTTTCGCTCCGGAGGCCTTTTCGGGCGCTCTGGACCTCCGAAAAAATTTCCGGGCCCAGATCCGCGATCCTCGCGACGTCCCGGACGTTTCAAGTACCATATTGGTATACTTTCGGTGAACTTCCAAAATGGCCTCCAGTCCGGCCGGACTGTTCGCAGTCCGAGAAAACTGGCTTTTTGAGCCTCAAAATTTGGGTATTCACAGATGCATGCATAAACACAACACAATCATAGCATAAGTATATACAAACAAAGGGGAACAGGAGTTGGAAAACACATGATCTCCACCCTTATATCTTCCACCTACGATTCAAGGTCAAAGGTCTTTCTAAAACCCTAGGGCATATTGGTTGGGCCCATAATCTATCATGGGGTTTTAGACCGACACCTCTTGTATTTTTTTTATGAATGAAATAATCATTAATTATTATGGTACTCCTAAAGATAAGAACTAGGGTCAATTACATGAGCATTGGTCAAGTTTATTAGGTCTTGGGTTCCATAAGCGAGAATTGTTTGTTTCCTCCCATTTTGCTTTGGGTCTAAGTAAATGGTGATAATGGATTGTGCCAATTCTTTTAATATACCAAAAGGTACTTGACTTATGGGTGATGTGTATTAGTAGCGGATCCCAACTGTCGATTAGATTGAAGGATCACAACCCCTAATATCACCTTTAGGGCTTAAGGTAGAAATGAGATCAAGAAAAGATAAATGCATGAATAACAATTATATATGTACAAAAATAAACTCAAATTGAAGTTAATAATATTATTAAAGATTGTGAATAAGTGGACAACTTTTTATAGTCAACTCTCTACTCGAACCCAAAATCGAAACTAGAGACTCTAGGTTCGATCCCCAGAGGAATCGCCAAGCTGAGGACACGTGATTTTTTTTCGATCATTCCAAAAAAAGGAAAGATGAAAATGGATCGAGCTTGGTTGATTTTATTTAATAAAGTGGTTTTCTCTTTATTAAACTTGTTTTATTAATCCTAATAAATGGCGATCCTTTTTAAAAAGGGATTGTAAAAAGGACCTCTTACATTGGTAAGAGTTTTTAGTTTTAGGAGTCGCCACCCTCTTTAGAGAAAATTCTTGAATTAGTCGTTTCTTTAAAATCGACTAACTGGGTTTTAAACTAGAGATTGGGGTCGGGAGTTAGATACGATATTAGGAAGAAATTAGGCATTCATATGACTTGGTTAAACCGACCTCCTCGTTATTCATTAATTCACAATGAATAATAATATGATTAACTAAATTTGAGATGTGAAAGAAATGGTTTTAATGTAATTTTTCAAAGGAATGACAATCATGCAAACAATATCATACATTTAAACATGAATTTAACCAACCATAAGAAAGGGGGAGAAGAAAAGCTTACAACCCATCTCCTAAAATACATTTTACCCAAACCCCATTAAAATTTCCCAACCAATTATTACAAGCAAAAATTATTAGGAATCCATTTAGGACCCTTCACATTTAGCCAAAACAAAATAAAACTAAAGCAATAAAAAATCATCCATACAACACAAACATAACATATATAATATAAACATAAACATAAATCCATACATGGGATCATAAAACATTCATTCATTCAAAAATGATTAAATGATGCATGTTTATGTTCATAGGTTAGTGAATAACGGGTTAGTGCAACAATAATCACAATATAATGAATAAAAGAGCATGAATTTAAAGGACATAATATAAAATGTGCTAAAAAGTAAACGACATTAAATGAAAGGCAATAATTTAAAGATTAAGACAAGATTAGAGTTCAAGGTCTTGATGCTCATCATGAATGATGGACAAATACACCCATCACTACTCAAAATCTCATCTTTTGATGTTTATTAAATCCATTTGTGGACAATAATGCATCTCAGATCAATAAAGTCTGGAGCTTTACCACTGGATATCCGAATCGAGTCAGTTTTATTGTTATTTATGAATCTGGACGTCTTAAACAAAGTGCCTGGCGCCACAGGAAAAGTGGCGTGCGCCATACGTAGTAGCGCTAGGCACTTACATTGATCAGTAGGGTCACAGGTCGAAAACACAGCATAAAGAGTGTGTCTAAGAAGAAGTGGCACGGGCTATATGCTTGTCGCGCACGCCACATAGTGGTTTGCACCATTGTAGTTCTCAGCATGCCGTCTCTGTGGGTCCCGAATATGTATGGCACAACCCAAGAGGGGGGTGAATTGGGTTTTCTAAAAACTGAAATAAATTTTAGAAATTCTAAACAGAAATTAGAATTCTAAGTGCAGCGGAAAATATTCAGAACTTTGTGAGAGTAGAATATGGATTAGAATCTCCTCACAATGTTCCAATTTCAAATATAGAAAGTCTGTGCAAAGTGCAGCTATTGATTAGAACAGCTTCACACTGACTTGTATAATATCAGAGCTTCTTTATGAAGGGAAGTTATCGAACTTAGAACTTCCTCATAAAGTTTGCAAAACCATATAAAGATATGTGAAAGATAGTTATTAAAATTCAGAACTTCTTCACAGAGCCTTAATCAAATATTAAAGTAACTTTATGATGGAAAGTTATCAGGATTAGAACATCCTCATAAAGTTTAGAAAATAAAAAAGATTGAATTATACTGGAAATAGAACAATAGTTAGAACATTGTATATTCACTTTATTAGAATACCAGAGTTCTAATGTTCACGAAAGATAAGACTTATTACCGTTTTAGAACATCTGAATTATTAACAATTTTAGCGTTTCAAAAAGATTAAACAAGAGTGTAAAAGAGACAGTATCAAACAAACTTCAGAAATAAAGAGATCAACACTGAGAATTATAGTGGTTCGGCACTAACTCGCCTACATCCACTCCCCAAGACGCATCTTGAGATCCTCAACTAAGTTATCTCTTTTAAAGGGTAAGAGACAAACCAACAGTACAAGGCAATAGATCAAAAACCTAGATCTACCCTTTTTGTCCCACTAGATTTTCAAAGGTTCTAGTTAATCTCAACCCTTTCTGTTTTTGGCAGAGTTCAGAAAAACTCAGTTCAAGACATTACTATCCCACACATGGAGAAGGTCGCTTGATAACCTCTATCTTAATAGCTTCTAACCTAAGCTATTACACTCAAAAGTTTAACAAATAAAGAGTCTGTCTACTATAGATTACACAATCTAAATAGACAGAAAGAAACGCCCATATAAGCACAGGAAAAACAGTTTTATCAGATTAGAAAGTCGATTAAAACACCGAACTGTTTTTCAAAAGAAATTGTAAAAATTCTTTTCACTTTGAATATAAAAACGTTAAGTTTATAGATGAAAAGAAAATAGGGGTAGAGTAAGTTTTGAGAGAAAAGGATTCGTTCAATGAAAGAGAGTACTCTTAAAACAAATACTCTTACTTCACCAAATGTTTAAGACGTGAATGTTCCTTTATATAAGAAACAAAGAAGCTGTTGCCTTTTGGAAAGATATTGAAATCAAAATATCTGCTTTCCTTTTAGAAAATATGAAAATCTTTGTTACCAAAAATTTATTTTATCCTTTTTGGTAAGAGAATAAAACACGATTTGCTTTCTTTTAAACAAGAGATTTCCGATAGCAATATTTGGAAAATACTTTTGCGGAAGGATACTCTTACTAAAATCGAAAGAGATTCTCTTTCGTTTTTAAGGTAAGAAAGTATATTATACCTTTCAAAATATATTTCCGAAAAAGAGAGTGATTTGTATTACCAAAAACAATAAGAGAAGAAATTTCTTTAGTTTTAGGAAAATAAATCTTTTCGATTTAAAAGAATATTTTCGAAAATAGATTAATTGAAGAAAACTAATTTTCCGAAAAATATTTTTGAGAGAGAAAAAGATTTTTGTGCTCATATATGGATTTTCTCTCTATCCTACAAAGTTTTCCTAAATACCTAGCTACTAGGTCTTCGAAATCTTCACATTCAAAGTAGGACTTGCCTTGTATGATTTTCTTTCCAAAGAATTTCTGCATAAAATAAAATTAGCGTAAATAACATAATTTTAAATTTATTTGTTTTGTATTAATCATCAAAATCCGAGATTTAGAGATTGACCCTTGAGCCAACAATCTCCCCCTTTTTGATGATGACAAACCTAATAAATTTAGCAAATATAAGAAACATGTGCTCCCCCTGATTTTTATGCATATAAGTTCTAATCATGCCAAAAAGATTTTTAGTATAGAGCAAATTAGAACATGTATTTTGCTCCCCTTGAATAGATGCATTAAAACTGTTTTATGAAAATTAGAACTAGGGAGGCCTTTTTAGAAACTGATTTTAGAACTAGCAAAAATAGGCAAGATATTCTAAGTTCTAACAATCAGAGCATATGTATATTAGAACTAGCAGAGATTGACAAGATGTTCTTGTGAACCCCTCCCCAAAATGTCATAGGCATGTGAATGCATGTGACTAAAGGAAGAAATGCACGTGAATGAATGAGTCGCCACCTTGTTTAATTGTTTTAGGGTAAACTAGGAAAAACCCTAAGTGACTCCAATTTTAATTAACCTAGTTACTAGATTAATTAGCCCAATGTCTAAGGCAAGGTCTTCGAACCCGAGGTGGATCCCGAGACTATGTCATGCTGATGAAACTAACCTAAGAATGAATGTTTTGCAAGGAAGATGAAATAATTTAGACCAATGAAAAAGATGTTTATGTGATTCGACTTGCCGCCCGGGGTTAGATCCCGAACGTGCCTACGTACTTCCGTTTGAATGGAAGATCAAAGTCAACGTAGTTCGATAGGCCTCTTTTAGAGGGCTTTGAATGGGGATGCTTTATGCATGAGTGTGTGTATGCTTTGTGCATTTTGTTCAGGCATTGTGCCAAAGAATTGATTGTTTTAGGCATTTTGCCAAAAAGTTTTGATTGGACTTATTTGTGTGCCAGAAAAATGTTGATTGGACTTATTTGTTTGCCAAAAAAAAATGAATTAAGGCTTTTAGCCAAAACATTTTGTGATTTAGGCAATTTAATTGCCGAAAAAAATTGATTTTAAAGGCTTTTAGCCAAAATGTGTTGATTTGAAAGCTTTTAGCAAAAAGTGCCGATTTAGGCAAGATGTTGCCAAAATTGATTGATGATTTATTTAGGCGACTGTCGCCAAAATTGAATGATTTAAAGCTTTAAAGCCAAAAAGATTGATTTAGTTTTAAGGCATTTTGCCAAAACTTTGATTTAAGCGTTTTATTGCTAAAAAATAACTGATCTTACTTATTGGCAATTTGTTTACCAAAAGTAATTAATCAAACTGCAATGTAGGCAATTTAATGCCAAAAGAACGTGAATAATTTAGGCTACTTAGTCACAATTATTGATGAACTGGACTTAAGCCGAAAATTGTTCGAAATAAAGGCAATCATACCATAGCCATTAATAGACTAGATATTTTAAGCCAATATTGTCGGATTTAGGCTTTAATACCACGATTATTAATTAACCGGGCATTTAGCTTAATCATACTTTAATTGAGGCAATTTACTTGCCTATATGATGACATGAATGCATTTATGCAGTTGTAGAATTAAAAGGAGTAGAAGAGAAGCATGCATGAAGTGCTAAAATTAAATAGGCAGAGTTTTGTTTACGTACCTGATTTAATCGTCGACCGCTTCTTAACTCCAGGTTAAGCTCCTCGTTAAGGGAATTAATTTTAATTTAATTTTAAGTGACCAAATATCACAACAATAAAATGAAATTAAAATTAAAAAATGCAAGAAAGCAGTAAAGAATCGCAAAGAGCGTAGGGAGAAGGAGCGTCCGTCAACACAGACTGAGTGAGGAAAAAAGGAGGCCCGAGGCCTGTATTTATAGGCGCAAAACGGACTGTTTCCGGTGGCTGGGTCGCCGGATGGACCGCCGGCTCGGCGGCCCGCCCGGCGGCCGGGCCGCCAAGTCTCGGCGGCCGGGCCGCCGGCTGAGCCGCCGGATCGGCGGCCCTCCCGGCGGCCGGGCCGCCGGGTCTCAGCGGTCGGGCCGCCGGGTCTCGGCGGCCCGCCCGGCGGCCGGGCCGCCGGTTCGTCGGCGGCCTGCCCGGCGGCTGGGCCGCCGGCTCGGTGGCTGGCTCCGGTGGCTGAGCCACCGGGGCAGGCAGGTTTATTCCGGGGGCTTTTCCGGGAGTTCCGGACCTCCAAAAAATATTCCGAGACCAGTTCCGAGATCCTCGTAATTTTCCGGACGTTTCAAGTACCATATTGGCATATTTCCGATGAACTTTCCGAAAGGCCTCCGGTCCGGCCGGACTGTTCGCAGTCCGGAAGAAAACAGGCTTTTGAGCCTCAAAATTTGAGTGTTCACAGTTGCCCCCCCACCGGCAACCATAAAAATGATTTATGGGTGTCGGTGGTTGTCTGAAGACCAAATTTTGAGGATGGGCAGCGGAGGAAACCCCGCCGTGGTTTTTTTTTTTTTTTTTTTTTTGAAAATGAAATGATCAAATGCATGGATTTATGTTGGTAACTTAAAGATGTTTTTGCCTCTTAATGAGGGCTTAAAAAGAAGTTTTGCCTCTTAGAGGACTTGAAAAGATGTTTTGCCTCTTAATGAGGGCTTGAAAAGAGATTTGCTTTATTTTTACTTTTCTCATTGAGAACCAAGGGTCTACCTAAAGTCGAAATGATCAAATGGCTTGGTTTTGGATGAAAAAGGGCTGGTTATTGGTTAGGGTTTCACCCTAGGTTTTATGTAAGAAAGTTAACCATTAACCGGGTTCTACCCTGGGTTTGGGTAAAAGAGATTGACGATGGTTGGGTTCCACCCTGGGTTGTGTATGTTTTTTTTTTATAACACTTGCCCCTGAATTCGACTTGGAGGATTTTGCCCCCTGCTTGAGGGAATTGATGCCTTTATTAGCTGAAACAGAATTTCTTCTTAATGAAAGACTAAAATTCTGTGATTACTTCTGTGATGGGAGAATGGTGAAGGTTCTTATCACTTCTTGCCCCCAGAATGGTGCTGACCATGGAATACTTCAAAACATTGGTGTTGTATTTGTCCTTTCGATCGAGGAATCAAAGAGAACAAGGTTACTTATATGACTCGAGGAAACGGACAATGTGGATGACATCGCTCGTCTGAAAGGATCGAAGAAACGATGGTCCGAGTGGAAACGAGGTATTAAAGAATTACCTCTCAATGATTATGTTTGACACTTTTTTAGAGATTGTTTTGACATTTTTCTCTCTCCCTCTTTCTTCGAGGAATGACTCAAAGAGTGACGCTTTCAAAACGAACTTTTGAGAATGACTCGATTTTTGTGGCCCGTTGTGGAATGACCACTGATGACGGAGACTTGATTTTAGAGACTCATATTTTTCTTGTAGTGAATTGTGACTCGAAGGAACTGGGTGATTCCTAAAAAAAATGATTTATATACTCCCGAGAAGACCTTTGAAAGCACTTTTTTTTCTTTTTGCCTTAACTTTTGCCTAGTAGCCGCCCTTTCGGGTTTTTGACTCTAGCAGGCTCTTTGCCCTAACTTTTGCCTAGACCGCCCTTTCGGGTTTTCAGTCTAGCGGGCTCAATTCTTGCCTGAAGCCGCCCTTTCGGGTTTTCAACTCCAGCTTTTTATTTTTCTTTTCTTCCCTTTTTTTTATTTTTTATTTTTATTTTTTTGTATTGGCAAAGAGAAAATGCTATTTATGATGCAAACTTATGTTTGTGACCGTGCCTTTGTGGTTGCCTACGTATCTCCAAGAACTCTTCGGGGGATGGGGAGAATCAGGTCTTTCGTAGTTCCTTCCAGGATGCGAACTTCGTGCTCGGCTGGTGCGGAATTCATCTCCGACTTGATGTTAGTGCGGAATTCCTTTCCGGCTTGGTGCGGAATTTATTTCCGACTTGCTGTTGGGGGAAAATTCAATTTTGCCTTAATGCTGATTGTGGAATTCATTTCCGATTTGATTTCTTCGCGGGATTTCTTCCCGGCTTGATGTCTTTGGGGGATTCCTTCCCGATCGTATGTCTTTGCGGGATTCCTTCCCGACTTGATGTTGATGCAGAATTCATTTCTGACTTGATTTCTTCGCGGGATTCCTTCCCGGCTTGATGTCTTTGCGGGATTCCTTCCCGACTCGATGTTAATGCAGAATTCATTTCTGACTTAAGTTCTTCGCAGGATTCCTTCCCGGCTTGATGTCTTTACGGGATTCATTCCCGACTGGATGTCTCTATGGGATTCATTCCCGATTTTGATGATGTTGAATCAACTTATTGACCCGAGCTCGTATGATAGTGATGACCCTAAGCGGATCTGACTTTGTTGTTGTAGTGGTCTTACCACTGGTTGACTGAAATATGACTTGTATTCATCACAAAGAGTTTTGAATACCCACATTGTGGTGGTAACTTGAGTGGCTTGAGTGTTGAAGAAGCTTTTATGCTTTGAGTTTGTGGCTTCGCCATGTTTGAATTCTTGAGGTTAATTTGATTCCTTTTCTTGAACTTTATCTTCCTCTGAATTTGAAACTTATTTCCTCAATGGTTCTCCTCTCCATAAGGAATTTTGAGGAGACTCTTCCTTTTCCTTGCTTTGAGAAATGATCCTTGTTTATAAGGACACTTGTACTTGTGCCATGCTTGGCGCTTGATTTTCAAGGTGTTTGTTGTCATCCAATTCGTGAAAATGACTGCTTCTTTTAACTTGCTTTTTCAAAGTGTGAGTAGCCGCTTGGTCTTTGTCCTTATGGCTGAAATGATTTGTCATCTACCCTTGATGGGCTTGAATTTAACGGAGAGCTTGCAATTGACCCATTTTTGACAACTCGATTTCCTGTAGCTTTGTCCTTGATTTCTTTCTTTTACGCAGAAGTTCCTTTTGACTCCTTTTGACCAAGGGTTCCTTTTGTCCCGTTTTTTTTCTCTTGCTCACTTAGAAGCAGCCTCTCCATAAAGAATTTCGAGGCAACTTGATTCTGAGATGACTTGAGTAGTGTATGGACAGCATTGCGACTTCGTGCAGACCCAATCCAATTCCAAACATAACTTCTTTATTCTGTCGCTTTTAAGCTCAAAATTCAGACACCTCTCTGTCAGAGCATCTTCCATTCCTGGGTTTTCGGAGAAACCATTCTGGCCCTAACCCCTTTAATCGGCTTTGCCTCGGTACTGTTTGAAGTCTTGCGTACCCTTTGCTGGATCCTTTCCATGATTACCCTTCAAAACTTCCCCTTTGATGGTGTTTCTTAGGATGCCCCCAGCTTTGATTGATGCAGAGCAAATGCATGCATTTTTCTTTGCCAATTTTTATTATCTTTTTTTTTTTGTCATCATTTTTTTTTTTAATTTTTTATTATTATTTTTTTCGATTTTTTTTTTTGCTTTCACAGGAAAGAATATGGAAAGAGTATGGAAGGAGTATAAACATGATTGGAATGTAAACTGATCCCTTTTTATTGATAAGACAAAATTTGTGTACAAAAGACACTTAGATTTACAAATTTGAATTGAATGAAAACTTGAATGGAAATGAAAATGAAAAGAAAAAGAACTAGACCCTAAAAGATAGACTCTAGGTGGACTGTGATGGACTAGGATTGAATTGACTGTAGTGACTTCGTTCTTCTCGATGCTTCAATCGATCAGACATGTGGTCGTTGGTTTTGAACAATTCCTTTGTTCTTTTGGAGGTTTGATATCAATCTTCTCAGATACAAACTTCATTCATTTCTAAGAAAAGTTCGAAAGGATCGAACGATTCTTGTTCAGCAAAAATTTTTTTGCATTAATCCCCTGGTTAGGCAAGGGATTGGTTAATGTTCAGCTTGCTCTTGGGGATGATGGACCCATTGTCAACCAGGTCTTGTAGACGATTTTTCAAAGTCCAGCATGATTCGGTCTTATGCCCATGTCCTTGATGGTACTCATAGTATTCATTGGCTTTGAAATTCCGGGGCAGGGGGTTTGGTAATGGCCTTGCTTCTAAGGGCTTCAGTAAATTTGATTTCACTGCTTCTCGGAACACCAAAAGGATTGGCATGCCGAGATCAGTATATTGCCTCCTTGGCTGATTGTTTCCCAAATTCCCAACACGTAAAGGATTCGTGGGGATTATACTGGCTATTTCATTTGTCTCACTGGACCCAGCATGATTCTGCTTCTTGTATGAGTCTTCTTTGAGTTGACCCAACTGGATTAAGTCTTCCACCTTAGTTGCAGTCACAATAAGCGATTGGAACGTAGGCAAGTACTGTGTTTGAAGCTGTGACTGGTAGACTGGCAGTAAATTCTTGATTATTATGTCAACTTGTTCCTGTTCAGAGGGTCGGTTGATCATTTGAGCGGCTTTGGCTCTCCACCTCGAAAGGAACGAGGAGAAAGGCTCATTGTTCTTTTGTTTAGTGGTTTCTAGCTCCCTCCGGGTAACATCCACTTCAATATTATAATGGTACTGCGTGTTGAAAGCATTGCATATGTCCTCCCAATTCTTCATTTTGGAACGATCCAAGCTAACAAACCATCTTAATGCAGCACCAGTCAAAGATTGCTGAAACAACTGAGCAAGGAGCTCGCTGTTCAGGCCAAACGGGTTTAGGGCACCTACATACATTTTCAGATGAGTTTTGGGACAAGTGGTTCCATCAAACTTGTCCATGTTAGGCATCTTGAATTTTGTAGGTAATCTTGCTTCGGGGAACAAGGACAAGGAGTCCATGTCCACCACTTCCTTGTGGGTTTTGAGAGCAGTGATAGATCTTTCCAACAATTCCAGCTTCTCTCTCATTTTCTGAGCTTCCAGCTCAGAAGCAGTTCTGGAGGGCATGTCATCCAGGTTAAGGGCAGGGTTTGTCGGTTCAGCAGCAGGACCCTGATTAGAGGTAGTAGGTCCGCTTCCCCCGGCCGAAGCCCCATTTCCATTACCATTACCTAGTTCAGCTATCAGGGCAGTCCTTTGGGCAGCCAATGCCTCATTCATTCTGGCCTCCATCCTGGCCTCCAGTTGTTCAATGAGATTTTGGATGTCAGTGAGTGATGCCATTGGTGCAGGTAGGGTTGTAGGAGTTGTAGGTAAAACTGGTGCAGCTGGTGAAGCTGGTGAAGCTGGTGAGGTCGGTGATAGTACTGTAGACATGACTGGTACTTGAACGGGGGTTACCTGTGAAAGGACATAGTCAAAACGATTAGACTAATCCTATATAAGGTATTTTCATAGGGTATGTGAGATAGTGTGAGGTGGGGTAATGTATGGGTAAGGTATTTGGACTTGACCCTTATGATGTGGGGTGGTATGACCAAACAATGTTGGGTGGTGTTGATATAGGGAAGAATGACTTGACCCTGTGAGATGGGACGGTCTGACCCTATGTGGTAGGGTAGGTAATGTTGGTATGCTAGGACACCTCGACTTTTCGAATGGCCCTAAGTTCTCAAAGAAAAATTTTTTCTTGGGCCTTAGGGGCCAAAATGTAATTTTTCAGGTCTCAGGGCCCAAAAATGTGATTTTCCAGCTTTTGAAATTAAATGTTTTTTTTTTAATGAGATGATATGTCATGAATGCGCACAACATCACGTCATACTTTGTTTAATGATATGATTCGTATCATTGGGTGCATACAGTCCTAAAGGATAGGTTCTATAGGCTATGACACAAATAGAGAATTGGCTTATAAGGGGACCCTTGAACCTTGAGTAAGGATATACCTAACCACATGTGAAACAAAGAGTTTCGCGTGGGTCCAACGGTACGCATACTCATGGGCCACCCCCAAAAGGATTAGGGATGGTTTGCGGTAACAGGGAGGACGCTTTGGCTGTCCGTCGACATAATCAAGGAGACCTGCCGATCAGCGCTACTTGCTATCCAGACTCAGAAGTTTGAACAGAGAGAGAAGAAATTCATTTGAAATTCATTTTTTATGCAATGGAGAAAAGGATTCTCAATTCGTGCAAATAAATCAACAAATTAAAATGTCTTAATCAATTTGTACAACTTGAGTTTAAATTCCTCATCTCGTATTCTTAAAGAAAGAATACTTGATTTGTGCTAAGGTACCCTGCAAAACAAAGTATTGTAAAATAATGCCCTAAAGAAGGACAGGTTAGTTTACACAACAATAGTAGTCCACTTTATGCAAAATGATTGCATTACTCTCCCCAGCAGAGTCGCCAAACTGTGAACCCCTCCCCAAAATGTCATAGGCATGTGAATGCATGTGACTAAAGGAAGAAATGCACGTGAATGAATGAGTCGCCACCTTGTTTAATTGTTTTAGGGTAAACTAGGAAAAACCCTAAGTGACTCCAATTTTAATTAACCTAGTTACTAGATTAATTAGCCCAATGTCTAAGGCAAGGTCTTCGAACCCGAGGTGGATCCCGAGACTATGTCATGCTGATGAAACTAACCTAAGAATGAATGTTTTGCAAGGAAGATGAAATAATTTAGACCAATGAAAAAGATGTTTATGTGATTCGACTTGCCGCCCGGGGTTAGATCCCGAACGTGCCTACGTACTTCCGTTTGAATGGAAGATCAAAGTCAACGTAGTTCGATAGGCCTCTTTTAGAGGGCTTTGAATGGGGATGCTTTATGCATGAGTGTGTGTATGCTTTGTGCATTTTGTTCAGGCATTGTGCCAAAGAATTGATTGTTTTAGGCATTTTGCCAAAAAGTTTTGATTGGACTTATTTGTGTGCCAGAAAAATGTTGATTGGACTTATTTGTTTGCCAAAAAAAAATGAATTAAGGCTTTTAGCCAAAACATTTTGTGATTTAGGCAATTTAATTGCCGAAAAAAATTGATTTTAAAGGCTTTTAGCCAAAATGTGTTGATTTGAAAGCTTTTAGCAAAAAGTGCCGATTTAGGCAAGATGTTGCCAAAATTGATTGATGATTTATTTAGGCGACTGTCGCCAAAATTGAATGATTTAAAGCTTTAAAGCCAAAAAGATTGATTTAGTTTTAAGGCATTTTGCCAAAACTTTGATTTAAGCGTTTTATTGCTAAAAAATAACTGATCTTACTTATTGGCAATTTGTTTACCAAAAGTAATTAATCAAACTGCAATGTAGGCAATTTAATGCCAAAAGAACGTGAATAATTTAGGCTACTTAGTCACAATTATTGATGAACTGGACTTAAGCCGAAAATTGTTCGAAATAAAGGCAATCATACCATAGCCATTAATAGACTAGATATTTTAAGCCAATATTGTCGGATTTAGGCTTTAATACCACGATTATTAATTAACCGGGCATTTAGCTTAATCATACTTTAATTGAGGCAATTTACTTGCCTATATGATGACATGAATGCATTTATGCAGTTGTAGAATTAAAAGGAGTAGAAGAGAAGCATGCATGAAGTGCTAAAATTAAATAGGCAGAGTTTTGTTTACGTACCTGATTTAATCGTCGACCGCTTCTTAACTCCAGGTTAAGCTCCTCGTTAAGGGAATTAATTTTAATTTAATTTTAAGTGACCAAATATCACAACAATAAAATGAAATTAAAATTAAAAAATGCAAGAAAGCAGTAAAGAATCGCAAAGAGCGTAGGGAGAAGGAGCGTCCGTCAACACAGACTGAGTGAGGAAAAAAGGAGGCCCGAGGCCTGTATTTATAGGCGCAAAACGGACTGTTTCCGGTGGCTGAGCCACCGGGGCAGGCAGGTTTATTCCGGGGGCTTTTCCGGGAGTTCCGGACCTCCAAAAAATATTCCGAGACCAGTTCCGAGATCCTCGTAATTTTCCGGACATTTCAAGTACCATATTGGCATATTTCCGATGAACTTTCCGAAAGGCCTCCGGTCCGGCCGGACTGTTCGCAGTCCGGAAGAAAACAGGCTTTTGAGCCTCAAAATTTGAGTGTTCACAGTTCTAAGTTCTAATAAACAGAACATATGGTTAGAGCAAAAGAATAAAAGCTGATGTTTAGAAATAGAACAAAAGATCTCATATTCAACCTGCAAAATAGTCGTTAGAATAAGAATCTAAGTTCTAAAATCACATAGCTTATCATGTAGCTCACCAATATAGACCATATAGAAAACGATAAACATACAGATTAGAAAATATTAGCACATAGATAACCACTATATAAGTACTTTGGTTGCCAAGTACGTACCAATAGTGTTCAAAATATCACCAAAATATCTGTTCAAAATGTCACCAAAATACCTGTTCTCCCCCTTTTTGTCATCATAAAAAGGGTTAGACAAAAGCACAACAAAAGTAACAAAAAAAAAATAATAAACAGTTTCAAAAATAAAATCCTACAAAGATAAAGCAAATAAATTGTTCTAGATATATAAGAAACAAATCAAAGAGGCTTAGGACCAGTTCTAAGTCTCTTAGAACTCCTTAAAGGCTGAACTGGAGCAATTTCAGAAGAACTCTCTGGCTTTTTAGAGGCAGGGTGTAGTGGAGGCTTCCTTCCATGAGTCTTGTGCTTGCCAACAGTATGCTTTACATTCTTTGGCTTTTCTGAGGAGGGGATGTAGGTTGTCCCTTTCACTCTGAGAGTGGCTAATTTCCTTATGTTCACATCCTTCATTTTCTCCAAGGTCTTGATGAGTGATTGATTCTGTTCAATAATAGTTTGACACTGCTGTATCGCCTCATCAATTTCTTTGTTGTGCTCCTCTATGAGTTCCTTTTCTATTCTCCCCAGCATAATTTCCCTGCTTCTTTGCGCAGATAGCAACTTAGACTCTTGTTCTGTCTTATCTTCAGTTGTCTTTTCTTCATCGCTAATCTCTAGCTTCTCAGTCTCAGCATCACTGCCTTCTTCCACTTTCTTCCCCTTTTCTGACTTCTCCGACTCTTTTGTCTTTCCTGTTTCTTTTTCTGATTCGTCTTTCTCTACAGTACTTTCCTTTTCTGTTTCTTCTTTTCTATTCTCTTCTAATTCCTCTTCCTATGTTCCTTCTTCTTCTTCTTCTGCCTTTTCTGCTGACTTCTTTTCCTCTTCTTTCTCTTCTGATTTTCTCTCTTCTTTGACTATTTCTTCTAACTTCCCTTTTCCTTTTTCTTTCTTCTTTTCAGCTTCTCTTTTTACTTTCTTTTGTTTTTCAATTTCTTCTTTTTCCTTTTCTTCCCTCTCTTTTTCCTCTTTTTCTTCTTTCTCTTTCTTTTCTTTTTCTTTTTCTTTTTCTTTTTCTTTTTCTTTTTCTTCTCCTCCTTCTTCGTCCTTCATTTTTAAGGACCCACTATCTAGTTTGGAAACAGAACTGCCAACATGCTCATTCAGACTGACATTCAGAAACTCAAAAACTGGTGGAAGAATCATCCCGTAGGGTAGCTTCTTGGGGTTGTTCTGCAGCATATCAAAGATAATGTGACATAGGTTGAGGGGTTTTCTCTCAACAATGTGCCACATTATGCACAATTCTACCTGATTCACATATGTCAAAGAGGCGCTCTTGGGATAGATATAATGAACGATAAGCTTGTACAGCCATTTCATGCTCTCTGTTAGATTAGAGCATTCTATCGAGCCCTGTTTGTCTGCAGACAACTTTTTCACAATTTTTCTCACAAAGTCTTCCTTTTTGTAGTTGCTAACCCTAGACACATCTTTGATTTTGGTCACCCTGGACCCAGCATTTGGAATACCAAAAATTTTCCCAAAATCATCATACGATAACTCTCTAGTCTCACCCTGAAGTTTCATAGAGATTGCCTCTGTCCCACTGACTTTTAATGAGCCATAAAACTCCTTCACTAAACTCTCATAACATAGAGCATTTAAAGACAGAAAGTTCATCCATCCTTGGAACTCAAAGAGCTCCTTAAAATTAAACTCATTACCGCCAAAGAACTTCCAGTCTATCATATAAGAACGCATGAGAGGGTAAGTTGAGAGAACCGACTTACCTTTGTCATGAGCTTTCACTGCTTGTTTCTGTGAAGTACCTGTTTTGATTTTCCTTTTCATAGTTTTTTCCTCTATCTTTTTCTCCTTTGACTCCTTCTGTTCGTATTTCTTTGAGAGCTTCCTCAGAAGTTGAAGCTCTTGCTCAGTAAGTGAGTCGGATGAGGAGTTTGAACTGGATTCGGCCATTGTTGCTTATTTCAAAACTCAAAAACAACTTAGGGTTTTAGTTTGCAAAGAGAAGATAAAAAGAATGCTAAGCAGTTAACACAGAATAAAGACGCTTAAGTGGCGGAAGAAAGAAATAAAGAGCAGTTTTTAAATGGAATTCAAAACGACAAATAAGACAAAAGAAACAAAGTAAATAAAGAAAATAAAAACAAACAAAAATATAAAACCCTAAAACCGCCAAAGCACTAAAGACAAAAATAAAATAAAAACAAACACAATACAATAAAATAACTGTTTTAGTCTAAAGCAAGATTCTGATAGTGACTTTAGAAAATCATATCAGAGCAATGTCCGTTTTTAGACAAAAATTGATTTTTACACAGAATAAAAAAAATTAGAACATAGCATATCTTCTATTCTCGAAATTAGAAAGCAGTTTAGAACATACTTACAGAGTTCTAAAGTTATGAGTTTAGAACTAACATACCAAGTTCTCTTCTAATTGAGCAGAATTGACTTTCATTCAAAGGTTTTGTAAAGATATCTGCCAATTGTTTTTCTGTGGGAATGAACTCAATCACGATATCACCTTTTTGTACATGATCACGTATGAAGTGATGTCTGAGTTCTATATGCTTGGTTCTAGAATGCTGAACTGGATTCTTGGATAAATTGATAGCGCTTATGTTGTCACATTTGATAGGCACTGTTTCTAATTTTAATTCATAGTCTGCCAACTGTTGTTTTATCCATAGAACTTGTGCAACACAACTTCCAGCGGCAACATATTCTGCTTCTGTAGTAGAAAGAGCAACAGATGTCTGTTTCTTGCTAAACCATGATACAAGGGCACTACCTAGAAATTGACAAGTCCCAGATGTGCTTTTTCTATCTATTCTGCTTCCTACAAAATCAGAATCACTATACCCAACAAGATCAAATGTATCATCTTTAGAATACCACAGACCCAGATTAGAAGTTCCACAAAGATATCTTAGTATTCTTTTCACAGCAATTAAATGAGATTCTTTGGGACACGATTGAAATCTAGCACATAGACAAACACTAAAGTGTATGTCTGGTCTGCTTGCCGTTAGATATAGCAAAGAACCAATCATACTTCTAAACAGCTTAATATCCACGTCTTTGCCTTTTTCATCTTTTTCTAATTTTGACGATGGACTCATTGGTGTACTACATACCTTGGCATTTTCCATTTTGAATCGTTTCAACAACTCTCTAATATATTTTGCTTGATTAATGAAAATTCCATTCTCACATTGTTTGATTTGAAGCCCTAGGAAGAAATTTAATTCTCCCATCATACTCATTTCGAACTCACCCTGCATAATCTTAGAAAATTCCTTACAAAGAAGGTCGTTAGTAGAACCAAAGATTATGTCATCAACATATATTTGTACAACTAGAATATCACGTGCTTCGTTTTTAATAAATAGTGTTGTATCAACCTTTCCTCTTGAAAAACCATTTTCTAATAGAAACTTACTCAATCTTTCATACCAAGCTCTAGGATCTTGCTTTAAACCATAAAGAGCTTTAGTAAGTTTGTAAACATGATTAGGTTTATCAAAAATCTCAAAGCCCAGAGGTTGTTCTACATACACCTCTTCATTTAAAAAACCGTTTAGAAAAGCACTTTTCATATCCATTTGACACAACATGAAGTTTTTAAAGCATGCAAATGCACAAAGCATTCTAATGGCCTCAAGTCTAGCAACCGGAGCAAAGATTTTATCAAAATCGATGCCTTCTTCTTGGTTGTACCCTTGAGCCACTAACCTTGCTTTATTTCTCACAACATTACCTTGTTCATCAAGCTTATTTCTAAACACCCATTTTGTTCCAATAACCGAATGGTTTTTAGGTCTAGAAACAAGTTTCCAAACTTGGTTTATCTCAAATTGATTTAGCTCTTCTTGCATAGCAAGAATCCAACTTTCGTCATTTTGAGCATCTTCTAAATTTTTAGGTTCTAATTGAGAAACAAAAGCAACATTACCAAAATATCTTCTAAGTTGAGCTCTAGGCCTCATCCTTTCTGAGGGATTGTCCATTATGTCTTCTTGGGGATGATACTTATGAAATCGCCATTCTTTTGGTAATTGAGAATCTTCATTTTCTGTTTCTGGCATTTGGCTTTCAACTATGTTCTGATCTTCATGTTCTAATTCTGGTTCAGCCTGATCATTGATGTTCTGATCACTTTCTGGCTGTTCTAGTTGTTCTGATTGCTCATTCTGCTTCTCAGGATTAGAATCTACAACATCATCACTTTCTAATGTTCTAGAAGTAGAGTCAGTTTCATCAAACACAACATGTATTGATTCTTCTACAACTAGAGTTTTTTTATTAAATACTCTATATGCTTTACTATTATTAGAATATCCCAGAAAAATCCCTTCATAAGATTTTGCATCAAATTTAGTAAGATGATTTTTCTTGTTATCTAGAATAAGCATTTGCACCCAAAGATATGAAAATAACTGATATTCGGTTTTCTACCTTTGTATAGCTCATATGGAGTCTTTTTAAGTTCAGATCTTACCAAAGCCCTGTTTAGAATATAACAGGCAGTGTTGACTGCTTCTGCCCAGAAATACTTTGGTAGTTTAGAATCACTTAGCATGGTTCTGGCCATCTCTTGAAGTGCTCTATTCTTGTGTTCCACCACTCCATTTTGTTGAGGTATTCTAGGTGCTGAGAAGTTATGGAAGATTCCTGTCTCGTTGCAAAAAGCATTAAATTTCTGATTTTCAAATTCTCCTCCATGATCACTTCTAATTGCCGTGATGTTGTATCCTTTCTCATTTTGTATTTTCTTGCACAGATGAACAAACATGTCATATGACTCATCCTTATTTCTAAGGAAGAGTGTCTAGGTGAATCTTGAGTAATCATCCACAATAACAAATGCATAGAATTTTCCTCCAAGACTAGAAGGAGTAATTGGACCAAATAAATCAAGATGCAGCAATTCTAAAGGTCTAGAAGTAGAAACCATGCCCTTAGATTTAAAAGAAGTTCTGGTTTGTTTGCCCATTTGACAAGCATCACAAATGTGATCTTTTTCAAATTTCAACTTTGGCAAACCACGAACCAAATCTTTCTTAGACAGTTTAGAAATAAGGTGCATGCTTGCATGCCCAAGTCTTCTATGCCATAACCAACTAGAATTATCAATAGAAACTAAACATATATCCTGGTTATGCATATCAGAGAGATCTACTAGGTATATATTTCCAAACCTTTTTCCAACGAACAAGGTTTTACTATCATGCATGTTCTGAACTTCACAATGAGAAGGTTCAAAGATCACTCTTCTATTTTTATCACAAATCTGACTCACACTTAATAAGTTATAATGTAATCCTTCTACTAAACATACATCTTCTATTGAAGGATTAGAACCTATCACACCAATACCAACGATCTTACCTTTTGCTTTGTCTCCAAAGCTTACCGTACCTCCCTTTTTCTTTTCTAATCTGGTGAACTTCTTTTTGTCACCAGTCATATGCCTAGAGCAAGTGTTGTCCATGTACCACATCTCTGGTTTCAACTCGCTCCTTAGGCACACCTGAAAAGATCAAGCAGATTTAGGTACCCAACTCATATTGGGTCTTGGAGGGTTAGTGGTAACAGGTGCACTATGATTCTTCTTTTTGTTGAAACTTTGATGTTCTAAAGTCACAACATTAGAAACAGCATTTTTCTGATTAGAAACACGATTCAGTTTAGAAATGCTATTAGAACTTGTTTTCTCTTTAGAAAATGATTCTGAAATTGACTTTAGAATTCTAATCTCAGCTTTCAAGGATTCATTTTCAGAATTCAGATTTTTGCATTTTTCTTCAAGATGTGTCAGATTTTCAGAAAATCGATTATTACAACTTTTAAGATCTTTGATCTCTATAATGAGGTCTTTGCATGTAACTTCTTGATAAAAAGCATCTTTTAAATGATTGCTTTCAGATCTTAGTTTTCTGAAATCTTTCTTTAGGACTTTATGCTTTCTAACAAGTTTTTCAAACTCATTGCAAAGATTATATTGTAAGTATTTAGAAGATCACTTTCTGATTTGGGTTCAGAAATACTTACAGTGCTTTCATCATTCTCATGGATCGTTGCATTTGTTTCGTTGATTCCAGCTTTCTGTGTTGAAGTCAGAGTGCTGATTTCTTTAGATTCAGAGTCGATAGTAGCCATTCGACAGATATTAGCAATTTCTTCTTGATCATCGTGGCTTTCAGGATTAGAATCAACTGAATCACTCCAAGCAGCTACGAAAGCCTGCTTCAGCTTCTCTTTCGTTGACTTCTTTTTCAGTTTAGGACAATTAGGCTTGATGTGTCCAGGTTTGTTGCATTCATAACAAACCACTTCAGAAAGTTCTTTCTTAGGTAAGTTACTATTTTTAGATGGAAACTTTTTATTAACCTTTTTCTGTGGCCTTCCACCCTTTCGATAGAACTTTTTAAATCTTTTAGCAACAAGTGCTAAATCATCACTATCAAGATCAGAAGAACTTTCTTCACTAGAGTCTACCCTCAAAGCCAGTCCTTTCTTTTTCTTATCTTCCGTCGTCAAGGAAGATTTCATTTCTTCTGAAACAAGAGCTCTTATAAGATAATCATAAGTGACGGGAGTCTCCTTGTAATTCATAACAGTTCCTATAGAATCCCATTTTCTAGGTAGAATTCTAAGGATTTTCTTAACAAGCTCATCTTCTGAAATTTCCTTTCCGAGAGTTCTCAAAGGATTAACTATATTGGTAAATCTAGAGTTTAGTTCTGCTATAGTTTCTCCTTCTTTCATACTAAACGTTTCGTATTCTCTCCAAAGGATATTGATTCTGGATTCTTTTACCCTGTCTGTACCCTCATAGGTGACTTTAAGTTTTTCCCATACCTCTGTTGCAGATTTACATCCAGACACTTTGTTCTATTCAGTTGCATCTAAAGCACAATGAAGAATATTAATGGCTTTTGCATTTACAACCATGCATTCCAGTCCCCATCGGTATATTCTTCTTCAGTTTTTCTAACTAGCTCATCTCCTACAGTTTTCATGGGAATACGAGGACCAGTTATAACATTTCTCCAACAATTTATATCAACTGATTTCATAAAATTCTCCATTCTAGTTTTCCAGTAAGAGTAATTTGAGCCATTGAACAAAGGAGGTCTAGAAACAGATTGTCCTTCTAAAGTAGAAAGAGGAAGTGGGGTTGCCATGGGATCTTATCTCTTAAGCGGTTAAGCTTTGGTAAGTCAAGAGCCAAGGCTCTGATACCAGATTGTGGGTCCCGAATATGTATGGCACAACCCAAGAGGGGGGGTAAATTGGATTTTCTAAAAACTGAAATAAATTTTAGAAATTCTAAACAGAAATTAGAATTCTAAGTGCAGCGGAAAATATTCAGAACTTTGTGAGAGTAGAATATGGATTAGAATCTCCTCACAATGTTCCAATTTCAAATATAGAAAGTCTGTGCAAAGTGCAGCTATTGATTATAACAGCTTCACACTGACTTATACAATATCAGAGCTTCTTTATGAAGGGAAGTTATCGAACTTAGAACTTCCTCATAAAGTTTGCAAAACCATATAAAGCTATGTGAAAGATAGTTATTAAAATTCAGAACTTCTTCACAGAGCCTTAATCAAATATTAAAGTAACTTTATGATGGAAAGTTATCAGGATTAGAACATCCTCATAAAGTTTAGAAAATAAAAAAGAAACCCAAACAGTGAATTATACTGGAAATAGAACAACAGTTAGAACATTGTATATTCACTTTATTAGAATACCAGAGTTCTAATGTTCACGAAAGATAAGACTTATTACCGTTTTAGAACATCTGAATTATTAACAATTTTAGCGCTTCAAAAAGATTAAACAAGAGTGTAAAAGAGACAGTATCAAACAAACTTCAGAAATAAAGAGATCAACACCGAGAATTATAGTGGTTCGACACTAACTCGCCTACATCCACTCCCCTAGACGCATCTTGAGATCCTCAACTAAGTTATCTCTTTTAAAGGGTAAGAGACAAACCAACAGTACAAGGCAATAGATCAAAAACCTAGATCTACCCTTTTTGTCCCACTAGATTTTCAAAGGTTCTAGTTAACCTCAACCCTTTCTGTTTTTGGCAGAGTTCAGAAAAACTCAGTTCAAGACATTACTATCCCACACATGGAGAAGGTCGCTTGATAACCTCTATCTTAATAGCTTCTAACCTAAGCTATTACACTCAAAAGTTTAACAAATAAAGAGCCTGTCTACTATAGATTACACAATCTAAATAGACAGAAAGAAACGCCCATATAAGCACAGGAAAAACAGTTTTATCATATTAGAAAATTGGTTAGAACACCGAACTGTTTTTCAAAAGAAATTGTAAAAATTCTTTTCACTTTGAATATAAAAACGTTAAGTTTAGAGATGAAAAGAAAATGGGGGTAGAGTAAGTTTTGAGAGAAAAGGATTCGTTCAATGAGAGAGAGTGCTCTTAAAACAAATACTCTTACTTCACCAAATGTTTAAGACGTGAATGTTCCTTTATATAAGAAACAAAGAAGCTGTTGCCTTTTGGAAAGATATTGAAATCAGAATATCTGCTTTTCTTTTAGAATATATGAAAATCTTTGTTACCAAAAATTTATTTTATCCTTTTTGGTAAGAGAATAAAACACGATTTGCTTTCTTTTAAACAAGAGATTTCCGACAGCAATATTTGGAAAATACTTTTGCGGAAGGATACTCTTACTAAAATCGAAAGAGATTCTCTTTCATTTTTAAGGTAAGAAAGTATATTATACCTTTCAAAATATATTTTCGAAAAAGAGAGTGATTTATATTACCAAAAACATTAAGAGAAGAAATCTCTTTAGTTTTAGGAAAATAAATCTTTCCGATTTAAAAGAATATTTTCGAAAATAGATTAATTAAAGTAAATTAATTTTCCGAAAAATATTTTTGAGAGAGAAAAAGATTTTTGTGCTCATATATGGATTTTCTCTCTATCCTACAAAGTTTTCCTAAATACCTAGCTACTAGGTCTTCGAAATCTTCACATTCAAAGTAAGACTTGCCTTGTATGATTTTCTTTCCAAAAAATTTCTGCATAAAATAAAATTAGTATAAATAACATAATTTTAAATTTATTTGTTTTGTATTAATCATCAAAATCCGAGATTTAGATATTGACCCTTTAGCCAACAGTCTCAGCAAAGACCTCTCTTTTTAGTTGATACCGGGTTTCTCTCATAACCAGGCCCAAAAATGATGATTTAACACCAAAATAAAAAGAAAAGGAGACGGAGAAAGAAGTTAATGGCTCTCAAAACCACCGTTTTTAAGATCTCCAAGGATTTGTGTAAGAATGGATGAGAGAAACCCAAAAGTTGAGTTTTTGATCCAAAAATCTGATTTTGAGACTAAACGAACGTGTTTCTAGACTTTTCAAAGAATTCTTAAGGGTTTTATGATTGAAAGTGTATGAATCACAACCGGTTTTGGTTGAGTTTTGAAAATGGTAGAGTTTCCTTAATGTTTTCCAAAAAGTCCCCATAACACAATTTCCGATGCCTAATTTATAGACAAATGAGAATGTGTTGCCCTATTTTGGGGCTTATGTGGCAAAAATGCCACTAGTGGGCCCTAAAATAGGGTTGGGCTCATTTTTACAAAATCGGACCGAGTGGCACAAAAAATTAGGTGGTGTATCGGGAAGTGTGTCGGGCAAGCTCGACGCGCTTCGCGAACCCAGTTTCGTCGTGAAACGCCCAGTGACCCGAAAAGTAAAAACTGTTAAACACGTGTATTATATCAGCCATGGACCATTGGTTCGAAAACCAGGATATCAGGAATCCGGATCCAAAATTATGTTAAAAACAGTTTATCATCACTGAGCCATTAGGAGTAAAATTTGAGTATCTACAGTAGACACTCGCGGATATCTATGACCAGACCCATTTAATATAGTGGGTAAAGGGTAAAGAGTACCAAAGACATATATCTGTATCTGTTACGAGTAGTAATTTCACTACTTGTATATATCTCAAACCTATTTATAACTATTTATACCCATATTAAATAATCAGAGCAGAGCGACTATCCTAAAATATCTGTCCTGCTTCCATCCCAAACTAGAGTTGAATTTTCATTTTGTTAAACTTAAAGCATGAAAGAAAGAATCGCAAGTACACAATTCGCAGATGTTTAAATCAAGCCTCTCTCCAAACTCAATATTGCTTTTACTATTTTTTCAAAACTAGTGCAACTAAGGGGACATGCGAGGGATAAGAATAAGATCATCTTCTATTATATGTATATGGAATTATATATGCACACACCCACCCCCAAGAGTAAATTAATAGATTCTATCATTCTTCTATACTTTCAACTTCTAATCCAAATATATCATATCGTAGCTGTCTTGCTGGCATATTAACCAACACTTCAGCCCTTTGAAGGATATGCACCACACACGTAAAATATAAAATTTTTAATTATTCCTTCAAATGTTTAGGGATTTGACAAATTGTTCACTGCATGATAAAAGTGCAAAAGAAAAAAAAAAAAAAAAAGGAGTTAAAAGAACGTATGGACATAATCAAAATTCATTTTTGACATCCAACAATAAAATTCATTTCACATAAGAACTGTACATATGAAATTTCTGTCCATTGAAATTGAATCACTTGCTATATATGATGTGAAAGCATTACTCAAAGGTTCGATATATTGATGTCATTAAAAAATATGCATGTACCTGATATATGTAAAAATTAATATATGGTGAAATACATAAATTTATGCTTGAAGTTTACGCGATTTGTTTCTAGCACCTTCAAGTTTACGGAATTTATTATCAGCCTACATTTTTACATTTCAATAATAACTATGTCTTTTGTCAAAATAAAATGTAAAAGTGCAGAGCCATGGCGACTCTTGCAAAGTTATTTTATTTTGGAAAGAAAAATAATTAGTACTGAAATGTAAAAATGTAGATTCATGTAGTAAATCTCGTAAACTTCTGCGACAAATCTATACATTTCACGATTAACATATATTTACGAAGAAGAGGGCAATTGGGGTGGGCCAATTTCGTTGAGGCTATTAACACAAGGACAAAGTGTTTTATACCTGAGGAAGGCGGAAACCGGCCTCAAACACCACTACCCTCCCCCGTCTCAATTTCTTTTCCGGTGGCTACCGTCACTTCCCTCCACATAAATTTAATGGAAATTTATATTGCTATTTCGCCAAATATCAGAATTTAACTAACTAAAACTTAACTATTTCGTACATGCCTTTTTATGCAGATATATTGTTTTTTTGGTATTGTTATGATAATGATACCAAAAGGATCAGTTTTAGTATCTGGTGTATTTTTGTTGAAACATGATTAGTTTATTATTTTTTAGGGTAGGAAAAATTATAATCAAAAGTTACTACTTTATTCTTATATTTTAAAAAATAGACTATTTATACACTATTATCCCTCTTTTAAAAAATTCATATTTTGTCCAAAAGTTACTACTTTATCCTTGTATTTTAAAAAATAGACTATTTATACACTATTATCCCTCTTTTCAAAAATTCATATTTTGTCCTTAAATGCCTTGTGAAAAGACAAAAATAACCCTAATCCCTCTCTATCCGTAAACCTCCTCCCTAAAAAAAGTTTCTATGAAAGCCTGAGTTGCAAAGTTGCAGTAATAGGGGGGTTGAAATAGAAATGTGAATGTGCGTGGGGTTTAAGGGTATTTTTTGTCTATATATGGCACTTTAATGGTAAAATTTGTTGTTTTGACATAAGGACAATAGTAGAAAATATGAAAATTCAAAATAGAATGACATTAGTAACTGTTGTTAAAATATATGGATAAAATTATTATTTTTTCCATTTTTATAAACACAAATACCTTATCAAGAAAAGTACAGTGCATCTTCAAATATTAATTGTAAGGTCAAAACTAGCTAGAGATTCACTTGGTATGAAAACATGGGAAAAATCACTCTCTACACCAAATTAATTTTTGACTATTATATAAAATAGATAAAATATTAACAATTTTTAAAAAAGTTTTTGTATATTGGCTCCCTGAACATATATTGGAATTAAGAAAAGAAAAAGTAATGTTTATCATAATATTGTCTACAACTTTATTGACACTAAATTAATAATTTCAATTATGTCAAGAGGAAAAGTCCACAACCACAATATGATCAAACCTTACAAACATTAGAGCTTTATATCAAGCTTTAAAAGCAAATATAATTGACCAAACCTTAACCACATAATCATATCTAGTGAAAGCAATCATCCCTAACCAACAGTTGAAAGGTCATGCTTCCTTCTTGCAGAAATAGATATATAGATACATTATCCTAAACAAATTATTCAAAAATGAAAAGTACAGACCAAGGAAGAATTGAAAAAAAAAAAAAAAAAGGAAAAGAAAGGGCTAGAAGTTAAAAACTAAACCAAATGCTAAAATTGCACAGGAGTAGTTTGTCTTCAACTATACTTTCTCCCCCATTTTTGCATCAAACAATTCACAGCTCATTTTCATCCTCTTGCTTGTCACTTTCTTGTAGGCTGATGGTCTTGTACCAGTTAGCACTGAACAAGTAGAGAACGAAATCTAAAGCAGTAAGCACAGCAATTAAGAAGTAGAATCTGTCCAAATGGCCTGTGTTCAAGTCATCTGGTATCCAACCAGGCTTCTCACCTCTAGCTGTAATCCCCATTACGACATTAACAAGCAAACTACTAACATAGTTTCCAAGAGATATAGAAGCCATGCAAAGTGAGCTACCGAAGCTTTTTATACCATCTGGTGCTTGCCCATTAAAGAACTCAAGTTGACCTACATACATGAAAACTTCTGATGCACCCACCAGAACATACTGTGGAATTTGCCAAAATATGCTTAAAGAACTTACTTTTTGGCCAGGAATAACGTGTTTTAGCCTCTCAATTTCAGTAACACCAGCTGCAAACATTGCAAGCATTCCAATAATTAGTCCTATACCCATTCTTTGAAGTTCAGTTAAGCCTTTAGGATTACCACTCAATTTTCCGGCTAATGGCACTAGGATTTTTCTATAAATTCCAGTGCAGATAAGAACACTGCAAATATCAAATGCAGACATGCTAGCAGCTGGGAGTTGAAAATTTCCGATCTTAGAGTTCATTACATCTCCTTGTTCTACAAAGAGAGAAGCCATTTGTGTGAAGACGACCGAGTAGATTATAGTGCATAGCCAAATAGGTATTAGTTTAAGAACACATTTGGCTTCCTCAACTTGAGTTACTGTGCAAATTCTCCATGGATCATTTTGGTGCATCATATCGTCTTCTGTAATTGTTGCTGCCTTGTCCAAGAACCTGATCAAGTACCACAAAAAAAGAAAAAAAGAAAAAGAAAGGGACACTTTAACAAGCAGTTTGATTTCCATTCATGGAATATGGTAAAGAATTATATATGCTTGTGAATGATAAAAAAAGCACATAATATAAGTTTCGAAAAGCTAAAAGAATATTGTTTCTAAAAAAAAATTTCGATTCTTACTCGAACTCACTGCTATGAAGAATCTTTCTGCTCCCTTTGATTGCGGATTCTGGTCCTTCTACTTCATACAACTGATTAGCATTAGAAGGGACAACACCCCATTTCCTAGCCGCAGCCACAAAAACCTGAGCAACTCTTGGCAAAGGGTTACCACAAGGTTTTATGTACCGGTACCCAGGAGTCCCCAAAAAAAATGATACTAAGCCTATGATTGCGGAGCCTAATGATGCAAAAAACCCAAATGTCCATTTACCGGAATTTTCATAGTAAACCAAAATGGTGTTTGAGAATAAAGATCCAAAGTTGAGTGCAAAGTAGAAGTAACAGAAGAAAGCTGCTTTTGATTTCTTTTCTTTAGGTTTTTCCTCATCAAATTGGTCTGCTCCAAATGTAGCTATAGAGGGTTGGTATCCACCATAACCAAACGCTACTAAATATATAGATAAATAAAAAATGGCTACACCAACGGTTGATGCTGGCTCGCAATCTAGTTTTCCATCACCACACCCACTTGGTTTTATCAAGAAAAACCAAGAACAAAGCGATAAGAGCCCCAATCCCTAATTATACATGAACACAAATTGTTAGCAAGTCACATGCAAAATTCAAAATTAATTTTTCTAATTACATTAAAAATTATGCTTCTTTTTCCCTTTCAAGTTTCGATCTTAACTCAAAACAGACTCTGATAATTATGTAAATTAATAGATAATTGAGTAATTACCAATGCGAATACCAACTGAAAGAGTGCACAGGTCAAGTATCGGCCCCAATAAGAATCACTAAGGAAAGCTCCAATAAGCGAGCACATGTAAACTGTGCCAGTCCACTTGCTGACATTATTAGCAGCCGCAGCATTTTCTTGACCAAGAACTCTAGTTAAGAACAGAACCAAGTTCACCCCAACTCCAAAGAATGCTAGTGTAGCCAAGCCTTGATTAGCTGCAACCGCGCAATTGAAGTGGAAAAACAAAGGCAATGAAATAAGAATAAAAGGAAATTACAGAAAATATTAAATCTTTTTCTAATAATGTAGAGAGGTATATTACCTAGCAAGATGGTTGCAGCTTTCCAACCCCCTGAATTCTTCCAAATGAAGGACCTGTTTCTTTTTCTCTGTCCATTTTCGTTGCTGTTTATATTCACAGATTCATCATCTGGAGAAGTAATACTTTCTTCTGCCACCTGATTATAATAATAACAAGAATACTCATGATGTTGGTGATGGCCATGGTGGTGGTGATAACTGGCTTGCAATATCAGAAAATAAGAAAAATATGCTTTTGTTGATAAGATCACAATAGCTACAGTAGTAGCATTATTTATTTGGCTAACCAAGTAAAGACAAGTTGTAGTGAACTATACACAGCACTACCAACATAGCAACTTTTTGTGGCAAAGAAAATAAAATCATACGTGTCGTTACAAGATTTTGGGTCAAACTGGAAAAGGAAAGTGATCTTTGCCAAGTCTTACCATTTTCGGACACAATAGAGGTTTACACTCATCATAGAAAGATTCTGAGTCATTGAAGATTTGACACATATGTTGCCGATATAACTGTGTCTCTTGTAAATAAGGCATTTTTAGGTTTTAAAACTATTTATATGTACTAAGTTAGGCGGTGTACGTGTTTGGGTTGATTGATATTGTTTCTTTATTAATCTTGCTAGCCAATTATTAATTATAGACTATTAAAAAATGATTATTTTCAACCAATGAGTTTTAATTCAGTCAGATCAAATTATTATCTGCAAGAATTAGTATTTTCAAAATTAAACTAATCTTCCACTGGTTCGATTAATTTGACCAAGTAAGGAAAAAAGAACCAAAAAAAAAAAACAATTGACAATAATTTTAAGCTCAAAAAAGCAAAAAGTAAATTATAAAAACCATACTTAACTAATATTTTAACAATTTAGATTTACAAACCTTAAGCACAACCTCTTTGGTTGAGGTTTGCATATCCCTAGCAGCCATTGACAGTTTCTTCTGAAAACGAAAAAAAAAAAAAAAAAAGGATGTAAGTAAATAAACATGATTATAAATACTATCCTACAGAGAAAGTGAAAATTAACGTAGAATATGATTTAATTGCATGTCTTTATGTGTGCATGTATGAGAGCAAAGTGCGCTATCTATAGTGTATGTTAATTATTCTTACTAGATATAAGAACGAGCGTATCAATTAAATCTATTCTTATTTACTGTATAGCTGATATGTTTACATTTATGTGATGCTTACTAAAAAATTATTTGAAAAATTAAAGAAAATTGGGGAGAACATTATATTAAATAGAACAATAAGATGAGATGAGAGTGTTAAAAGAAAGAATAAGATCTACCACAAAATTATAAAAGTTCATTAAAAGTTTAAAATAACTCTGGCAATAGAATATAATGAAGAAAAGAAGGGAAAGAGACGGAGTTGTAGTGAAGGAATAACCTTAAGAATTGAAGTAGTGGTTTGAAAAGGAGAAGGTTGGGAAGAAAGGCACAATAGAAGCTCAATATATAGAAAAACAAACACACACACACACACCCACACACACCCACACACACACACACACAAAGTAAAGGAACGAGAGAGGGTGTCACTTTCAGAGACCTGCCTTATCATTGCTAATGAAGAAGAAATCTTTGGTGGAAGAAGAAGAAATCTTTGGTGGAATAAGAAGGAGAAGTCTGCTTAGAAGAGTTGTGCATGCCATATGTAAAATGGGTCATTTTCTTCCATGCAATTATAGCCTAGTGGAAATTGATTTTTATGAAAAAATTATTATATTCTCAAATATTTGATAATCTCTCCTCAATTTCACATGTTATTGATAACTTTTCTTGATAATGAAGTTATGCATAAATTCTAAATAATTTCATCACTATGCACAATTAGCAGTACTCAGTAAAACAGTTTTATAACAATCCAAACGTCAATCCTTGTCATTTATATGTACTAAAATCCACAAACCATATCTAGTCAAGCTCAATGCTTTTAGTGTTAGAAATGCTAAATTGGTAAGATCAAAACTCTCTTCTTCCTCATAATTCAACAACAATAATAATACTTTTTTTATTCCTGAAAAAAGTAAAATAGCTTCAGTAAAGTTTCTACCCTTTTAGCCAATTTTTGTTTAAGTGTTAGGAGAAGGGAATTCGAACTTAATATTTTATGCCTTAATGTGCTAATAAACTTGTAATATACATGATTTACAAAATATATTAATTTTTAGCTTTGAAATATTTCTAATGTAAGTGGGGACTTTTTTTTTTTTTTTTTTTTTTTTTTTTGTCTTTGATGTATTCATAGTAATCTAATTATTAACTTACATTTTATTGATCAGGAAGCCAAATAAGCCAAAATAGTACGATGATTATTAATAAAAGTAATTATCTTTTTGACTCATAAAAATGAAAATTCGAACTCGACATATCTTATTTCTCACATTATTGAACTCAATACAACCAACCAAATTACACTTTTTACCGTGTGCATGGTACAACTTATTTTTATTACCATAAAATTATTGTAATAATATTTATATATTTTTGAAAAAAATAAGTGTTGCCTATTTCAATATTATCATGCATATTTCATATAAAATAATAAATTTAAAACAGTAAACAATGTCAATGGATAAATATTATTAATTGTATCCATTACCATATATGGTTATATAAGTCGTGATAGGTTTTATTAATTTAACTATTTGTATTTTCAATGATAAAAAATTATCTAGTGGAGGGTATAACTCCAAAAAATTGAAGTTTATTGTCAAACTAACAATTATAATTATTCCACGACTAAGCCTCTATAAGGGCTAAGGGCTATTAGATAACATTACCATGGGATGATATTGACTAGTCACTGCATACATTAATATATACATTGTATCAATTACCCTATTAATCCTACTTTTGAATTTTTTTTTTTTTTAGAGAAAAATAACCAATGGAGAGTAATATATATGATATGCATGAACCATTCACATGAAAGAAAAAAGAAAAAGTTATGTCCTCACGTGAAATTGTGAGGGCATAGGTCATTATGGAAAAGGAGCAGAGAAATTTTGCTACTGTAAATACATTTTTTTATATAATCTGCACATTTAATTTCCAAAGCGATAATGATCGGACTGAAATTATATTCTTGTCTTTACAGAGATCGAGATCGCTGACCACTCGATAAATAAGATTATAAATATATGTATTTTAATTTATTTGGAACTAAGAAAATATTAATGTTTTGAATTCTAATTCCATTGAAATCAAATCTAATTCAAATTAAAGTTGAAATTAAGATTCTCAGTTATATTAAGTAAAATATTTCATTTGCCAATCAAAAGGAAGTCCAAATTAAGATTAGCTAGGTGGCAGAATATGTATGTTTCAAATTTTTATAAAGATATATATAACTTTTTTTCATCTATCTTTAAATTTTTGTTAAATATTTTTTATATAGATTTTGTCACCCTAATTTTGAGATTATCCCCATAATTTTAAAGGTCTCCGCCACAACGGATAATTTTCTCCTTCTCTTTTAGAAAAAAGAAATTTTCTTGGTACGTCTCAAACCTTAGTCATCTTGCATTTTAATCGAGTTTTTAATCATCTTGCCCCCTCACTTTTATATAATAAATTTTATACTATTTTGCACCCCACTTCTAGATCCTAGCTGATTGTATGGCAAGGAGAAATTCTTGTTTGTTGGTGATAGATGAATATATAGGAAATATTCAGGTATCCTATGCCATAGATATCGCTTTCATGAGTCCTATAATCGTTTTGATCCATGAAATATATTATCAATCAGATATATTTGAATCATTCCCATCAGAGTTGTAATATGCATGCAAGAAGAATGAAGCTTACCTCAACAGATTACGGAATGCGGTCTGAAAGAAAGTATTGAGGGAGGGCAATGCCAATGAGCTCCGGTGATGGCGAAGAACGTGTATCAATGATGATTCCAACGAATTCTGGTGACGGTGAAGATCGGGTGTCGACAATACCAACAACCAAAGAAAGCCGGGAAATCGATAGACTTACCGGAAAATCAGAGAATCCGATGAACTCTTTTGTCATTTATATTTGATGTATAACAAAGCTAATAACAGCAGCAATTCTCTTATATCAAATCCCTCACAAAAGCTCAACTGGTGATCTAATGATAATCTTCATAGCCAGAAACTCTTTAAGTATTGTTGCTAATGGTGGAAATGCAGCTGATAATAACTTAATACGTGAGAAGAAGAGACAGCAAATTACTGTTTTGTTACTGTAGAAAACGAGAGACAGAGAGAGGGAGAGTGTTATATATTCAGCTTCCTCCGTTCATAACCATTTCCCTATAAAATACCAACTTCGTATCTCCGCGATCTTTTGTACGTTGATGGCCTTCTCCCCATTTTACGGTAGAAATTCAAAAAATAAATAAAATTGTGTATTATTTATTTTATGGTGTTTGAAAAAGTATTAATTTTTACTTGTACAAACCCCACTAGATAAAAAAAAAAAAAATAAGTGGAAAAAAAAAAAAAAAAAAAACAGTTGGACGACACTTGAAGTGTTGTCTACTGTAGACCTCTCAGACGCCTTGTGTTATCGTTTCATGTGAAAGAAAAACAATTTTATTATTTTTTAATTGTAAATTGCATTATTAAGTCTTTAATTAATTTATTTATTTAATAGCTATACTCCGGTCCATTAAATTATATCTATTATGAAATATAACAAATAGAGAATAAATATAGAAATGAAATAAATAAAATAAAATAAAGTAGAGAGAAATTGATTTCTTGCATTAGAGTCTTAGTTACTTAATTCAAAGGATAAAGAATTATTTATAGAATACAAAATATAATATAAAAACATAACCTTATATACAAAAGGATATAACCATTCATCCTAAACAATTATAACCTTACATATTAAAGAATATAACTATTCATTCTAAAAAACATAACATTTTATTTTAAAGGACATAAGTTACAGAGAAAATAAATAATTTTTTTTAATAAACTTAATGGACATCCATTATATAATATAGTATTTATAACACTCATTCTTGGACATCCATTACACAAAGAATATGTCTCATTAAAATCATTATGGGAAACAACCAAGTGGAAAAAAAAAATCCTAATGAAGGAAAAAAAAAACATTATTCTTTGTGTCTTAAAAATTTATTAAAGGGAGGATTCATTAAACTATTAATAAAGGTCTGCTTTTAGAATATTAAATTGACACATACTGATCTTGTATACCATTTTGTTGAATGTTGAAGTTAATAGAAACTTGGTAAATAAATCTGTCATATTGTCATTTGAACGATTCTGTTGTACATTAATATCATCATTCTTCCGAAGATTATATGTGAAAAAGAACTTTTGTGATATATGTTTGGTTCTATATCCCTTAATGAATCCTCCCTTTAATTGGGCTATGCAAGCTGCATTATCCTGATACAACACTGTGGGTATGTCTTTATAAGTGTAGATGCTTAAATTTCGCCTCTAAAAGGTTCAGTGATGATATACCGTTTTTTCACATAAAACTGGATCGGGATTCCCGATCGCTCTGGGTTTTTGGACCGATGGTCTGTCGCTAAGATGATCAATGTGTTTAACCACTTTTACCATTTTGGATTACCGGGCATTTCGCGATGAAATCGGACTCAGAAAGTGCGTCAGGCTCGCTTAGCAGACTTTCCGGTGCACCGCCTTGTTTTGCATGCCACTCGGTCTGATTTTGTAGAAGTGGATCAGGTCCCATTACGGGGCCCGACAGTGGCTTATTACCACGTCAGTCCTAAAATGGGGCCACCCACCCTCATTTGTCTATAAATAGGCATTCAGAGGTGTGTAAAAGGGGGATTCTTTTGGGAAATAAGGGGAAGCACTTGCATTTTAAAAACTCAATAAAGAAATCTACAGGCAATTTGTATTAACCTTGGATTTATGTTGAGAATTCATTGATTAATTAATCAAAAACCCCTTGTAGACAATCTAGAATCCTAAAATACAAACTCTAATCTTGAATCTCGAATTTTTGGATCAAGAATCAAGTGTTGGATTTTTCATCATCCATTTTTGAGCAAATCATCAAAGAAATTATAAAATGTAGTTTCAGAGAACCTTTAAACGCTTTCTTCATATTTTTCTTTGCTTTTTCGGTGTTTAAAACGCGTTCCCTGGGTCTGGTTGTGAGAGAAGCCTAGGATCAACCAAACAGGAGTTTCTGCACCTCTGTGGTGCGAGGCCAATAGTAGTGGAGTGCACCACTGTGTGTAGCATGTGCTACTTCCTTATGGCTCACACCACAAGTGCCCAGAAACTCTTGTTCTTACTCAATAACGTCCCTATCCGGTGATCCGGTGGCCAAGCTTCGACCTGAAAAAGTTCTTGATGCGTATTAGGTTATATATGGATCAAATAAACAAATAAAACATGATTGAGAGCATTAATTGGTGGATTTGTTCATCTTTCTAGGATGAACATCAAGATCATAAGCTTAAATCATGTTGAAACATTTAAATTTATGTAATATAATTATTGTCATTTACTTTATTAGCATTTTATTATTCCTGTTCTTTTATTATTTTTGTCCTTTTAATTCTTGTCATTTAAGTTTAATGTTCATTGTTATTATACTAACCCTTTATTTGTTAATCTTGTATCATTTACATTCATCATATATATGATTGTTGGATGATTGATTGTGTTGTGATCTTGTAATTAATATACTCATGTGGGTACTTGTTGTTCTTTATGTTTGTTGCTTGTGGTTTGGATTTATTTTTTATTTAAGCTTCTTATTGCTAAATGCAAAGGGTCCTTAATGGGATTCCTATTATTGCCTGATGTAATTATTATTTGGGTTTGAAAAGTTTGAAGGGTTTTAGGGTAGATTATAATGATTAGGGTGGTTTGTAACTCTATTCTCCTCATCTCCCCTTCTTTGATTTATTTATTTTATGTTGTTTGGGATGAGATTGAATATATACTTGACATGTTTACCAAAAAGTGCATAAAAGTTATTACATCTCAATTTTTAGTTAATTGCATTATTAGATTATTGTGAATGTTTGGACAACATGGACCCCGGCTTAGCCGGGCAAAATGGATGCCTAACACCTTCCCATTTTGTACCTAACTTCCAAACCCTATCTTTGGTTTAAAACCGAATTAGTCAATTTCAAAGAATCGATTGATTTGAGAATTTCCCTAATAAGGGTGGTGACTCCAAATTAAAACTTTTACCAAAGTAAGAGAACCTTTTTCCGAGGATTTACCGGGGTTAATAAAAGAAAATCATTTTTATTAAATAAAATAAATCAAGTCCATTCGATTCGATTCTTTCCAATCTCTTGGAAAAAATCCGACGTCCTCAATAAGATAAACTACTTTTTTTTCGAATAAAATAAATCATGGATTTTAACCAAATGCATTCTTGACTTGTTTCATGAATGGCTATTATTTCTACATGATTTGAGGGAGTAGCAATTATAGATTGCTTTATAGATCGCCATGATATAGTTGCACCTCCATAAGTAAATAAATAGTCTGTTTGATATCTTACTTTTTATGGATAAAATAAATACCCTACATCTGCATAACTAATTAAATCTGGACTAGATTCATTGGAATAAAATAAACCTATATTAATCGTCCCTTTGAAATATCTCAGGATATACTTGATTCCGTTCCAGTGCCTTCGAGTATGATTAGAACTATATCTTGCAAGTAAATTCACAGAAAATGCTTTATGTAGTCTTTTAATATTTGCAAGATATATAAGTGCACCACTTGCACTGAGATATAGTACTTTAGCACTAAGAAGTTCCTCATTGTTATGAGTTTCTGGAGGTCAAAATGGATCTGTATTTACATCAAATGATCAAACAACATTGGACTACTCAATGAATGAGCTTTATCCATATAAAATCCTTTTAAAATCTTTTCTGTATAAGCAGATTGATGAATTAAAGTTTCTTTTGGTAAATGTTAAATTTGTAAACAGGGACAAAATTTTATCTTCCCAGGTCTTTCATTTCAAAATTTTTCTTTAAATACTTCATTGAATTTTGGAGCTCTATTAGATTTCCAGTGAGATTTATATCATCAACATATACAGTAATAACAACAAATTCAGATGTTGACCTTTTTATAAAACACATGGACAAATTGGATCATTATGTAACATTCCTTTATCAGATATGTACTGAGGCAATTGTACCCATGCGCCCATATTGCTTTACTACATACAAAGACCTTTGTGATTTGATTGAATATAATTCTCTGAAATTTGACTTATATGCTTTAGACATTTTAAATCCTTCAGGGATTTTCATATAAATGTCATTATCAAGTGAGCCTTATAGATTGGCTACAACCACATCCGTTAAATGCATTTCAAGTTTTTCATGGACTATTAAACTGATAAGGTACCGAAACCGTAATTGCATCTATAAAAAGAGAATATGTTTCTTCATAATAAATACCAGATCTTTGTGAAAATCCTTGTGCCATAAGGCATGCTTTATACTTTATAATTTCATCATTGTTTCTTTCCTTTTCGCACAAAGACCCATTTGTTTTCGGTCAATTTCACACCCTTTGGTGTCTGGACTACTAGTCCAAAAACTTCACGTTTGTTAAGTGATTTAATTTAGATTGAATTACATCTTTCCATTTTGGCCAATCATGCCTTCGTCGACATTCTTTAACAGATTGTGGCTCAATATCTTCACTATCTTTCACAACATCAAGTGTAATATTATAAGCAAAAATATCATCAATTATTGTTATCACTCGATTTAGATTTCTTCCTATAGTGACAAAACTTATTAATTTTTCCTCATTTTCTTGATATTCATATAAATGATTTTCTTCGAGAATTTTTTCTTAATCCATTTCATTAGATTCTTCAATAGTGTTATTAAGATTATTTGATGTTTTTCTTCCTTCTAGGATTTATGTCCTAAAAACCCAATGGTCTACCACGCTTCTAGCATACATTAGATTACTTAGCAATAGCACCAATGGATGGTCCTGAGGGACATCAATTCGAACTGGAACATTAGTAGCTGGAATATATAATTTGATTATCGTTTCGAATCAGTAAATACATCTGACATTTGATTTGTTATTCTTTGCAAATTAATTATCTTTTCAACTTCTTGCTCACATATAATTGCATAAGGATCAAGATGATATAAAGATGAAAAATTCTTTTCAAGTTCCCTTTTTATTTCCTTATTCTCTCCCCCTAATTTTGGAAAAATTATTTCATCAAATTGATAGTCAGCAAAACGAGCTGTAAATAAATCTTCTATCAATGGTTCGAGGTAATGAATAATAGAGGGTGATTCATACCCAACATATATTCCGAACCTTCTCTGAGGACTCATTTTGGTACATTGTGGTGATGCTACTGGCACATATACAGCACACCCAAAAATTTGTAGATGAGAGATATTTGGTTCATGACCAATTGTAATAGGGAGAATTGATGATAATTTGTTAGCCTAAGATAAAATGCGCTGGTGCATGAAGAATCACATGGCACCAAAAAGAAGTTGGTAATTTTGTTCTCATATGTAATGGTTTTGCTATCAATTGGAGACATTTAATAAATGACTCTACTATGCCATTTTGTGTATGAACATGTGCTACAGGATGTTCAATAATTATTTTAATTGATAAACTATATTCATGGAAAGCACGAGATGAGAATCCTGCAACATTATCACGGCGAATAGATTTAACTAGATGATCTGAAAACTGAGTCCATAATGAAATTATTTGTGTAAGTAATCTCGCAAATGCTAGATTGCGAGATGATAATAAGCACACATGTGACCATCTTGAAAATGCATCTATTAGGACCATAAACTATCTAAATTTTTCACTAGGTGGATGCATAGGTCTATAAGTATCCCCATGGATACATTCAAAAAATGCAGGTGATTCATTTCTAACCTTGGTCAATGATGGTCTAATGATTAATTTGCCTTGATAGAAAAATCGTCATTTGTAAAAATCTTCTGGTTCTTTAAAGGATGGCCCTATGAATTATTAATTATTCTTCTCATCGTTATAGATCCAAGATATCGCAATCAATTATGTCAAAGCACAAAAATGTTTGGATCAGTAAACTTCTAGTTTACAATAGAATCTGTCTCAATTGCACTAATTTTTATATAATACAAGCCAGAGGATACACGACTGCATAGAATGTGTCTCACCCCCCAAGCATGTCTTAAAATAATTTCCAGAAAACTAAATCCATGATCCTTGTATCAAGTGCACTCATGGCATACACGCCTATATGGCATTTCTACATGTATGTGTGCTTCACATAGATATCATATTATTCATGTATGCATGAATGCAAAATGCATGAGTGATGCGGCTTATCTAACTCTATTCACAGTTCATTATTGTCCTTAATAGGATTATCTTCATTGATGCGCTTCATTTATAATTTGGACTGTCCATATTTTATACCTCACATTATCAATACAGTTCACACAGCCTATCCATCGGGCAATCCATAATAATTTTCCATTTGCCATTTCTAATATTTTACAATAACAATATCAATACTTATTATGTCTTTAATTAAACTCATTAATGTAAGTTATTAAAATTTAGTTATACATAGAAATCATTATGGTCCCCCTCCCATGCCCCCCCCCCCGCCCCTACAAACATGCACATGTATAACTAGTTATTTGCTTAATTATTTCAAATGCTAAAGTCTATAAATTCTCATCTAACAATATTCTCTAATAAAAATCACATTCAATTAATTTAACATTTAATTAGAATTAATTATTCAAATAATTAATTTAAATTTTGGAATTTATATCGAAAATAAGGAATTGAGTCTTAAATTATACCAATCGAAAATTAGTTTGTAGATTTAGGTTCAGTGCGAGAAGACAAACATTTTGCCTCTCGGGGTTTGACCAGAGCCTCGCCGATCGGTCACAAGACCACAGTATACAGTGGCCAGATATTTGGTCTTCACCGAAATTGGAATGTAGCTAACTGATTAGATCATGTTCTTTCCCTTAGACTATTTTATTAGTGTGTCAATTTGCATGCTTTCGGGGCCTTCCATCTTTGTGATAACTTTTCTTTAGTCATTTCCTACTTGATCATTATCAACATGATACGTTTTGCATCATACTTTCACTTGTGTCCTATTGAAATTGTCTTCCTGAAATTTCGAGGCAAAAGTGATGTCATGGAGACATCATTTGTAGAGGAGGAAGTGTTTGGTTCGCTTGGAGAACCATCTAGGGAGTATAGTTTTGTGCTTAAAGTCATGATATCATCATCATTCACGAGGGTTCGTTGCCTCATTTTCTACATTCTTACAGTTGTTTACACCAGTTTGAAACTAATAAGAGTCACTATTCATGAAACAAGTATGATAGAGAAGAGACACTGTAATGCGATGCTGACCTACCACATAGATTCCTCGGCTAGTATTCTTCCACCACTAGTCTCACTCCTTACCCATAGTAAGATGTGATATGTCGCTCGTAATATGCTTATTAAGCACTTATTTTACGTAAGAACTCAATAAACATACTACAAGAGACTTAACTTTAATATTCAAAATACATGTATTGTAATAATTTTAAAGCTATTTTAAAATCATTTTAAATGTCATAAAAGCGTACTTGATAAAATTTCGAACTAAATAAATTCCTTTTATACATAAGACAAAAATTTTCCATCATTTAAAATGTCTTAACTAAAATTCCATTATAAATTACATATTTACATATTCAAATATATTAGTGAAACCATTACCCATAAGCCCATTAGAAAGAGGATCATATACTGGACTATTCCTTTAGAGTTAATATTAAAAACAATAAATTAGTTTTAAAAGAAATTAAATCATTTAAGTGCTTTATAATGTATATCATTTCAGTGGTATTAGTGTAGATGCTCAATTTTTGCCCCAAAAGACTTAGTGATGATAATCTTTTTGTATAAAATCGAATCGGGACATTCGATTGCTCTGATTCTCAGATAAACGGTCCGTGGTTAAGATAACTGAGTTGTTTGACCATTTTTACTTTTTTAGGTTTCCAGGAGCTCTGCAGCAAAGTCGGGCCCGGAAAGCGCTTCAGATCCACGGCACGCTTTCTATTGTATCATCTCGTTTTACATGCCACCCAGTTCGATTTAGTAAAATGGGCTCGACCAGATTTTGGGGCCCACCAATGGCACTTTCCACCTAAGCCCTAAAATAAGGTAACACTTTCCCCATTTGCCTATAAACATGGCATTGGGAATTATGAGTAGGGGGATTTTGGTTAGCTTAAGGGGAAACTCTTGAAATTTAAAAACTGGAGCTTTGAATCTAAGAAAACTTGTGTTTTCTCTTGGATACAAGTGGTTAATACAATCATTTGCAGAAAAGCTGTAGACACTCAATTTTTATCAAAAAAGGACTCAGTGATGATAACCTTTTTTATAATAAAATGTGAGACATCTGATAAATTTGATTCTCGGACTGATGATCCGAGTTTAAGAAATGTAACTCATCGGCCATTTTCACGTTTTCAGGATTCGCATCGAAACAGGGCCTGGAAATGCTTTTCGAGTACGCCTGTTACACATCCCAATGCAATGCCTCGTTTTAGGTGCCACTCGGGCTAATCCCGTGAAAATTGGCCCTGAACTGTTTTGGAGCCCATCAGTGGCCTGTGCCACATAAGCCCTAAAACTGGGGTCAGCTACCACTCACTTGTCTATAAATAAACCAACGGTCTAGGCAAAGGAGGAGGAATTTTTAGTTGCTTAACCAAAATCTTACATTTTTTATTCTCCAAACCCCGTAATCCAAATCCTTAGCAATGGTTATTGATTTGCATTAAGGGAGAATATTTTTATGCAAAGAACTTCTATAACACCCGCCACCCAGTCCCGAGAAACCAAACGATGGATGCTACATTCCGTGCTGGAGGCATCATCCTAACTAACATTTAAATCATATTATCAGGTTATTAATTAGAAGTGATTTAGTGTTCACAAGTTTAGCAAGTAAATTTTTTTTAAAATGATTTGGGAAAATCCTATAGAAAAACTGTAAGAGTTTCCCCTAAAAATTATTTTCGCCAAACATGAGAATACAAAATACTCCCAAATTCAAACTCCAAACTCCCATCAAACTCCAATAATCAACATAACACAAACAATACTTCTATAAACTTCATAACTATCAAATCTTTCATTAGCGTCATAATAATCATCAAATCCTAATATTCAAACCTTGCCAACTAACTTAGAAAATATTTTATATCCAATCATTAAATAAGTCTCATGGTTAACTCTAAATATATACACCAAAATAATTTATAATAATATGCTTAAGTTATAATTCAAATAACATAATCTCCAAATAGATAATGATTATACATGCCATAATCCTTAATTACATAAAACTAATCCTACCGCTAGTAAAAGAAGCTTTTCTGCTCTGATGCTACTCCTCTGGTCTTTGAGCAGCAACCATGGTCTTCAACCTACGCATGATAAAAATTAACACGCTCAGTATAAAACTCAGTGGTACTCGTAAAACACATACTTACCAATGTTGCGGTAGCAACATACTTGAAACATAAATTTCATAAAAAGGTTCACAATCATAAAATCATTTGAACATTCAAGATGCATTTACATTTATAGAAAAAAAAAAATATCAAAGTAAACTTACAATTTGATAACATAAATAACTTCGTCCTTTCATATCATATGATGGGTGCTATATTCGGTGCCGGATGCACCATCCTAACTAACATATAAATCATATTACCAAGTTATGAATTAGAAGTGATTTAGTATTCACAAGTTTAGGAAATAAACTTTTTTTTCAAATGATTTGGGAAAATCCTATAGAAAAACTGCAAGAGTTTCCCCTAAAAATTGTACTCACCAAACATGTGAATACAAAACACTCCAAAATTCAAACTCCAAACTCCCATCAAACTCCAATAATCAACATAACACAAACAATACTTCTATAACTTCATAACTATCAAATCTTTCATTAGCGTCATAATAATCATCAAATCCTAATATTCCAACCTTGCCAACTAACTTAGAAAATATTTTATATCCAATCATTAAATAAGTCTCATGCTTAACTCTAAATATATACACCAAAATAATTTATAATAATATGCTTAAGTTATAATTCGAATAACATAATCTCCAAATAGATAATGATTATACATGCCATAATCCTTAATTACATAAAACTAATCCTACTGCTAGTAAAAGAAGCTTTTCTGCTCTGATGCTACTCCTCTGGTCTTTGAGCAGCAACCATGGTCTTCAACCTACGCATGATAAAAATTAACACGCTCAGTATAAAACTCAGTGGTACTCATAAAACACATACTTACCAATGTTGCGGTAGCAACATACTTGAAACATAAATTTCATAAAAAGGTTCACAATCATAAAATCATTTGAACATTCAAGATGCATTTACATTTATAGAAAAAAAAAATATCAAAGTAAACTTACAATTTGATAACATAAATAACTTCGTCCTTTCATATCATATGATGGGTGCTATATTCGGTGTCGGATGCACCATCCTAACTAACATATAAATCATATTATCAAGTTATGAATTAGAAGTGATTTAGTATTCACAAGTTTAGGAAATAAACTTTTTTTTCAAATGATTTGGGAAAATCCTATAGAAAAACTGCAAGAGTTTCCCCTAAAAATTGTACTCACCAAACATGTGAATACAAAACACTCCAAAATTCAAACTCCAAACTCCCATCAAACTCCAATAATCAACACAACACAAACAACACTTCTATAACTTCGTAACTATGAAATCTCTCATCAGCATCATAATAATCATCAACTAAATGCATTCATTTTTTTATGAAATATATATTTTATTGATATCGAAAAATAGGAGAAGATACATCGGTAAGAATAGCCCCCCTAACTAGTTTGGGAAAACTTGAGAATGTAATAAAAGTTGTGTAAAAATTATGTTTAAGAGAAAATGAAGCTAAATGGTGTGCAACTTGGTTCCCTTCTCTAAAAATATGTTGAATGTGAATGTTATGCTCCACCAGCAATTTTTTGAAGACCCTGTTATCATTCACCGTTTCAGTCCGTTTCTTCAAATCCATAGAGTTAATCTCTAAGCATTGAATTTCACCTAGGTTAATTGCCTAGAGAGCTCCCTTGAATGCAGCTTCTGTCTCCAAATCTAGCGAGTGTGAAGTGTCAATTTTGAAAGATAGACCAGCTATGAATCTTCCTTGGTAATCCCTAACAATCGCAGCGCTAGCCCCTCCATTTCTTCCCATCACTCCATTTGTATTGATCTTAAGTTTATTTTTGTCTGGTGGTACCCAACTGACTCTAATTATTCTATCCAAAATGTGTAGGTGATATTGGGGAGTAAGCTTTGCAAGAATTAGTCTGTCGTGATTTTGGGCTAGTCTAGAATGCTCAAGAGTCATTGCCCAATGGTAAGTCATCCATGTAATTTCCTATATCAGCCTGTTCTGATTGAATTGTTCCTCACCATGAGTGATGTTGTTATATGTTTTCCATATGTGCCAAGTAATAATTCCTGGTAGCACACCCCTTATGATTTTGACAATGTCTTTCTCCCCATATGTGCCAACTAAATGCATTCATTTATATATATATATATATATATATATATATATATATATATATATATATATATATATATATATATATATATATCCTAATATTCCAACCATGCCAACTAACTTAGAAAATATTTTATATCCAATCATTAAATAAGTCTCATGCTTAACTCCAAATATATACACCAAAATAATTTATAATAACATGCTTAAGTTATAATTCGAAAAACATAATCACCAAATAGATAATGATTATACATGCCATAATCCTTAATTACATAAAACTAATCCTACCGCTAGCAAAATAAGCTTTTCTGCTCTGATGCTACTCCTCTAGTCTTGGCACAGCAACAACGGTCTTCAACCTATGCGTGATAAAAATCAACGTGCTCAGTATTAAGCTCAGTGGTACTCATAAAACACATACTCACCAATGTTGCATACTTAAAACATAAATTTCATAAAAAGGTTCACAATCATAAAATCATTTGAACATTCAACATGCATAGACATTTATAGCAAAAGAGATATCAAAGTAAACTTACAATTTGATAACATAAATAACTTGGTCCTTTCATATCATATGTTCATTACTTTAGATATTTATTTTACCAACAAACATACTATTTATTTTAAAACCATGTACCAAATTATCATGCTTTGAAAATTCATTTAACAATATAATCATTTATTCCTAAACTAAGATCAACTAAAATAATATAATCTCATTAATTTAATTTCCTTAAAAATATTTTCTAAAGGGGTTCACATACACTTAGGAGAAAATGAAGCAGATAAGATTTCATAATCTTATTCACAATGGCCTTATATGACAAATCATAGGGGCTTCAAGAGCCTATCATAACATATGGAGCGTGTCCGCTCTAACATAAGGCACCCACGTGCCTAGTATATGATCATAGCTTCATATCTTAATGGCATCAAATGCCGAGCATGCTCTCATCTTACATAATAAATCGAATCACACATCAAATTCACACCAAGTATATTAGAGCCAAAAAACATATCTTTATTCTTTTTAATTCATAACATTTCTTATAAAATTTATTTTCTTTAGTCTTCTTAAAATCATATTATATGCTTAGTTTAGAACTCAAATAATTCACTAAAGTTTCATGCTTAAGCATAATATCTTATCATAGGAAATTCTTATCATAAAAAACACTTTTCAAACTTATGTCTTATATTCATCAAATAATCCTAAAATATACAAATAATCAAGAGAACTTCACTTCATCACACATGATTTATACATAACTTTATCTAAATAAACCTATGATTCAAGTCATAGGAAATTCCTCATTTCTCAAGGTATAGCATAGCATTTCATCCAAACTTCTCATACATATATTATTTACCATCAAACAAAAGCATTTTATCATTTAAAGGTATGCCATAATCCCAAAAGATGACTATCCAATGTTATGGCATAAGTAAGAAAAAATCTCATATTTGATTTACTTAGGAAAAAGTCGGGTTGGGTCTAACATCATGCTTTTAGTCTTAGTTGCACATTCACATCATTTCACCTCATTAGACCTTGACATGTCAAATTCCCAAATTTTAGCTTACTTTAGTCATGGAAAAATTATGAAACACAAAAGATAAAGGTAGAAATTTCTACCACATGCTAAATACTCATCAAGCATCATTTTAAAAGCATAAACAACAAAGAAAACAAGAAAAACTTAAGGCCCTTTTTCCTTAGTAGGTTCGGCCTCTCTTGGATGAAGAAGAGGAAAATGTTTTTCCTCTTCAATCAAACATGTACTCATGCTTAGAAATCAACCAAGAGCATATTTATTCAATCAAAATTCAACAATTCAAACATTTCATACAAAATTCTTAATTTTCACATAATAGCATAAATTCTCAAAATTCAAAAATTGAAAGAGGGAAAAAGTATTTATGAACACTAACCTAAAAACAAGCTTTAACAAGCTTAGATTAAAGCTCTCGAAGCTTTAAACCTTAGCTTTCCCCTTGTCTTTGGTGGAGGGTTCTCCCAACTCTTATAAAAGAACTCCAAAAATCATAACCAAAAGAACAAGTAAAAGAAAGATTTGGAGCATGAATAAGCATGAGTATGCTAAAATAGGAATCTAAACCCAAAGATAAGAAAGAAAATCATCAAAGCACTTACTTGTCTTAAGTAAAGAATTCTCAAATTTTCTTGAATTCTAACACCCAAAATCACTTCCCAAGCTTTAATTCTCCAAGGTTAATCACTTATTTAAGGTTTAATGGAGTGAAATTTGTGTGTTTAGTAAGTAGGAAATGAAGAAAAATGGAGAGGAGGAAGGGAAGATGAAGACGCCAAAGAGTAGAAGAAGAAGAAGAAAAAGAAAAAGTGATTGCTCAATTGGATAAGCTTTGACTTATATAGCCAATAAGGGCATTTTAGTCATTTTCCACTACTTCCTTAAGAAGTATTTTTGGATATTTAAGATTAAGCCAATGATACTCTAATCTAATGACTAAAAATATTTTCCAATTAAACTCCAAAATATTATTTATCTCTAAAAAATTCTTTAATTTACTCCATAAAAATAATTTCTCGAATTTCCTTAATTAATAAAACACGATATTTCACTATTCACTAATTATCTAAATTCTTCAAATAAATTCATTGCTTATTTTCTACACATAAAAATCATATATGCCTGCTCCAAAAATATTAAATAAAATATAAAATATAAATAGTAATTTTCTAGACTGAAATAATACTAATTCCGGTACTGATGGTACTATTCACAGACTGGTAGACCACTATTTCAGATACAGAAAATAGGGCATTACAACTTCAGTGGGTTTCTCATCAACTTTTCTCAAAAACACTAATAAAGTAAATCTCGGATCATTGATCAAAGAAAAAAGTTCTTGGGTGTTTCTTGCCGTTTGTGATCCAATCTTGAGTTTTTCCTCAAAGCAAAGTTAAATTGAGAGTCTAAACCTTTATTCCTCCTCTTTTTCTTTTCTTTGGTGGCTTAAGCCACCATTCTTAAGGTATGTTGTGAGAGAAACCTATGATCAACCAAAAAGGGGGCTTTTTGGGTGGTGATGGCGCAAACCACATGCTGTGGTGCATGCCACAGCAATAATAGCGCAAGCCACAGTGCAATAGTGCACGCCACTAGCATGGGCCCTATGCCACTTCTTCCCATAAGGCTCCAGAATGCTTATTTGTGGGTATTCTGATCAAGGCAAGATCCGTACGGCACTGGACCTTCATTTTAGAGCCTCATCAACTCAAAATTAACAATCATGCTTTGATTCTGAGATCCAATCGAGTTTAAGAGTAGTGGTTGGTGTACTTTGCTTAAAGTGTGTATACAACTCGTTTTTGGTCCAAATGAGCAAATAAACAAGATTGAGAGTAGTGATTGTTGTACTTGTTCATCATTCATGATGAACATCAAGGCCATGAACTTAAGTCTTGTTCAATCCTTTAAATTCTTGCCTTTTAATTACCATCGTTTACTTTTCAAGCACTTTATTATTCTGTCTCTTAAATTTATGCATCTTAAGCTTAACTTGTTATGATTATTATTGTACTAACCTTTCATTTGTTAACTTTATAATTAGAATATGCATCATTTGATCATTTGTGAATGAATGAATGTGAAATGTTTGTGGATGTATAATTTTAATTCTGTGAATGATGTTTATGTTTTGATTGTATTGTATGGGTGTTGTTATTTGGTTTTATTTTAATGTTATATTATGCAAAAAGTAAGAGATCTTAATGGGTCACATTTATTGCGTGATGGTAATTATTATGGGTTTGGGAAATTTGGAGGGCATTGGATAGAATGTATTATAGGAGTGGTATGTATTCTTTTCTCCTCACCTCCCTTCTTTTGAATGTTTAATTTTAAGTTCCATTAAAATGCTTAATTGACATGTTTTCCAAAATTGCATCAAAACTATTTTTCATCTCATTTTTAGTTAATTATGTTATTAGGTGAATTGTGAATAACTGGACAATTAGGAGGCCAGTTTAACCGAGCGATATGGGTGCCTAACACCTTCCCATGTCATACCTAACTCCTGAAACCCGTCAATGGTTTAAAACCAAGTTAGTCGATTCTAAAGAATCAACTAATTTGAGAAATTTCCATAATAAGGGTGGCGACTCCAAAAATAAAACTCTTACAAAGTAAGAGAACCATTTTCCGAGGATTAACGAATGGTTCAAATAAAGAAAACCAATTTACTAAATAAAATCAACCAAGCCCATTCGATTCGATTCTTTCCATTTTTTTGGAAAATCCTACGTCCTCTACCTGGTGACTCCACTTGGGATCGAACCCATAATCTCTGGTTTTCGATTTTGGGTTCGAGTAGAGAGTTGACTCCAAAAGCTGTCCACTTATTCATAAACTTTAATAAAAATATTAACTTTAAATTGAGTTTACTTTTTTGTACTTATAAACGTCATTCATGCATTTGTCTCTTCTTAATCTCTTTTCTACCTTAAACCCTAAAGGTGATATTAGGAGTTGTGGTCCTTTCATTTTATTCGACTGTTTGAATCCGCCATTAATGTACACCACTGTGAATACTCAAATTTTGAGGCTCAAAAAGCCTGTTTTCTCGGACTGCAAATAGTCCGGCCGGACCGGAGGCCATTTGGAAAGTTCACCGATAGTATGCCAATATGGTACTTGAAACGTCCGGAAAATTATGAGGATCGCTGAACTAGTCCCGGAATATTTTTTGGAGATACGGAACTCCCGAAAAAGCCTTTGGAACGAAAAACTAGCGAGTGGACAGGATAGAGTGACAGCAGCCGCTGTCCACGACGGCAGTGCCCGCCGTCCAGCCTGGTTTTTTCCTATAAATACGGCCCCGAATCGACAGTTTTAGGCACTCGGTCTGTGCTGACGGACGCTCTCTTCTCTCCTACGCTCCTTGCGGTTCTTCTACTGCTTTTCTGCATTTAGTTTAGGCTTTTATTACTCTGCTGTTGTGATATTTGGTCACTTAATTGAATTAATTTTAATTAATATTCCCCAAAGGAGGAGCTTAATCTGGAATTTTCAAACTGAAGCTAAGAAGCGGCCGCCGATTAACTCAGGTAATAGCGAAACTCTGCCCATTTAATTTCAGCATTTTGTGCATATTCTATTCTACTCTAAATTCTAATTAAATAATTAAATAACTGCATTCACACCATCGTCATTTTGGCAGCAAATTGCCTTAAGTAAATAAGTTTAGGCTAAAATGCCCGGTTAATCAATAATCGTGGTATTAATGCATAACTCCAAATATATTGGCTAAAGTGCCTAGTTAATTAATAACTACGGTGTAATTACCTTTATTTCGAACAGTTCGGCTAAAAGTCCAATTAATCAATAATTGTAGCTAAAAGCCTTAATCAATCACGTTTTTGGCAACAAATTGCCTACAGTTTAATCAATCACGTTTTGGCAACAAATTGCTTACGGTTTAATCAATCGCTTTTGGCAACAAATTGCCTATAATTCAAATATCCACTTTTTGGCGACAAATCGCCCAAATATCACCTTTTCTTTGGCAATAAATTGCCTAAATTACATACCATCTTTTGGCACGAATGCCTTAATCATTTTGGCGACAAATCGCCCAACAAAACCCCTTTGGCACAAATGCCCTTAATCAATCACTCTGGCGACAAATCGCCTAACCAATCTTTGGCAACAAATTGCCTAAATTACATATCATCTTTTGGCACGAATGCCTTAATCAACCATTTCGGTGACAAATAGCCCAAACATCAATTTTTGGCAATAAATTGCCCAATCAAATACCTTTTGGCAACAAATGCCTAAAACAAAAAATCAATCAATCTTTGGCAAAAATGCCTAAAAAAAATGCACGAAGCATACACACACTCATGCATGAAGCATATCCCTTCAAAATGCCTTTGAATAGGCTTTATCGAACTACGTCGGCTTTGATCTCTCATTCAAACGAGAGTACGTAGGCACGTTCGGGATTTAACCCCAAGCGGCAAGTCGAAATCACCAAAACACTTTGCTGGTCCAATTGCATCAATTTACCTTGCAAAGCATTTATACTTAGGTTAGTTAATCAGCATGACATAGTCTCGGGATCCACCTCGGGTTCATAGATTGTGCCTTAAACTTTGGGGTAATTAATCTAGACTTAGGTTAATTAAAATTGGAGTCATTTAGGGTTCTTTCTTAGTTTTCCCTTATAAAAATAAACTAGGTGGCGACTTCATAAAACAGAAATGTGAGCATACCTCATTCTGGCATAATTTTTGCCTTCGGAGGGGGGGATTCACAATTTGGCGACTCTGCTGGGGACATATGTAATCATTTTGCATAAAGTGGACTATAATTGCTGCATCAACTAACCTGCCCTTCTTCAGGGTATTATTTTTGTTGTGCTTTGTTTTGCAGGGTACCCTAACACGAATCAAGTGTTCTTTCTTTAAGAATACTGGATAAGGAAATTTGGACTTAATTGTAAAATTTAATGAAAACATTTAAATTTGTTGATTTATTTGCACGATTGAGAATCTTTTTCTCCATTGCATAAAAAACGAATTTCAAATGAATTTCTTCTCTTCTGTTCAAACTTCTAAGTCTGGATAGCGAGTAGCACTGATCGGCAGGTCTCCTTGATTATGTCGACGGACAGCCAAAGCGTCCTCCCTGTTACCGCAAACCATCCCTAATCCTTTTGGGGGTGGCCCATGAGTATGCGTACTGTTAGACCCACGCGAAACTCTTTGTTTCACATGTGGTTAGGTATATCCTTACTCAAGGTTCAAGGGTCCCTTAATAAGCCAATTTTCTATTTGTGTCATAGCCTATAGAACCTATCCTTTAGGGCTGTATGCACCCAATGATGTGAATCATATCATTAAAACGAATTATGACGTGATATTGTGCGCATTCATGACATATCATCTCATAAACATTAAAAAACATTAAAAAGAACACAAAATATTCTTTTTAGTCATGCACAATTGGACAAGGGAGTCGATCTACCTCACATTCAGCTACCCTGGTACACAATACTACCCACTGTACCCTAATCCAGCTACCCTTATCCTAGCAGGTACCCACTGTTCGAGTGCCTATCCAAGTTTCAGCCACACCTACAGTGCCATCACCAACCTCACCAGCTTCACCAACCTCACCAGCTTCACCAACTTCACCAACAACAACTGCAAACTCAGTACCTACCAACGTTTCAGTCGCTCATTGCTACTGCAACCAAGGTAGAGGATTTAATCCAAATGGGTCAACTGAAGAAGACAAAGGGCCAGCCTCTCTTTGAGGTCAACCCTGATGATACGGATCAAGGGAGCAAGGTGAAGGATCCTCTAGCTCTACCCGAGGGACTAATCACAAGAGCTCGTGCAACCAAGCTACGAGCAGCCTTGAATGCATTTACTCAAGAATAAATCACATTGAAGCTTCAAGATCATAATTATGCAAGATGTGAGATTGAACTTGAAGAAGCACCAAAGCTTGTTATGGTGCTTGAGGCGTGCAAAGAGGCTGCCCATTGATGCATTCTACATGGTTCTATACTTAGGCAAATTTAGGAGGATGTTATTTTATTATGAGCTTAAGTATGGGCTGTGTAGGGCCTCTGGCCCATTTGTCTTGTTTTTATTTAAATTCTATTAGTGGACTTAATTAATTTAAGGCTGGTTGGGCTTATTTTCCAGAGTTGGGCCAGTCCTAGATTAGTTAATGTTTAAGTCATGCTTGTTTTAATTAGTTAGCTTGGACTTGTATTTAATTAAGCCCATTTGGGCCACATTAGGTTTAGGCCTAGGCTAACTTAAGTTAATAGCTAAATTAGGGTTAGCTTAGGTTATTTATATTGTATTGAAAGAGCTGCACGGCAGCCAACATTAATTTGAATCAAAACCAACGTGTTTTCTTTGTTCTCAAGAACAAACCGTGTTCTTCATCCTTGCATGAATAGAACCGAATTTTCCTTAGTAATTAGGCTTGTGAGTCCTACAAGATTAATTGCGCCAAGAATTTCAGAGTTGTTTTCAAGAGTACTTGAAGGTAAGTTTCTGATTCTTGTTCTAAATTCCTTGTTTTTCTCTCTTCAAGAGTACTTGGGGGTTAAAGGGATTGACGGGTACTTCCGTGATTGCATGCTTTCCGCTAGATTTCCTTGTTGATTTGCAAGAGTACTTGTTAATTAGCTAGGGTCGCATTATCTGGTATCAAAGCACTGTGGTTGTGGATTTCAATCTATCCTAGGGTTAGGGACTTTAAAAAAAAAAAAAACGAAAAGAAAAAGGAATTTTTGTTTACATTTTGCTGCCAATTCGCATTGACAAAAAAAAAAAAAAAAAAAGAGAATTGTTATTCGTTTGACCTGAGAATTATATGCTAGCAAACTATGTGCTTGTATGAAGCTTGAGAATTGACTTGTGACAACCTGAAATTGTGCACTGAAGTGAATTGATAACCTAGCACTGCTATAGTTACATATTATTCTTGGGAAATTTTCTTGAATACTTGCTTTGATAATTAGATTGATTAGGTCCATAGTTAATTTTGCTTTGTAGTGGATTAACTTCGTTCATCTTGTCCAGAATTGTCTATTTATTGATTCTAGTAATCTATTATTTATTTGTGTGGAACAATTAGAGCTGTAATAGTTAGGAAATTTTGGATTTCGCACATTCAGGGAGAAGCACGCCCGTGCTACCCCTATAATCAGCCCGTGCTTTCCTCTGGAAGTCCAGGCGAATCTGCAGGCTGGGAGAAGCACGGCCGTGCTACCTCTCTAATCAGCCCGTGCTTGCTTCTGGAAGTCCAAGCACGCCCGTGCCAAACATAGCACACCCCGTGCTTGCCTCTGGAAGTCCAAAACTTGCCCGTGCCGTTCCAGCACGCCCGTGCCTTGCCTCTTATCATTGCTAAAGTGTTACTTGCTTGTTCCTACACTTTAGTTTATTAATTTCTAGCAATACACCTTTCTTATTCTTGTATTGCCATTCAAAACGTGTGATTTCTTGATAAGAGTTTGTGCATTACTTGATTATATTCTTTGCTTTCCTAACTTTCTCTTGACTTTTGTAGCAACTTTGGGATTCTGAAGTGCAATTATTCAAGTGGAAAGAGTTTTAAAAGGCTGGAGTGAAACCCACATATTGTGAAAAGCCAAATAAAGAGAGAAACACGTGAGGGAGGGATAAACTAACCATTTCCTTTAGATTTGTGTTTGCTATTCTATTTCAGGATGTCTGATTCATCTAGAGACAAGGATAACAACCCTCTCAAAGTTGAAGATCCAAAACTACAAGCCTTTCTAGATGCTCTCTCTGGAGAGATGGGACGAATCACTAGGTTTATGGAGAGCTTTAATGACAGATTAGAGCTTCAAGAACAACAGACGGAAAGACATGACCACAATGCCATAAGGAGGGGTCCAACAAGAGCTCGTCCTAGTACTACACCAATTAGATTTCAAACTCCTGAAGATGAGGAGGTTGATAATCCTGATCATTACTTTAGGGATTTGAACAATAAGTTAGGAAGGGTGCAAGGAAGGAAAAGTGTGGACTACCTCAATAGGTATTCAATCACAAAGGATGAGCGGAAGACCATTCTAACACCAGTTTGGTCATAAGAAGGGTATGTCGACCAATATAAAAAGCAAGGTATCAGACTTGAGGGTGAAAAGAAAGAAAAAGAGAGTGAAAATAAAATGAGTGAAAATACACAAAGTGCAAATAGAAAGATAGAGGGAGAAGAAAAGGAAAAACATGTGAGTTTAATAGCTAGGACAAGTGAGGTTAAACGTGTTTTGCACAACAATCAACCTATATTTGTAACTTTGTGCAAAGAAGCTTATTTCTCCAGTAATGATCCTAACCCACATTTGCCAAGTGTGTTTGTGGATCCTTTGCAGGAATTTGAAGTATCTGCTAATCAAAAGAAGCTACTTGAGAGAGAGGCTTCAGCTTTGAGGGAAAATGGAATTGATGCTTTGAGCTCGAGAGAATGAACGAGTGTAAAGAGTGAGGTTAAAGAAAAAGAGGCCACAAAAGACATAAAAAAAATTAATGGCCCAATGGTGAGTGAAACACCAAGAGAGGGAAGAAAGAAACAAAACATGTATGTGAGAGAGATCCAAAGCAGTGTTAGTGAGGGTAGACCAGTCTCCATGATTCAATTTAAGAAAACTTTGCTTAATTTGACTAACACTGACACATCTTCTTTGCTATCTAGCGGTGTTTCTTTGCTGCAGGAGTTTGTCGATGTGGTATTTAAACCTGGAGATTGGGTTTGGGTGCACATGAGGAAGGAAAGATTCCCAAACCAAAGGAAGGGAAAGCTTGCTGCCCGAGGTGATGGGCCTTTTCAAGTGTTGGAGAGGATCAATGACAATGCCTACAAGATTGATCTACCAGGTGAGTATGGCGTGTCTGCTACCTTTAATGTTTCTGACCTTTCTCCATTTGATTATGATTCAGATTTGAGGACAAATCTTTTTGAGGAGGGAGGGAATGATACGGATCAAGGGAGCAAGGTAAAGGATCCTCTAGCTCTACCCGAGGGACTAATCACAAGAGCTCGTGCAACCAAGCTACGAGCAGCCTTGAATGCATTTACTCAAGAACAAATCACATTGAAGCTTCAAGATCATAATTATGCAAGATGTGAGATTGAACTTGAAGAAGCACCAAAGCTTGTTATGGTGCTTGAGGCATGCAAAGAGGCTGCCCATTGATGCATTCTACATGGTGTGTACCCCTCCCCAAAATATCACCGGCATATGAATGCATGTGACTAAAGGAAGAAATGCATGTGAGTGTGTGAGTCGCCACCTTGTTTAATTATTTTAGGGTAAACTAGGAAAAAACCCTAAGTGACTCCATTTTTAATTAACCTAGTTACTAGATTAATTATCCCAATGTTTAAGGCACAGTCTGCGAACCCGAGGTGGATCCCGAGACTATGTCATGCTGATGAACTAACCGATGGATGAATGCTTTGCAAGGTGAATGATGGATTAATGAAATGTTTGTGTGATTTTGACTTGCCGCCCGGGGCGAAATCCCGAACGTGCCTACGTACTTCCGTTTGAATGGAAGATCAAAGTCAACGTAGTTCGATAGGCCTCTTTTAGAGGGCTTTGAATGGTATGCTTAATGCATGGGTGTGTGTATGCTTTGTGCACGTTGTTAAGGCATTTTGCCAAAAATATCAATTTTAAGCGATTTGTCGCTAAAATGGTTGATTTTACGGTTTTAAACCGAAAATGATTGATTTTAAGGCATTTTGCCAAAAAATGTCGGTTTTAAGCGATTTGTCGCTAAAATGGTTGATTTTACGGTTTTAAACCGAAAATGATTGATTTTAAGGCATTTTGCCAAAATGTTGATTTTAAGCGATTTGTCGCTAAAATGGTTGATTTTACGGTTTTAAACCGAAAATGATTGATTTTATGACTTTAAGTCGAAAGTGTTGATTTTAAGGCGTTTCGCCAAAATGGTTCGATTTTACGACTTTTGGCCGTAAAAAGTTTGATTTTTTGATTAAGCGGAATTTTAGTTGACGTGCATGCTTTTTATGCAGTTATAGAATGATTGAGAGTAGAAGAGAAGCATGCATGAAGTGCTAAAATTAAATAGGCGGAATTTTATTTACGTACCTGATTTAATCGTCGGCCACTTCTTAACTCCAGATTAAGCTCCTCGTTTAGGTATATTAATTAATTTTTAATTTTTGTTTGATTTTAGTGACCAAATATCACAATAAAAGTGCAATAAAAATTAAAATGCAAAAAAGCGGTAAAGAAGACGCAAGGAGCGTGAGCGAGAGAGGGTTTCGTCCGTCAATACAGACAAGAGGTGCCAAAAACAGCCTGAAAATGGCCTATTTATAGGCCATTTTCGGGTCCCGGGCGGTGGCTGCCGCCGTGCATGGCGGTAGCCACCGCCAGAAAATCTGGGCGGTAGCTGCCGCCCAGGCTCGGCGGTAGCTACCGCCCTGTCGGTGGGGCGACAGGCCCCGCCCGCGCAGGGCGAGAGGCCCCGCGTGTGCTGGCGGCAGGCCTCGCCCAGGGCGCGAGGGGGGGCCAGCCGCGCGGGGCGAGGGGTCTCGCTCGCGCGCGGCGCGAGGGGCCTCGCCCGCGCGCGGTGCGAGGGGCCTCGCCCGCGCTGGGCGAGGGTCCCCGCCCGCGCTGGGCGAGGGTTCTCGCCCACGCTGGGCGCCAGGCCCCGCCCGCACTGGGCGAGGGCTGTCGCCCGCGCTTGGTGGGGGCTGGCGCCGCCGTGGCCGGTGCGGCCACCGTGTGTCGCTTCGGGAGCTGTTTTGGGAGTTTCGGACCTCCGAAAAATATTCCGGGACCTGTTCCGCGATCCTCGTAAAATTCCGGACGTTTCAAGTACCATATTGATATATTTTCGGTGAACTTCCGAAATGGCCTCCGGTCCGGCCGGACTGTTTGCAGTCCGGAAAAATTGGCTCTTTGAGCCTTGTGAGTCAAAGTTACTGTAGAAAAGTCAAATTTACTGTAGCAAATGCACTGTAGCACAATTAAATTTGCTGTAGCAAATTCATTGTAGCACAGTCAAATTTACTGTAGCAAAGTCAACCAATAGGCTTTTTGAGCCTCAAAATTTGAGTATTCACAGTTGCCCCCCACCGTCGACCATAAAAATGATTTATGGGAGTCGGTGGTTGTATGAAACGCAAATTTTGTAGGCGAGAATTGGACGCGTCCAGAAGACCCGCCTCTTGGCTATTTGCTTATAAATAGCCTAAAAAAAGCTCATTCTCATTCATTCAAGACTTTCTAAGTTAAGGAAATCTCTCAAATTCTCTCAACTTCCTAGGTTTTAAGGTTTCTCTTCTTTCATGGCTTCCTCTGATCTGAGCGGTGAGGAGTACCTGGGGTCTCTGGGGATCTCGCTTGACGAAGTCAACCTTACGGCGGACGCTAACAGTCACGCCTCCGTAACAGGCATCTTCGCCCAGGTACGCCTTCTTTTACTCTGATTATTATTTTTTTGGGCCTTAGGGGCCTAAAAGAAAATAGGGATTGTGGCTTTTCGGGCTTTGGGCCGAATTTGTGAAATTGTGAACTTTGGGCCTCCGTGGCCCGAGTGTGATTTTCGGTCCTTAGGCCGAATTGTGAAATTGTGAGCTTTGGGCCTCTGTGGCCCGAGTGTGATTTTCGGTCCTTAGGCCGAATTGTGAAATTGTGAGCTTTGGGCCTCTGTGGCCCGAGTGTGATTTTCGGTCCTTAGGCCGAATTGTGAAATTGTGAATTTTGGGCCTCTGTGGCCCGAGTGTGATTTTCGATCCTTAGGCCGAATTGTAAAATTGTGAATTTTGGGCCTCCGTGGCCCGAGTGTGATTTTCGGTCCTTAGGCCGAATTGTGAAATTGTGAATTTTGCTGCGCTTACTGTTTCATGAGCATGCATGCTAAGATATTATCCTTAGTAAGGAACCAAGGACCAAATCTCATATTGTTTTACCTTTTTTAGGATCCTTACATTAGATTGGATGTGGCTGAGATTTCTATGTCCGAAATCCCGATCGAGACATTGGATCCGAACCACCCGGTTGGAGCGATCATCAATCCGTCCCATCTGGGTTACTTGAGGCATTTTGATACTTGCCGAAACAGTCACAAGGAGTTGCTGGGTGCTTTGGCCGAAAGATGGTGGGACACCACCAACACTTTTCATTTTTCTTGGGGCGAGATGACAATGACCCCTGTGGATTTTTCTGTGATTACCGGAATCCCTTTTGGTATTCGGCCGATTGAGTTATATGACGACTGGAGGACAGAAATTTCCCCTGATCGGATGGTGGAGTTGATTGGTATAGACCTGCCTCGGATTGTCGGGCCAGGCTCCGCTACTCCAGCTTTGAGCGTTTCTAGGCGCTGGCTATACCTCCAGGCCCCCGGTATTTATGCTAGACACAGGCGGGGAGAGCTGACGGCTTCTCAAGTGGCCAGGTTCACTTTGTTGCTGATGTTTGCGTCGACCTTCTGGTCCAACAGGAAAGAAAGGTTCAATCCTTCTATCTTGAAGAGTTTGGAAAATCTAGCCCATCTTACGGAGTACGACTGGGCCGGCGCTATCCTGAGCCGTATGTATGATGATATGTGTGATCTGAGTCGGAGCCACTGCAAACTTAGCGGGACCTACTACTTCTGGGAGGTAATGCAAGCACATTCTGTATATTTTCTGTTTCATTTGCCCTCTTCTGACTCTCGTTTCTTCTTTGTTGCAGATTTGGGCATTTGAATACTTTCCTTATACTCGCCCGGAGCAGATTCAGGCCGATCTCGGATTAGGGCTAGTACCTTTGGCTTGGAGATGGTACCGAACAAATCTTCATACGAGTCGGCATAGGCACTCGCTAAAAGATCTAAGAATCTTCTTCGATACGTGCAGCCCGGCACAGGCATGTATTTAGCAACTCTTGAATATGTTAAATAAAAAAGATTTATTAACACATTTGCTTCTTTTGTAGGTTGAAATGGGGGCGATGGCCACCCATCTACAGAGCTGGATTCAAGTTGATTCTCATTTCCAGCGATCAGATGACTTGCTTCGGCGGAGGGTGATTCTGTCGCATCCGATCTTGAGACGATATTACTTAGGCGAGAGAGTAGACCTTCAAATAAGAGGCTGTCGTTCCATTCCTTATCCTCCTCCCGGGGACATGCGAGCGGGCAAACAGATGATTCTCACTGATGCTCATATTGAGGGTATTCCATATGGAGAGCTCATCTTGGAGGGAGATTATGCTGAGTTCTGCAGACTTTTTCTGATGCAGCCTATTGGGTCGCGGCTTGATGATTTTCAGAGATCAGCTCCCTTCCATCCGCCCGCCACCCGCTCTTCTCGGGCTGCGGGTTCTTCGAGTAGGACTCCAAAGAGAAGGCCTACGACTGATCCTTCTTCTTCTACTTGGGCTGAGGGTTCCTCTCAAGCCGGTCCTAGCCGCTCGGCCGGCCATTCCAGGGCTCCCCGGGCTGTTTCAGAGGCTACCGGGTCGCTTCACTCAGACTTGGCCAATTTACGCCTTCCGTACAGCATTTCCTACCATACTCCAGACGCTTCTTTAGCCTTTCGAGAAGTCCCACTGGAGAATGTGGATCGCTTGGCTCTGCCTTCTGAGGACATTACCGAGGTAAGTAAAAATTGTTAAACCTCTCACAAAAATGATTCATGAGAGATTTGACGTAGATTTGCATTCATCTCTTTTTTTTTTTGTAGGTTCCTGTCGGATTGATCAATCAAATGATGGAATTGATGCTCGGGATGCAGCAAGAACTGTCTTCGTCCTGGACTCGTGAGGCTTACAGTGATCAGAGAAGGCAGAGGCCCCGTCGCTGAAGTCATGGTTGCTGAATTTTTCTGTTCCCCTTTCTTTCTCTTTTTTTTTTTTTTTTTTTTTTTTTGACTACTGTACTAAACCTTGACTGTGCTTCTGTACTGTATCTTTGTACTGAGCTTTATTTTGTACCTGCACTTGGTTAGTATCGAAATATATGTATGCATGCTTATTGTATTTGAAATGAAATGGGAGGACTTCATCTTATAGACAAAATACTCTCTTTTTCCTTTTTCTTCTTTTTTTTTTTTTTTTTTTTTGTGTGTGTGGCGGTCGCTACCGCCATCATTCGGCAGTAATTCGGCGGTTGCTGCCGCCGTCATTTATCGGCAATTCGGCGGCTGCTACCGCCTTCATTCGGCGGCTGCTGTCGCCCTCATTCGGTGCTTTTTCTCCTATAAAGGCTTATTCTTTGTTTCGGCTTTTCACTCATTCCCTATCTTCTCTCTCCTTCTTTTCTCTCCGTGTTTATCTTTTCCAAAGAATGAATCCTTCTTTCAATCATAGCATGCACAGTTGGGCTAGGAGTCTCTCTAAAGTTGAAAAGATCAACTTGAAGAGGTATGGACTCTCTCCTATCATTACCCTTAGGGGGGTAGTAGTCGACTGGGATTTCTTATGGGCTTGCATCAGGCTTTGGGATCCAGAGGCCCATGTTTTCCGATTCGGGGCCATGATGGAGGAAATGTGCCCTCTTTTTGAGGAATTCTGTGCTATCATAGGGTGCGACTCCAATGCCCCTTTGGTCAGGCATGAAGTCAAGATCGGGTATGTTCGGTCGTTTGAAAGTCTGTTTCAGTTCAGCCGACCTCAGGCTAGGGCCATGATTGTTGGAGATCAGAAAGCAATTTTGTTGCCCCTGATTGATGAGTTTTCAGGGGTCTGTTCAGATGACCCAGACCGGATGAGGCTAAGGATGCGGGCCTTGGTTTTTTGTTTATTGGCTGGCTTCTTGTTCAACAAGGATCCGGGCTACGGGGATTTGCGACTTTGTCCCATGGTTCGGCAGATGGAGGATATGGGTTGCATAGGTGGTATTGTGCTGGCAGAAACTATCAGGAGCCTCGACAGAGCCGCTTTAGGCTTTGAGGATTGGACGGTTTCTCCTATTATTCTTCAGGTATTTCTTCTTTTTCTATTTCTTATCTTTTCTTCTTTTTGGCCTGTTCCTTTGTAATAGAAAGGATCCATTACTCAGGTTTGGTTGAAGGACCATCTCCAAGTGGTTGCCACTCCTACTTTGCTGCCTTATAACCCTGTCCAGTATCGCATGCGGAGGATCTTGATCACACATCCGTCTGCTGATGCCTGGACCTCATGGCTGATTGAATTGGGTCCAAACGAAATGTTGTGGTTTGTACCTTGGTACGGCATTACCCGCTTTATTCAAGTCAGCTCTCACCATACTCAGGTGTACCTTTTAGGCCTTACCCATTGTACTTGGTACTGCGCTTCGCGCGTTATGAGGCAGATGGGAATAGATCAGACTGTACCGATCATGGATGACTCTTTATCTGATTCCACCATCACTCCGGGAGTTACCCGAGCTGTCCTTAGAGCTTGGGTTAGAGATCATCAGATGGTTAGGCCTTTACCTAATCCTGCTGGTATTCAGACTTCTCCTGAGTATCGGGCCTGGTTCGTGAATGCTGTCTGGCCGGTTGAAAAGCTGAGGAGGAACGCACTGCTGAGTGCACTTGAGGGTTGGACTCAGGCTGACACTGGTGAGGGGGTTAGGATTGATGAGGAGATTGTGTTGACTCCTTGGACAGGCGAGGCTGGAGAGAGTTCAATAGCTAGGGATGACTCGGAGGACGTTGCCCCACGGAGGCGACGGGCCACCTAGACTCTGATAGGCTTTTATTCTTTGGTTTTGAGATGTATTTTTGTTTCATGGATTTTATTTTATTTTTATTTTTTTTTTGGCTTTTTGCTTGTACTGTTTGGCTTTATTTTTTTTTTTATTGGAGTGTTGTTTGACTTTTAAGCTTTCCAAGCACGTTCCAACTTTATTCCTTTAAGCTCTAATTTTTGCCTAAGCTGCCCTTTCGGGTTTTCAACTTAGCGAGCTACCCATTTTTGCCTAAGCCGCCCTTTCGGGTTTTCAACTTCAGCTTTGATTTGATTTTTTTTTTTTTTTTTTTTTTTTTTTTTTTTTTGGTTTTGTTTTTTTTTATTATTTGGCAAAGAAGAATGACATGAATTTTTTATTAATGCTTAGACCGTGCCCAATGAGGGCTGCCTACATATCTCCGATATGTAATTTCTTTTTTTCCGAAGAGAATCAGGTCTAATGTAGTTCGTTTTACATTATGCAATGCTTATTACACAAAATATCTTTTTAACTGATCTAAATTACATGGATTCGTGAATTCCAAACCATCCAAATCAGTTAAGATGACGGCTCCGCCAGACAGTATTTTCTTCAACACATAGGGTCCAGCCCAATGAGGGCGAAACTTCCCACGTGGATCCGTGATTGGCTGTCTAATTTCCTTCAGGACTAAACAACCTTCTTCCAGTTTTCGGTCTTTGACCTTCTTGTTAAAATGTCGTGCCATTCTCCTTTGGTAGACTCGAGTTTGGTGGATTGCTTGTAACCGCTTTTCGTCCATGCCCAAGAGTTACGAATGATAATTCTTCACCCAATCGGCTTCGCTAATCTGACTTTCTTGGATAACTCTTGCCGACTGAACTTCCAGCTCAATAGGCAATACTGCTTCCATGCCATATACTAAGGAATACGGGGTTGCCCCAGTAGGTGTTCTAATTGAAGTCCTATATCCCCATAAGGCATTCGGCAACTGTTCATGCCAAGCTTTATGCTTTTTGACTGTCTTCTGTAAAATGACTTTTATAGCCTTATTTGCAGCTTCCACAGCCCCATTTGTTTGTGGACGATAGGGCGAGGATTTATGGTGTCGAATCCTCGTTTCTTTCAACAAATTAGCAAATTCACCCTGGAAGTGAGCTCCATTGTCCGTGGTGATCTCGAATGGCGTTCCGTACCGACAAAGGATGTTGGTACGAACGAACTGCGCTGCCTTCTTGGCATTCAGAATTGAACAAGAGGCTGCCTCGATCCACTTAGTGAAGTAATCTATAGCAACCAAAATGAACTGGTGACCGTTGGAAGCTTTCGGGTGGATTTTTCCGATCACGTCTATGCCCCAAGTTGCGAAAGGCCATGGTGAAGCAATAGGATTCAAATTGACCGGAGGTTGTCTTTGCAGCTTAGCAAAAATTTGACATTCGTGACACTTCTGCGCGTGCCTCACGCAATCTGCCTTCATGGTTGACCAGTAATAACCTAGGTTCATGATTTTTCGAGCCAAGGCTATCCCGTGCATGTGTGGGCCAGATTCCCCGTTATGTAAGGAATCCATGATGGTTTGAGCTTCTCCCTCATCGACGCACCTTAGGTGCAAGCCGCTCCAACTTCTCTTGTACAGAACTCCATCAGTAAGGAAATATCCGGATGCCAACTGTCTCAATGTTCGTTGATCAGTCTTAGTGGATCCTTCCGGGTAGGTTTCATTCTGAAGGTAATTCTGTATATCCCAATACCAAGGCTTGTCATCGACCAAATTCATGATATGTGCTGGCTGTTTCTGTAGCCGCACTGTCAGAGGTCGGATGACTCGGTCTCCTTCTACATCGACCATGGAGGCTAAAGTAGCCAGAGCATCTGCGAACTGATTTTTGGCTCGCGGCAAGTAGTGGAAAGATAAATCCTCAAATTGCTGAGCCAATTCGTCCAAGCGTTGTAGGTAAGGAACCAAACGCTCTTCTTTAATTTTCCATTTCCTTAAAGCTTGGGAGACTATTAAGTTAGAATCTCCGAAAACCTTGAGGACCTTTATCTCTTTTTCCAGGGCTGCTTCTAACCCCTTTATGCAAGCTTCATACTCGGCTTCATTGTTTGTGCAGTCGAAATCTAATTTGACTGCAATCGGAATGTATTCGCCACAAGGAGTTTTGAATACGACTCCAACCCCGTTTCCATGGTAGTTCGAAGCTCCATCGAAGTACATTTCCCAGACCTCACTTTCCAAGTTCAACAAGTCTTCATCAGGAAATTCTACCTCCGGCATTTTGTCTTCGACCGGTAATTCTGCTAATTGATCGGCCAAGGCTCCGCCTTTCACCGCTTTCCGTTGCACAAATTTCAAATCATAAGCCGCGAGTACTGACACCCACTTAGCCATCTTACAATCAAGAACCGGCCTCTCCATAAGGAATTTCAAGGGGTTCGATTCAGAAACAACATTTGTGGTGTAAGATGAGAGGTAGTGCTGCAGCTTTGTACAAGCCCATACTAGAGCCAGACACAATTTCTCTATCTTATTGTATTTTAGCTCATATTCTAGCATCCTTTTGCTGAGGTAATACACGGCATTTTCTACCCTTGTATCTTCTGCTTGTTGAGCTAGCATTGCACCCATCGCTTCTTCTGTCACCGATAGGTACAACAGCAAAGGCTTTCCCAGCCTTGGTGGCTGTAAAACTGGCGGGGACAACAGATATTGCTTGACTTGGTCGAAAGCTTTCTGACAATCCTCATTCCATTTGACGGCTACTCCTTTTCTGAGCAATTTGAAAATCGGACCACAAGTGTCGGCCAATTGATTGATGAATCGGCTGATGTATTGTAGCCTTCCTAGGAAACCCCGGACTTCCTTTTCCGTCCTCGGTGCCGGCATCTCCATAATGGCTTTGGCTTTTGAAGGGTCAATTTCTATGCCCTTTTGGCTGACCATATGCCCCAGAAATACTCCGGATGTAGCTCCAAACAGACATTTTGCCGGGTTGAGCTTTAAGTTGTACTTTCGAAGTCTAAGGAAGAACTTCTCAAGTGCTGTTGCATGCTCTTCAGCTGTTTTTGACTTAATGACCATATCGTCGACATACACTTCTACTTCTTTGTGAATCATGTCATGGAAAATGGTCGTTGCCATTCTTTGATAGGTTGCCCCGGCATTTTTGAGACCAAAAGGCATGACCCTGTAACAGTAGGTTCCCCATTCTGTGATGAATGCCGTTTTCTCTTTGTCTGGCACATGCATCATTATTTGGTTGTATCCGACAGCAAGATCGGTCAAGGAGACCATCTCGTGTCCCGCCATTCGGTCTACTAACAAGTCAATATGCGGTAGGGGAAAGTCATCTTTTGGACATGCTTTATTCAAATCCCGATAGTCTACACACATTCTGACTTTGCCATCTTTCTTCGGCACTGGCACAATGTTTGCTAACCATGTCGGGTAGGCAATGGGTTCTATGAACTTGTTTTCTAGTTGCTTGGCAACTTCCTCCTTGATTTTCAAGGACCATTCTGTCTTCAGCCTCCTTAGCTTCTGCTTCACTGGCTTAACCTCGTGATAAACTGGAATCTTGTGTACCACTATTGCTGGGTCAATTCCCGTGATGTCATTCGCCTTCCACATGAAGCAATCGACAAACTTCTTTAAGCATTCACTGATCTGTTCCCTGTTCACACAATCAGATGCAATGTATGTATGTTCGTTTTCTTCTTTGCCCATTATTATTTTTTCTTTTTCATTTTTCATTTCATTTATTTCTTTTTCATTATTTTTGCTTGGAAATGCTTGGAAAGATAGACACGCGGAGTAGTCAAAGATTTGCAAGCCTTTATTGATAATGACAGAATCGTCTTCAAAAGGTACATTAAATTTGAAATTTGGATTTTCGAAATCCAACACAGATGACTCAGGACTGGAACTGGACTCTGACTCGGTTTCGGACTCGGGGTCAGGCTCAAACTCAATACAGGACTTAATTACACATTTTGACTCTGGGTTTGACTCGGGAGGGGGTTTATCAGCAGCGCGCTCCTCCTCGACATACCAGTTGACAAGAGGCCCTTCATTTGGCTTGATTAAACTCAGCAGGTCTTGATTTTCTTTCTTTCCCGTAATGACTGCAACCTCATCAAAGAGACTTGGCAGCATGAAGTCTTCTACTTCCAGCTCAGCTATTGCCTCAGACTTGTTACCCCAGACATCAGCAAATATCTCTAATCCAGGTAGCACTTTCTTGGCGGTCGGGCAGTAAAATGGTTCTTGGAAACCGTGATAAGGAATTGTCTCTCCGGATTTGCGGAAGTGACTATTCAAAGTTAAAAAGTGTGATGGCATCTGCATTGTTCTGCCTCTGTTCCTAGAGCTCCTAGCTTGGTCTTCCTCAGTAGGCTCATATCCCAGCCCAAAAGTCCCTTGGTTTACTGGACATTCCCAGGCTTGCAGTGCGGGGTATGTTTTTCCGGACCTCGCCATAGCCATTCCTGGTAAGTAAGACATTTTCAACATTAAAGGCACTATGCAATTTATTTGCACCGTCCCAAAATCAAAGAGAATTTGGGAGTTCATAGTCTTTCCTTCTATAAATTGCACAGTATCATACTGAAATCCCGAGAGGGGAAAGTAGGCGCTTTCAGGGTTGACCTCAAAGAGAGGCTGGCCCTTTGGCTTTTTAAGCTGGCTGTAATCATCTCCTTGAACTGTTATGATTTTACCCTCATAAGGGAATTTGACTTTCTGGTGTAAGGAGGAGGGTACTGCTTTGGTACGGTGTATCCATGGCCGTCCCAAAAGCAGGTTGAAACTGGTGGGCACATCGATCACCTGGAATGGTACCTCCATTACGGCTGGCCCGATTGCCAATTTCAGCATAGCAACTCCCAATACTTCCCTTCGGGTGCTGTCATATGCTTTCACTATCTGGTCAGATGGCATGAAATCCGTTTCTTCCAAGCCCAGACAGCTGGCTACTCTTAATGGACAGACGTTTAATGCTGACCCATTATCAATGAGAACCATGGGCACAGTTTTGTCTCTAGTCTGAACCGTGATATAGAGGGCATCATTGTGACTATCTCCTCCAGTGGGTAAGTCATCATCCGAAAACCCGATGTTTTGAGTCTTCGAGGATTGGGTGAGGGTGGATACTAGCACTTCGGGGCTAACCTCCACCGACGTTTGAAGCTGACTCAAAGCCTTGCAAAGAGCTTGGCGATGAGGAAAAGATGCTGCTAGAAGTTCCCAAATCGATACCCTAGCTTGTGTCTTCTTTAGCTGTGAAAGTACTGGGTCTTCTTTTGGTTCATCTGTCCTTTGGTAAGGGTTATTTGGGACTTTGTCCAAGACTATCGGCTCATATTGTCTCCCGCTCCTGGTTATAGCATCGAGTTCCTCGACAAAGTCATTTAAATCTAGGACACAAATTTCGTTCCTTTCAAGGAATAGATCGAAAGGATCGATCAATTCCTGGTCATGAAAGATAGCATTTACCCCGTGATTTGGCAAGGGGTTAGTGCTAATGTTCGGTTTGCTTCTCGGAATAATTGAGCCATTGTCTACCAAGTCCTGGATGCGGTTCTTAAGAGTCCAACATGCCTCAGTCTTATGCCCATATGCTTGGTGGTACTCACAGTATTCATTGGTTTTGAAATTCCTCGGTAAGGGGTTAGGTGGTGGTCTTGCCTCCAAAGGTTTGATGTAGTTTGCTTTAACAGCTTCTCGAAATACCAAAAGGATTGGCATGCCGAGATCAGTATATGCTCTTCTTGACTGACTGCCGTTTCTCATGTTTCCCATGCTTCCCGTGTTTCCCATATTTCCCACACGTAAAGGGTTTGTGGGGGTGATACTTGCCACTTCGTGGATTTTTCCGGGCTGGATAGGTTTTTTGTATCTTGAGGCTCCCGAATCTTCTTTCAGTTGTCCCATTTGAAGTAAATCCTCTACCTTCGTAGCAGTGGCAATGAGCGACTGAAACGTTGGTAGGTATTGTGTTTGAAGCTGAGACTGGTAGATAGGCAGTAAATTTTTGATTATTATGTCAACTTGTTCCTGTTCAGAGGGTCGGCTGATCATTTGAGAGGCTTTGGCCCTCCACCTCGTAAGGAACGAGGAAAAGGGCTCATTGTTTTTCTGTTTGGTGGTTTCCAGTTCTCTTCGGGTAACATCCACTTCCATGTTATAGCGATACTGTGAATTGAATGCATTACAGATATCTTCCCAAGTTTTCATCTTTGATCGGTCCAAACTGACAAACCATCTCAAAGCAGCGCCGGTGAGTGACTGTTGGAACAACTGAGCAAGGAGCTCGCTGTTCAATCCGAACGGGTTAAGGGCACCCACATACATTTTCAAGTGTGTTTTTGGACAAGTAGTTCCATCGAATTTGTCCATGTTTGGCATTTTGAATTTGGTTGGCAGTCTTGCTTCGGGGAACAGAGACAAGGAGTCCATGTCCACGACTTCTTTGTGTGTCTTAAGGGCGGTAACAGACCTTTCTAAGAGTTCTAGCTTTTCTCTCATTTTCTGAGCTTCCAGCTCAGAGGCAGTTTTGGAAGGCATGTCATCCAAGTTAAGGGTAGGGTTTGAGGACGCAGATGCAGCACCCGGTCCTGGATTGGAGGCACCATGATCATTTCCCCCAACCGGAATCCCGTTTCCATTACCACCGCCTAGTTCAGCTAGCAGGGCGGTTCTCTGGGCGGCCAATGCCTCATGCATTCTAGCTTCCATTCTAGCTTCCATTTGTTCCATGAGGGCTTTGATGTCATTAAGTGATGCCATTGGCCTAGTTGAAGTTGGTGAACTTGGTGAATTTGGTGATAGCACAGTAGGTGTAGCTGGCACTGACGTTGGCGCTTGAACAGTAGGTACCTGATAGGATGAGGGTAACCGGGTTAGGGTACTGTGTTGTGTATCAAGGTAACTAATAAGAGATAGATCGTCTCTTTGTCCAACTGTGCATGACTGACAAACAGAAGGATATTTTTGTGTCCCTCCACTCTTTTCTTTTTTTCTTTTTTTTTTTTTTTTTTTTTTTTTTTTTAATGCTTATGGTATGCAATGAATGCGCACAACAACACGTCATAATTTATTTTAATGAGATGATTCGTACCATTGGGTGCATATAGTCCTAAAGGATAAGTTCTATAGGCTATGACACAAATAGAGAATCGGCTTATTAAGGGACCCTTGAACCTTGAGCATGAATATACCTAACCACATGTGAAACAAGGAGTTTCGCGTGGGTCCAACGGTACGCATACTCATGGGCCACCTCCAAAAGGATTAGAGATGGTTTGCGGTAACAGGGAGGACGCTTTGGCTATCCGTCGGCATAATCAAGGAGACCTGCCGATCAGCGCTACTTGCTATCCAGACTCAGAAGTTTAAACAGAAGGAGAAGAAATTCATTTGAAATTCATTTTTTATGCAATGGAGAAAAGGATTCTCAATCGTGCAAATAAATCAACAAGTTTTAATGTCTTAATCACATTTTTCAATTAAGTCCGGATTTATCAAGTATTCTTAAAGAAAGAGCACTTGATTCGTATTAGGGTACCCTGCAAAACAAAGCATAATAAAATAATGCCTTAAAGAAAGGCCGGTTAGTTTTCACAACAATTGTAGTCCACTTTATGCAAAATGATTACATGTCCCCAGCAGAGTCGCCAAACTGTGTACCCCTCCCCAAAATATCACCGGCATATGAATGCATGTGACTAAAGGAAGAAATGCATGTGAGTGTGTGAGTCGCCACCTTGTTTAATTATTTTAGGGTAAACTAGGAAAAAACCCTAAGTGACTCCATTTTTAATTAACCTAGTTACTAGATTAATTATCCCAATGTTTAAGGCACAGTCTGCGAACCCGAGGTGGATCCCGAGACTATGTCATGCTGATGAACTAACCGATGGATGAATGCTTTGCAAGGTGAATGATGGATTAATGAAATGTTTGTGTGATTTTGACTTGCCGCCCGGGGCGAAATCCCGAACGTGCCTACGTACTTCCGTTTGAATGGAAGATCAAAGTCAACGTAGTTCGATAGGCCTCTTTTAGAGGGCTTTGAATGGTATGCTTAATGCATGGGTGTGTGTATGCTTTGTGCACGTTGTTAAGGCATTTTGCCAAAAATATCAATTTTAAGCGATTTGTCGCTAAAATGGTTGATTTTACGGTTTTAAACCGAAAATGATTGATTTTAAGGCATTTTGCCAAAAAATGTCGGTTTTAAGCGATTTGTCGCTAAAATGGTTGATTTTACGGTTTTAAACCGAAAATGATTGATTTTAAGGCATTTTGCCAAAATGTTGATTTTAAGCGATTTGTCGCTAAAATGGTTGATTTTACGGTTTTAAACCGAAAATGATTGATTTTATGACTTTAAGTCGAAAGTGTTGATTTTAAGGCGTTTCGCCAAAATGGTTCGATTTTACGACTTTTGGCCGTAAAAAGTTTGATTTTTTGATTAAGCGGAATTTTAGTTGACGTGCATGCTTTTTATGCAGTTATAGAATGATTGAGAGTAGAAGAGAAGCATGCATGAAGTGCTAAAATTAAATAGGCGGAATTTTATTTACGTACCTGATTTAATCGTCGGCCACTTCTTAACTCCAGATTAAGCTCCTCGTTTAGGTATATTAATTAATTTTTAATTTTTGTTTGATTTTAGTGACCAAATATCACAATAAAAGTGCAATAAAAATTAAAATGCAAAAAAGCGGTAAAGAAGACGCAAGGAGCGTGAGCGAGAGAGGGTTTCGTCCGTCAATACAGACAAGAGGTGCCAAAAACAGCCTGAAAATGGCCTATTTATAGGCCATTTTCGGGTCCCGGGCGGTGGCTGCCGCCGTGCATGGCGGTAGCCACCGCCAGAAAATCTGGGCGGTAGCTGCCGCCCAGGCTCGGCGGTAGCTACCGCCCTGTCGGTGGGGCGACAGGCCCCGCCCGCGCAGGGCGAGAGGCCCCGCGTGTGCTGGCGGCAGGCCTCGCCCAGGGCGCGAGGGGGGGCCAGGCCCTGCGCGCGGGGCGACAGGCCTCGCTCGCGCGGGGCGAGAGGCCTCGCCCGCACGGGGCGAGAGGCCTCGCCCTCGCGCGGCGCGGGAGGCCTCGCCCGCGCGGGGCGAGAGGCCTCGCCCTCGCGCGGTACGGGAGGTCTCGCCCGCGCGGGGCGAGAGTCCTCGCCCGCGCGCGGCGCGGGAGGCCTCGCCCGCGCGAGGCGAGAGGTTTCGCCCGCGCGGGGCGAGGGGTCTCGCTCGCGCGCGGCGCGAGGGGCCTCGCCCGCGCGCGGTGCGAGGGGCCTCGCCCGCGCTGGGCGAGGGTCCCCGCCCGCGCTGGGCGAGGGTTCTCGCCCACGCTGGGCGCCAGGCCCCGCCCGCACTGGGCGAGGGCTGTCGCCCGCGCTTGGTGGGGGCTGGCGCCGCCGTGGCCGGTGCGGCCACCGTGTGTCGCTTCGGGAGCTGTTTTGGGAGTTTCGGACCTCCGAAAAATATTCCGGGACCTGTTCCGCGATCCTCGTAAAATTCCGGACGTTTCAAGTACCATATTGATATATTTTCGGTGAACTTCCGAAATGGCCTCCGGTCCGGCCGGACTGTTTGCAGTCCGGAAAAATTGGCTCTTTGAGCCTTGTGAGTCAAAGTTACTGTAGAAAAGTCAAATTTACTGTAGCAAATGCACTGTAGCACAATTAAATTTGCTGTAGCAAATTCATTGTAGCACAGTCAAATTTACTGTAGCAAAGTCAACCAATAGGCTTTTTGAGCCTCAAAATTTGAGTATTCACACATGGTTCTATACTTAGGCAAATTTAGGAGGATGTTATTTTATTATGAGCTTAAGTATGGGCTGTGTAGGGCCTCTGGCCCATTTGTCTTGTTTTTATTTAAATTCTATTAGTGGACTTAATTAATTTAAGGCTGGTTGGGCTTATTTTCTAGAGTTGGGCCAGTCCTAGATTAGTTAATGTTTAAGTCATGCTTGTTTTAATTAGTTAGCTTGGACTTGTATTTAATTAAGCCCATTTGGGCCACATTAGGTTTAGGCCTGGGCTAACTTAAGTTAATAGCTAAATTAGGGTTAGCTTAGGTTATTTATATTGTATTGAAAGAGCTGCACGGCAGCCAACATTAATTTGAATCAAAACCAACGTGTTTTCTTTGTTCTTCAAGAACAAACCGTGTTCTTCATCCTTGCATGAATAGAACCGAATTTTCCTTAGTAATTAGGCTTGTGAGTCCTACAAGATTAATTGCGCCAAGAATTTCAGAGTTGTTTTCAAGAGTACTTGAAGGTAAGTTTCTGATTCTTGTTCTAAATTCCTTGTTTTTCTCTCTTCAAGAGTACTTGGGGGTTAAAGGGATTGACGGGTACTTCCGTGATTGCATGCTTTCCGCTAGATTTCCTTGTTGATTTGCAAGAGTACTTGTTAATTAACTAGGGTCGCATTACCTGAGAATGCCAACCTGCCCCTCTCAGGATTTCAATATGGCACAGTACAGTGCATAGAGGGAAAAACTGCAAACTCTCGAATTCTCTTTGATTTCGGAATGATTCAAGTAAACTGCATGGTTCCTTTAATGCTGAAAATGTCCTACCTGCCGAGAATGGTTATGGCAAGGTCCGGAAAGACATACCCCACACTGCAAGCTTGGGAGTGTCCGATGAACAAAGGGAACTTTGGGCTAGGTTATGAGCCCACTGATGAAGACCTTGCTGGAAGGACCAGGAGAAGAAAGAAGAAGAGTATACAGATGCAGCCTTACCTTTTGACTTTGAATGGTCATTTTTGTAAACTGGGAGAAACAATTCCTTATTGTGGCTTCCAAGAACCATTCTACTTCCCAACATCTAAGAAAATGCTGCCCGGGCTGGAAATATTTGCTGATGCCTGGGACAACAAGCTAGAGGCAATAACCGAGCTGGAGATAGAAGATCTCATGTAGCCCAGTCTCTTTGACAAGGTTGCAGTTATTACTAGTAATGATGGGAACCAAGACTTGTTGAGCCTGATCAAGCCGAATAAAGGGCCTCTCACCAACTGGTATACCGAGGAGGAGCGCGCTGCTGACAAAACCCTTCCCGAGCCAAACCTAGAGTCTGGACCCGATGCCAAGACCTGTACTGAGTCTGAGTCTGACCCTGAGTCTGAAATCGAGTTAGAGTCCAGTTCTGAGTCTTCTGTATCGGATTTGGAAAATCCGGATTTTAAATTTGATGTAATTTTTGAGGACGATTCCGTCCTTATTAATAAAAACTTATAGATCATTGGTTACCCTGCGTATCAATCTTTCCAAGCATATCCTAGGAAAAATAATGAAAAAGAAATAAATGAAATAAAAAATGAAAAAGAGAAAATAATCATTGGCAAAGAAGAAAATGAACATACATAAATTGCATCTGACTGTGTGAACAGGGAACAGATCATTGAATGCTTGAAGAAGTTTGCCGATTGCTTCATGTGGAAGGCTAGTGACATCACGGGAATTGACCCAGTAATAGCAGTACACAAGATTCCAGTGTACCCCGAGGCTAAGCCGGTAAAACGGAAGCTAAGGAGGCTCAAAACAAAATGGTCCTTGAAAATCAAGGAGGAAGTAGCTAAGCAATTGGAAAACAAGTTCATAGAGCCCATTGCCTACCCAACATGGTTAGCAAACATAGTGTCGGTTTCTAAGAAGGATGGAAAGGTGCGAATGTGTGTCGACTACCTGGATCTGAATAAAGCATGTCCGAAGGACGATTTTCCTTTGCCTCATATTGACTTGTTGGTTGACCGAATGGCTGGACACGAGATGGTCTCCTTGACTGATCTCGCTGTCGGGTACAATCAGATAATGATGCATTTGCCAGACAAAGAGAAGACGGCATTCATCACAGAGTGGGGAACCTACTGCTATAGGGTCATGCCTTTTGGGCTCAAAAATGCCGGGGCAACTTATCAAAGAATGGCAACAACTATCTTCCACGACATGATTCATAAAGAAGTTGAGGTGTATGTGGACGACATGGTTGTTAAATCGAAAACAACTGAAGAACATACCACGGCACTTGAGAAGTTCTTCCTTAGGCTTCGAAAGTACAATTTAACGCTCAACCCGGCAAAATGTCTGTTTGCAGCTACATCCGGAGTATTTCTGGGGCATATAGTCAGCCGAAAAGGCATAGAGATTGACCCTTCAAAAGCCAAAGCCATTTTGGAAATGCTAGCACCGAAGACGGAAAAGGAAGTTCGGGGTTTCCTGGGAAGGCTACAGTACATCAGCCAGTTCATTAATCAATTGGCCGATACTTGTGGTCCGATCTTCAAATTACTCAGGAAAGGGGTATCCGTCAAATGGAACGAAGATTGTCAAAAAGCCTTTGATCAGGTCAAACAGTATTTACTATCTCCGCCAGTCTTGCAACCACCAAGGCCAGGAAAACCTTTGCTATTGTACCTATTAGTGACAGAAGAAGCGATGGGTGCAATGCTAGCTCAACAAGCAGAAGACACCAGGGTAGAAAATGTCGTGTACTACCTTAGCAAAAGGATGCTATACTATGAGCTAAAGTATAATAAGATAGAGAAGTTATGTCTGGCTCTAGTTTGGGCTTGTACAAAGCTGCAGCACTACCTTTCATCCTATACCACATATGTTATCTCTGAATCGAATCCCTTGAAATTCCTTATGGAGAGGCCGGTTCTTGACAGTAAGATGGCTAAGTGGGTGTCTGTGCTCGCAGCTTATGACTTGAAATTTGTACAACGGAAGGCTGTAAAAGGAGGAGCCTTAGCTAACCAATTAGCGAAACTGCCCGTGGAAGACGAAATGAAAGAAGTGGAGTTTCCCGACGAAGATCTCTTGAACGTGGAAAATGACGTTTGGGAGATGCATTTTGATGGAGCTACGAATTATCACGGAAATGGAATTGGAGTCGTGTTCAAAACTCCTTGTGGAGAATACATCCCAATCGCAGTCAAGTTAGATTTCCACTGCACCAACAATGAAGCCGAGTATGAAGCTTGCATTAAGGGGTTAGAAGCGGCCTTGGAAAAAGAGATAAAAGTCCTTAGGGTTTTCGGGGATTCCAATTTAATAGTCTCTCAAGCTCTAAGGAAGTGGAAAATTAAGGAAGAACGTTTGGTTCCTTACCTACAACGCTTGGACGGATTGGCTCAACAATTCGAGGATCTATCTTTCCATTACTTGCCCCGAGCCAAGAACCAGTTTGCTGATGCTCTTGCTACTTTAGCTTCCATGATCAATGTAGAGGGGGAATCAAATCATTCGACCTTTGACAGTTCAGCTACAGAGACAGCCGGCCCACATCATGAATTTGGTCGATGACAAGCCTTGGTTTTAGAACGTAGAGAATTATCTTCGGAACGAGGCTTACCCGAATGGATCCTCGAAGACTGATCAACGGACATTGAGATAGTTAGCATCTGGATATTTCCTTACTGGGGGAGTTCTATATAAAAGAAGTTGGAACGGTTTACATCTAAGATGTGTAGATGAAGGGGAAGCTCAAACCATTATGGATTCCTTACACAACGGGGAGCCCGGTCCACACATGCACGGGATAGCTCTGGCTCAAAAAATTATGAACCTGGGTTATTACTGGTCAACTATGAATGCAGATTGCGTGAGGCACGCGCAGAAGTGCCATGAGTGTCAAATTTTTGCTAAGCTGCAAAAACAGCCTCCGGTCAATTTGAATCCCATCGCTTCACCCTGGCCTTTCGCAACTTGGGGCATAGATGTGATCGGAAAGATCCACCCAAAGGCTTCCAATGGTCATCAATTCATCCTGGTTGCTGTAGATTATTTCACTAAGTGGATCGAGGCAGCCTCTTATTCGGTTTTGAATGCCAAGAAGGTGGCACAGTTCGTTCGTACTAACATCCTTTGTCAGTACGGAACGCCATTTGAGATCATCACTGATAATGGGTCCCACTTTCAGCGTGAATTTTCTGATTTGTTGAAAGAAAAGAGAATCCAACATCATAAGTCCTCACCCTATCGTCCACAAACAAATGGGGCTGTAGAGGCTGCAAATAAGGCTATAAAAGTCATTTTGCAGAAGACAGTTCAAAAGCACAAAGCTTGGCATGAACAGTTACCGAATGCCCTATGGGGATATAGGACTTCAATCAGAACGCCCACCGGAGCAACTCCGTATTCCTTGGTATATGGTATGGAGGCAGTGCTACCTGTTGAACAGGAAGTTCGGTCTGCAAGAATCATCCGAGAAAGCCAAATCAGCGAAGCAGATTGGGTCCAGAATTACTACCTCCAACTCTTGGGTATTGATGAGAAAAGATTACAAGCGATCCACCGAACTCAGGTTTACCAGAGGAGAATGGCTAGGCATTTTAATAAGAAGGTCAAAGACCAAAAATTGGAAGAAGGTTGTTTGGTCTTAAAGGAAATTAGACAACCAGCCATAGACCCACGTGGAAAGTTCCGCCCTCATTGGGCTGGGCCCTACATTCTAAAGAGAATACTGTCCGGCGGAGCCATCATTTTGATTGATTTAGATGGTTTGGAGTTCACGAATCCATGTAATTTAGATTAGTTAAAAAGATATTATGTGTAATTATAATCATTGCATGATGTAAAAAAGAGCTACATTAGACCTGATTCTCCTCGGAAAAAAGAAATTATATATCGGAGATATATAGGCAACCCTCTTTGGGCGCGGTCTAAACATTAATGGAAAAATCATTTCATAATTCATTCTTCTTTGCAAAAAAAAAAAAAAAAAAAAAAAAAAAAAAAGAAGAACCCGCTAAGTTGAAAACCCGAAAAGGGCGGCTTAGGCAAAAGTCAGGGCCCGCTAAGCTGAAAACCCGAAAGGGTGGCTTAAGCAAAAGTTAGAGCTTGAATAAACAAATTGGAAAATGCTTGGAAAGCCCAAAAGTCAAAACTGTAATGTCATTCCGTTTTAAAGTAATAAAGTCAAGCAAAAGAGTCAATGAAGTTCAAAAAAAAAAAAAAAAAACAAAATAAAAGTCTAAGTCCAAAAAACATACATCCAAAGGAAAAAATCCAAAGTCAAAATTCCAGATAAAGTCTAAAGTCCAAAAAATCTAAGCGTCCCGTCGCTTACGTGGGGCAACATCCTCAATGTCATCTTTAGGTGCTAAACCCTCTCCAACCTTGCATCTCCGAGGAGCCATCACAATCTCCTTATCAGTCCCATCCGCATCATTGGTGCCAACCTGAGCCCAACCCTCAAGTGCACTCAGCAGTGCGTTCTTCCTTGGCCTCTCAATCGGCCAAACAGCAGCAATGAACCAGGTTCGGTACTCTGGAGAAGTATGAACACCGGCAGGATTAGGTAGGGGCCTAACCATGTGATGATCTCTAACCCAGGCTTTAAAGATGGCTCGGGTAACAACCGGAGTAATAACTGAATCAGCAGAAGTGCCATCCACAATCGGAACAGTCTGGTCTATCCCCATCTGCCTTAAAACGCGCGAAGCACAGTACCACGTGCAATGTGCAAGGCCTAGCAGGTAAACTCGGGTATGGCGGAAGCTAACCTGGATAAAGCGGGTGATGTCATACCAGGAAATGTACCACAGTACCTCATTTGGACCCAACTAAATCAGCCATGAGGTCCATGCATTATTAGATGGATGAGTGATCAGGATCCTCCGCATACGATACTGAGAGGTGTTATAAGGCAAGAAAGTAGGAGCAGCAACCACTTGGAGGTGGTCCTTTAACCAAACCTGAGTATAGGAGGGCCTGGGACGGAATGTTGCTAAGATGTGTAGGTAAGAAGGAAGGCGAAGAGATAATGAAGAAGATCCACGAGGGAGTTTGTGGTACTCATTTAAGCGGCATGAGTTTGGCCAGAAAGATTATGAGGCAAGGCTACTTTTGGGTGCGGATGGAAGGCGACTGCGTCAATTATGTTCATCACTGTAAAGCCTGCCAGTACCACGATAACAAAAACCACTTGCCTGCTGTTGAACTCCACCCAACAACTCCTTGGCCTTTTTCAGCATGGGGTATAGACATCATCGGCAAGATCACGCCAGCAGCATCGAATGGTCATCAGTATATTTTGGTTGCAGTGGATTACTTCTCTAAGTGGATTGAAGCTCAATCCTACAAAACTTTGACTGCCAAACAAGTGGCTAGATTCATTGAACAGAAAATTTTCTGTCTCTATGGTGTTTCCCATCACATAGTTACAGACAATGGTTCTCATTTTCAAGTAGACGTCGGCCAGTTGTTATATAGATATAAGGTTGAGCATCACCATTCTTCTCCTTATCGACCTCAAGCTAATGGTGCAGTGGAAGCCGCCAATAAGGAGATTAAGAGAATCCTATCCAAAATGTGCGAAAAGTATAGAAGCTGGGCTGAGAAACTTCCTTTCGCGCTCTAGGGGCATCGAACTACTTTCAAGTTAGTGAATGGAGCTTCTCCTTTCAAGCTTGTATATGGGATGGAGGCAGTGTTACCAGTAGAGCTTGAAAAGAAGTCTCTCAGGGTTCTTGTCGAAACTGCTCTGACCGAAGAAGAATGGGTCAAGAAAAGGTATGAAGATCTGGCACTTTTGGATGGCAGAAGATTGAATGCCAGATTCCAGGATCAGATGAGAAAGAGAAGGATTGCTCGTTTCTATAATAAGCGGGTACATCCAAGGGCTTTGAAAAATGGAGATTTAGTGTTGGTCAGATTGTTAGACCACGAATCCCAGAGTCATCCTGGAGGGAAATTCAGACCCAACTAGCACCGACCGTTGAGAATTCAGAAGCTATTGGCCAAAGGTGCAGCTGAATTAGTCACCATGGAAGGGAAGCCTTTTAATCGGATCATCAATCAAGATCGGATGAAAAGGTTTTATGTCTGAAATGATGATTTCGATTATATAAAAAAAAAAGAAAAAAGAGAGAGAGAGCTAGGTTGAAAACCCGAAAGGCCGACTTAGGCAAAAAATGAGCTCGCTAGGTTGAAAACCTGTAAAGGGCGACCTAGGCAAAAGTTAGAGCTTAAAAAAAATAAAATAAAATAAAATAATAAAAAGTTTTTTGAGATTAATGCATGGTGCTTAGTTTAAATGTGAAATCTATGCCATGCATTCATGACATATTTGCGAATGGTTGCTCAATACTGTCAACCTGACTAGAAGGAGAACAGATAGATGAGTAGTTAGAATGAATGTCCATTATATTAAAATAATTTCTCTTTACTTTTGTGTAATGTTGAGAGAAGTAAAATCAATAAAAAGCTTTTGAAACTCAAATTTTTCTTTTGTTCCTGGGGGCATGATTGTCAATTACAAGACCTTCCTCTCAGCTTATTTGGTCAGAATTTGCTCATTAGTTCTAAAGATCTGTCGATTGTTGATCCTGCCTAAATATTGGATTCTTTTAGACAGCGATCAGGAGGTCAAATGCTCTTTTCTCAGTGGTTTCCTTGGAAGGATCGACAAAAGAAAAAAAACCATGGATAAAACCCTTAACAGTTAGTAGGTTCATACATACATAAGGAAGTTGCATGTGTTATTTTTGTTTGATTATTGCAGGTGATAGAAATGGTCACTCCATCTTTTTGATTTCAGACGTAAGTTTCTGTCTTTTCGTTAAAAGATCCACTTTTATGCGCTTTCATTTTGTTTATCTAAGGGCAAGGAGGCCCAAATGCTAACCCAGCAAATAGTTTCGAAAGAAAAGATTTATTGTCTTTTGTTGCCTCTGTGTGCAGAAAGCAGGAATCAATAAAGACAAAACTATCAGAGTCATTCATTGAAAAAAGAGAGGGGATACATTAATTGGGAGCATAGGGCCCCGAATACAGGAAATTGAATGGAGAAAGCAATAGCAACAACATTCATTCCGATGGGTGAATCATCAGACACCAATCCCTTCAAGACCTAGTTTCATCACTGGGAGTAAAACTTGTCAATATACTCGGGTGTCACGGTGTCCTGCATCACCCCTTGACCCATATACCAAGTGTTTCGATTTCGCCAACGATCAGCTAAATTGGTCAATAAACTTTGCATCATAGGACCACTTTCGAAGTTATAAGCTCTGGGAACACGCTGAACAACACCATACTGATCCTGTCTGGGAAGTAGGCCATAGAACGGTGAAGACTGGTATACAGTACATAACTGAGGTTCATGCTTCCAGCAGTGACCAGTCTAATCCTCCACCAAGGACAAGTCCACCGGATCACAGGGCTATCCCCAAAATCAAATTGTCCTCGTGAGTGGGGGCAAAAATTGGCAGGGCCATAGGTTGGAATCGAACGAGCTGGGACCAGAGGAATCAGGCTCAGCTTATCTAAAGCCCAGGCTTGCAGCAACATCGGACAACCTCGATGGTGAACATTGAAGTTAGTGACATGAAGGGCAATATCCCTGACCCAGCACATGGTCTCTCCCATGATCATCATAAAAATGGTGCGACGGTACACCTGCATGTCACGAACAATGGTCAGCAGTCGAAAATCTCCAACTCTAGGTTGGCGGTTCTTCATGGCATACATATTCAATAGCAGGAAACAACAAGCCCAAACCTAAGAGGGGTTCGCATCCATGGGCAGAACTCTAGTCAAGAAAGGTTCTAAGGGAAGACCTTGATCTGGGTCTATTCCGTCAGGAAGATAAACCCAGCATAGAGCTGCGACCTCGGTCAAATCACATCTAGGGCCTGGGGGCAAAGCAGGAGTCTCATTTTGTTCAGGGTGATGACCCATCACGGCACACATTTCCTTGTAGGTCGGAGTTACCTCAGAGTCTTCAAATCGAAAAACCATGGTGTTGGGGTTGAAGTACATGACGAGCCAGGACAAGAAACTATGGTCAGGCTTCAAGTCTTTGAAGTATTTCAGCCAGGCTAGTTGGTTCATGGGGTGAATTTGCCACAGGTCATTAGGAATGGATTGAACAAAAGATGAAACTTGATTTCTGAAAGCCATGGAGGTAAGGGAGTATTGAAAAAAAAAAGGGGGGGCTGTTTTGAATGCTGGGGGATGAAGAGAACGAAGAGGGAAACTTCTATTTATAGGAGTGGAAAGGCTTCAGTGAATGTGACACTATCATCATTTGGCATGGTATTTACTGTCGGTGGTGGTTGGATGGACATTTATGCATAGACCACTCCGGTAGTTGGGCATTTATGCCTGCGTTAATAAGATGGACAGCTCTTACAATAGGATGGTTGAGCATTTATGTCCGCATTAACCAAGCCGGACCACTCATGCAAATGAGTGGGACGTATCCTTTTTCTTTCTGCGATTTTCGTTTAGTTCTCGTTTTATTGCTTTTTGTCCTTTGTAAAGTAAGGTAGATGGGCATTCATGCTTGCATTAACCAAGTGGACCGCCCTGGCAGGTAAGTATTACGTTTCATTTTTGTTTTTGATTAATTCTTATTTTATTTTCCTTTTTGCAATAAATTGGTTGAGCATTTACACCTGTATTAACGAGATGGACCACTCTTGCAAGTAAGTGGGGTACTTCCATTTTGTGTTTTTGTGTTTTGTTTATGCAGGAATAGAATGAAGTCTCAAAAATTGTAAATAATAAACATGTAAGTAATACTGTAATAAAGGAAATGTATATAATACTGTAAAATAAATGTAAAAAACACTGAAAATGTGCTCTGAGGAGCTACAAAATGTCACAAAAATGTAATCAAAATGGAGAAGACCGGCTAACGTCGCCTTCGACTGGGACCTGCTGCCGCCTGCCCAATAGAGGATGGTGGAGGTGTCGAAGCATCTTCAGATGAAGAGCCATCATCATCATCATCCTCCTCCTCGGAGAAGTCCAAAGGAATCCCCCCCCACCTCCAATATAGTCTGGAGCCTATCAACCTCCATCTGGAGATGAGCAACAGCACCGGACTGACGGGACTGATGTCTCCGTAGCCTGCCAATCTCTAAATCCTGTGGAAATAAAAAAGAGGAGAGGAGAAAGGTAAGAGGAGTATACAAAGCAAAAAAGCAAAGAACAAGAGAATCATACCCTCTCGTGGAGCTTAGATACAGCCTGGCAATGTAGGACCGAGCGAAACAGAACCGTTGGTACAGCTCTTGATATCTCTGAGCAGGCACCTGCAAACACAGAAAGGCATTCAACAAAGAGTCCTCCAGGTAAAAATATCTGACTTAGTAAATGTGTTTTTCTACTTATGTGTGTGGCATGCTCAAGATCCAGCTGTAGCTGTGGCGGAGCCTGCCTGAGGTCATCCGGAATAGCAATGGCCGGCCTAAGGCCTAGAGTAGGGTCCAGAGCAACCTCCATGCCCGAAGGGATGGGGACATCGCCTAGCACAGCACCCGCAGACCCAGCAAGAACCTCAGCCTCCGCCTGCGCCCTATAATACGCAGGGGTCCAATGCCTCCTCCTCTCATACGACAAGTCAAAAAAAATGCAGTTAATTACTTGGTCAAAGTGTTGAAAAAAGACTGAGGGCAAAAGAGCTACCTGAGAGTACTCCCGGACCTCCGGCAATCTGGCCTGTAGCCAGGTGGTGAAGTAAGAGGCATAATCGCCAGCCGTCAAATAGGCATCAGCAGGAAAGCCATCATACTCCAGCAACAGGTCCTCCGAAGTCATACCCTCCAAAATGCACATATGACGAGGAGGAGCAGTGGGCACTCGCCTCTGGGCCGTGGCTACACGGATCTCAAGGACCCTCTCTCCTAAGAAGTACTGGTCCACCCAATAGCCGTGAAGCAAGACTCTGGACGGGGTAAGGGCCTCTGCTAAGGCACAATGAGGATAGGCCGCCCAAGCATCTCCCTCCCATGGAGTCAGAAGGAGCTGCAAAACAGAAAAGTCAGTAAATAAACAGTAAAAATGAAAGAAGAAGCTACTCAGAAAGTTCTTTGTACTTACATCAGCTAAGGCCCTATCGTTAAGATAGCACCTCCAATAGTGTGGATCCTCGGAGCTGGAAAAAGTATGCTGGCGATGCGCCAGATACCGAGGAATCCGCCGAGCCTCAGCAGAAGTATCACTCTCCGGGCCACCGGGATAGATCCGGTACTTATAGGCCCATACCTGTGACAAGATTCCAACAATCAGGCGTAAAATTAACTGGTTGAAAAAGATAAAGGAAGAGAATCAGAAGGATAAGTGCCTTACCTCGAGCAGGCGGAGGAACTGCCAGTTAGACTCACCGCTACCCCTGGTCCATACATCTAGACCATGGTAGAGATGAGCCAAAGCAAGAGAGGCCCAGTCATAAGAGCCGACAACGCTCAAGTCCCGTAAACAAGCCAGCACGGCGGGATCTCCCTTATTCTGGAAGGTGCATAGTAGCTGAGAGGAGATAATATAGAGGATAAAGGATCTCGCCGCCTGGTCCATCTCCTCTCGAGTATAAGCAGGAGCTGTAGGTCTGGCATCCGTAGGTAGTTCTCTCCATGCTGCCAATCTCGTGCGGATCCGCTTGGCACAAAATTTATAGACCACCTCATAGGAGACGTACCCCTGAGCCGTGTACCTAGCGCGGGTAGGAACACCGGGTAGGGTCCTAACGAGCTCAGCTCCCAGTGCGGCAGTCTGGTACCGTGCATCGAGAGGAGCAACCTCACCATCGAATCTGAGCCCAGTAATCACAGTGTAATCAGCTGGAGTCAGTGTCATCTCCCCAAAGCCGAAGATGAACGAGTGGGCGCAATCGTTCCATTGCTCCATCAGCGCATAGCGCATGGCAGGTGGAAACTGGGGCTGAGTCCGGCAAAGTCCAGCGGCATAGTCGCCAAATCCAGCAGCAACGACTCTAGACCGCATCGGGGGGTCCAATAAGTCCTAAAAGGCTGAAGCATCAGTGGAGGATCCGCCAGCACAGGCCTTGCCCAGATCGACCTGTGTAAGAAAACCCACACAAATAAAGAATTAAGGCTGACGTTTGTTTATTTTTGATTTCATGGCAGGAAAATAGAGTGTTCGAGCTTTTGGCCAGGCACAGCCATGTCACACGACTACAGCCGCGTCACACAGCTACGGAATGGTGCCACACAGCTTGTCACAGCCGCATCTTTTGATTAACAGTTGCGTCACGCAACTGTTCCTCCAAAGAACATATGCATGACGCATCTGTCGAAGGTGAGACAGAAAGAAACTGTAACATTCTATTTGCCAATTTCTATGTTCTTCTATGCATTTACAGGGCCTAGGCAAGTCGCAATCGACATGGCATCGCAATTTAAGATAGCAAACAAGACATCAAGACACACAAGAGAGGCATAATCAAAATCCAGAGATAAGGGGGTCGCGTAACTCCGCACATGTTGCGTCACACAACTGTTCGTACCGGAACAACTGCGTCACGCAACTGCTTGCGAGAACAGTTACGTCCCCAGATCGACCTGTGTAAGAAAATCCACACAAACAAAGAATTAAGGTTGACGTTTGTTTATTTTTGATTTCATGGCAGGAAAATAGAGTGTTCGAGCTTTTGGCCAGGCACAGCCGTGTCACGCGACTACAGCCGCGTCACGCAGCTACGGAATGGTGCCACACAGCTTGTCACAGCCGCATCTTCTGATTAACAGTTGCGTCACGCAACTGTTCCTCCAAAGAACATATGCATGACGCATCTATCGAAGGTGAGACAGAAAGAAACTGTAACGTTCTATTTGCCAATTTCTATGTTCTTCTATGCATTTACAGGGCCTAGGCAAGTCGCAATCGACATGGCATCACAATTTCAGATAGCAAACAAGACATCAAGACACACAAGAGAGGCATAATCAAAATCCAGAGATAAGGGGGTCGCGTAACTCCGCACATGTTGCGTCACACAACTGTTCGTACTGGAACAACTGCGTCACGCAACTGCTTGCGAGAACAGTTACGTCACGCAACTGTTCATAAGAGAATAGCTGCGTCAAGCAACTTCCTCCTGCATGACGCTACTACCGACGCGCAAACAGCACAAAATCGTTCACAAAATCACACAAAAATCATTTGCAACACACCAAAAGCAAGAAATTCAAATGTGAAGTTACTTACCTCAGATTGGAAACCGCGCATCGCGTCAGTATCATGTCGAACCGAAAAGTCGGAGCCTAGTAACAGGAGAAGCTGAAGAGGTCGCGTCCCGGGTGTCAGGGCAGTACAGCTCATGGGTACTCGCTCGCCCTCGAAAATTGGGATGTCCGGGATCGCCCCCAGGGTGTCCATCTCGGACGTATAAGCAGAAGCAGAGATCTCAGGAAGTTGGGCCATCTTCGCTAAGGTTCAGAGTGTTTTGGAAGGTTTGAGAGTTTGAAAAGTGAAAAATGAAATGTTGAAAAGCTTATTTATAATAAGATGTGAAAATGGGCCTAAGCCCATCAACACTCGTTTAAGCCCAAAATGCCCCATTAAAACCTGTTTAAGCCCAAAATTGCCCATCTAAGCAATTTGGAGTCAATGTGCAGTTCGTATACTTCAGCAATTCTGTCTACTCACCACACAGGGGGCAAGATCATCAAATTGCCCAAACTACCCTTAGGTAAGTTTTTTTCCAAACACCACATCAAGAAGGTTATACCTGAAAATTTAGGACTGAAAATTTTTTTTTAAATTAATAAAATTTTCAAGGTTTGTGATTATCAATGCATGGGGGCATGTGACGCCCCAACATTTAACAAAGGCAAGATCAGTTTGTACACAGAAATTGCTCTTTCCTTTTGAAAATATTTTCAGGTTAACCGGTGATGATTTCTCGAAGCCGTTTGATCCCACCAAACAGTGATGGCATATTACGAAGCTGCTTGGATCGTTTTCTCGATTAGTGATGGTGTATTGCGAAGCTGATCGAATCGACCCTTTTCCTAATTAATGATGGTGTGTTGCAAAGCTTATCAGGGCCATTTCAGGCCAACCGGTGATGGCTTCTTGAAGCCGATAGGTCCCGCCAAGCAGTGATGGTGTATTACGAAGCTGTTTGGATTCTTCTCCTGGTTAATGATGGTGGATTACGAAGTTGCTCAGGACAATCAAATCAAAATCCTTCGAGCCAATCAGACCGAGCCTCGAAGGTATCTTCAAAACCAATCGAACCGAGTTTTGGAGATCGTTAACGATCTGACTGGAGCCAACAAAGCTGATCAAACCGAGCTTTGGACGTGACCAGATGATCAAGCCAGCTACTTCATTCAAAACCGAGATTGAAGGCGCATCAATGGACCATTTTAATATTAATCGTCTATACAATTAATGATAAAGTGGGGGGGGGGCAAATTGTTGACGCATGTCTATATGCCCCCACCTAACACAATGATGATACGAGGACGCAGAATAAAGGGTCGCGGCTGTCCGAAAGTCTTTTGATCCAAGGATTTAATTTAGACCAATTTAAGGGTGTCTAATTACATTACAGTTGCATCACAAAGCTATTAGGTGCGTGACGGCACTGACAGTTGCGTCACGCAACTCCAGTCAAGATGACATCACCATGAATGCCGACATAATTGTTTTTCATTCTGTTTGATTATGTGGCAACGGTCCAGAAAGTGAGCTACGTCACGCAGCTATTGGGTCCGTCAAGCAGCCGTTAGTTGCGTGACGTAGCTATCCCCTGTTGCCCTACTACTATAAATACATCATGTTATCTCTTAAACGGGACAAGAATTTTAGGGCGTAAAAACATACACTTGCGGCTAGGTTTTTCTACAGAAACTCTTCTGAGTTCTCTTGAAGGAAAACAGCCATTAGAGATTAATTAAGTTAAAACGAAAATCATAAAAAGGGAAAAAAAATAAGAGAGAAAGAGGTGAGTGTTAAATCCTTGTAGACAAAGGCCTCTGGAATCCCTGAACCTTCATTCTCTAAGGCGTTCAAGCTGTTAACAATCCTCAGTCTGAGGGTTAGGTAATTCCCTAAAACTTTTCTTGGTATTTTTAGTTGTTTATTCATTGTTATTTATTTTATTGGTGCTTTAGTAGTGTAATCTTAGTTAAACGGTATTCTGCTCACTCTTGGGTGTTTTTAGATTGTATTAAAACATGTTTAAATAAAAGAAAACGCAAAAAAGGTTGTTTGAAAAGTAAATACAGACCAGAGCAGTTGCGTCACGCAGCCAGTAGTTCCGTCACGGACCTGGCAGTTGTGTGACGGAACTGTTCATGTCCAAAATAGAGTTGCTTTACCTAGACTAGTTGCATCCCGTAGCTATTAGATCCGTAACGGATCTAAGGGTTGCGTGACAGAGCTATTCATACTCATAATTTTATTTTTTGTTTAATATTATATTTTTAATTATGGATTTGAAATAAACGGTTGACAGATCTGAAAGCTTTCCAAATTATGAACAGCTGCATCACGCAACTATTGGATCCGTCACGCAACTGTTCTTCCATAGAACAGCGGTGTGACGTGACTGTTCTAGGGTTCCGGAAGCAATTTTTATTCGTTTAAAAACTTAACGAATTTTGTACAAAAAATAAAATTTAATTCTTGAAATAAATCTGAAGACCACCAATTGTGGGCAGATTGCAATTTAGCTGAGTTTAGAACATTAAAGGATAATTATGCATGATTTTGGGTTTTTGGCTTTTGGGTTTAATATTTTCATGGTAGAATGTATTCTTTAGGTTCGGTTTGTGGCCCACCTTTAACCATAAGGCAAGAGCGGGTCTTTTATTTATCTTGATTTAACTGCTTTGAATTGGATGGTTTGAATGATTATGGATGCAATGAATGAACTCGTTTGGGACGATTAAATAATTTTCCACATAGGAACTCGGTTTGATTTATTCGGGTTGGGTTTAAATAGATAATTTGGCTTTTCTAAATTAAAATAAATTAGAAATCGTAGGTTAAAAGAGGCCGGATTTTCTAGGCATCGGCTTCCAACCGGCCGACGTACCCAATTCCCTTACCTAGAATCGCCTTGGTGCGTTTGAGCAATTTTCAAAATAATTTGGCCTCACATAAAATTGGGTTTAGTATGGAGTCATTTTTTAAATGAAATTGGAAACGGTCCCATTGCCGAAAAAATGGGTGGCGACTCAAAATGTTTTATAAGACCGATTTATCGGCATCGTATCCAATAAAGTGTTTTGTCACCACTATTCAAAGAAAGATCATTTTCCATTAAAATGAAAAGTTGGAACACGTTCTTCAGATCGCTCGGGGGCGGGACGAAAACAATTGGTTAGCCAAAAGGTGCTTCAAATGACTCCTGTTGGGAAAAGCTCCGACCTGTTCATGGGAGGACATGATTTTCTTGTGTAAAGGTAGCAGTTGACGTCTCCTGGAGACTCAATTCACGCTCGTGAGTTTAAAGGTTGCGATCACGATCTTTGTTTATGATCTTTCTGCCTCTTCTAGAGTGCTTTTCGCGCTCGCGCATTTTAATGTCGCGCTCGTGAATTCTGCTTGATGTCTTATGAAACTTCCATCATATAGATCGCGCCCGTGCACTTTATGTCGCGCTCATGAATCTTCCTTTCTTCCCATGCAGCGCGACTTTATTCGCGTCACGAATTTGCTTGGTAGGATTTCTCTTTCCTATACTTAGTCAAATTTTGATCCTTTTTCTTCATAAAAGCAAACCTTTCCACTCCTTTGCTCAAATACATTCCTAAAACAACTTTAAAGTAAAAACAACACAAGAAAACATAAAATGTATAAAAACAATACGCCATCATGCAAATCATGTGATTTATAACATAACAATTTTGCCTGCTTTACGAGGCTATCAATTCCCCCACACTTAGTTCTTTGCTTGTCGCTAAGCAAAACATTCATCTTTTCTTTTGAACTCATGTTGATCATGTTTATTTTTACTCGTCAATTTGGACTTCTTAAGTAATCTGCCAAAAATAAGAGATTGATTTGATTTTGAACCAAGTATAATAGGTGAAAATGGCATCTAAAATTCCAATCTAGCAAACAAAATCTAAGTTTAAAAATCTAGCCAAACTTAAAACATGAGATAGGCAATTCTCCTTCCTTAGAATACAAAAATAGAAAGTACTTAGGACAAGTTTAGCACACATGTAATGTTTCTCATCTCAAGGTATTTTTAGGTAACATATTTCTATCACACAAAGTGGTTGCATTTTATGCTCCATACCACTTCTCACCTTTTATCTCTATTGTGGTTGCATTTTATGCTCCATATCACATTTTTTTTTTTTTTGCTTAAATGGGAATATAAGCAAAAAGTGGTTGCATTTTATGCTCCGTACCACTTCTCATTAGAACGGATTTCCATTATTCCCTCAATCTTGCTTTTTCTCTCATAATACCCTCATCCTTTATTGATTTAAAACATACATGTATTATGGCTTTAGTTTCCCTTTTCTTCCTATTTCTTATTCAAGTTAGGATTCATGATTCTCTTTAGCCAAAATTATGTCTAGATAATTAACTAAAGATTTAAAATTTGCTAAAGAAACTTCATATGTCATGTTTTTAAATCCAAATACCTAAGTTCATAATCAAACTAAACATATAATCATTGAAATCTCTTAATCATGGTATATTATTCAAGACTTTCATTTCAAAAAGTGAAATATAAGCAAATCAATATGTAGAGACTAAACATTGAACTAAGGAAAAGAATTTGACTTTTTTTTAATTGTCAAAATTTTTAATTTTCTCTGTTTTGGTCTCTTTTTTATTATATTATATTATATTATATTATATTTTATGTGTGTGTGTGTGTGTGTGTGTGTGTGTGTTAAAAACATAAAAACACAAAAACAAATAGATACTTCCCTCACACTTGAAAGGTACAATGTCCTCATTGGGAGAGAAGATATGCATACAACACACAGAACACATGCATAAAACACACATTGCACAAATAGAAATGAAAAGAGAAACAAATGGGTGCAAAAAAACCTCATGCCTCTGGAGAATCCGGAGGTGATGGAGTGAATTCGATATTCTGCTTTCGGAAATATGACATCCACTTTCGTGCCATACTCCTGTGTTCATTCTGAATGGTGTGCAATTGTTGCCCCATTTCAAAAATGATTACTTGCAAATTTTCTTGGGATTGTTGTAATGCATCTACTCTACTTAAGACTTGCTTCCATCCACCAACTTCTTCTGCCTCTTCTTCTGCTGGAGCGGAGGATGTCACTGGCGACTTCCCTTTCCTTTGTCTTACTCATTCTTCATTCACACGAGAGGTTCCTTCACCTCCATTACCTTGTCCCACTCTTCTTTCCATAATTTCCAAAGATAAACCATGGTATTACCATCTTTCACTTCATCTACTAATCCAGATTTCTTTAAGAAAGCACCATCCATATACCTAAAAATATCGGTGGGATGTGCACGATAGGGTGGAATAGGCATGCGGGCAGCATATGTTAGAATGGGTGCCATACTACCGATCCCCAACGTAACCTTGCCTTGATGATGAGAAGAGTTGTAAAGGGTATCAAACATTAATCCGGAAACATGTACCCGTTTTCCCTACAAAATAGTTTCCAACAAAAACAAATCATTTGTTTGGACCTTGGAGGCTTTCACCCATCCATACAAAGCGTAACACAGACATTTATGCAGATATAAAAGACTTTCATCCTTAAACCATTTGTTACCAGCATTCCTAGAATTAAAGGATGACTGACCTGTTAGCATTTCCCAAACTGATGCAGCATTCCAACCTTTCGATTTGGAAGTAAATCCATTTTTAGGAAATCCTAACCACTAATGCATTTTATCATAGTCTAAAGTTAACTCCTCTCCATCTACTCTAAATTTAATGGCATTCTCTGTTTCATCAACCCATTCAAGTGTAGTCAACAACTCAAGACATATTTTAGAACTCTCAGGGATTCTTAATTGGCTATAGATTTCAAAATGAAGTATTTTCAAATATTCTTGAATTTTTTCTAATAGACCAGTATTTTACAGAAAATTAACGTCAAGAAGATACATACCGGTAAAACTGGACTTCGTGAGGCATGTGAAACATTTGCCATCTTCTGTAGTGTAGATGGGAAATGGCGCTTTGTACCGTGATGCCAAATCTTTCTTTGTTGGAACAGAGGAAGACGAACCATCTTTGCTTTTCCTTGCCTTTTGCTTGGACGGCATAATGATAAGCAGGAAAAGAAAAAACAGAGGATGGGTTTTTGTGAGAGTATTGCACTGGCAGATGTGGTGTTTGAAAGAGAAATAGAAACCCTTATATAGAGAATTTTAGGCAGGATAGGGTTGAATGGTCAATGGAGAAGTTGGAAAAGAAAGGATGTGATTGGTTTTGAAAGGGTGTTTACAGTTTTTGCAGGTTTAAATACCTTGGGAAGGAGAAGAGTTGAATTTGAATTTGAATTTGGAAAAGACAGTTGTTATCTTCTGTCTGTTGGATAGTCGCGCCTGTGAATCCTATTTCACGATTGCGATTTTAAGCTCGCGTCTCGTGAATGATCTTTGCAAACCTTATGAATTCTTTTTCTCCTAATTTGCGCCCGCGAATATATCTATCGCGATCGGGATCCTTAATCCAATCTCTCTGTCTCTTTTTTCACAGGTATTGAGCCATGCTTCCATAAATTGCACTTGCGATTCTGCCCGAGAATACAAAAGCCAACTCTCTGCGGTGAAAACTTAACCTTTACGCACTCGCGCTTCCTTAAATCGCGCTCGCGATATCATATTCTACAAAAGAAAATTTTTTCTACACACTTGAACTGAAATGAGTCCTTTTTATTATTTCAAATAACAACTTAAATAAAGTAAAAAAAAGACGAACAAAGCATATATGTAGGTATATATTATACATACACACTGTGTAGATTCAATTTGCATGAAACATTACTTGCGGTGGATCACTAACCTTATCACCCAAGTAAAGCTTATATCTCTGCCCATTTACCATAAATGTGGATCCATTGGATAGATTTTTCAACTCTAATGCTCCATGATCTGAAATTTTGATTACTTCAAATGGTCCGCTCCATCTAGACTTCAATTTTCCAGGAAATAGGCATAATCTTGAATTAAACAATAACACTTTATCGCCTTCCTTAAATGACTTTATTCGAATATGAGTATCATGCCATTTTTTAGTTCTTTTCTCATATGCTAACAATCTAATCTCATCAAGTTCATTTGATTGAAGCTTCCGTTTACAACTTGCTTTGTTCAAATCAAAATTCAAAGCTTTTATCGCCCAATAAGCTTTATATTCAAGTTCTAAAGGTAGATGACATGCTTTACCATAAATCAAATGGTATGGAGACATCCCAATTAGTGTTTTAAACGTCGTTTGATGTGCCCAAATTGCATCATCTAACTTAAGTGACCAATCTTTACGAGATGCATTAACAGTTTTCTCTAAAATCCACTTAAGTTCTTGATTTGAAACTTCCACTTGACCACTAGTTTGTGGATGGCATGGAGTAGATACTTTATGGTATACTCCATATCTTTTTAAGAGACTCTCAAAAGATTTATTTAAAAAGTGCATACCTCAGTCACTTATTATTGCCCTGGGAACTCCAAATCTTATAACTAGCGCCTTCAAAAACTTAACCACCGTATTTGTGTTATTTGTTAAGCAAGCTTATGCCTCCACCCATTTGGAAACATAATCCACAGCCATTAGGATATAACTTTTACCTTGTGAAATAGGGAAGGGTCCCACAAAGTCGATCCCCCATATATCGAATATCTCCACCTCAAGTATGTTAGATAAAGGCATTTCATCTCTCCGATTTATGTTGCCAACCCTTTGACACCTGTCACAATGAGAGACAAATATACAGGCATCTTGAAACAACGTAGGCCAATAAAAACCACTTTCTAAAACCTTTGAAGCAGTTCTACTTGTTCCATGGTGCCCTCCGTATGAACTTGAATGACAATGCATAAGTGTATATTGTACTTCTGTTTCCCCTACGCATCTTCTAATCACACCATCCCCACATATCTTAAACAAGAATGGGTTATCCCACAAGAAATTTTTAACATCTGAGAAAAATTTTTTCTGTTGTGCATAAGTCATATTAGGAGGTATTATTTTAGAAGCTAGAAAATTTGCAATGTCAGCATACCAAGATATATGAACATGTTGTACTAACATCAAATTTTCATCTGGAAAAATTTCATTAATAACTGTAGACTTGCCTGTTGTACCTTCTTTGTTTTCTAGACGAGATAAATGATCAGCAGCTAAATTCTCAGAACCCTTTTTATCTCTAATCTCAATGTCAAATTCTTGCAATAACAACACCCATCTAATAAGACGTGGTTTTGCATCTTTCTTAGCAAACATGTATTTTAACGCAGAATGATCAGTATAGATTATGACTTTGGATCCTACCAAGTATGATCTAAATTTATCACAAGCATATACTACAGTCAACTTTCTTTTTCAGTAGTTGTATAATTCATTTGAGTACTAGTTAGAACATGGCTAGCATAGTATATCACATGCAATTTCTTATCATGTCTTTGCCCTAAAACACAACCGATAGCAAAATCACTAGCATCACACATTATTTCAAATGGTAATCCCCAATCAGGTTTTGCCATAATAGGTGCACTTACTAATGCATCTTTCAAAGTGTTAAAGGCATTTAAACAATCTTGAGAAAAATCAAAGGGTACATCTTTAACAAGCAAGTTAGTTAATGGTTTGGCAATAATAGAGAAATTCTTTATAAATCTCCTATAAAATCCTGCATGGCCTAGAAAAGACCTAATTCCCTTAACCATATTAGGAGGTGGTAACTTTTCTATGACTTCTATTTTTGCCCTATCCGTTTGGATTCCATCTTTACTTATTTTGTGCCCCAAAACAATGCCCTGATCAACCATAAAGTGGCATTTTTCCCAATTTAAAACTAAATTAGTACTTTCACATCTTGACAACACTAAGTCCAAATTTTTCAAACAACTTTCAAAAGAATCACCATATACAGAAAAATCATACATGAATACATCCATAATTTCTTCTATGTAATCACTAAAAATGGCTGTCATGCAACGCTGGAATGTCGCGGGTGCATTACATAATTCGAAAGGCATGCGTCTATATGCAAATGTACTCAATGGACAAGTAAATGTAGTTTTCTCTTGGTCATTTGGGAATACATAAATCTGAAAATATCCCGAATATCCATCGAGAAAGCAATAAAAAGCATGACCAGCAATCCTTTCTAACATTTGGTCTATGAATGGCAATGGAAAGTGATCTTTCCTAGTGGCTGAATTTAGCTTCCTATAGTCCATGCATACCCTCCAACCTATAGTGGTACTAGTAGGGATTAGTTCACCATTTTCATTTTTAACTACAGTCATCCCTCCTTTTGTAGGAACACTTTGAATTGGGCTAACCCATTGGCTATCCGATATTGGGTACATTATTCCTGCATCTAACAGCTTTATAATTTCCTTCTTCACTGCTTCTTTCATATTAGGATTGAGTATCCTTTGTCTTTTTGCCCTAGGTACATGTCCATCTTCAAGGTTTATGTGATGCATGACTCTATTAGGACTTATTCCCTTAATGTCAGAAATTTGCCATCCTATACTCCTAATCCTATTTCTAACAAGACTTAACAATTCATTTTCTTGTTCTATGGTTAATTTGTTAGAAATAATTATTGGAAGTGTGTGATCTTTACCTAGGAAAGCATATCTTAGATGACTAGGTAGTTCTTTAAGGTCTACTATTGGTGGCCTTTCAATTGATGGAGGTAAAGGTTCATTTTCTCTAAGTAACATCTCAGGTCTTAAACTTATAAATTCTTCTTCTTCATCATTACTTGCACTATCATTTTCATATTTAACATTATTGTCCAATGCAAATATTTCATGCACACATGTATCAACTATGTCAATCCTCATGCAATTACCTTCATGGCTTTATCTATATGAAATTCAATGAGATCATCACCTATTCTAAGGATTAATTTCCCTTCTGAAACATCAATTAATGCCCTCCTTGTGTTCATGAATGGTCTTCCTAAAATAAGAGGACAATTCTCATCATAAACAAAGTCAAGTATGACAAAATCAGTTGGAAAAATAAACTTGTCAACTTTAACAAGTACATCTTCAATAATGCCATAAGGTCTTTTAATAGATTGATCAGCAAGTTGTAAAACCATATTAGTACGTTTTACTTCATCTTCTAAACCCAATTTCTTAAAAAGAGATAATGGCATCAAGTTATACTTGCTCCTAAGTCACAAAGGCATCTAGGGAAATCTACCTCACCTAATCTACATGGTATGGTAAAGCTTCTTGGATCCTTAAGTTTAGTAGGTAATTTACTTGAGATTATGGAACTACAATTCTCGGTCAAAGTAACCATTGACACATCTTTCCAACTACATTTCTTTGAGATTAAATCTTTAAGAAATTTCCCATAGTTCGAAATTTGTGTAATGGCTTCCATGAATGACATGTTAATATGCAAATGTTTCAATTTATTTATAAAGCTTAAGAATTGCTTATCTTATTCTTGCTTCTTTAGCCTTTGCGGAAAAGGTGGAATGGGGTGATAAACTTTCACATTTTCCTTTTCCTTTGCTTTGTCTTTTGATCCTGCAGTATTTACTTCATTGCTCGGTTCACAAACCGACTCAACAGATTCATTATTCAAGACATTAGCATCATACCCGAAGGAACTATTTTATCAACTACTTTTCCACTTCTTAAAACAATAGCACTTACATTTTCCCTAGGATTTGTTTCTGTATTACTTGGAAGGTTTCCTACTCCACGTGATGAAATAGAATTGGCAAGTTGCCCTACTTGCACCTCCAAGTTATGTATAGATGAAGAATGGTTTTTGAAAAGTTTATCAAACTTAGTCTCTAACCATTTAAAATTATCATCCTGACTGCTCATTTTTTGGTTGATTCCATCTAAGAATTTATCAATTTTACTGGTCAATTGTCCTATTCTATCTTGAGATTGATTAACTTGATTTCCCCTATCTTGATTATCATGGTTTCTCCAAAAAGTGTTAGGATAGTTATGATGTTCAGCATTATAATTATTCGAGTATGGACCGTGAACTTGTCCTTAAACATAGTTCACTTGTTGCTCCACAATCAGATAATTATAATTACACTCTTTTGATATATGTCCCTGGCAACGGCGCCAAAAACTTGTTGCACTCCTTGATTACCCGCAAGTATATGGATCGCAACGTAGTAATAAAAAGATCGATCCTACGAGGAAAGGGTTATGTCCACTCTGACCACAATTTTCACAAATAAGAGGTGTTGACTTACTCACATTCAAGTTATCAATTTTAAATGCTAAAGCAGAAATTTGTGCTTGCATCATAGTTAAAGGATCTAACTCACATACTTTCTTAACAGAATCTCTTGAAGAAGAAGGAGAAGAATCATGATTAACATTGGAACAACTGACTTGAGTCCTTTCGGTTGGCCATATGCTGCTGATGTTAGCCATTTCCTCCAATAACTCAATTGCATCATCAATAGTCTTCTTCATTAATGATCCTCCTGCCATTGTATCTATAGTACATCTTGTAGAAGGAATAACCTCATTGTAAAAGGTTTGAATCAATGTATTTTGGGGGAGGCCATGATGTGGGCAAACTCGTTGAAGTTCTTTATAGCGATCCCATGCCTCATATAGGGATTCATTTTCATGTTGGGTGAATAAGGTTATTTCTTTGATAAGCCTAGCAGTCTTTGCTAATGAAAAGTATTTAGATAAGAAAGTTTGGGCTAGTTCTTCCCAAGTAGTGATAGAATTTGGTGGCAATGAATTCAACCAAGCTTTCGCTTTATCCTTCAAAGTGAAAGGAAAAAGACGTAGCTTGATGGCATCCGCTGGTACTGAATTCATTTTAAATGTATCACATATCTCGAGAAAACTGGCTATGTGAGAGTTTGGATCCTCATTTGGTAATCCGTAAAATTGAACACTATTTTGGATCATTTGTAATAAAGCAGGTTTGATTTCAAATTGGTTAGCATTTACTAGTGGACGTACTACTCCTTTTTGTGAACCATTTACGCTTGGAGTAACATAATCCATCAACCTTTGCTCTGGTGGATTTCCCTCAGTCACAATTTCTGAATTTCTTCTTTTCTTTTTCTTTTTCTATCTCGAAAGAAAATGTTAAATCTCAGGCTAATAATCCTCTAATTCACTGGTTGAAGATCTAGTACTTGGCATATAAGTTATTCAATATTTGCTCCTGCAAAAATTTTGAATCAAAAGTAAGTTGGTATTTGATAAAAATGTTGTAAATCATACATAAGAATTTTCCTTAAATGACAAAACACCGTTCCCCGGCAACGGCGCCATAAACTTGTTGCACTTCTTGATTACCCCCAAGTATACGGATCGCAACGAGTAATAAAAAGATCGATACCACGAGGAACAGGTTATGTCCACTCTACTACTTATCCTTAACACTTATGTTTATAGTAATAAAGTATGAAATAATTAAACTATAATCCTATTTTATTTTATAATTAAATATATTACTTAATCCTATAGATAAAGATATAGTAGAATACTTAGAAGAATTGATTATGCAGTGGATTTTCTTTTTCTAAAGCAAAACTTGTAACATGCAATAAAGGTTTCTTTAATCACATATGGTAAAGTATAATTCAACCTCTTGGTACGGAATTACTCTATTTATATATATATTTCTACATACAACAAATACCTTCCTTTGTCAAATATTGAATCTAGTTCTTATTCTTTGATTATTTCAATAAGATTAAACTTAACTTTGACAAAACAAGTTAAAGATTCACTTGCAAATCTAACTAAATGAATTATATCTCTTTGATCTTTACTAAATTATTTCTTTCTGAGATATAATTAAGTAAACTTGATTAAACAAAGACCAAAAGATAACTGAAAGAACTTTTATTGAATGAAACCAAATAATATTATTGCTTTGCATAGAAAAGTAATGAAGAACAACATGCAAAAAGTCTTTAATAAAACAAGAGAAAGATATAAGTAATCAAACTCAAGCCTCTGGAGGGCGTTACACCTCGAGGAACTCTTTGATGTTCTTTGCACAAACATTAATATGTGGCTGTGGTCAACTTATTTCTAAGTACTACTTCTCTTTTCTACTATAATCTAATACTAGTTTTTCTCCTATCTTCTTCTCTCTTTTCTGAGTTTTTTCTCTGAGTGTGTTCCTCTTCATTTGGATTGCAATTTATAGAAGAAGAGAATTGTGTTGGTTGTGATGGTGATTGGTTAGCCAAAAGGTGCTTCAGATGACTCTTGTTGGGAAAAGTTCTGATCTGTTCATGGGAGGACATGATTTTCTGGTGAAAAGGTAGCAGTTGACATCTCCTAGAGACTCGATTCGCGCTCGCGAGTTTAAGGATCGCGATCGCGATCTTTGTTTATGATATTTCTGCCTCTTCTGGAGTGCTTTTCGCGCTCGCGAATTCTGCTTGATGTCTTCTGAAACTTCTGTCATATAGATCGTGCCCGCGCATTTTATGTCGCGTTCGCGAATCTTCATTTCTTCCTATGCAGCACGACTTTATTCGCATCGCGAATTTGCTTGGTAGGACTTCTCTTTCCCATACTTATCAAATTTTGATCCTTTTTCTTCATAAAAGCAAACCTTTCCACTCCTTTGCTCAAATACATTCCCAAAACAACTTTAAAGCAAAAACAACACAAGAAAACATAAAATGTATAAAAACAACACACAATCATGCAAATCATGCGATTTATAACATAACAATTTTTCCCGCTTTGCGAGGCTATCATTATCACCTACATCAATTCTAAGGCTAAAAGTACCCATTTATTGAACAATAGCTCATGCTTAGTTGTAATCTGATTGGACGTGGCCCACTTGTCCCACTTGCCAAATTGCACAGAGAAGAGTAGCCTCCAAGCATCTTAATTCTATAAATAGCAGCGTAAATCAATAGAGAAAGAGGTTGGCAGAAAAATAGAAAAATAGTATATAACTCTGTGAATATTTAGCATAGTTCGTGTTTGTAATCTAAGAGGTGTGGGGAGGAAGGTTGTGCGATAGAGTCTCAAACTCAACAAAAGCCATACCTGATCCATCATTCTCCCCTATTATTATCTGTTATCTTTATGTTCTTTGTTTTGTTATTATTTTCATAAAAATCAACCTTTTTGTAACTCCGTTCTTTTTCTTTCAATAAAAGATATGGATTACTATTTGATTGTTTACATTGTTTTATCTAAAATGAGTGAGTAAACCAGCCATTCTGGGGATGGAGTAATATCTATTACCTCTGAAATGTTGGGCGGCTTTATTAAAAATTGAATCATCTATACTTTGTTATAGATTTCTGGTTCAATTTTATGTAAGACAAATGGTTCTAAAATAAAGTCAGATCCCTTTGTTTACTTAACATTAGGTAGATGAGCGAAGGATCAAAAGATCAAGTTCAGGCACATGAACCACATAAATTGAGCATTGGTTTTATATCTAGAATTAGAATAAAGCCAGTGTAAAAAGGGGAAAGCTTATTACGTATGCAACGTACGAAAGGCATCATATGATTGTTATAGTTGACTACCTTGTAAGAGGAGATAACTAACTCACACTCTGCCCTTCAAAAAATTTACCATCGGTGCTTACTTCGCTGCCGCCTACTTCTGGATGGTAATGGATCAATCCATCACCCGAATACTTTCACATTTATAAATTCAAAAGAAAAAAATATATATATTTCTAACTCCTAACTTCTAACTACTAACCTCTAAATACTAACCGCTAACTTTTATTTTATGTTATTTAATTTCTTTTAATTTCTTCTTTTTACTTTACTGCACTTTAATCTCCTGCAATTTACTTTATTGCACTTTTATTCTATCGCATTTTACTTTTTTGCTCCTTTATTTTATTTAAATTCCAGTCATTTATTTTTCAGCTATTTAAATTTCTATTATTTTATTTTACACATTACTCACCTCTTTTATTGATTCTGCCTGATAATTAAGTATTCAAAAGACTCTAGTACTCAATCCTTCCAATCCTTGTGGATACGATATTTTATATCCTACTTGTATGACCCATTAATGCTTGCGGTACAATCTCACCGCCCGTTATTAGCCGGGCGTGGACATCACACGTACCTCCGAAAAGTGGAGCACTTCAGATCAAACCATTCCATGTGGCGCACCCAAAGTCCTTCAAAGAAGGCACCCGTCTAAAGGACAACCTCCCAAAGTGGAGCCTTTCCAAATCAAGTTGTCCCAAGTGGTGCATCCAAAGCCCTTCAAAGAAGGCACCCATCGAAATGACAACCTAAGTGGAGCATTTCAATTTAAACTGTCCTAGGTGGTGCACCCAAAGCCCTTCAAAGAAGGCACCCGTCCAAAGGACATCCTCCCTAAGTGGAGCATTTCAAATCAAGCCGTCCAGGTGGTGCACCCAAAACCCTTCAAAGAAGGTACCCGTCCAAAGGACAACCTCTCAAAATGGAGTATTTCAGATCAAGCTATCCTAGGCGGCGCACCTAAAGCCCTTCAAAGAAGGCACTCGTCTAAAGGACAACCTCCCAAAGTGGAGCATTTTAGAACCAAGTCGTCTTAGGTGGCACACCTAAAGCCCTTCAAAGAAGGCACCCGTCCAAAGGACAACCTTCCAAAGTGGAGCATTTCAAAACCAAGTCATCCCATATGGCGCTCCCAAAGCCCTTCAAAGAAGGCACCAGTCCAAAGGACAACCTCCGAAAATGGAGCATTTTAGAACCAAGTTGTCCCAAGTGGCACACCAAAGCCCTTTAAAGAAGGCACCCGTCCAAAGGACAACCTCCCATAGTGGAGCATTATAGAACCAAGTTGTCCGAGGTGGCACACATAAGCCGTTCAAAGAAGGCACACATCTGTTGAAGCCACCAATAACCACCATAGTGCAGCATATCCACATTTCATGTCCTCAGTGACAACCTCCCAAAACAGAGCATTTCAGCCAAAATAGCCAAAATGGCACCTCACATCAACAAAGCCGCCAAAATGGCACACTTCATCTATGTAGGCCATTCAAAGAATGCAAAACTAGTCCAAAGGACGTTCGCCCCGTCTCAGCTAAACTCAGGACTTCAACGACCTCAAGGTAAGTATTTCTTACTTGCGCATCTACTTTACACTTTGACGACATCTTGCTCAAAAAGTAGAATATCATCAAAGTTGGGGCAAACTGTAGATGCTCAAATTTTGCACTGAATGGCTCAGTGATGATAACCTTTCTTAACATAAGAGTGGATCAAAATTTTCGATCGCTCACATTTTTGGACCAATGGTCTGTGGCTGAGATAATGCACATGTTTGACCATTTTTACTTTTTTGGACACCGGGCCTTTCACGATGAAACCGGGCCCAAGAAGCACTTTGGGCCCTCCTGGCGCACTTCTTGGTGCCTCGCCTCATTTTGCGTGCCACTAGATCCAATTCTATAAAAATGGGCTCGGCCTGATTATAGGGCCTACCGGTGGCATATTGCCACATAAGCCCTAAAATGGGGCAACACTACCCATTTACCTATAAATAGGCCTTCGGATTAGTGCTCAGGGGAGGCCTTTTTATCAACAAGAAGAAACTCTTGCATTTTTAAAACTCAACTTAAATCAAAGTGAAAACAAGTGTTGCTTACTTTAATTTAGAGTTATATTCATTGATTTCTAATTAGGAAAACTCTAGATTGTTGATCAAAAATCTACAAAACACATACATTTAATCGCAACTCATATTTTTTTTTATCCAAGAACCTAGTCTTTGGGTTTTCTCACATCCAATCTCTCAAGAATCATTGGAAAACCCTCAAAGGTAACTTCTGAGAGACATTAACCTCTTTCGTCATCCCTTTTCTTTCATTTGGGTGTGGAAAATGCCGTTCTTTTGATTGGTTGTGAGAGAAACTATGAACAACCATAACCCTTTGACTGTGTCAGGAGTGGCACAACCATAGTGCAAGAGGCGCATGCCCTTACGTGTGGTGCACACCACTTTTCCTGCAATCATGAGGCCTTATTTTCCACTCTGTGACTTTCTAATTGGGGAAAGTGCCTAGCGTGGCGCACACCTCACCCAAGTTGTGCATGCCAGTTCTCCTGTGATGCCAAGCACTTCATTTTAAAGGTCCAGGATGTTAAAATCAACAAAACAGACTCGATTTGGAGATCTAATGGCAAAGCACTAGACTTTATTGTCTGGAATGCATTTTTGTCCACAAAAGGATTGAAAAAACACCAATAAACAAGATTTGGGGTAGTGATGGGTGTATTTGTTCATTAACCTTGATGAACATCAAGACCTTGAACTTTAAAATCTTGTGTAATCTTTAAATAAATGCTTTTACTTTACTATCTTTCATTTATTAGTACTTTAAGTTCTAGTCTTTTATTTACAATGCATTTTACTTTAATGCTCTTTAGTTTATGTAAATCTAACCCTTTTAACTTTAGTTTAGATTAACATTTAACATTCATCATTATCATCATTGTTAAATGATTGTGTGATTTCTGATTCTGTCATTAGATTATGTTTTCGTGGATGATTGTCATTATTTGTGGTTGTTATTTATGTATGGATATTGATTTTGTTTTTATGAACTTAATGTAAAGGACCTTAATGGGTCCTATTATTGCTTGAATGTAATTAAATTTGTTTGGTTGGGAAATTTTAATGGGGTCTAGGTAGATTGTTGTAACACCCTCCGCCGAGTCCCGTGAGACCCGACGACGGATGACACATTCGGTGCCGGAGACACCGTCTTAACTTAACATACAAATCATTAAATAAGATTATGAATTAGAAGTAATTGAGTATCCACAAGTGTAGCGAGTAATTTTTTTTTTTATAGATAATCATTTCATTTCGTTTTCATCTCTTTTTTTTTTTTTTTTTTTGAAAAATAGATTGGGAAAAATCCTACATAAATACTGTAAGAAGTTCCCTTTTAAAAACTGAGCTCGCCAAACATGTGAATACAAAACACTCCCAATTAAACTCCAAACTCCCAACATCTCCACATAGTCATCATAACACAACAACACTTCTATATTTTCATAATTATATAAATCCTCAATAGTAATTTAATATTCATCAATTAATTGCATTCAGTATATATATCAAGTCTTAATAAACTAATCATACCAACTCTCTTAAAATATTTTATATTCAATCATTTAATGAATCTTATGCTTATCTCCGAATACAGACACCAACATACTTGCTAATTACATGCTTAAGTTATAATTCAAATAATACAATCTCTAAAAATATAATACTTATACATGCCATAGTTCTTAAGTACATAAATCTCAATCTACTACCACAATAGTCACTTCTGCCCTGATGCTACTCTTCTAGTCTTCAAGCAGCAACCATAGTCTTTAACCTGCGCGTGATAAAAATCAATGCGCTGAGTATAAAACTCAGTGGTGCTCATAATTCACATACTTACTAAAGCTGTGATGACAACTTACTTAAAACACAAATGACATAAAATCATTAAATTTCAACATACATGTACATTTATAGCAAAAGAAATATCAAATAAACTATTAATTAATAACACAAAGAATTTAATTCTTTCAACTCATAAATTCATTACTTGCACATTTATTATACCAATACATATACTATTTATGTTTAAAACCATGTATTGGAATATCATGCTTTGAAAATTCATTTGATAACATAATCATTAATTTCCAAAGTAAGGTTTACTAAAATAATATGATCTCATTCGTTTAATTCAAATACTTTGAAAGTAATAAGACGATTATAAATACAAATATGTTAATTCTTTAGTTAAGGCTCGTACTAATACAAAATGAACATAAGCAGATTTGATCGTGGCCTATGAAAGCACCACCGTGGCCTATGAAAGCACCACCGTGGCCTATAAAAGCACCACCGTGGCCTATAAAAGCACCACCCCCATCACACAATCGTGGCCTATGAAAGCACCACCCCCTTCACACAAATAAGCGCGTCTGCCTATTTATAAGGGCTGATAACCCTAGCATATGATCATAGCTTCACATAACAAAATCAATCTCATCATACCACGTTTCAATCATGCATAGTAGAGCCCAAATCAAAATCATTCTTTCACAAAAGCAATAATTCTTAATCAAAAACTCTTCATTACTTAATACCCATCATTTCAAATTTCTCAACTTACAACTTACAAAAATTTCCACATTCTTCAAAGGAAATATTTCAAATATATATATATATATATATATATATATATATATATATATATATATATATATATATATAACCAGACTACTCTAAAACTCTCTCATCCTCTCCTCTCAAAGTTCTTTGTAAGCATTCAAAGTTCGAAGTCTGGATTGAATAATTTAAATTTGTAAGTTTAAATTTGTATTTCATATTTAAATAAAGTTATTTATTTAAATTTATAAACTGTTACTACTAAAGCCCTGTTAAAGGCTTTCTTCTCTTCTCCCTCCACACTCTGACTTAGTTCTGGGGATCCCAGGCTAAGGTTGCAGGAACCCTCTACCTTAAATAAAATCAATTAAAAGTGATTGAGTTAATTGATAAATATTAAATTTATTTGTGATTTTGTCTGTTGTATAAGTATGCTCTGTGGTTGCACCTTAGTGTGATCTTCCACATCAGAAATCTTGTTTAAGTTGCATGCTCATAAACATCTACTGTTCATGCACTGTTAAGATTAAAATGGCCACTATTCATTAAATAAACACTTACTGTTTAAATCAATTAGAAACTGTTTTCATAAAAAGTATTGATATATAGGCTGGAAACCCAGAGGTGCGGGCTACTGGTCCAAAGGACTATTCAAAATAGTCGTCTTCTTGGTATAACAATGCCACGTATCATGCTTAAATGGATTACATTCATATTTTTGTAAATTTAAGAGAAAATAACATTTTAATTACAATATGTAATATTAGTCTAAATATTACTGAGATTTTTATAGATCTTAATAATAATACAATTTTAATAACTATATATGATTTAAATTTAGATAATACAAGTATTATATATATATATATATATATATATATATATATATATATAGGAAAATTTCTCATCAATTCCTTTTCTTTTAAAACTTTCTTAACATCATAATGAAATTTATCATACTTTCCCTATTCAAAATTCAAAGCACATACACCTTAAAAACCCATTTTTTTAAAAAAACTCTAAACATATGAAAGTTATCAAAATAATCATACTTATGTCATACTTATACCATACAAAAAAAATAATTAAGTAAGCCTTACCACCCTAGAGTGGTTTGGCCTCTTAATGAAAACCAAGGGGAGGAATTTCCTTCTCCAACCAAGCATACTAATATAACTCTTATGCACCAAGGTATCCATTTCTATCCTCATCATGCATTATCTAAACTAATTCCACACTTTATCCCAAAATTTCCAACAATTTTTTCCATTTATATCCATTTAAACATATCCACAATACCACTTTTCAACCTTATATCTTATTTTTGTCAAATCAATCCTCAAACATACAAATAATCAAGAGAACCTCATCACACATGATTCATACATACATGTATCCAAATAAACCTATGAGTCAAGGCATAGGAAATTTTCAGCATTAAAATATCCTTGACCTTTGCTGTGTTTTTAAGACATAACTTGAGTTATAGGTCTCTAAATTGAATGAAATTATATTCATTAGAAAGATAAGATAAAATTCTACAAATGTTATGAAGGGACTACAGCCCAGATCAATGCGTAAGGTGGTAAACAGAAGCTAGGAACACAGACCAACAGTCCAGACCAGATTCAGCAGAACTAAGTCCAATGTTTATTGAATTCCTACTTAACCAAACACTCAAATTAAACCAATACAGAACCATGGAAGTCTCAAGACACAGGGAAAAAACTTTCATGAAGACCTCAGAACCAAATCTTGTCATTATAGTGGTCAAAATGGGCACTCAATTCAGTGATGCATGTGGCCCGACATAACAGAGTCAGTTTAGGTATTTCAGCCATAAGTTGAGCTATGTATCTCCAAATTGGACACAAGAGGATGGGTTGGAAAGCTAATAAGTATACCTACAACATTAATGAAGGACCTAGACACAAATGGAAAATGGAAATGGTTGAAAACTAGTCCTTAATCTCACCCAATAACACTATTTCCCAAATTCAGCTTTCTTCAACCATGAAAAGAACATGAACAACAAAGATACAAGGTAGAGATTTCTACCACATACTAAATACTCATCAAACATCACCCAAGAGCATGTTATTGCAATCAAAGTTCAACAAATCAATCATTTCATACAAAATCCCAAAATACATGTATGATAGCATAAATGCACAAAATCAAAACTTTAAGTAAGGTAAGTGTGTTTATGAACACTAACCTTAAAAATAAGCTTTAGCAAGCTTAAATTAAAGCTTTCTAAGCTCTAACTTTGCCTTTACTCCATGGTAGAGGTTTCCCCAACCTTTGGCTTAAGTAGAGAATCTCCAAATTTCTTGAAACTAATCACCACAAATCACTTCTCAAGCTTAATCTCTAAGATTAATTACTTAAATCAAGTTGGGTGGGTTTAATTTGGTGGATTTAACGAGTAAGAAGTGAAGAAAAACAAAGAAGAGAAGAAGAAGAGGAGGTGGCGTTGAAGAGAAGAAGAAGAAGAGGAAAAGTGGTTGCTCAATAATTGAAGTTGACCTTATAAAGTGATCAAAGGGTATTTTGGTATTTTCCCCATAATTGGATGGCTACGATTAAGCTCATCTAATGGCTAAAAATATTCTCCAAGTCAATTCCTTCACAATATTATTTCTCTCCACAAATTTCTCAAATTACTCCATAAAAATTATTCCTCAAATTTCCTTAATTAATAAAGCATCATAATTCACTATTCACTAATTATCTAAATTCTCCAAAAATATTCATTACTTACTTTCTACCCATAAAAATCATGCATACATACTCCAAAAATATTAAAGAAAATATAAAACATATATAGTAATTTTTCCGGACCAAAATAATACCGACTCCCGGACCAGTAGTACTATTCACAGACCGGTGGTACTATTCATAGACTGGTAAATCACTACCCATTCATAATTAATCATACTCAATATCTTCCTTGGATCTAAATAAAATATTATCCCCCTTTCTGTAGCACCATTCATGACCCGATAAAATAATATTTTAAGATTCGAAAATTTTGGGACGTTACAATTGTATTATTAGGTTATGGTTTGTAATCATTTCTCTTCCCCCCTTCTTATGAATGATTCAATTTTATGTCTAATATATGTGATTATTTGCGTGTCTGACATTTCTTTAAAAATTGCATTAAAACCATTTTTGCATCTCAATTTTAGCTAATCTTATTATTAAATCATTGTGAATTAATGGACAACAAGAAGGTCGATTTAACCGGGCAATTTGGGTGCCTAGCACCTTCCCAATGTCGTAACCTAACTCCCTTACCCAGTCTCTGATTTAAAACCAAGTTAGTTGATTGCAAAGAATTGATTAATTCGAGAATTTTCCCTAAAGAGGGTAACGAATCCAAAATAAATCTCGTACCAAAGCAAAGAGAACCTTTCTCCGAGGATTAATGAATGGGTTAAATAATGAAAATCGATTTATTAAATAAAATCACTCAAGCCCATTCTATTTTCCTTTTATGGAAAAATAAGCAATCCTCCAATATGCTTATAAATGTTGCATATAATAGTTTGATTTCTACAGATTTTAGAAAGTCTTAAGTTGTACTTAAGCATGAGTGTTTGTCAAGCTTCTTGGCGAAGCATAAATGGAGTCTCCTGAGAGACTTAAAGAAAGACAAAGTTGAAATTAGCATATTTTGATCACATAATGGTGCTAATTTTCACACAACACTAAAAGTCATGTAGTTCATGTACATAAATAAACTAGTTTTTTAATTATGGATTATCTTGTGTCCATAATTGATACAAAGCTCACCATAGTTTGACATTAGTTGTTTATTGGACAGAACTATGATGCTTGGAGCATTCTTTTAGATTATGATGTTTTTAAATGAGTGGCCACATAAAAGTTTTCTGGTTTGCTAACCCAATAGTCATTTTCTAAATAAAAGTTTTTATTATAAAATTCACAATCAAATAGCGCCCAAAGTGGGAGAATGTTAGAAATTTATTTATTTGGCCTTATTGATTGTGATTTATTTGGTTTTATAAAATATTTAGGTTAAGCCTTATAATCCAAAAGGTCTAATTTAAAGCCCATTATTAAAGAGTGATCATTAAAGTATTGATGAGCTAGTTAAATGTGTTTAGGTTAAGTGTGGTAAAATCCTAACTTGGGTTAGGATTGTATATTCTATTAGGGTTATGATGGGAAACCCTAATAGTCTCCTATATATATATATAGGCTATGTCCTCTTTCTCTAGTCTACACCAAAAAACATAAAATTGTTCTCCACCCATTGGGATTTTGTAGACATATGGAGGAAGCACCTAGCCATTCCACGGAAAATTGTGCATGGCTATTTCTATTTAGTTCAACCTAGCTTTTGGGATCAAGATGGTGTCAATTGAAGCAGACAAGAGAACCTATAAGTTATTCCAATTTGTAATTTCAATTTATATATGAGTACCTTAGGCACTTAAATTCTAACGGATAGAACTCAATCTCTATACCATATATGTCATAAGTATAAATCCCAAGGAGAAAGACATTTTTGGAATCGTTAGTGCATTCGAATGGATGCCCCTGCCTTACTTACATTTGGCATATAAAGTGAAAATGAGTCAAATAACGAGGGCTACTAAATTTTTAATCCCCGAAAGAAATATCAGTAGCCTCAAGTTCTGTAGGATATACCTAAAATGTAATAACTAAACTTGTTTGCAAGCATAGTTGAAATTTCCTCATAAGCTTCTTTTCTTCCTGCTTGTCTGTTGCTAAGTTTGTTGATTCTTGATGTGTAAGTATTTCATGACGTCATGAGTGAATCTACCTATCATATCACAAAACTAATTTGACCACCCCTAAATTTTTAGATTATTCGACTGTGCAAAGGTCAAGGTCTTAGCGGATAACTTCTTAATAATTGTATCAATGGGCATCGAAGTTTTGAACCTAATGGTCAAAGTATAATGAATATTTACGTTTTGTTACACCTTAGCTAGCTTATTTAATTTTGGCAATGATAAAGTTAAAGGTCATTCTTTAGAACATAACCTTTGATTTTCTTATAAACCCTGATTCCCTTTAAGACTAAATGGGAAAGACCAATTGAGGTCGAAGTGGTTAAGGAATCAGAATTTGAATCAAATGAAGTTTCTACTACTAGTACCCCATGATGGATGCCTTTCTAATAAAAGGAGGAGAAATGGTAGTGATTTAAGTGCAGCAGCAATGATTGCACCTTTCTTTTGATCTAGTCGATATTACAAGCACTTCACTATTTTTTTCGGATAACATGATAATTGAATTTCTTCTAAATCTTCATAAATATGTGATCTTTTCTCTTTCCTACAACAGTTTTTAATTTGAGGACGAACTGTCTTAAGGAGGGGAGATTGAAATAACCCAAAAATACAATTTCATAGATTTTCATTTAAAAATTCATTGTTAATGTCTACCAATTGGATTACACAATAAAATTTAAAATAAAATATTATATTGTTATTACATTGGACCTGTAAACTAATTTGAATCTTTAAACCCCAGATGAAAAACCAATAAATCGGGTGAAAACCAAACTATATCATTGAATTGGACCAAATTCGGTTCAAATTGGACCGGATTACCCAAAAAACACCTAGAAATTGCTAAAGAAGTTTTATTTTCTCTTCTTCTTTCTTCCTTCTTAATTAAGTGACAGACCCACCCCTCCTCTCTCTCTTTCACTTTGTTTTTCCAACCATCACCTAAGCTAGCCAACATCACTATCTCCTCATCATCGCGCCACCAGCATCTCTCATTCTCCCTTTGTTTTTGACCATATTACGTGTATTCCGAGTAAGAAGATCTCCTTGGACCTGATTGATTGAAGAGAGAGGATGGCAAATCACTTGAGGATTACGTCAGCAAGTTAGTGTCATGGCCAAAAACTATAAGTATGGGAAATTGTTCGATTCAATCAATATTGATCCTCCACTCTCTTTTGCAGAATTGATGTCTCGAGCAAATAATTATGCTCGACTAGATGAGGCTTGGATGCAACAGCAGCAATTGCAAGCAAAGGTTCCTCAGGAGAAGAAGGAGGAGGAGCCTTAGTTCTTGAAATTGAATTGTCATGAAAAGCCTTAGTTTTCTCCTTATAAATACGGGAGCTTTCATATGCATCATTTCTAATCTCTTCTAGCTCCTACAATTACAACTTTCTATTCTCACCAACAAGACTCATCTCCATATTGCATTTTTTTTTTACAGCCTAATAAGCTCGATGCTGTAACTCTACAGGCAAATGACATGGTTTCCAAATACCATTTGGAAAGGGATGCCTATAGGTGTCTTGTAGGCCGCGTGATACGCCCAGAGAGCATCATCCATACGTAAACTCTAGTCCTTTCAATCAGGACTCACTATTTTCTCTAGAATTGACTTAATTTCTCTATTTGACACTTAGGTTTGCGTGCTTGTCTGAGGATGGTAAGCAGTAGAAGTTCAATGAGTGAATCCATATCTCTTGAAAAGAGCCTCTATTGTCTTATTATAGAAATGAGTTCCTCGCTCACTGATGATAGCTCTCGGTGTCCCGAACCTAGCAAAAATGTTAGAATGAATAAAATTTGAAATAGTTTTAGCATTATCAATTTATGTAGTTTTAGCTTCCACCCACTTTGAAACATAATTAATAGCAAGTAATATGTAACTATAACCAAAAGAAGGAAGAAAAGGACCTATGAAATCAATTCCCCACACATCAAATATTTCACAAAATACAATGGGATTAAGAGGCATTTGATCTCTATGTCCTAAATTTCCAATCTTTTGATGATTAACACAGGACTTATAAAAAGTATAAGAATCACGAAACAAAGTTAGCCAATAAAGTCCACATTCAAGATCCTTACGTGTTGTTCTCTTAGGTCCAAAATGACCTCCACGAGCATAAGAATTACAAAATTTAAGAATGGACTCAACCTCTTTATTAGAAACACACCTTCTAATTATTTGATCTAAATAATATTTCCATAAATAAGGGGTCATCCCAAGCATAATATTTTGCATCTCTCTTAATTTTATCTTTTTCGAACTTAGTTAAATCATTAGGTAATTGACTATATCAGCAAACCATCATTAAGTGGCTCGATTATCTACACCTCCTCCTCCGCTTCCAAGTTATGCTCATGTTTCTTTACGGCTGGAATTTTTAGCGCTTTACCACTTCGCAAAGTAATTGCAATCACATTTTGTTCTGGGTTCACAATGGTTTGAGATGGCAATTTTCCTTGAGACTCTAACTTGCCCAATGAAGTGGCTAGTTGGATAACTTGGTTCTCCAAATTTTGGATGCTTGTTCGTGTCTCCTGTTGGAATGGCACAGTGTTAGTTGTAAGTGTTTTCACATTATCTGTAAGGGACACACCTGAGTTTGGAAGAGCCTTATTCATTTTGAGTTGGTCTATTCTGAAATTTTTGGAAATTTGAAGGTTTAGATCCATAGCTGAAATTTGGATGGTCTTGCCATCCTGGTTTATAAGTATTTGAATATGGATCATATTTCCACTGAGGTGGACTTGGAAAATTTCCAACAGCATTGGCTTGTTCTTGACCATCTTCTTGTAAACTTGGACACATGTCTGTAGGATGTCCAGTATAGGCACAAATTCCACAAGCTTTAACTTGTTGCCCATTACCTACAACCAAGGTCTAAACCAAAGATATCAGGTGGTTAATTTTACTTTCAAGAGAAGAAACATTTACCTCATTAAAACGTCTTGTAGGTTCTTGATGAGACCCAAATTGTCAGGAATTGGCAGGAATGGTAGAAATTAATTCTCTTACAGCTTGAGGAGTTTTATTCTCAATTGCTTCACCACTTGTTGCGTCCATCATTTGCCTCTCCATAGGTAATAATCCCTCACAGACATATTGAATTAAGGCTTGATCAAAAATCCTATGTTAAGGGCAGCTTGCACACATCCTCTTAAATCTTTCCTAGTACTCATGTAAAGTTTCCGTAGTTTATTCAAATTAGATTATGTACCTCCTTAATATAACTTAAAAATCTAGTTCTTGTCAAGTTATATCAATTGCTACAAATTTTAACTTCAACCAAACAATTACGGGTTTGATCTAATTAACTAGCTTTTTATTATTCTAATTAACCGAATACTGTCCATGTTATATAGTTAAACCATATAATAAACATCCACCAAAAGAAAACAATGAGTATAGGAAGTAAATTAATATTAAAGAATCAAAATGAATAAGAAGAAGAATAACAAGATCTCACAACATTATTGTAGAAATCAGCACTTCGATGAAATCTTAAACTGAAATTAAAATGAGTTATTTAGCCGTTCATGGCTGCTGTTTCTGTCCTTTTTTTACAGGACAATACCAGAAAATAAAACAATACTGAATAAACCTAAAAAAACTACAACTACCAAAAATTGCTCCACCTTTTCAGGAACTCTGTATTACTTTTAACCTCCCTTTCAAATGAGCCAAAAACATCCCAATAATTTATCAAACCTTCCTTAACTGTCAAATTATAAAAAGGAAATAAATCTCATAACAAAAATCAGATTATCCTACAAAGTGAACATAATTTCCAACAAATATTTGACAATATAATGACTTAACAGCTGCGCAGATCTCAAACCCTTTTCCTCATAACAGCAACCTGATGAACAAGCTATCACAACAAAGAAGAAGAAGTAAGTAATAAGGTGAAATCAGAAGGAGAATGAGAAAAATAATAGTATAATACTTATAGAGAACAGGTTGCAATTCATACTATCAAAAATTGCGCTCTCCTCTGTAGAGTCAACATGATTCCAATCTTGGGAGAGAAGAGATAACCAAGCCAAGTCCCTGCTCACTAGACTTTGAGAACAAGACCCTGAAGCTCCATGAATGGCCTTGATGTATCCTTCAGCATCTAGGCAAGCAGGTTTAAGCCGAGCAGTTTCTTTAGGAGGTTCTGTCCAAGTTCTTTTCTTTCTCCTCGCAAGAGGAAGGTCATCCTCAGCAGTAAAATGAACAACTTCAACCTCTTCTGAAGGAACTGCAAATAAAGTAAATGGGTCCATGACTTTGTTCGAGCTTGTCACTGACTTGGGAAGCTTGGCTTGGTCCAAAGTTGCCAAATTCAAAGAAGTAGCAGGAATAGGAGTGCTTAATCCCATGCCTGGTAAAGGAGGTGTCTTCTCATTCTCATCATCCTCATCTCTCAACACAAGTCCACCTCCTTTCTTTTGTTTGAGTTTAGGCTTTGCTTTCTCTTTTCTTCCTCCTTTTCTCTTTAAGTTTTTTGGCGAGATCTCCACCAGCCATACCTACTGAACAAACTAAAATGTTAAAAGTCAGTTTGGAACTGCACAAAGAAAAGATTAATTTATATACCTCCTTGAGTTTTTCTTTTTTATTGTTTTCCCAAGCGAGTAGAAGGGAATTCTAGTGCAAGGAGATGGAGGAGGTGTACTGGCCTATTAGCATACTCGGAAAGGGCTTGAATACTTGCCCTTTCCCTTTGAGTTAAAGATCAATCCTCCTGGAAAGAGGGGATAGTTCAGGACTAGGAGGTGTTCACCCCAAAGTCTCTAGAGCTCTTTACTATAAAAAATTTTCTTTCCATCTTCCTTTTACGAATGCAGTCATTCCTTCAAATACACTAAGTCCACCTTGGGCAGAAAGGCGGGGATGATCTTCTCTTTCATGATTTGACAAAAATGTACAATCTGTTAAATATGAAAGAAGAAAACTCCAAGTTAGCTTTTCGAGCTAAAAGGCTAAGCCCGAGTGTAATCCTAATGCTATTTAGGGCAAGCTATGACACGGTGATACTGATAATTGCACAGTTTTGACTAAAGAGGAAGGTGAACACCAGCTCTCAAGTCTTCTTCATACTCATCAGGGACTTGCCCGAACATTCTCACCTAAGGAGAGAAGCTCAAACTCATTAGGGATAGAATATTTAATCCTAAGTCTTTCCATATTGTTGACGCGTGGATTTAAGCCTCCACCTGACCCGATGATGATATGAGGACAAAGGATGAGGTTTCACAATAAACCAGAGGTGTCTGAATCAAAAATCGAACCAAACCGCCCAAAGGAGCCTGACCCATGTTAGGGCTGCGTCACGCAACTATCACCTGCGTGACGCCACTTCTAGCTGCGTCACGCAGCTCTAACGGGTCTGACACCTTTGGCGCGCGCCCGTGCAGTGGCAGCTGTACGAAAAGTAAGTCGCGTCACGCAGGCTTACGGGTGCGTCACGCATCTCATACCCGCGTGACGCGACTGCCCTGTCGCCCTATTCATATAAATACTGCATTACACAGCAAAAAGGGGACTTTTTGGGAACTCTTCTCATTTTTCTCTCAAAAAAGACTAAGGCATTTTAAAGGCAAAGTAAACAATTGCGGCCAGGGTCTTTCCTCAAAGACTCCAGTGAGTAACTTTGAGGAAGATTAAGCCATTAGGCACAGAGGTTAAAAAACTAAAAAAAAAGAAGAGAAAAGGAGAAAGAACACAAAAAAGAGAGAAAAGAAAGGCTTTTATTGTTAAGTTTGGACGTTGGACATCTCTGGGATCGTGAAGTTTCATCCTTAGATCAATCATATCATATGCAATCCTCAAATCTGAGCGTTAGGTAATCATCTAATCCATCTTTTTGCATTTTTAGTTATTTATTTGTGAAAACTTTATTTGCTTAACGTTTTTAGTTAGTTTGGTTTGGGTTAGATTACATTTTGCCCATTTTTGAACGTTTCTGGATCATATTAAACCTCTGTTGATAAAAAAGGACACGTAAAAAGGGGATTTGAATGGTAGTTGCGGACCAGAGCAACCGCGTCACGCAGCCCCTACCTGCGTAACGCGACTGTTCATGTCCAAAAGTCTTTAATTTAGATCGGACCACCTGCGTGACGCAGCTATTCGCAGACCCAGGATACTTTTGTATTTAATGTGATATTTTGAATGGATAATCAATAAAACTGAGAATATTAATAAATCGCGAATAGTTCTGCCACGCAGCTTGGAGTTCCGTCACGCGACTGTTCTTCATAGAACAGCCGCGTGACGCAACTATTCCAATTTCCAGTAATACAATAAGAGTTGCGCCACGCGAGTGTTCTTCATAGATCACCCGCGTGATGCGACTGTTCTAAAGTTCCCCTATGAATAAGGATACCCGCGTGACGCGACTGTTCTTCATGGAACAGCTGCGTGACGCGACTGTCCTAAAAATTTCAGTGTGTTTTCCTTATTTCACCTTAATTTTATATTATTAACTGGGCTTTAATCTTAATTCAAAAATGATCAATCATGGGCAAATTAAATTTTAATCAAACCAAACCATTTAACTTTTAATGATCTTGAGGTTGTTAGATTTTATTTTATTTTTTTTATTATTATTCATTGTTTATTATCAAATTCGGTTTGTGGCCCGCCTTTAACCATAAGGCAAGAGCGGGTCTTTTCTTTTACTTTTAGTATGTGTTATGAATGGATGGTGGATGATATATCTTATTTGTGATGAATGCAATGGATGAAAATTGATTGGGACGGTTAAGTAATTTTCCACATAGGAACTCGGTTCGATTCATTCGGGTGGGTTTAAATAAATTGGTTTTTTCTAAAATAAAATCAATCTAGAAATTGTAGGTTAAAAGAGGCCGGTTTTTTCCGGGCGTCGGCTTCCAACGGGCCGACGTACCCAATTCCCTTACCTAGAACCTCATTGGTTCGCTTGACCAGTTTTCCGAAATAAAAAGCCTTGAATAAAATGGGTTTAAAATGGAGTCACTTTTACAAAAATAAAAACGGTCCCATTGCCGAAATAATGGGTGGCGACTTAAAATGTTTTTTATAAGACCGATTTATTCGGCATCGCGTATCCAAAAAGGTTTTATCACTCTTTTCAATAAAACATTCAAGTAAAACAAAAAAAATGTGTTTTTTTCGGGGAAAACAGTTTGGCGACTTCACTGGGGATTTTGCACCCACTATCCCCGGTTGTTTTTAATAAATGATGTAGTGGTTGCAGTTAGGAATTGACTCTAAAGGCCTACTATTTCTAAAATAAAAATTGGTTAGAAAAAGCCGATGGAAAATTATTAACTGTCCGTCTGTGTTTAAATGCTTTGATTTTTCTTAGGATCCTTGCATTCACTCGCATTTCTCTCTTCTCGCCTCATTCTACCCGTATCACCCTTTGGTACTGGTATTAAGTTTGACGGTGGATCTAGCCTAAACCTCGCGTTTTAGGTGCATCCATCCGAGAATTAACATTACTACCAACCGCAAGCCTAGTACCTTAAAGGTGCGTCAAAAGGAGTAGGCCCAACAAAGCCCGAATCCTGTTTGCGGAACCCAGGCTTTGTTAAACCCAATAAGACCGAAGCCAATGCATATAGTTGAAAGCCTTAGTTACTTCCCCTAGGGTGCACCCGGTGCTATATGCTATTGTAATGCCGCATTCATTCCCGAGAGTTTATATCGTCAGTCTCAAAACCCCCTGTTGGTTGTCGAGATTAGACCAATACCTAGGAAATAGATGTCGGAATTTATACCAATGGAATCCGTGTGTGGGAGAAATAAGGTTGGAAGGCATGCATTTCCCAACTCCCGTTCCCCTGTATGATATAAATTGTGCATATGCTGTGACATTCATGCACCATGTAACACTTTCCTTTTCAGCCATGCATTAATAAGAGCTAATGTTCGGTATGGACATTTGATTTTGATTTTGAGACCGGATCTCGAATTCGCTATGAATAATAAAATGCAATCACTTATAGTAAACTAATACCCAGAAGAAAAGGGAGTTATAAGGGGGTTGCAGTTTCTTTGTATTTCAACATTTCTCGCATTATCTGAAAATAAGTGAGAGATTATAAAATTCTGTACCAAAATAACAGAAAATCCTGCTTGGGACCATATGTTCCAAGGCAAAAAGTAAGGATATAAAATAATAAACAACAAAAATAAAATCCCGCTTGGAAATTCTTTCATTCCGAGGCAAAAGTTAGGGATTCGAGAGAAAATAGTCAACCGTAAATCCAAAAGGAACGATTGACGACAGATAATGCTTGAAATGTTCAAATACAAAATAAGTTATTGATGCATTATTCACATCGAATTTTTGATCCGGTCGTTGAAATCGAGACCTTATTTCCATATCGGTTTTAGCACATTAGAAATGCATTCTCCATCCTATGTGCTCTCATTTTCACATGCATACATGCAGGACCCCCTGTAACTCAGAATTTTTCTTGTCAGAATTGATCCTTCCCGGGAAACCACTTTGAGAGTTTGGAATCGGCACCCCGGTCAGCGTTTAATCAGAACATCCCCAATCCCCGAATTTGCTCCCGTCAACTCTGTGAATCAGTCCAGTTCGTCAGATTCAGAATCCGACTCCGATCCAGTAGAAATGGCGGATAACACAGAAAATGAGACTGGCTTTTCTGAAGCTCAGATAAGGACCATTGCCCAGATTGTGGCTGCGGCTCTCGCTCAAGACAGGGCTCAAAATCAGAATACTCCCCCTTCGGGTAGCCAACCTGTGGCGGAAGAGAGACCAATCCCGGAACCTGTGTCGAGTAATCAGGCTTCCGCGGGAAACACTGTCCCAGTTGAAAATGATATGCTCAAGCAACTCGCAGACTTGAAAGAAAGATTTGACAAAATGGCGGCAGTAAAGGAGAAAGATCGGGCCACCAATTTTCACATAACTGCGTATGTCCTGCACCCGACCAGCTCGACCTCTTTCAAGACCTTCAAGCATTCCATATTTGAAGGGGACAATGACCCTCGTTCTCATTTGTCTGAATTTCTCCGAGTATCCCAAATGAACCGGTATAATGAGGAAGATGTTTTGTGAGCATTCCCGCAAACACTACATAAGGATTACCGGAGGTGGTATGACGGTTTAGACGAAGAGGTTCAAAAGGATTGGATCAAACTGCAGACAGCTTTTCTCAAACATTTCAAGACTGAAGAGAGTGATGAGTTCAGTCTGTGTGATTTGGAGAGTTTGAGACAAGGGAAAGACGAAAGCTTCTCTGATTACTACAGAAGGTGGAGGACCAAGCTGTATAGAGTTCAGACAAGGCCTAAGGACAAAGAGTTGATCAGAATCTTTAGCAGGAGTTTGTTACCCTTTTTTAAGGAAAGGATGTTGACTCAACCTCTCACCGATTTTTCCTTGGTTCAAAGTGCCGGCTTAAACATTGAAGAATTGTATAAGGAAGAAAAGAAGAAGAACAGAGGGTTTGGTAATTACCGAACTTCATATGGTGACAGAGGCGCCGGAAGCAGTAATCAGAATCAGTCAGGAGCCAGTAATGCTGTGATTGGTGCAGTTAACGAGAGAACTAGAAGAGAGTTCACCGACTTAGGAAGGCCTTTGATCACAGTATTGAGATCTTGCATCAAGAATGGGATGTTGTCAAAACTGCCAGTCGACCCGACTAAGCCCGTGCGAGGGAGGTATATGGACCGAAACTGTGATTACCATCAGTGCAAAGGGCATTCGACTGATGAATGTTTCAAATTGAGGCACGATATTCAAGACCTGATCGACAGTGGAAAAATTACGAAGCCTTCGGAAAAGAACAAGCCAAGCACCAAGAACAACCCGCTTCCTCAATATCAATACAATTACCCGCCTCGTAAGTCTCAGTCAGGTGGATCGGTCAATGCGATCGGGAGTGGATTACCAGAAGAAGTGGTATTAGCCGAAGCAAAATGGGAAGAGCGGATGTGCGCTATGTTGAACATATGGGACGACTGTAGCAGTGATGAGGAAGAGAAACTGCCACTGAAGATCGAAATTGAGAAAAGTATTACTGTGAAGGTAGGCGACGTGCCGGAAGATGAGGATGAGCAACTCCAGCTTGCCATTCAAAAGAGTTTAGCCGACCAAGAAGAACAATGGTATTACAGTAGTGAGGAAGAGGTGAACGAGGTAGGTGTGCAGAGTTTGACCCGCAGTGGGCGAGTATATAATCCCGAGAGCAGTATGCAGGCTAAGGGAAAAGAGATTGCTGTTGATGGAATAAAGAAGAAAGTGACGGAGAAAGGTGGGGAGAATCCGAAAGAGAAAAAGAATGAAGAAGAGATAGCTAAAGGACAAAAGAAGGCTGTCGAAGTGGGAGAAACCAGTCAGAACAAGACGCTTAATGGGGTCACTGCCAGTTCAGTACTGAGTCAATTACAAAGGACCAGGGCAGACATTTCAATATGGGATTTGCTGATAGCATCTAAGGAGCACAGAGAAGCTTTACTTGAAGCTATGACTTTCGTCAGAGTGCCGGCTCGAATTCAAAGCATCGACATGATCAATGTGCTACAACGGAGAATAGGAGAAGTCACTTTCTTTGACTCAGACCTCCCACCAGAGGGAAGAAACCACTGTAAGCCACTCTACATTCAAATTGCCGTCAATGGACGAGATACTAGGAATGTGATGGTGGATAATGGGTCTGCACTGAGTGTTTGTCCGTTGAAAATGCTGTCCAAGTTTAAGATTGAGGAGTCAGAGCTTGAGCCATCAAACATGGTGGTCAAGGCTTATGATAATACCATGCGGAATGCAAAAGGGACCTTCAAAGCAAAGATATCCACAGGGGCAGTTGAAAGTTGGGTAGACGTAGTTGTGCTTGACATCCTGGCCAACTACGCTCTTTTGTTAGGAAGGCCGTGGCTCCATCCTCTAGGTGCGGTTCCATCCACTCTGCATAGAAAAGTGAAAATCCCGTGGGGTACAGACGTGGTAACTGTTAACGCACAGGAGGATCTGAATGTGGCTGCAGTGGAAGGTCTAGAATTGGCGGTGCCGTTATCAGGTTTTCAGGTGGCAGTGATTGATGCGTCTCTCACCAAGAGCAAGAGTGCAGTAAACAGCATGAGTCCTTTTTCTAGAAAGATGATGAAGAAGATGAATTGGCAATACGGCAAAGGTTTGGGCCGGGAGTTGCAAGGAAGGTTTGAACCTCTTTCATCAGCATCCGGGCAACGAGACAAACGTGGACTGGGGTATTCTGAAAATAGAAAGAAGGAAAGATATGAGATTCGATCTCCGGTCAGGGGGTCAAACATGAATCAGATTTTCTTTGTTCCACAAGCTGAGGGGGAGTTTCAGAGCAGAGGAAAGACCTATCCCGGTTTGGAGATATTTATGACCGATTATGAGGAGAAATTGGTCAAGTCGCCCGAACTTTCTTTGGAACAACTGGTGGATGGAACCGAGTTCATGGTATGCATGATGGAAGCAAGTATCGAATCTGATTGGTCGAAGAAGATATCTGAGTTTGAAGACTTCTTGGGGATTGGGGATGAAGCTTCCAAGTCAGCGCAAGAGCAGAAGGCCAAGGCACGAATCCTCCAGTCTGTTTTAGCTGCTGAAGATGCCGAAGAAGTAGAGAGGAAGGCAAAGAAGGTGACAGAGCATGGAGAGGCCAAGAAAGAAGCTATCCCGGCGGAGGAAGAAGAAGGCACAGATGCCGACGAAGTGATCCAGGCAATAAAAGATACTTGTAATGAATGTGTTGAACAGGCAGTTAATCCTGTATTTTGTTTTTCTGATGCTTGTTTTGAGAACAATATGGATGGTTTTCCTCTTTTATTTCAATCAATGGAAGTGAACTTTGACTATTTGTTTTCTTATTTCCCTGATTGTTATGTTCATGGCATTGATTACACCACTCGCATATTTGACATAAATGCATTGCATAATTTCGCATTTAATTTAAGCACCACCGAAGATCCTAAAATAATTGAAATCGGATCAGACTTTAAACCTGAGCTCAGACAGGATCTTCAAGAATGTATCAAAAGAAACTCAGAGGTATTTGCCTGGAGCTACGCGGACATGCCGGGGATCGACAGATCAATAGCAGAGCACTTCATTCCTACTGATCCGAGCATTACGCCAATAAAGCAGAAAAGGCGAAGGGTCAGACCAGAATGGCAGGACAAGATCAAAGCTGAAGTCCAGAAGCAATTGGATGCAGGATTCTTGGAAGTAGTGCACTATCCGGAATGGTTGGCGAATATAGTCCCAGTGCTGAAGAAAGATGGCAGGATAAGGGTCTGTGTCGACTACAGGGATCTGAACAAAGCCTCGCCTAAGGATGACTTTCCACTTCCACACATAGATGTTTTGATAGATAGTGCTACCGGAATGGGATGTTATTCTATCATGGATGGGTTTTCAGGGTACAATCAGATATTGATGGCCTTAGTGGATAAGCATAAGACCGCGTTCACCACAGACTTCGGAACATTTTGCTACAAAGTGATGCCGTTCGGACTGAAGAATGCCGGGGCAACATATCAGAGGATGGCTACTACGTTATTTCATGATATGATCCATAAAGGATTGGAAGTGTATGTAGATGATATGGTGATCATGACAAAAACACAAGAAGAACATGCAGAAATGTTGGAAAAGTTCTTCACGCGAGTCAAACAGTACAACTTGAGACTTAATCCCAAGAAGTGTGTATTTGGAGTGACAAAGGGAAAATTGTTAGGTTTTGTGGTAGGACCTGACGGGATTGAGGTTGATCCGGACAAAATAAAAGCCATTCAGGATATAGAGCCGCCAAGAACAGAACGGCAGGTGAGAAGCTTCCTGGGTAAGATTCAGTACATCAGCAGGTTCATTTCAAAGTTATCCATCACTTGTGCTCCGATTTTCAAATTACTGAAAAAGAATCAGCCAGTCAAGTGGAATGAAGATTGCCAGAAAGCCTTTGACCATATAAAGAAGTACTTGATGAATCCATCGGTGCTTAGTTCGCCAAGACCAGGAGAACCTTTGGTCTTGTACCTATCTGTAGAAGATGTAGGAGTGGGAGCGATGTTGGTACAGCCGGATGCCGCTGGAGTAGATAAAGCCATTTACTACATCAGTAAGAAACTATTGCCTATCGAAGAGAAATACAATCTGATTGAGAAGACATGCATGGCAGTAGTGTGGTCGATAAAGAAATTAAGGCCGTATTTCGATTCTTTCAAGGTCACTTTTGTCTCCAAGATTGATCCACTGAAGTATTTGCAGAGGACGCCTACTTTAGAGGGACGGTTGTCTAAATGGTTGATTCAAATGTCTAGTGTGGATGCGGACTTCGTAACGAAGAAGACGGTCAAAGGTCGAGCTGTGGCAGAATTCCTAGCAGAAAACCCTGTGGCAGACGACGAGCCTTGGGAATTAGAATTTCCGGATGAACACTTGCTAAATATTGACACAGGAGCTTGGAGATTGTATTTTGATGGATCAGCCAACAGAAATGGAGCTGGGGCTGGTATTGTCATAGAAGCACCTAATGGCGAAGTCACAACCATGTGCAGGAGACTATTGTTCCCGGTCACTAATAACATGGCAGAATATGAAGCGTGCATCATGGGAATGGAAGCTCTTCTTGCGACTGGCGCTAAGGAGGTCGAAGTCATAGGAGATTCCTTACTGGTTATTGAGCATGCCAACGAGAGATGGAAGGTAGAAGAAGAAAGATTGAAACCATATGTTGAGTATTTGTTGAAAAAGGCAGCGCTATTTGACAAGATCACTTTTACTCACATAGGAAGAACCTATAATAGAATTCCAGACGCCTTGGCAAACTTAGCGTCGGCTTGGCAGGATATAAGCAAAGTTCCGAAGAAGCCATTTATCATTACCACAGCCAATATCCCGTGCTATCAAGAACATTATGTGAATCAGGTGGAGCCGGAGGAGGAACCCTGGTTTACGGATATCCTGAGGTATATGAAAGACGGTACCTTTTCTGATGATGCGACAAAAGAAGACCGTGCTGTCTTAAGGAAAATGGCTCTACACTATGTCCTAGCCGATGGCGAACTCTATAAGAAAACCTGGGATGGAATGTTGTTGCGATGCGTGAGCGAGACAGAAGGAAAGGACATAATGAGAAAAGTTCATGAAGGCGTCTGTGGTACTCATCTAAGCGGTATGAGTTTAGCGAGAAAGATCATGAGGCAAGGTTGCTTTTGGATGAAGATGGAGGGCGATTGCGTCCAGTATGTGCGCCGTTGCAAAGCTTGCCAATATCATGACAATAAAAGCCACTTACCTGCTGTTGAACTCCATCCAACAACTCCTTCATGGCCTTTTTCTGCATGGGGCATGGACGTCATCGGTAAAATTTCACCTGCAGCATCCAATGGTCATCAGTATATATTGGTTGCAGTTGACTACTTCTCTAGATGGATCGAAGCTCAGTCTTACAGGATCTTGACTGCTAAGCATGTGGCAAAGTTTATTGAACAGAACATTTTCTGTCGCTATGGTGTTCCCCATCACATAGTTACAGATAATGGTTCTCATTTCCAAGCAGAAGTTGGCCAATTGCTTTATAGATACAAGGTTGAGCATCACCATTCTTCTCCTTATCGCCCTCAGGCTAATGGTGCGGTAGAAGCTGCAAATAAGGAGATCAAGAGAATCCTGTCGAAGATGTGTGAAAGGTATAGAAGCTGGGCTGAGAAACTTCCTTTCGCGCTCTGGGGGCATCGCACTACCTTCAAAGCAGTAAATGGAGCTTCTCCCTTTGAATTGGTATACGGGATGGAGGCAGTGTTACCAGTAGAGCTCGAAAAGAAGTCTCTCAGGGTTTTGGTAGAAGCTGGTCTGACCGAAGAAGAATGGGTCAAGAAGAGGTACGAAGACCTGGCACTCTTAGACGGAAGAAGACTGAATGCTCGATTCCAGGATCAGATGAGAAAAAGGAGGATTGCTCGTTTCTACAACAAGCGAGTACATCCAAGGGCTTTAAAGAATGGAGATTTGGTACTAATCAGGTTATTGGATCATGAAGCCCAACATCATCCTGCTGGAAAATTCAAACCCAACTGGCATGGGCCGTTCAGAATTCAGAAATTGCTACCTAAAGGCGCCGCTGAATTAGTCACTATGGAAGGAGAGCCTGTCAAGCGAATTGTCAATCAAGATCAAATGAAAAGATTCTATGTCTGAAATGATGATTTCAAAAAAAAAAAATGCTAAGTTGAAAACCCGAAAAGGGCGGCTTAGGCAAGAAATGAGCTCGCCAGGTTGAAAACCCGCAAGGGCGGCCTAGGCAAAAGTTAGAGCATGTAAAAAAAATGCAAAATAATAGTAAAATCTTGGGATTAACACGTGGTGCTTAGCTTAAATGCAGAATTCATGCCATGCGTTCGTGACAGATTAGTGACTGATTGCTCAATGCCATCAACTTAACTTGAAGGAGAATAGGAAATCAAGTAGTTAAAACAAATGACCATTGTATTAGAATAAACCTTCTTCACTTCTGTATAATGTTGAAAAGAAGTAAGATTAATAAAGAATTTGTGTTCTCAAAATCTTTATTTTTGTCCTGGTATTGCGGTCGAAGAATGCAAGACCTTCCTCTCTGTTTATTTAAACAAAGATCGACTCACTTGATGTGAAGTGTCCTGGCCGTTGGTCTTGCCTAAACATTGAATCTTAAAAAAAGAGAGACATTGATCAGAGGAACGAGTACCATTTTCTCAGCGATTTCCCTAGAAGGATCAACAAAACCATGAATAAACCTTAGCACTTGTATTAGTTCATGCATACATAGAGGAGTTACATTTGTTATTGTTGATTTGTACAGGTTATAAAATAGTCATTTCATTCTTTATTGTTCACAAGCATAAGTTCCTGTGTTTACAGAATAATTTTTACGTTATTGAGTTTTCATTTATCAACCCAAGGGCAGGAGGTCCGAATAGCTAACACGACAAATAATTTGGAAAGAAAAGTTTTGTCGTCTTTCATTGTTCATGTGTGCAGGAAGTAATAAAGACAGAATCAGCGAATTCATTAATTCAAAGAAAGCAGATACATTAAATAGCAGCTCAAAGCTCGAACTCAAAAGAAGACAGAGAAAGCAATAACAACATTTATTTCAGTAAGGGCTACCATCAGATACCGATCCCTGCAAGAACTTAACGTCATCATGGAGTAAAAAACCAGTTCACATACTCAGGTGTCACAGTGTCCTGCATCACTCCTTCACCTAGGTATCTGGTATTTCGGTTTCTCCAACGGTCAGCCAAATTGGTCAGCAGATGCAGTGTTATTTGACCGCTCTCAAAGTTATGGATCCTGGGAACACGCTGAATTGTTCCATATTGACGGCTAATCCTGTCAGGAAAATAGGCCATGGAACGGTCTAGACTGGCATACAATACGTAGTTGAGGTTCATGCTACCAGTAGTGACCAGTCTGATCCTCCACCAAGGACAAGTCCACCGAATGGTAGGGTTATCACCAAAATCGAAGCGTCTCCGAGACCGAGATTGAAAAACAGCAGGTCCATAAGTTGGAATCAAGCGAGTTGGAACCGGAGGAATCAGGCTTAATTTATCCAGAGCCCAGGCTTGCAATAGTAACGGACAACCGCGATGATGAACATTGAAGTTAGCAATGTGAAGGGCAATATCTCTGGCCCAACACATTGTTTCTCCCATGATCATCATAAAGACGGTACGATGATACAATTGCATGTCGCGAACAACTGTCAGAAGACGAAAGTCTCCAACTCCGGGCTGACGGTTCTTCATTGCATACACATTCAGCAACAAGAAGCAACAAGCTCAAATCCAAGAAGGATCCACGTTCATGGACAGAACCTTGTTGAGAAAAGGCTCCAAAGGTAGACCTTGATCCGTGTTTATGCCACCAGGGAGATAAACCGGACACAAGGCCGCAATCTCAGCTAGATCATACCTAGGACCCGGGGGCAAGGCCGGAGTTTCGTTTTGCTCAGGATGATGATCCATCAAGGCGCACATTTCCTCATAGGTCGGAGTCACCTCAGAGTCTTCAAACCGGAAAACCATGGTGTTCGGATTGAAATGAGTGATGAGCCAAGACAGGAAGCCATGGTTAGGTTTCAGGTCTTTGAAATATCTTAACCAGGCAAGTTGATCCAAAGGAGAAACTTGCCATGGGTCGTCGGAAATGGATTGGATGAAAGATGAGACTTGGCTTCTGAAGGCCATGGAAGAAAGTAACTTAAGAAATCGACGCGCTTTGAACACTGGATGGGAAGGAGGTACGTAGCGAAACTTGTACTTATAGGAAAATGGAGAAACCGATGGGCGACACATCATCATCACTCAATCTAACAGTCATCGTCAGAGGTAGTTGGAAGGATGGTCTTGAAGGGTCTATTCGGGTCGGTGAGCATTCAAACCTGCATTGATTAAGACGAAGGACGGTCTGTACAATAAGGAAGTTGAGTTTTTATGATCGCATTAATCGAGAAAGGGTAGTTGAGCCATTACGTTCGCATTCACTGAGTGGACGCCCTATCAGGTAAGCACTACGCTATACTCTCTGCGTGGAAGGTGATTCTTAATCATGTTCCACGTTAAATTCACTATTTTACTTACTTTATTTTTATTTTTATTTTTATTTCATTTCATTTATTCATTTACAATAAGTCGATTTACTGACCGCTAATGAGGTGAACCATTCTTGTGAATAAATGGTACATCGCTATTTTGTATTTGGTATTGTGTTTACGTTTTGTTTTTACAGGAACAAGACTTCACAGTTGCAAAACATAAACACACATGATAAAGAAAAGAAAAGAAGAAAACCAAGTGTTGTAAAAATGTAAATAATATCATGCTGATATAACTGTACAATCACAAAAAAATAATAAATAAAAAGAAACTTAATAAAAAATTCAAAATGTTCAAAGTGTTCAAAATGGAGGAGCCATGCAACAAGACTACCGCCACCTACGACTAGGACCAGCGACACTCGGAGGAGGTGGCGACGGTGGCCCGTCATCGGAAGAAGAGCCACCCTCATCCTCATCAGAAGAGTCGAGCGGGATGCCCTCGACCTCTAGCCTCGTCCGAAGCCGCTCTACCTCTGCCTGGAGCCGGCTCACAGCACTGGACTGGCGGGACTGATGCCTCCGTAACCTCCCGTTCTCCAGCTCCTGCAAAGACAAGCATGTGTAAGAAAGGTCATCAAAATAATAAGGAGCGAATAGGTAAAAATGTATAAGAAATTCTTACCAGCTCATGTCGCTCGGAGTAGAGCCGGCCGATGTAGGACCGGGCAAAGCCGAACCGCTGGCAGATCTCCTGGTATCGCTGGGCAGGCACATGCAAATAAAAAATCCATTAAAGGGGATATCCAGGTAAGATACTTCTAACTTTTTATATTCGGTTTATAACTTACATGTGTGGTGTGCTCAGGGTCCAACTGTACTGGAGGAGGAGCCTGCCGCAGGTCTGCGGGAATGATGATGCCAGATCCTAAGCCAAGGCCAGGATCCAACACCACCTCCATACCTGGCGGAAACGGGACATCGCCCAAAACGACACCAACTGGTCCGGTCGGAGCCGCCACGCCACCCGCCTCAGCTGCTGCCTCAGCCCGGTAATGAGCTGCGGTCTTGTGCGTCTTCCGCTCCTGCATTCAGTTATAAAAAAGGTAATACTATCAGTAAGTTGAGACAAAAAAAGGAGTAGTAACAGTGAATGAGGTTGAAGGTCAGATGAGTTACCTGGATGTACTCGAGAACCTCAGGAAGTCGAGCCTGCATCCGAGAGGCAAAGTAAGCGGGAAAATCACCGGCGGACAAGAAATCGTTCGCCGAGAAACCTCTGTACTCTACCTCCAAGTCCTCTCGGGTCAAACCCTCCAGTAGACACATATGTCGGGGAGGGGCATGAGGCACTCTCCGTCGTGCTGGAGCTACCGGAGTGTCAAAAACCCGCTCGCCAAGGAAATACCGGTCGGCCCAGTATCCGCGCATCAACAGCCTCGACCGGGTGTGCAGCTCAGCCACCTCCCGGCCCGGATAGGTCCTCCAGGCCTCACAGTCCCATGGCTCTAAAGATACCTGCAAAATGATAAGAAATCAGCATCGATGGTATGTCAGAATAAAGAGAGAGACAAGTTACAGATTAAGAGATTCTTTCTATACTCACATCGGACAAGTCCCGATCATTAAGGAAGCTCCGCCAGTACTCCGGATCCTCACCACTGGCATAAGTGTGGTGGCAGTGGGCCAGGTAGCGAGGAATCCTCCTGGACTCGACGGGAGAATCGCCGCTCGGACCGCCCGGGAAGATGCAATACTCGTAAGACCACACCTGTAACAGAGACAGAAAATAACATCAGTCAGTCGAACAGTTGAGAATAGCGGATCAAAAAAAAAAAGAGAAAAGAAGAGGGGTAAAGAATGAAAGTGCGTTACCTCCAAAGGCCGGATAAACAGCCAGTTTGACTCACCGCTACCACGGGTCCAGACATCCAGACCATGATAGAGATGAGCCAAACTAAGCGTAGCCCAGTCGAAGGACCCGACCTGGCTCAGATCCTGAAGACACGCTAGCACCGCAGGATCTCCCTTATTCTGGGAGGTGCATAGTAGCTGCGAGGAAATGATATAGAACAAGAAAGACCGAGCAGCCTGGTCCCTCTCCTCGCGAGTATACGCAGGAGCAGCAGGTCGAACATCCTCTGGCAACTCTCGCCAAGACTCCAACCGGGTCCTGATCCTCTCGGCCCAGAACCGATAAACCATCTCGTAAGACATATACCCCTGCACGGTATATCAGGTCTGCGTCGTGACACCGAGGAGAGAACGAAAAAGCTGGGCTCCGATAGCAGCAGTCTGGTACCGAGCGTCTAGCGGAGGAACCGGGCCAGTGAAGTGTAAGCCGGTAATAGCAGCGTAGTCTACAGGAGTGAGGGTCATCTCTCCAAACCCGAACACAAAAGTGTGTGTGCAGTCGTTCCACCGCTCCATCAATGCATACCGCATAGCGGGTGGGAAACGAGGCTGTGTGCGGCGCAATCCGGCGGTATAATCCCCGAAACCTGCAGCGATAACCCGAGCTCGCATGGGAGGGTCCAGCAAATCCCAGAAGGCAGAAGCATCAGTAGCCGATCCGCCTGAGCGGGCCTTGCCCAGATTAACCTATAAGTAAATTTTAATTTCAATAAATGTAAGACTAATAATCGTTAATCTTCTTCTATGACAGGAGGAGCAAAAACTCGAGTTCTGGTTCGAGCCGTAGCTGCGTCACGCAGCTCCCAGTCGCGTCACGCGTCTATGGAGTTGCACCACGCAGCTTTACCCAAGTTGCACAATCAGAAGCATAACTGCGTAGCGCATCTTAACAGTTGCGTCACGCCAGTCTACAGTCGCGTCACGCAACTGTTCAACATATACGACCCCAAGAACAGATGCGTCACGCGACCAAGAAGCCGCGCCGCGCATCCCTCTAGTCACGTCGCGCAACTGTTCAAGACCTCACTCATCGACGAACAGTAGCGTCACACAACTGTTCTCCTAAGAACAGCTGCGTGACGCAACTGTCGAAGGTACGCAGCAGTTTAACTTAAATTTTGTTCTACTACATTTATACTATTTTTATGCAATTACAGGGCTGAATCAGGCCGTCTAGAGTTATCAACAGTAAAAAAATTGACAAATCAAGGTCTAAACACAGTCAAAAGAGGCTAATCCTAAGGTTCAAGGCAAGATTAGGGTTTCTGGCGTATCGAACAGCTGCGTCACACAACTGTTCATGGAAGAACAGCCGCGCCACGCAACTCCTACCTGCGTGACGCGACTGCCGACGCAGGCACAAACAGTAAAAATAATCCTATTGCTACAATTATGGATCGAAAGCAGTAAAAACAGAAAATCGAAGAAATTTCGTACTTACCTCGGATCGAAAGCCACGCATCTGACTCGTTTCATACCGGACTGGAAATTCCGAACCCGGCAATGGAAGGAGCTGCAATGGTCGCGTCCCGGGGGTTAGCGGGTTCCGGCTCACCGGCACCGGCTCACCGTCAAACGTGGGAATATCGGGCAGGGCCCCGAGAACCTCCATCTCCGGAGTGTAGGCAGAAGCAGGGATTTCTGAGATTTGAGACATCTTTTCAGTTAAACAGTTCAGAGAATTTTCAATTGCTTAGGGTTGGAGAATAAGTGAAATTGAATCGATTGAGAAGGAAGCTACTTATAGTAAAACCAGCTGGGCCGAAGCCCGTTCAACTGGGCCCGACGAGAGCATTGGGCCCTTTACCCTTTTGAGCCCAACAGGCCCACACGGCCCATTTCAAAAGCTCACGACGACCCATTCCGGCGAAATGACGTTGACATACGGCTCGTATACGGCTGCAAGCTTTCACCAACTCACCGCACCGGGGTCAGGAGCATCGAATTGTCCAGATTACCCTCAGGTAAGTTCCGTTTCAAACACTATATCATAAAGAATATACCTGAAAATACAGGCAACAGCTTTTGATTAAGTATTTCCTGCCAAAATTTTTGGTAGAGTTCTCACAAAAACAATAATAATGCGTTTATAAAAAGTGAATACTTTTGGTTCTAGCCTGGGATTCCGGACTGGGGGCAAAGGTATGACCTTCTGTCTTAATAAGAATTTTCGCATGGGAACATGTGATGTTCCAATACCTTTCTAACAGAAAGCAAGGTCTGTTCGTACACGGACAGTGCTCGTCTTTTTCTTGTGAACAATTTCTTTCAGGCCAACCGGTGATGGTTTTTCGAAGCCGATAGGTCCTGCTGATTAGTGATGGTGCATTGCGAAGCTAGTCAGAACAATTTCAAGACAGTGATGATGTATTGCGAAGCTGTTTGAAATCTTCTTCCCTAGTCAATGATGTTGAGTTGCGAAGTTGACCAGGGTAAAACCAATATCTCTCGAGCCGATCAAACCGAGCCTCGAAGATACCTTTTCAAGACCGACTGGAGCCGACAAAGCCGATCAAACCGAGCTGAGTGGGTGGCCAGATCAAAGCTCTTCAAGCCGATCAAACCGAGCTTCGAAGACTTTGCTATCAAATCAACATTTCTCGAGCCGATCAAACCGAGCTTCGAGGATGTTTCTTCAGATTACATGGAAGCTGACAAAGCCGATCAAACCGAGCTGAGGAGGTGACCAAATGATTGACTCAGCATCTTTTCAAGCCGATCAAACCGAGCTTCGAGAGGATTGCCTGAAAGAAGGCGCGTCAATAGACCACTTTAACATTAATCGTTTATACAATTAATGATAAAGTGGGGGGGCAAACTGTTGACGCGTGGATTTAAGCCTCCACCTGACCCGATGATGATATGAGGACAAAGGATGAGGTTTCACAATAAACCAGAGGTGTCTGAATCAAAAATCGAACCAAACCGCCCAAAGGAGCCTGACCCATGTTAGGGCTGCGTCACCCAGCTATCACCTGCGTGACGCCACTTCTAGCTGCGTCACGCAGCTCTAACGGGTCTGACACCTTTGGCGCGCGCCCGTGCAGTGGCCTGCACTGTTTGTATGGATACGCGGCAGCTGTACGAAAAGTAAGTCGCGTCACGCAGGCTTACGGGTGCGTCACGCATCTCATACCCGCGTGACGCGACTGCCCTGTCGCCCTATTCATATAAATACTGCATTACACAGCAAAAAGGGGACTTTTTGGGAACTCTTCTCATTTTTCTCTCAAAAAAGACTAAGGCATTTTAAAGGCAAAGAAAACAATTGCGGCCAGGGTCTTTCCTCAAAGACTCCAGTGAGTAACTTTGAGGAAGATTAAGCCATTAGGCACAGAGGTTAAAAAACTAAAAAAAAAGAAGAGAAAAGGAGAAAGAACACAAAAAAGAGAGAAAAGAAAGGCTTTTATTGTTAAGTTTGGACGTTGGACATCTCTGGGATCGTGAAGTTTCATCCTTAGATCAATCATATCGTATGCAATCCTCAAATCTGAGGGTTAGGTAATCATCTAATCCATCTTTTTGCATTTTTAGTTATTTATTTGTGAAAACTTTATTTGCTTAACGTTTTTAGTTAGTTTGGTTTAGGTTAGATTACATTTTGCCCATTTTTGAACGTTTCTGGATCATATTAAACCTCTGTTGATAAAAAAGGACACATAAAAAGGGGATTTGAATGGTAGTTGCGGACCAGAGCAGCCGCGTCACGCAGCCCCTACCTGCGTAACGCGACTGTTCATGTCCAAAAGTCTTTAATTTAGATCGGACCACCTGCGTGATGCAGCTATTCGCAGACCCAGGATACTTTTGTATTTAATGTGATATTTTGAATGGATAATCAATAAAACTGAGAATATTAATAAATCGCGAATAGTTCTGCCACGCAGCTTGGAGTTCCGTCACGCGACTGTTCTTCATAGAACAGCCGCGTGACGCAACTATTCCAATTTCCAGTAATACAATAAGAGTTGCGCCACGCGAGTGTTCTTCATAGATCACCCGCGTGATGCGACTGTTCTAAAGTTCCCCTATGAATAAGGATACCCACGTGACGCGACTGTTCTTCATGGAACAGCTGCGTGACGCGACTGTCCTAAAAATTTCAGTGTGTTTTCCTTATTTCACCTTAATTTTATATTATTAAGTGGGCTTTAATCTTAATTCAAAAATGATCAATCATGGGCAAATTAAATTTTAATCAAACCAAACCATTTAACTTTTAATGATCTTGAGGTTGTTAGATTTTATTTTATTTTTTTTATTATTATTCATTGTTTATTATCAAATTCGGTTTGTGGCCCGCCTTTAACCATAAGGCAAGAGCGGGTCTTTTCTTTTACTTTTAGTATGTGTTATGAATGGATGGTGGATGATATATCTTATTTGTGATGAATGCAATGGATAAAAATTGATTGGGACAGTTAAGTAATTTTCCACATAGGAACTCGGTTCGATTCATTCGGGTGGGTTTAAATAAATTGGTTTTTTCTAAAATAAAATCAATCTAGAAATTGTAGGTTAAAAGAGGCCGGTTTTTTCCGGGCGTCGGCTTCCAATGGGCCGACGTACCCAATTCCCTTACCTAGAACCTCATTGGTTTGCTTGACCAGTTTTTCGAAATAAAAAGCCTTGAATAAAATGGGTTTAAAATGGAGTCACTTTTACAAAAATAAAAACGGTCCCATTGCCGAAATAATGGGTGGCGACTTAAAATGTTTTTTATAAGACCGATTTATTCGGCGTCGCGTATCCAAAAAGGTTTTATCACTCTTTTCAATAAAACATTCAAGTAAAACAAAAAAAAAATGTGTTTTTTCCGGGGAAAACACATATCCTCTGTTCCAAGCAAAGAGCTTAATTGCAAAACCCTATTTTCTTTCTTTGCACTAGACTAACTCTTTTTTGCAGATTTTTTATTCTTTGTTTGTGTAAGTGAAGAGTTAGGGTTTCTGTTTAGGCGTGGAAGGATATTCTTATCCCTAATAACAATGCCGGAAGCTCGAACCCTACCAGGAGAAGTCCTAGAAGCTTGGTTTACTACTTATATAGTGATGATAAAGCGGTTGGTAGGGAAACCACCCGATTTGGTAGCTTCAAAGCTTGAAGAAGAAGAAGAAGAAGAAGTTTCAATGGCAATGGCTTTACCTTTGCCTTTCCTAGAAAGCGGGGTACTAGAGTCCATGGTGTTATGAAAAAAAAAAAAAGAGAGAACAAACGAAGATACGAATTTAGAAAGGTAAAATGAGAATGTTACCTCTTGAGAAATTTTGCAGAAAGTTGCAGAGGAATGAAAAATGGCAGTAGTCGATCTTTAAAAAATCAACAGGGACTGCTTGGAGCTTCAATTTATAGATGCTAGAAAATTGAAGAAAGTTAAACGCTAGACGGTCTGATGTGAAAAGTGAAGAGTCACACTTTAATGATGCGTTTAAGAGGCACACCGTTCTATGAAACATCGGTAAGGCTAAAAGTAACATCCATTAAAGACAAGATGCGAGCTAATAATGAACTGACATCTAGGGCTTATGTAGAAGACTAAATTAAAAATTGCTTGAATTGTGAAAAGTTTGAAACCGGGTATGAGTGATTTAGAGTAAAGATCAAACAGATAAAAGCCGAACATAAATGATTCGATATACTTTGGGGGTACTTTTGATAATAAAAGGATTTGAACCGGGCGAACCGAGCAAGCTAAAGATCGAACAACAAAAAAGAATGAATGGCACAAAAGGCCAAACAGCTAGTCAAAGCCCGAGCAATATCTAAATCTCATTTAAATGTAACACTCAATGTAACATTTAGTCAAACAGAGTCATTGAAAGTCATTAATGACCGAGATTCTTGTTCGACATTCATAACTAAGATTCTTACCATAAAGGTTGTTTGGTTAGTTATAGTCTAAATGGTACTATAAATAAGTGTATAAGAACAGGGAAAGGATCATCAGATTTCAAATTAATAACAAACACATCCTTGAGTATTTTCTCAATTTGCTTTCATCATTACTTATTTACTTAATTTACATAACATTTGGATTATGAGATTTTCATTGCACCTAGGGTGTTATATAGCATCTACCTTATCCAGTACATATTTGTAAATATCTCTAAGCCTAAATCCTAAATTCCTATTTTAAATTCTTCTTTTTGCTCCTAAATGATTCCCTTAAGCAGACGTCTTTCTTCCATGTTAATATTTTCTCCAAACTTTGTTTGATTCATTATTGTTTTCTTTCTCTACTTCAATTGTTCATTTCAGATCTTCCTTTCAAATCTTTATTTCATATTATAACCTCATTACCAAGTTCTTTGTGATAACATTTTTTAGCTTGACCCCTAAATTCTCTTAGCTTTTCCATTTGGAACCACTGTCCTACTTTATCCTACCTACTATCTATAGTTTACCTCTACCATTATGGCTTATCAATATAATTATAGCTTATCAATATCACTACTCCAACTTCACCTTTAATTCTAGTTTAGTCCTTGGGATAGACAATGTAACATATAAAAAGAAATCATTCATGTGGTCATTTTAAATAATTCAAACTTTAACTCAAGTAGTTATGACATACCATTGATACAAAACATTTAATAAAAAAATATTTTAAATGTTTGCTAACTTTAAAACAGGAAACTAATAATAATTAAATATAAATGATTACTCAAAAATCATAGTTCAAATAACTCACTTCCTTAAATTTAATGTTTATCATTAAAACTTAATTTTTCAAGCTCTTTTCAAATAGTTTTCAAAGCAGTGCCTCTCATTGGATCAAGGTGACTGGGTGATCAGGCCATTACACCAATCCCAAAATGATTCTCTGCTGCAAATCGAATTCAAAAAATTTTACATCTTAAATAAATTTTCATAAATTGTCAATTACCCTAGGCATTCACTTGGTTCACTATCTGTTGCTGATAACACATTAACATGGATTTTCTCTTTTTTTTTCTCTTAAGTGTTTACAGATTTCCTTCCATCATAGTGCATGGTGCATCCACCTACACTACCATAGAGCTCAATCTGTGACATGTCTCCTATCCTGGTTATGGTCGATCCCAACATAGTAGTCTCAAATGGGGTTCCTAAGTTTTGCAATTGAATCCTACGACCCAACTGAGCCGAATCTTTGTCACAACCTGTTTCTAAGGTTCGAACTGGCAATAGGGCTTGGGAGGGCTTAAGGTCTCTTAGACCCATAGTAAGCCTAAATCCCTAAGCCAAAACATTGTTCATAATATGGCCTTTGACCCAAAAATTCAATCCATATAACTAAGGTTGTAGACCCACCCAAAAGTTGCACAGTTAAATTCAAATATCCAATAGACCCATTTGCATAATTGAATATTATATCATAATTACATATTATGGAATATATTACATATAACTTTCTTAGACAATTACAACACATTCGGAATACAATTCCAGAATCTCTACACACATTTTAGATCAATAAGGGAATACATCTCCAATGCTCTTCTTTAGTTATAATAAGACAGGGGTAAGCACTTAAACTCAATGAGTAGGGTTAGATAACCTTCTCACCCCCACACAATCACATAAATGTGTATTTAATTCAATCTAGTCATCCGACTAGTTATAATAATCATGCAAATGGCATATCAACAATAATCACAAATACTAACACCTTCACATAATCACATAAAGTGGAGATTGGTTAGTGCATCACCAAAACCCCCGACGAGCCATCCTCACACATGGCCCGCACTCTCATCATGTGTGCACCAGGGAGCCGATCCTCCAAACATGGCCGATCGGTCTTAGCCTCACTTTACCAGTCCTCTCATTCTTTTTACACTCTCTTTTTTTTACATACCAACATGAGGTCACCCTATGGTTTTCCATATCATATTTTATCAGATGCACATGGGGGCGTCGATCTCCCTATACATGGCCGACGATATCATAGACCTCCCTCACAAATCTAATGATGACCGACTTCATTCCAATTCCATACAACCAAAGCATACATGTAGCACATCATAACTAATCAAGCAATATCCAATAGCAACAAGTAATGCAGCACATATAGCAGTTCTTTAAGTAATGCATCTATACCTAGATGGCATTTATCTATCATGTATGAATGCATAACATTTATCCGTGTATGCATGTATGTATATGCAATGGGCAATAAGTTATCCAACACTACTCACTGTTTTATGATCTAATTGGAAGCAATGCTCTATATTCCAAGCATTCTGTTATCCAACATTCAGGTCCTCGGGACTCACAATCATATCTAAGTAAAGAATTAGAAATAAATTTTATCATTATTGGGGCCCGCTTGCCATTACCATAAGTCCCGTATTTTAACTTCTTAGTTCTAAGTCATGATTAGAAATAAAACCCATGATTCGGACAAAATCAAATTTGATTTATACCAAATCCTTCATTAACCTATAGGAATCATCAAGAAATCCAAAAAACACCCATTTGCCCTAAATATTTTTTTTCTCCCCTTTCCCGTTAGCACCAACCACAACTCCCTCCCCCTTCTCTTTTCATTTTTCGATCACTGAAGATCAACCCAACTGACCAGACCTCCTTCACGCTGTCCTTGTCTCTCTGGTCATCGTCCCATTCCAATTCCAACTTGTGTTAGCATTGAAATCAAGAGGGAGAGTTGTTGTGATTCTTTTTCTAATCAACGCAACAACATTTCTTTCTTCTTCGACAATTCCTTGCTTGTCGATGTCGAAGCTCCGGTCTCTCTCTTTCTTACTCTCTCTTTCTTGTGTTTTCAGTTGGCGTAGCACAATAAGAGCTGCAATTACGATCTGTTGCGATCGGGATAGTTGGTTTTTCGTCCCTCTTTGCTCCTTTGGCAAAACCAGTCAAGGACCGGCTGGTTACGCCTTCCAACATCTCCAAACTTCACCGACCACCGTTCTCATCAGCTCTAATTAAGTTACAGCCGGCAGGACTGATTTTGATCTTTGAAGCTATTTTCGGTCCTTTTAACCAGGATTACTTAGCTATTAATTCATTCTAAAGCTTTGTAAAATGATTTTAACCCTCTTTCAATATATATTTCATGATTTTTTTGATTTAAGGGTGTAGGATATAAGGTATTAATTGAGTTAGTGTTGAATTAAGCCTAGATGCCACTGTTTATATAAGATTTTAGAGAATTAAATTAATTCCTTTCGATCTGTGATAAAACTTTTTTGGTAAATACATTAATGTGATTAAGGCCATCTTAGTTTAAGAATGAACAACTCATGATTATGACAATAATAGTTATTGCAAAATCTTGAGCTATCATTGTGTTGTAAACCAGATGGAATCGTAAGTTGAATTCTTAATGTATTATGGGTTATTAATGCATAGTAAATGAGGCTAAGTTAAGGAACATATATCTTTTCGGTAGGCAGCAACTATTTCGAATATTTTGTGTTCTTTTAATAAGTTAACATGAAATGGATATGTATATATTTGATGTTTTTATACTTATTGGTATTGGTATATATTTAAGTTGTGAATTAGGTTGCTCAAAGATGTGTTTATTAAATTGTAAGTTAATGGAAACATTGGTTCTTAGTTGCTAATCTAGAATTTTAATAAATGATTAAAGAACGGTTAATAGTATTATTGGAACAAGTTGAAAGTTATTTAATTTGTAAATTAATGATGGAAGCTATTTGTACACATATGCTTATACATGTACATATATATCTATGAGGATCAATGGGTTGTAATATTTAGAATATGAGTTAAGTTTATGTAAAACGATTGTGATAATTGAATGTCAATGTTGAGGTTAAACAAGGATGGGAACTTGATTGGATTGATTGCCCGACAAATGGGTTGTGTGGGTTGAATTAATATTTAATGAAATTGTTGATATTTGAACAGGTGGATAGTCCAATTTTTACGGGAGATATTGCCGAAATTTCTGTAGAATTTAGGCTAGTTATAACAGTAGATAATTTTATTAGACTAATTCCTTAATTCTTTATTTAAATTAGTCTTTTATCGATTCAACTCTTTCCTTTGCATTCTTAAATTCTTTAGATCATCTGGGCTTGTCTACTGCTCCTCCAAGTCAAAATTCGAGTTAGAGTTTCTTCTTTTCTCTATCACTGTGAGTAATAATAAATAGTGCATATTATCTTCTGCATACACATATCATTTATTTTATAAAGAAAAATATATATAAATAAAAGAGATAACTTAGTATGTATTTTTATAATTATATTATTATGCTATCATACTTTTATATTTGAGTATTAATGATTGATTGATGCGCTGTGTTGAATGACTTGTTGATTATTTGTGCTGTGGAATTATTGTACCTTGGTTGTGTGGAATTGAGATAAAGTGGGTTAGCATGAGTTTGTGAGGGCGATCTTAGATACCTCGACCATATATGGGAAGATAGGCACCCCTGTGTGCATCTGATGATATATGATATGAAAAACCACAAGGTGACCTCCTGTTGGCATAAAAAAGAAAATAGAGTATAAAAAAATGAGAAGGCTGGTCAAGTGAGGATTAGATCTATCGGCCGTATCAGCTCCTTGGTGCACACGTTTGAGAGGACGGGCCATGTAGGAGAACGGCTCGTCGGGAGGTTTCAGTGACGCCACTGATTAATTTCCACTTGTTTGATTATTTGAAGGTGAAATTACTTGTAGGTGCGGATATTGTGCCATATGCTTAACTAGTTGCGTGTTCATTTTAGTATTTTTAGAATGCATTTCGCATGAATGTCTGTGTTATGCATTATTTATTATTATTCACTGAGTTGCAAAACTCACTCTTCTCTTATTTAACTTCTTAGGAAGTAGAATCCCTGTCGACTTAGCTAAAGCTCTGCATCCTTCTCCGCAAGACTATAGAAGTAAATCTCTAATTTCAATAATTACTTAAAACATGTAATTTTTATAAAGACTTTTATTATTTCTAATTTTTGTTGACTCTGCAGTTGCAGGACTTATATACCTCTAATCATGTATTAATAGAGTATTCTATCCTATGAACATAGGAATGTTTTAATTATTGGCAATAATGCATGAATGGACCAATTAGCCATATTATAGATGTTACATATTGTAAATAGGCCCAAGTTGTGAATTAATTTGAGATGTTGAAGTTGGGCCAGGGAAATGCGATTACTTGACATATATGTGAAATAATATAGACTTACTGTTCCTAGAAATCTTTTGGTGTGTATGTACTTTTGTAGTTTAGTCTTATTACGACATTGGGAGCCTTAAGCTAACCTGAGCCCTAGTGTCAATCCGGCCCACGAATTTGGGTTGCGATAATAATATTATAAAAACATTGCACCTAATTAATTTAAATTCAAAAACTTGAGAAATTAAAATTTCGGATCATTTCAATATGGTTATCTATTTTCTTCTTTTTCTAATTTTCTTTTTTTAAAACTTTTAGAAAATCATTTTTCCCCTAAAACATAATGAACTTTTCTAAGATCATATATTATTTTTTTTTCGCATAACACTAAATTAATATGAGATATATCTTGCATATGATTGTGGATAATTAAAACATAATTTTAATATAAATGGTAAGGTACTTGAAATTATTTTAAACACAATAAACAACATTTTAAGATAATCATTTTTATAAAAATCTATAAATGATCTTAAAAAAATTTACAGCTACAGGTCATATAACTTATAATTAATTCTGATATTACAATAAATGTTTAAAAAGCACAAGTATTAAATTTTTAATTAAAATTAAGGTGAGTGTTATAAATTCGATTGTCAATCATTATGTTTTAACTTGGATTGAAATAATGCAATTATTATTATATGTTTGATTAATCCTATTATTATTTTGAAATATAATATATGATAAACTTATTTTTATATAGAGTCAAGCTTATAATAGATAAATTCAAAAAATTAAGTTTTGAATTGTTTTTTGTAGATCACAAATAAAATTGAAATTAAATAATTAAAATTACATAAATTATAAAATAATTTTAGTAAAAAAAAATTGAGTTATGAGTATATTATAACTAATTAATAATATAGGAGTATATAAAAATTAAATTATGAATTATATTATGATTAGCAACACAACAAACTTAAAGTATTATTTACATAGTGATCTTATAAGGTAAATATACTTTTTTTTATTTCATTTTAGAAGGTAAATATTAGCTCTATAACTTTTTTTTAAATGTAAAAAATCTTTATTTTGATTATTTATGAAAAGATATTCAATATTTTTTGTTGTTGAACTTCTCGTATTGATATTTTTAGATTGGCAAAACGAGTTTTTTGTTATAATAATAAATATAATTAAATAACACATAGATAATGAATTACCCGTTTTATAAGTAGTAAGTTATTAGATATTTTTAGATTTAATCGCTCGCTCATATTTAGTTAGCTTAAATCTAATGAAAGATAACCACTTATGTATCTATGCAGAATTTTTTTTATCTTTGTACAATAGTCTTACCCTTTTTGAATTGTTAATTTTGATTCTAACATGATTTGAAAGCCCTTGAATTTGATATTGATCCAACTTATTTTTTTTCCCTTAAATTGGTAAAAAACTCTAATGTAAATTTTGGTTTCAATTTCACATCTATATAATTTTTAAAATAACATATTAAGTATTAATCAAAATTGACTTTCAATATTTGTGTAAAAGTTTAAAATTAAATAAAATTATCTTTCAATATTTAATTAAGAGTTGAAAATTGAATAACTAATCAAAATTGCTTTTTCATTATTATTTTAAATAATTATAAAATTAAAATTTTATATTTGATTAAAAAATTAAAAATTAAAAAATTGAATAAGTAATAAAAAATAATAAATTATTTTTAAAATTTTTTTGAATAGATCGGTTTGAACTGAATTGGACTGTGGGTTCCGTGTCTGCATTTTTATTCTGTCCTTGATTTTGAACCGGCAGTTTCAATCCAGTTTTAGTACATTAAAAGCACGGACCAATCTTGGTTCGGTCAAGATTTGAACAGAACGGGTTTCCAAGAGGCTCTTCTAAACAAATTCTCCCTCGTTAGTTTTTTCCCTCATTTCCTTCAGTTCCTTGCTTCCTTCCTAAATACTTCTATTCACTATTGACTCTTGTCCGATCCTTATTGCTAGTGGTACCGATCATATATTCATATTCCCGCTTCTCCCAAAAAAAAAAAATAATAAATAAATAAATAAATAAACTCAAAACGCTCCTCTCATCTCTCCTCCCCAAATGGCTTCACCGCCACCGCCGCCGCCGGAAGTGGTGGTGAACAATCGATTTCTAGGGTTTCTAATATGGCAATCCATAACCTCAAGTGCCATTTTTATCCTTTTCAAAACTTTTGTTCTTTCACCTCTTGCTAAGACTAACACTAATCTTTCACTATCCCTCTTTGCTTTCCTAAATTTTCACTTGTCCCACTTATTATTCTCTGCTTCAATTTTTATGCTTTCATCTCCACAACCATATTCGCCGGCCTCGCCTCTCCAGCTCGCCGCCGCCTTCCTCCGTTTCCTTTTTGTCTCCGGCGATTCCTTCTCTTCCCATGATTTCCGCCGACGCGCTAACCTTTCTCTTAGATTTCTTGTTTTCGTGGTGGCAACTGCTATTTCGGGCTTTCTCTCTTTAACATGCGTTTGTGCGTTTGACCGGCTTAGGAGTTTTGGTTTTGGTGTTGGATTGGTATATGCTTTCTTTTACATTTTTAAGCAGCGATGGGTCTTGGAGTTTCCAATTATTCAGGTTACTCCAGTTATTATATTTTTAGTTTTTAGAATTTTTCTTTTGGTTACTGCTAATTTTTTTTTTTTTGACCTGGTGATCAGAGACCCCCTTTCTACAGCTTCAAGATGAGGTTTCCTTTGGCTATTAAACAAGCTTTAAAGCTTTCTTGTACAGCTTACCTGTTTTCAGCAATGTTGCTAGTATTTGTCCCATATCAGTTTAAGAGTTATGTGACAATGCGGAAGTTTATCGGTGAGCAAATCAACCTATTGTTTGGGAGCTTTTCTGTGTTTTTATGTTGGGAATTAAGTCACAATTTACATCAGGTTTGTTCTATGATCCATCTTGTTCTATCTTCTTATTTTCTTTGTCACATGCTTATACTGTATCTGGTGCTCAAGGAAAGCTTTTCCTATAATCAGATTAAATTAAGTTTGCAAGAGCTATCCGTAGTGTATTTGTATTTATTTATTTATTTTAGCTGGACAAGTTTCTGACTTAGAAAAGATCTCAAGTAACCTATCATCATGATAGCCAATGCTTTGCATAATTAAATTGGATACTCTTTTTCTCAAAGGAAGATTTAATTTGTATTTGCTATTAATATTTGAAGAGCCTGTGGATGATATTCTAATCAATGGATACATGGAGAAAATTTATTTAAAATTTCATGTAATTTTCTATAGTATTTTATAATTTCTTTTCTTTGCTTGATATTTGATAGAATGGACAATACTAAAGAAACAATTATAGGAGTGAGGATTTGCCAGTTTTGTGTGGATAATTTTTTGAATGCTTTGCTGGCTATGTGTTTGAATTTAATTAAGCATGTGCAGGTGTTTGAAGTACAAATCATCAATTGATTTATTTGTTCAAAAAATTTGCTGATTTTACTTGAAGAAGAAAAAAGAGCATACAGTGCCGAACTCATAATGATTTATGTGCTAACACAATTCTCAGGTTATTTCCTTTCGAAGTCAGAAATAAAAAAAAATATATATATATATATATATATATTTTAAAAAACTTTCAAGTCAAAATCAAGCTAGGGATATTTCTCACCATGGGGCACCAATCTAATGTTTTATTGATGCAACCTGTAAAATAATATCTTGAACAAATGTAGACATCAATGGCAGTTCTTTCAATTTTAAACTACTAATGGTAGAATTTCCAATGAGAAGTGGGGATGTTTGATGAGAATTTATGATAGAATTTGTGAGATTAATTTTTTGCCAAGAATCAGTACATATAGAAGATGGAAGGTTTTAAACTTTTAGGTTTCATGCCTATACGCATCTGGTTGTGCCAGGAGTTGTATTACCCTTATGGTTAGAGTTGCATTACATTATTTTAATACAGTTTTGAAGTTTCTTCATATTAGTATATTGTCTCACTTATCCTTTTTCCTTATTTTTTGAATTGAAGAATCACATGCATGTATTGTTGCTGCCATCTGAGTGCATTCATCTCAAGATTACATTATGTTTCTTTATGTTCACATTTGTAGCATCACTGTGGCCCCTTTTTAAGTGCTAATGCAATTAACAGCTTGGTTTGGTGGATTTTTTTTTTTTTTTTTTGAAGGGGGTTGGGGGTGGGGGCGGGCTTGGTTTGGTTTGAGGGTAAGCTAAGGCAAAGTTAAGCTTTTTAGGTCATTTGGAAAGAAGCTTTGAGGGAGGGGAAGGTTTTTTTTTTTTTTTTTTTTTTTTTTGGTGCATTAACGGGTTGGGAACCTCCTAAAACCATCTATTTTCCAACACACCAAATTTTTTTTTTTTTTTTTTTTTTTGTTGGGGGGGGGGGGGGGGTTGGGATGTTTAGAACTTTTAGTTTCCCATATTAACAATGTTTACTTCTAAATATACTAAATTGCCCCCTTCATATTTCTTCAATATCTTTTCCTTCTTTTTCTTTATAATTTAGAAAAAAGATAAGCGAATCGAGTTGCTTATTTGTTAGCAACTGAATCTTATCCAACGACTAATCTTAAGTAGTAGGGTCTTATCCCTTCTGAAATTGTTCATGTTCTTTTTGATGATTTGCATTAACGAAGTTTGAATTTTTCCTTTAAAAAAAAAAAAAATTTATATATCTAAAATAAATACTTTAATGATGATGTTATTTTTGTAATCTTCATATTTAACCTTCCAAACAGCATGCCAGCCCTACGTTTACCTTACTTTTCTTCAAAACATAAATAAGAACTAAATCTTTCCTCACCCATCCAAACAAACCCTAATCTACCTGCTTCTTTGTTAGCTGCTGTCTGATATGTTATGATCCATCAAAGTCATAGATACTATGTGTCACTTGTGTTTGTTTTTTCTTTGTTAATTATCACCTATAGTTTTTATTTCCATCCCCTTCCACCCGACAAAGGTTCCTTTTGACATATTGATGTTGTTCTGAAGGTTCTACATACAAAGAGATTCGTATTTGCTCCACCGAAAGGATCAGCAGCGGCGGAAACAAATCCCAGTGAGCCTCTCCTTGCAGCTTTAGAGGAGAGCGTCCCAGGTTCTCTTCCACAGTCTCTTGCGTACCTTGATCTCTCTATGGTTTGTGAGAATAATGTTGATACTTGGCGACGAGCTGCATTCTTTGAAGAAACTGGTGAGACTTACAAAAGAGTTGTAGCTGTATGCTTGAGGCCTCTGGAGCAGCTTCCATCTACCCTAGGTGAAGGCTTTGAAACTAATTCTGCTGATAAGGCTTACCAGCAATCCAATCAATTGCAATCACAATCTGATTTGCAACTAGATCAAAAGTATTATGAACCACTGAACAACTTCCAGGTATGGAAAACATCAATGCCTGATCATATTGTTGACTTCACATTTATCATTTCTTGATTTTTTTTAATGTTTAAATTTCATTTTTTTATTATCTTTTGCTAATGGACCATTAAAACAGTTATCATATCCAAGTTACTCCAATATGCTAGTTTGGATTCATAATCTTTTGTTTTAACTCATGTTTACCTATGTTAGAAATTTTTTCTGATGCAGTTCAACCTTTTCTAAAGGATACCTTGAGATATCTTCTTTCCAAACTAATAATCAAGACATAATGATGCAAAGGAAACTTTTTCTGATTTTTGATAAGGGGTTCTTGTTTCTGTGTGTGACAAAGCAGGTCTACCATATTGTATTTTTAGATTAGTAAAAGCTGGATGGTACGTTTTTAATTTATAAAATAGTTACATAAGAAAACACAAATAATTCCAATTGCTGATTTTAAAAGAGTTGTTCATACTTAATTACTACCATCCCAAGTAATAAGTCAAAATTCCTCTCTTGTCTTGGCCAATTTACTTATTCTTTATTTACTTTTGTTAAGCTTAATGAGAATTCACAATAGATGTAGAAAATTACAAATGACTAGAAGAGTATGAGAGTATAGTGGTTTTTCTTTTTTTTTTTTTTTTTTTTCCTTTTCTTGAAAAGAAATACTCCTACCTTCATGCTTATTAAGAATTTAAAATGTGAAATGATAGATCTCAAGTTCAAGAGTATGCATCTCATTAAATACTTGTTGCATTATAAGCTATGAATTATTCTTTCTGAATTTCCTTTTGAATAAATATATATATACTGTGGTAGGCTGGTCTATGTTATTTTATGTTATATCCAAGAGAACGAATCTCAGCTATTATTTAGTCATGTGGGATGTTCATTGGGAGCTGTGGCGATTGGGTGACACAATTCAATGTTATCTTTGGATAATGAAATCCAGCACTTCTGTTTTGCCTCTGGTTTTTTCTTTTTTGTTCTCGAATGACTTCTTGAAATCTTATTCTACAATGATGCTCCTTTCCCTTTGCTTGGTTAGGACATGATTTGTTTATCTGGGTTGTATAATGGCTTAATCAAACCCTCTGGCTTGTGCTATCTAGTATCTACTTGGTGCCAGTATCTGATGAGAGAAGATTTTAATGATATGAAAAATAAAGCGTAGATAAAACTTTCATTCCTCTTATTCTTTTTCTCATCCTCTCTTGCTTCAGAAGTACTAAGCCTGCTGTCAGTATCATTGTAGTTGGTAACAGCTTGGTGTTGCTCTATGATAAAATTATTTTCTTGCACTGCAATGGTATGGTTGATTTCACTGGACTAGATTGCACAAGACAACTCTCCGTTGTCTTATTTTTGGTGAACCAATTGGATAGGACAAAAGTGGATTCTTGACTTGTCCAATCCTCCTTTTCATGCCCATGCTCTCTACTGGGCAACTTTTCCAGTCCTTATAAAATTCAATTTATAAATATGCCAATAAAGTGTGTTATAAGTGAATGCTAGATTTCTTACTGTAAATTGAAAGATTGCTTTAAATGGAAGTTCTGATTTCATACTCCTATAGTTTATGCTAATTTATTTTGTTTCATGTATTATTTATTCAATATATCCTTAATACTTTTTTATTATTAATTTGTTTGGTGATTCTTGTTTCTTGTATGAAAAGCAACTGAAATGACTAATTATAAAATTGAACTTGCATGGATTTCTACTTTAAACAAAACGAATTTGTTTGCCAATTTGACAAGGTTGTGGATTGTTGCAGCAATGTGCATGGTGTGCAAGAGCCGTTGCTGCCTTAACTGCCCGTTCACATGAGGAGGATAGGTTTGGGGTTGCTCAACTGTCTGGTAGCAATGCTGCAGTTATCTCAACACTTATATCTTGCCTGATTGCTGTCGAATCACTCATGGGGAAGAAGACAAATGTGCAGACCCCTCATCAGTTGATGGGGCCAGCAGGTATTAAATGGGCAACTCTAAACACAGGAAGACGAGACCTTCTGGTGACTAAAAAGAAAAGTGGCCCAATACATCCAAAAGCATACGCCATGGCGGATGTGCTGAGGACTTCAATTTACAGTATTGTATCCGCTTTTCACTATGAAATGCTTGCTAGTGACAAAGCAGGCCTTCTTGAAAAGGATTGGCTTATTTGTGGCAAGCCTCTTTTTGGTACAAATGAGCTGCTCCTACAGAAACTGCGCCTTTTCCTGGATTTTCGAGCTAGTTAGTTGCTTGCTTCTTTAGGCTAAGCTGCCTCTTTATTTTCCCATTGCTTCAGTCACAAAGAAAACAACTTTAAAGATATGGGTAAGTTTGTCAAACTGGAGTTATTTGCAATATTGAACCAGTATTTTGATTTTTGCTTTGGAGGGTTGAATGATAGTGCCAGTTATTTTGCATTATTGGTAGACCATGCAAGCAACGATGTTAAGTTCAAGTGTAGAATGATCACCTTCAAATGTTTAGATCGATCGAAGATTGAGGATAAAGTGGCTAATGGTATGTTTGAGTAGACATTGGGTAGATCAGAAAAATTTTGTGTATCAAGTTTAATGAAGTGATTCTTATAGTAATAGTGACTTGAGAAGAAGTTAGGTAAATTTTAATAGATTGAGTTCAGGATTTTGTTTGCAGATGGATGTCCAAAGTTTTTGGTATTTTCCAGGATAATGCCTTTATTCTAGTATTGTGTTTTCAAATGGAATAATTGTCTAAAGGTATTGAAATTTGCTCCTGAGAACTTAATTTCATATAAAATGACTTTCATAAATTCTGAGGAGTTAGTTTATAAAACTTCAGGAATGTAAATAAGTTGGTTTGAGACACACTCGTGTTTTTTTTTTTTTTAAATTTTTTTTATTATTATAATTCAATTGAAAGTTGTGAAACTTGAGCTTGACATCAAATTGATTTGAGAATCATTGTAAAAGACCATATCAGCTATAATCTATATTAATAGAGTAATCTTTATCATTTTTATATTACAATTTCTTCTGATAATCGAAAATCTGTTAATCATCTTTTTGTCGAACATATGAATAATATATACTTTAGTAGTAATACACGTTTTGTTTGTATATATGTGTAATTTATAGATTGTCTATAAAAATTCTCATTGTATAAAATTATATCTAATTAATTGCTAAATTATATACACTCCGAAATGAGGGAGTAAGGCTGGTTACATGCCAAGCTGACAAGACAATTAAGATGTGGAAAGAAGATATCAATCGATTCTAGTGGACATGTTGCTATTTCATCTTCCCTTGTGCTTCAAGAAATACAAGTATTTTAAAAATGTACAGAGTCACCTTAGATAAACTGGCATCCTCTTTCATGTAAAAAAGCTGAAAGGCTTTCTTGATATTTGGTATCTAGGAATTGCCCTTATCTTCCGGCAAATAATTTTTAGGGGAAATGGCCTAATTTTTACGGAGCCAAAAGGCCTCCATACAAGAAGGTTAAGCATTTCCTAATTGAAAGCATTTTTGTAAGCATTACTTTCGTCGTTCTCTCCAGCCCCGACCGCCAGCTTTAAGCGATGTGTGTTTTTTATTATTATTATTATTGTTATTATTTTTTATGTCAGATTGTTATTTTGTGTTCTTGAAAAATTGGGTTTAGTTTTGGATTTGATCCATCTCAATAAATTTTCTGATAGTGTAAAATCTTTGGTTCATACTATAGTGGAAATTCCAGTTTTAGGTATTGAAACGGGAAATAATGCAATTAATTTTAAAAGATTGGCGGATTTGTGTTTTACGATTTTGCGTTCAAGTCTTAAATCCTGACCATGGAGAGGAAGGGGAGACAGCAGCCGATCGAGATTTTCAAATTGTTAATGGAAATTGTTAGAGTTATGGAGTTAAAATAGAAATTGTTAGAATGTTGAGTTGGATTTGCGGAATATATTGTGAAAATTATGAAAGGCAAAGCTGATCTTAGGGTTTTGGCGGTGGCTTTGACTTTGCATTTGATGAAGCTGCTAAAAGATCCATTTGATAGTGAAGTGAAAAGGTTCATGGGGGTTTGAAAGTTCAAATGCAGAAAACTTTAACGCAGAAAATCCTTTCTTTTTATTAAATATTATTGTAATTTTTTTTGTTTCGATCGGATTAGAGCAATTATCGGAATGGAAAACTGAAAGCTTTCATGTAGGTGTAGCTAGAACTGACCGAACCGAAAATCCGATGGCCTAAAGCATCCATAAAGCAATTGTTGACTTTACCGATTTCACAGTCGTACGTCTACTTTTAGCTTGAACATTGAAAGAGGAAGAGACAACTTGGCCTAAGAAATTGAATAAATTTGAACTATATAGCTGATGTGGCAGATAATAAAGTTTAAAGTGTTTTAAAATGCCGTCATGTCAGCCTAGTAACCAATTAGAAGGTAAATTTTAATTTATTATTCACTAAATTAAATTTCATATATACATTTATGTGACAAATTGATTAAGAGGTACGATAATATGATGGCATGTATATCTAAGACACGACAAGTGAAATATAGCCCCTAGATTTGATGGTGAAGAACTATAGACAACAAGCAGGATCAAACTTGACTCTCTTTACAAGAGGCAAAGAGAAAGTAAGAAGTCAAAAAATTCTGCAGCAACTTGGTCTCCTCTGTTCTATAAATAGGATACACACTTTACTTAAATGTTATCTTCAAATCATTTCTGCATTAATTCAATTATAGGAACTAGTTAGAGCTATATATGGCCTTGAAATTAATTCTTCTCTCCTCCTAATCGCCACAATGGCAGTTTCAATAGCTGAAGCTCAGTCTGGGCTTTTAGGCAATCTCCTTGGCTTTCTACACATCCAGGGGATTGTGTATTGCACTGCCAATGGCACTGCAATCTTACAATTATGCACCAAATAGAGACTTGGTTGTTCTAGTACTCAACATTTGTCTTTTGACTTGGGCTCAAATATAACCTATTGTCTTCCAATCATTATTAGTAATTACTATAGATGACAATTGTTTACTATTAATTTCTTCTGCTAATAAAGAGCAACTCTGTGAAAATGTGGTATATTTTTCCATTATAGTTTCAGATGTCGAGGTGGTATATTGGGCGAGTAATAGCTGAGTAGTGTTTCATTGTAAAAATTATAAAGAAGGCGGACCAGCTTTCCACTAATAAATAGGAGTGTGTCAAGTCACAAAATTGGTGTCATGTCACCCATGGACTAATTAACCCTCAGGTTAAACTACAGAAAGCATATTTTTCTCAATGCCCAGAAGGATTGGCACCGAGAATTGCAAAAGCACACAGCAGACAAGACCGCCACCTTGGCACCACTATATGTTAAGTATATGCCTTGTAACTGATTTGTGTGATTATATTTTGGATATAATATTTCATTAATAAATATTTATTTTTAATAAAAAATATTTATTTATTTATTTTTTATATTCTATTTAATAAATTTCGTAAAAAAAGAATATGTAGTATTTCTTTTATTGCATTGTATTTTTTCAATCTCTACACCATTATATATGTACACAAGATTGTTCCAATATGGGAAGTAATCTAAATAGGAATAAACATAAACTAAGAAAGACAATATTGACTTTAATTACAAAAATTTCAACACTCCCCCTCAAATTGGTGCATAGATATTACTCATACCCAATTTGCAAACTAAAGAATGAAACAATTTTTTATTCAAACCCTTTGTGGAAACATCGGCAATTTGCTTTTTTGAAGCTATGTAGGAGACACTTATAAGACCTTCAACTATCTTCTCTTTTACAAAGTGACGATCAATCTTTATGTGCTTAGTTCGATCATGCTGGACTGAATTATTCGTAATACTGATGGCTGCTTTACTATCACAAAACAAAAATATATTTGTTTTTTTAACCAACTTTAACTCTTCCATTAATCTACGCAACCATAGGAGTTCACATATTCCTTGTGGCATAGCTCTATATTCTGCTTCTGCATTAGACCTTGCAACAACAGCCTACTTCTTGCTTCTCCATGTGACAAGGTTTCCTCCAATAAAAACATAATAACCTGAGGTTGATCTCCTGTCATCAAGAGAACCAGCCCAATCCGCATCTGTATGGCCCGTTATTTTTTCACTTGCAATATTAAATATAAAACAAACTTAATGTTAAAATTTTATTTCAAAATTAATTTGCCATATATAAAAATTGACATTAGTTGTAAATATTTATTTTTTTTGTCAATCTTTATGTTTGCTGATTTAAAATCCATATAACTAATTCCTTTTTTTTTTAATCTCTAATATCAATATAAAACAAATTTAATATTAAATTTTATCTCAAACTTGATTTTGTATAATTTTATCTCAAACATTTGTAACTTAGAATTGAACTAATTGAGAATTTCAAGTCATTATATTTAAAAGTCATAAATTAGAGACTAATTTTGAAAGAGTTATTATGTGAAAAATTTTAATTTCTATAACAGTATTCTATTTTCTATTTTTCCACAATAGAATTCTAATTTCTAATTAAAATGGAACAAAGCTTCTAAATTATTCCTGATATATAGTTAAAGCTTCTAAATTATTCCTGATATATAGTTAATTTAATATATTTATAATATTAAAAATAACATAATTTATAATTTATAAAATAATATGTTATTAACTTGCCTGTCATAGAAGTTGTTGTAAATAAATATATACTTCTTCGGTCCTATTTTGTTTATTTATTATTACTTTTTGAGATGTCTCAAAATATTTGCAAGATTTCTAAATTTGTATATTTAAATAATTATTTTTCTCATAATAACCTTTATGATTATTCATTAAATGAATGAATTTTATTAATATTTTTAATGAGTTAAAAGTAAAAGAAGACAAAATAATTTTTGTTGACTAAATTCTTAATCTGCATGTTTTGTCAAATCATGCAAATAAAATGGAATAGAGGGAGTATAACCTTATCTTAATAGATTATATTAATGGACAATATTAACATTTATAGTAATTTTAAAAAGATTAAATTAATATAACAGTAAGAAATTTTCTTGAATTTCTTTTTTTTTCAGTAAGATTGAATTTTTTTATTTTATTTATACTAATTAATATATATTATTAGATATTCAATTTACACATACATATTATATTAATCTTTTTCAAAAAAATATTAATTGTGATTGTAAAATAAATGAAATTAAATGAGAAAACATAATAATTAGGAAGCAATTTATATTAGTAAAATATATTTTATATATATCTAAATTTAACAATACCTATTTTTTTACTTTTCAAAGTAGTGTAAAGAAGTCCAAAGGTGAAAATTACAAATAATTCATAATATAAAGCCATTGAAATTGATACTTTTCTAGTGTTGAATCAATTGATACTTCCTTAGTGTTGCATCTTTAGCTCTATAAATTTTGTACCCACTTAGCAATCTCTAATACTCAAAGATTATAGTTTATATTAAATATTTTATAATTAATTTAATACTAATTTGATGAACTAAAATCCTGGTATTTTTATTTTTTCAACTTACCTTGATAAATTTTTGAGTGAAAACAATATCAATCAAGATACCAAAGCAAAAAAATTTTAATAAAAATAGAATAACTAAAGCAAAATTAAGGAAACAAGTACCTCTATTTAACATCGAGACTCAGACAAGAAATTGTATCAAACTTTTGATAGTCAAGCAAACAAATTTTGCGAAAGCAAATAAATTTTTTTAATCAAAAAGATTTAAAATAATACTTTAATGATAGACAAGGAATAACAAAGCTAGTAATTTTCGATGTGAAATAATATCATACCAAAACAAAAGTAAATAAATTTCTTGATAGATAAATCAAATAAAAATTATTATGGTTGGTTCACAAAAATAATCAGAACTAAAAATTTAACGGGGTATAAAATGCCAAACTATAAAATAGATACACATATAAAATTTAACGGGGTATTCTACAATAAAGAAGTAGTATAATAAGATTCTTAATTTACATGTCAAAAAAAAAAAAAAAAGATTCTTAATTTACTTATAATTATCATATAAGTATAGATATATATATAATGACGATATATATCTTTTAAACCTAATTTTCGGTTCCGCGTCTTTTTTTTCTTTTCTTTCTTCTTCATTTCTAATTCTCATCCCCTGCTCTCTCTTTTTTCTTTTCGAAACCCTAGCTTTCTATCTCTCTCTCTCTAGGGTTTCTCTACCATGTTTTTGTTTTTCTAGCTATATTTTCTATTTCTGCTACTCTGTTTCTTTCTCTTGCTATAGTTTGGATCTCAAATTACAATGGACTACGGAGGTGTCCGTAAGAGAGGCAGGCCTGAGGCTACTTTGAATGGCAATGGTGGCTTCAAGAAATCCAGACAAGGTTCCTTTCTCACTGAGTTAATATAAAATGTTCTTTTAGTGTAATTAGTACTTTTTTTTTTTTGCCAACCGTAATTGTTTGGATTAGTTGAGATTAGTTTTCTACATAATTGTGAAAAATGCTCTGCTTAACCAGTAATTTGATGGTGACATTAGCAGTAATTTGTTGGCGACGTTACGGGTGAATTAGGGTTTAAGATCTTAATTGGATTCCTTTGGCCATTAACGTCTCTGTTTATTTTGTGTCTCTGTTTATTTTGTTCCTTTGTGTTTGTTTGTTCGTTTGTTTGATTTCCTCTGTTTATTCTGTACTTGGAGATGTAAAAAACTATAAAATTTGAAAACGCAGCTTAGATATTGCCTGTCAGTTTCTCCGTGTAAAGTGATAATTATTTTGGTTGACAACTTTCTTTAAAAATCTTTTTTGGGTTACCAGTATTACTTGAGTATTTAATGGCGTTTGGTACGTAAAAATTTGTAAATTTTATTGTTCATATTGCATAAAGTCTGAGTAAGATTTAGAATATAGAGATTGCAAGGTGAAATCAGATCTTTTTAAATATCAAAGATTAACAACTGAGAGAAATTATCTAATTTTCTGCAACAGAAATGGAGTCCTTTTCAACTGGTATAGGAAGCAAATCCAAGCCATGCACAAAATTTTTCAGGTTCAAATCTTAACCTATCTAAACTAAAATGCTATGACATCTATTTTTTGTATTTATTAATGCTAAAATAGGCTTCTGCAAGCATGTTGCTAGTAGAGAGAGGCATGATTTGGACTAATGAATTGGAAAGTTAAAGTTGTGATACAGGTTTTCTTCTAATCTTGATAACTGTGATTAGTGAAAACAAATGGTTAGTTTCAAAAAGTAGTTTTGATTAACTGCTTTCCTGGACATATGAAAAATGAAAGAAGGTTTATGAGATGAAAAACTAGTCCATTTATGACTATTCAAAATTTGATATATAATCTTGTAAAACTCTTGATATGGGCAGGTAACTTTCCCCCTAAAATTGTGATACAGGCTCAAAATATAATGTCTGAGAGTGACCTCGGTTTGATTTGTTGGTTGCTTGTTCTTTTTCAGGCTCTATTTAGAACTATAAGGTCTGCTTGACTTGCAAAATTCAAAAGTGACCTTGTAATTACTGATTATAACATCAATATTTTTTTACTCTTGCTGCATCATATGTGCATGTCTATGTTTCTTCAGATGTTTCTCACTGTTTTCTTGCAAGTGTCTGCACATGCATTTTACTTATTACATCCATGAAGCGTTCTTTTTCTTCTTCATTTTTTTAAAAAAATTATTTTTCTTCTTTTTTGTTTGATTGGCCTTTTTTTTGGGATAATATTGCTCGTATTCAAGTTCGGTTTCTATCTTCTGTCATTTTCTTTCCTATATTAAACGATGTTTAAGGTTCATACACTTGTACCTGCAATCGAACTTCTCTTTTTGAGCTATATGATTTTTCCAAATCAAAGGACATTAGCCCATACTTCTTAACATTTCTGCTGTATTCTTATCATGTATTTTGTTCTTTTCAATAGTCTACATATGGGTATATATATATATATATATATATATATTCTGAATATGCTCCCTTGGGGGTAAACTTGTAGAAATTGAAGTAAAACACAAGTTTTAAAATCCATTGTTCATGTTACTTGGAGGTCAGTATTGTCATTTTGCTGACAGAATTTGTCAAGACTATTGATTTTCCACCATCTGTTAGACTTTCCATGGCAGAAAATGGTTTTTATGATGACTTATTGCTACCCCAAGTGTGGGTTCTGACCTATGCACATATGTGCAGGAACTGTGGTTAAGTTTTCAAAATCTGGGAATAAGCTCAAGCTGTTCAATTAAGAAGTAATGGGATTTAATTTGAGCTATCATAGCAAAAAGAATTAAAGGGTGAAAGGGGACATAAATTCTGTCCTCGTTTCCTTTGGTTTTCCAATTTCCACAACTAGAATTCTTGGTACGATAGATGTAATTTCTCAAGAATGATTGCTCTCTCTGAGAAAACATAATGTAACTGTGACTTAAGGCAGAGAAACAATTAAGAGCTCTATTGTAACTATTATGTTATGTAACTTTCAATGGACTTGAGAGATTGAATTATCACTCTTGAAGTTGTTTTTCCTCTACCCAGGTGGGACAAATTTGGCATTTCAGTTATTAAGTTGGTGCGCCTCTGAGGTGTAAACCCAAGACTTATCTTTCCCTAGTAATATATCTTTGAGGCTTAACAACTACGCATAATGATTGTTTAATCAGGCAACTAGAATGCTGATTTCAGTCTGGCATTCGTCGATTTGATTGCTTCAGCTATTACATGCTTATAGGTGTAGGTTTTCGGTTTTCCTTGGTTCTCATCCTTTAAGATCTCTTTTTCACACACAGACTTCAGTTGGGTTATGCTTGCTGTGAGCAATGGTCAACAATTAAGTTATTGCCTGTAAACCTGGGATCAATTCCTATCTGTTTGCTCTGGTTTAAAAGTCACTTAAACCAGGTTGCCACATTAATTTTTGCATTAGAGATGGAGTAAATGGTACTAATGAAAAGATTGTACAGAAATAGTTTCTTTTTGTCATGATTGTTGCTTATGATAAGAAGTCACTAAGGCTTCTGATGTTGATACAGTTAGTTTTTGTTTTATAGTTTTCTATTTAAACATCTTACTGGGCATTTGATATTAAGATTTAAGAGGCGGATGTTTTTTGTTTAGTTTTTATTGTTGATATGAGTGGTAGCTTGCTGTTATCATTTTTGTCAATTGGTTTAGGTATGGAGTTTTAAGAGATATATTTTCTCTTTGGTTTTTATTGTGATATGATTGCTTGTTATTTTATAATCATTTTTAGTTAGTTTTAGATAAATAGTTGAGCGAGGTTTGACATAAAGTCTTTATTTTTATTTTATTTCAATAGGAGGAAGGGGATGTGGGGTTTCACATCAAGTTTGATTCCTATCGATTAAATGTTGACATCGACTAAACTCGTTCAGATTATGATTCTTGCACACCTTGGTAACTTGGGGAATATGTCCTTTATATAGGTCTGTTTGAAAAGATGTCATAAAGGTTGCCAAATCAACTATTTAGTTTGCTTTATCATCATAATACAAGGAATGAGAAAGCTTGGACCTGTATATGAATGGATGCTGGGTAATACTTGCAATGATGTTGGTGTTGAGGCATGGGGCATTGATTTTTGAAATCAGTGGGGTAGATAGGAAGTTTGATATATGCTAAGTTTAGGGTGCTTCAAGATTACATTTGAAGTGCTAGAATATGTGAAACTGCTATTAGATTGATTGGTGTTATTGTAGTTTTATCCTGTTGAGCAATAGTAACAAATTTAAGCTCCAATCCAGTTTGATTTGATTATATATTATGTTTTTTTATTTTTTTTTCTGAGTACGGGTTTTTGTCAGTAAACAAAAATCATGATTTTTCATTTCCCTTTATTCATTATATCTGTAACCTTTTCCCTTAAATTCTCTGGCTTTGTTGGCGAGTATCTTTGTTTTGTGCTTTTGGTGGTCTTCATTTTAAAGGAAAGGAAATATTTTTCGTCAATAAATAAACAATAATTTTTGTTGTTGTTGATTCATTAGAATCAAATTCAGCTAGATGCTAAACATAAAATAAGCTGCAGAAATTAAATGAGTGGATCATAGGGCTTTAGGGTGCATTAGTCTATTCATCTTTGGTCAAGAGTTCAGTACCAATGTTGGAATTTTCCTGATCTCTAGTGTGACAATTTCATTCTGTCCAAGTTGTGAAAGAGTACTACAATTACTTAATACTGCTTCCAGATATAATATAACCTTCCTATACAACAACAATGAAGCCTTAGTCCCGAACTAGTTGGGGATATACTATAACCTTCCTATATGTATAAAAAATTTGTAGATAGAAAAAAAGAATAGGTAATGATAGTCTAATCCATCTTAACTGCCTAGTTTGATGGCTATGGCTCTTGCTACATTATGCTATGTTGTCATCTTGCAGTTTGGCTGAATTGGTTGCCTTTAATGATTTTGCATAAGATCATTGAATTTGATAGGTAGATATTCCATTCTTTCATTTTGGGGAATTGATGAATGCATTGAATACATATGTTACAGACATTGCTGTTCTAAACTTGAATGGGGCTGATGTATCTGGTCCCCTATTAAATGGTTGTTAACCCTATGTAATGATAAGGAAAATGTTTTCCAAGATGTGCTGGGCACTGCTCCCCTTGGCCTCTCTCTTCTAATACCAGAGAGCTTCCGTTTGTCATGTAAAATGGTGTGCTTTCATGTCTGTTGGCTAGTGTTCATTCGCCATTCCTTGCATTATCCTTGTGAAGCATTTTGGATGGTGGCTTTCTAAAATCATCTATATACTTAAATAAGCTGATCCTTTAATTTTTTATTAGTTCAAAAGAAATATGAGGTGGTAGTATAATGTTAACCGATTTTAGATTGATTTTTTCCCCTTATTTTTATCAATGGTTGGAGAAGCTTCTTGAATGGTTTTGAGGCAGTTATGAATTTAAATGAAAGTAATTTTTTTTTTTCTCTAAATCAAGGATTTATATGTTCCGAAATTATAATAATTGTATTTCACTTTTTCTTCATCACTTCCTCACTTTTTTTTTGAGTAGGATGTGTCATATTTTTTTGTTAACTACGTTTTTGGAGTTTTTCACTGTGTGTGGGAATTGGAAGGGAACAATGGGGACCTATGTTTTTGAAGTGATTTGGCTTGCATAGTTGGAAGTGAATGGTGGGATTTTGCATGCTCTTCTCTTAGCACAGCATGCATGGGGCATGATTGCAATTTGCTTTTCATACACTTTGAGGGGTTTCATATATATATATATATATTTTTTTTTTGTTTTATTCTTTCTTGCTTAGGGGGAAATATTTTCTTCTTCTTGTGCTTATATTGACCTTTGTTCTTTCTGTATTTCTGACACAGACACACGTGGACATACACATGAATATCTAATTCTTGCCAGGACACCTGCTTCAGCAAGCATGTCCTCATTTATATGTGTGTGTGTAAATCAAAGATGAAGTTTTGAAGTGCTAGATAGAGTATTGTTTAGTTGAATACTAATCTTCAGACTCGAGTATTTTTTTGTCATTTCTTAAATTAAGATAAATATTAGTTTGTTCTATTATTGCATGTCATGCTTGTGCGTGATAGATGTTTTCATAGTTTAATACTGCTCTGAATCACTGTTTTATTGTGAAGTTTTATTTTGGCGTGGGTCTGTGCGTGGAAGTTGCTGTGAAGTTACTAATGAAGAAATCAGTTGAATTTTTTTTTTTTCCCTGTAAAGATCCCCTCTTGAAAATTGATTATAAAAATGAAAGCAAACCCCATTTATTTCTTCATAACGAATTGTGTTCTGTAATTCTGCATTTGTTTCCTCGAGGAAGAAAATAGATGATAAAAATGAAAGCAAACCCTGTATATCTAAAATCTTATTGATAAATTTTATGCTTGTAATAATTATGGATTTGATTCTGAAGTCTCACATTTTTCTCTTTTGCACTGTTTTGCAGTACTTCTGGGTGCCCTTTTGGTGAGGGATGTCACTTCTTGCATTATGTTCCTGGTGGCTTCAAAGCTGTGTCTCAGATGCTTAATATTGGTAGCAACCAAGCTCTTCCACCAGCAAATAGAAATTCTGGTGTCCCACCATCCTTTCCAGATGGCTCATCTCCCCCAGCTGTGAAGACCCGTTTGTGTAATAAATACAACACAGCTGAAGGTTGCAAGTTTGGGGATAAATGTCATTTTGCGCATGGTGAGTGGGAGCTTGGGAAGCCGACTGGTCCGTCCTATGAAGATCCTCGTTCTATGGGCCCAATTCCAGGTAGGATGGGCCGCCAAATGGAGCCTCCTCACCAAGGCCTTGGTGCTGGTGCTAGCTTTGGGGCCAATGCCACAGCTAAGATCAGCATTGATGCTTCGCTAGCTGGAGCTATTATTGGGAAAAATGGTGTCAACTCAAAGCAAATCTGTCGGCTGACCGGGGCAAAACTTTCCATAAGAGAGCATGAGACAGACCCGAACTTGAGGAACATTGAGTTTGAGGGTACTTTTGATCAAATCAATCAAGCAAGTTCTATGGTTCGTGAGCTTATTGGGAATGTTAGCCAAGCCTCAGCACCTCCAATGAAGAACCCGGCTATGCATTCTTCTGCTTCGCAAAACTTCAAAACCAAGCTTTGTGAGAACTTCACGAAAGGATCTTGCACTTTTGGGGATAGGTGTCACTTTGCACATGGTGAAAATGATTTGCGGAAGCCAGGGATGTGAAGGAAGCTGTTTCTCTACCTTCTAATTGCTTTTGGTTCTGTTCTTTTAGGACATTCTCGTTGTAGCCTGGGATATTTGGTGTGTTAACCAAATATTTTTGTACGCAAAGGATAGACAGACAGTCGCCATTGATGAGAGCTTTGTTGTAGGTTTTGCTGTTCAGTAAATTTTTAATGATTTTACTGTATTTTGTTTCTCTCTGAAATTCGTGGTAGGAACTTTCCAGCGTCAATGCATTACTCAGAGAATTCAGAGTTTTAGGATCATTTTCAATTCTTCCGATTAAATTCATATTTATGACCTATTGTCTGAATGAGAATACATGTTGATCGGGTGACTTTTATTTGAGTAGCAGTTCGATGGATTTACGTGGAAGGGTTTATTTTTGGAATTTATTTACAAATTTAAAATTTTTGTATATTACTTTTCATATTAAGTGGCATTTTGTCTAGCTGATATGTGCAACTAATTTGCACTCATGACTCATCTATATTAGAGGTGTTGTATAAGGGATCCTAATCAACTATTCATAGTTGAATTGAAGTCTCACTTAATTACTGATTCTTTTTTTTTTTTTATCAGCTGCTAGCTAATTTATATTTATGTTAAATTTGAACTATATCAACATCATAAGACTGTACAATATTAAATATATTAATTAAATGAAATATATTATTATATATTTAATGCAAATAAAAATATATTTATCCTAGTAATATTTGTATATATATATATATATATATATATATATCATTACATGTTATTGTGAAGTACAATTATTTTACCACATAAATACGCGTTTTTAATTGATTACCATTATACAATAAGTACACGAAAATAATTACTTATAATTAAAATTCGTTAGATTGCTATATACTATTAATTTTTACTATTTATATTTGATTCAACAAATTAATAATATATATATATATATATATATATATATATATATATATATATATATATATATATATATATATATATATATATATATATATATTCCAATAAAAAAATAATCAATAAAATTTAACTTATTTCCTAAAGAAAACTTATTATAAAATTTTTAAAACAGAAATTATAAACTATTGAAATTTTTTGACAATTTGTTAAGTAAATGGTATAATTTGCTTTAAATAAATATGATTACATAAAAATCAAATGAAGACATATTGAAAATGGTGTACTAATTTTTAAACTAAATCAAATCATTTTAAAAAATAAAGCGTATAAAATTGATAGTTTAGTGAAGTTAATGGTTTGAATAATTTCATATAAATCCCTAATTTTAAATTCAAAAGGATAATCCTCCCTTTTGCTCATCAAATCAAAAAAATGAAAACTTTTGCGATTAGAAAGAACCGATTAATAAATACTATTATTCTGAAAAATCGGACTAGACAAGCCGGTTTGACCAGTGAACCTTTACTTTCACCGGTTCACTGTCTGGTCCGCTTTTCAGAACATTAATAAATACATGTTTTTCATTTTTAGATGTATTTGTTAATTTAAAAATTCAAAATAATTATATATTTTATTATTTGAATTAAAAATTATATTACTATTTATTTAGTAAATAAAATGATGTGTGACTTTAAGTGTAATTGATTGAAGGAAACTTAAATTATATTTCTCTTTATTAATTAACAATAAATTTAATATTTTTGGAGGAAACTTAAATTTAACTTAATTTTTAATTTAAATATGCAATTTTTCCTATATAAAATTTTTATGATATATCTATATATATATGTGTGTGTCTCTGTGTGTGTGTGTTTTAAATATATTTATTTAAAATCATATAAATTAATTACTATTCTAGTAGTGTTTTAATTATATTTAAAATCATATAAATTAATTACTATTCTAATAGTGTTTTAATTATAGTTTTTCGGTCATATAGTTTGTATTCTTATCGCAGTTAATTTTATAATTACAATTATTTCAATTGTAATTAATATTTTAATAGCATTATAATTTATAATTACAATATTTTTAATTACATGTGAACTTATTACTATATCTAGTATTATTATAACAAATAATTTTAGTAACATTATTATTATTATCTTTCTAATAGTTAGTAATAATAGTATATTATTAATAATAATATAGTTACTAATAACTATAATTAATAACTAACCCTTAACAATCAAAACTACGTAGTTTTTGTACTTGAGCTTAAGTTAACCAACATTAAAACTACGTTACCTTAGTGTATGGTTTTAATTTTAATATAAAGTTTTAATATTTGATTATTTAACAAAAAGTAATTATTAACACTATCATTTATTAATCATGATTTATTATTGTATTGTAATTGTATACTATTATTACAAAGGAAAAATAATTATTTCGTACCTGATGTTTGCCATAATTATTTAAGTAGTCCCGACATTTATACAAATATTTATAACATCCCTGAGGTTTACTTCCGTCTTATTAATTGGTCATTCCGTCCAAAAAACACACTTTTTCCGTTAATTTTGAGAGAAAAAGATGAAATTATCATTTATAAGTTTTCATTATTTCGTTTTTGAGCTTTGCCATAATTATTTAAGTAGTCTCTGACATTTATATAAATATTTATAACATCCCTGAGGTTCACTTCCGTCATATTATTTGATCATTCCGTCCAAAAAACACACATTTTTCTGTTAATTTTTAATAGAATTACCAAACGATCCTAAATCCTCTAATTAGCATATCCTCCTTTTCAACTCATTTGCTTTCCTTCTCACTCGCTCACAAAAATGGTATAAACAAATTCCGTAGAGCTCAAAGTAGAATGAACAACATCTACTTGAGCATCAAACATGTTCATGTACTTAATCTTTGTATTTGCATCCAATGTATTACTTTGCTCAATAACCTCAACAATTAATCCCAGAAATAGCAACCATATGCAAAATCTGCCAAAAAGAAGACCAACATAGCAAAGCAAAAATTTACAAAGCACATTTAGCTAACTCTTGTTCACTTGAAACTCGACACCACCATTAACAAATGCCCATGTAAATTTTAAATCATAAATTGTAAACTAAATTTAAACTAATCACCCAGTTTGATTTAAACCCAAAATTGAACAAGCAGATTAGAAATTTACCCAAAATTTAGATTAAAATTTCTAAATTTTGCGTAAATTTAGAGGATTTAGGGCAGTCAAAAGGGAGGATATGTTAATTAGAGGATTTAGGGTAGTTTGGTCATTCTATTAAAAATTAACAGAAAAATATGTGTTTTTTGGACGGAAGGATCAATTAATATGACGGAAGTGAACCTCAGGGATATTATAAATATTTATATAAATTTCAGGGACTACTTAAATAATTATGGCAAACCTCAGGGACGAAATAATAAAAACCTATAAAGGATAATTTCATCTTTTCCTCTCAAAAATTAACGGAAAAAGTGTGTTTTTTGGACTGAAGGACCAATTAATAAGACGGAAGTAAACCTCAGGGATGTTATAAATATTTATATAAATGTCGGAGACTACTTAAATAATCATGGCAAACCTTAGGGACGAAATAATTATTTTCCCTATTATAAATTACCTTATAAATGATTCTTTGCAATCACAATATATTTTAATTTTAGTTTAATATCAAAATTCTTTGAATTTAAAGAATATTATATTGATATAGAGAATAGTGTATTAATTTTTAGTGAGGAACTGGAACTAGCACTAAAGAACCAAAGAACCGAACCGAAATTGAATCGAATGTGGCCTCAATTAGAGTAAAAACCTTTCTCCGTTAGTCAAGTCTCATATGTGGCTGATACACATGCACATCACACTGACTATATTGAAAAAGTTGCTTAAAGCTTTCGAAAGCATTGAGGAAGCCGATCATTGAATTGCAAGATTCGAGTACTTACGGCAACATAGAAATGGAGTCGCAAATGAAGTTCCGATCATGACTTCTACAACAAGAGAAAAAATGTTACAACTGGCAAGACTGAAGGCATTGCTATCTAGCTCCGAATCCATAGGGTTTCAATAGAAACTTAGTCCAATTACCAGGGTTTTATTCTAATTCCGCATATCTATTCAGTCTAGTTTTGGCTCCTGAGTCATTTGATTATGATTTTGCATCCAAATTTGAGAAGAACCGAAATATAATTCTGGTTCCAATTCTTATCAAGAACTGACTAAGAAGCGAAACCACACAACCTAATTTTTAGTTATGCGTATTGATAGTCTCAAGAATATATATTGATAATTGTTTAGAATGTTCAGTGTTAAGGAGGAGAGAATGCTAGATGAATATTTAGAGCTTTTATGTGAAATTTTTTGATGTCTCTAAGTTATCTAGCTCCTATATTTATATTGGTAATTTAGGAGGTTCAGGGAGATTAAATAGTGGAGAAATATCGTCCACTATTTTGGTAGTTAGAGAGATTAGGGGGGATATGGTGGTTGTTTGGGATATTTTGTTCTTTATGATATTATCAATAGTCCCCCTAAAAGTCTTTGATCTTTTATGTCTAAATATGTATTATTATTATTTAAAAGTTTAAGCCTTTTGTAGACAATATTTTTGTCATGCATTAGCCCGCCTCCAAGCCCAATATACTAACAAATGGTCCTATCGATGGAGGCCATCATTTGAGTTCTCAAGGGAGGTCCCAAGAGTCATCATTTATTATGGAGACCTTTCGGGTGCTCCTTTTTCTCCTGTATATACCTCCTTTCTTCTATCTTCTTTTACTCATTTTTAACTTTTCCAAATTGTCAAAGCTTCTCTCTCTAGAAATCTCAACTTCTATCTCTAATAAGTGTTATATCTTTGAGTATTTTTTAGTCCTTTTGTTTTTTGTTGGGTGTTTTCGTTAATGGTCATCGAGATCATGGGTTCATCTATTGATAAGGATGTCCGAGCTGTCATGGAGTATTCTGAGGTATCTTCCTCTAAGCATAACATGAGAATACCGAGCCTACTGAGCTTATCACTCCAGAGGATAAGTCTAGAAAGTAGAATGTTAGGATATCTGATATACCCATTGATACTAACGAGGGCAAGCTTCTAGATATCTCTTACATGTACAATATTTCACCAGAGTACATTATAGCTCGACCTTCAGAGTTTATGAGGGCGAATGAAGCTTTGAGTAACGACTTTACAATGCTATGAAAAGGATCTTCATTGGGAGTTTGGTTACCGCTGATCAAGCCCCTTAAATGTTTTCTTAGTGAATACCAGCTCACCATAAGTTAGATCCATCTTAATGGTCTGATATTCTTATGTGGTATCATGGAGTTGGCTCGCCAAGATGGGATTGTGTTAATCGCACGGGTAGTTCAGGAGCTTTACATGCTTCATGATCATGCTAATGAGGATCATTGTTTCCTTCAGGCGAGGTCGAAGTGCAGTGTTTTCAGCAAGAAGTCCAAAATTTCCTCCCTTAAGAACTAGAAACAAAAATACTTTATTGTGCGGCACCCAGGAGGATTTAGAATACCGAATAAATTGTCTGACGAACCTACCATTTATGTGCTTAAGGGAGCTTCCCTTGAGGACAAAAATCGTATGGAACTTATCAAAGCTCGGGGATAAAGGATAGTAAACCATAAGCAAGTAATTGCTGGGGGATATCCTATCTTCTCTCCTAGCGGACCCATAAGACCGAACCCCCTCCTCTGGTAGGCCTGCTTATATTTATTGGTTCCTCGCTCAGTTTTACTGACACCCTTTAATTTTTATGCTTTCTTTTGTGTAGGATTGGCTCTCAAGAAAGTTAAGTTCTTCAAGGTGGCTGAGGCTGTGAGGAAGCAGGCAGAAGGGGAGGGTTCGTGTAACACCCTGTTTTCTGGAGCTATGAGTGATAGCATGATAGATTGATCAGTAGTACCAAAATGGGGTTTTGGTGTTGTTTTAAATCTTGATAAGCGATTTCTTGATGTATGTGTTTGATGTGTGAATCATGCATTGCATACATAGTTTTCATAAATTGATTGTTTGAATTGAGAAATTTTATTTCAATTGCTAAATTTGATTTAATTTGAAGCATGGTTTTGAAATTAAAAATAATAAAGTTAATTTCAACTAAAATGAAATTAAGCTTGGAAATAATGATAATTTGATTTTTCTGAATTTTTCCTAATTTATTATGAATTTTTCCTATTTTCCTTAATTTTCTCTATTTATTCTATTTTGGCTAATTATTGCCTAGTTAAAAATAATATTTAGAAATTATTAAATTTCAGTGAGTGTGCACATTAAGTATGAGGGAAATAAAATAAGAAACAAATAAATATATTTGCTAAACCTAAACGCTTAAGAGAAGCTATAGCCTCTTTGTTTATTTTGTGCGCTTCTTTCTCCTTTTTCTCTAAAATAAGACGAAGCTTTTTCTCCCAAAATTCTATAGATGTCTTCATTATTTTAGGAAAAATAGGCAATCAACCATTGATTATTATATTAGATTATAGAGGTGAGCTTATTTTGCAATCTATGGTGAAAGTCACAAGTGTTGGTTCTTCAAATCAAGTAAGTGTTCTATTTGATTTTACTTTTGGTTTTCAAAATTAAACACATGATTTTGATTTTAGCATTCCATTGATAGTGAATTATTGTTTAATTGTGTGATTAGAGTGTTAATCTGAGTAATGGTATGTTGAATTGCATGTATTGATGAGTAGAGAAAGGTGAGCCTTCAAGGGTTGAGAAAGGCAAGGAGAAGGCCTAACAGAAGGAAATTGATGTTATGAATTCTATTGTATTGATTGAATTTGATGTTATAAATGAAATAGTAATGTTCATTGAGTGTTTCTACTCTTATTTAGCATTTTTGAAAGTAGTTTTAAGTGTTAATATTTAGTTCTTGAGAGGAAGAATTGATTTGGTATGTTTAAAGGCTTGAAGACAATAAAATCTCGTAACTGGAAAATACAGATTACATAGCCATGTCACCTGACATACTTAGGCCGTGTAGTCTATTGACTTATGAAGCATGGCCTGCTGACATGACCATGTCAGGGGACACGGATCGGCTGTGTACTCTACTGTCTCCCACTATGTAACCTTGCATTTTGAACCTTCTAATGATGCCTAAACACTCTAACTGCATATATAATGTATCTTTGATGTGATTATTTTTAGAATCTTCTCTAATTGAGACCAAAATCTCATATGAAAACCTACAAAGCGAATAAGATGTGAATAATGTCTAATTGATTTAATTGGTTAATATGCAAGGATGTCAGATTTTTTCCAAAAAGATTTGGAAAGAATTGAATCGAACGGGCTTGATTTATTTTATTTAATAAAATGATTTTCTCCTTATTAAACCTGTATAATCCACAGAAAAAGGTTCTCTTATTTTGGTAAGAGTTTTATTTTGGAGTCGCCACCCTTATTAGGGAAAATTCTAGAATAAGCTGATTCTTTGGAATCGACTAATCCGGTTTTAAACCAGAAATAGGGTCCAGGAGTTAGGTATGAGATGGGAAGGTGTTAGACATCCATCTCCCCCGGCTAAGCCAACCTTCTATTTGTCCATTAATTCACAATGGTTTAATAATGCAATTAACTAAAAATTAAGATATGAAACATTTTATGCATTTTTGGAAAACATGCCAAGCACACATTTAATCTCATCCATACAACATAACATAAATCAACCAAAGAAGGGGATAGAGTTACAAACCAACCTAGTCATTACATTCTACTCTTAAACCCTCTAAATTCCCAAACCCAAATAATAATTACTTCAAGCAATAATAGGCATCCCATTAAGGATCCTTTTACATTTTGCAATAAAAAGCTTAAATCAAAAATAAATCCAAACCACAAGCAACATTCATAAGGGGTATCAAGTAACCACATAATTATTACATATTAATTACAAGATCATAACACAATCAATCATCCAACAATCATGAATATGATGAAAGTAAATGATACAAGATTAACAAACAAAGGGTTAGCACAATAACAATGAACATTAAACTAAATGACAAGAATTTAAAGGATAGAAATAATAAAGAACAGAGATGATAAAGAGCTAGTAAAGTAAAGGACAATAATTAAATGACATAAATTTAAAGGTTTTACATGATTTAAGCTCATGATCTTGACGTTCATCCAGAAGGATGAACAAATCCGTCAATCACTACTCTCAATCATGTTTTATGTGTTTATTTGATCCATATATGACCTAAAAAACATCACGAACCTTTTAAGGTCGAAGCTTGGCCATCAGATCACCGAATTGAGATGTTTATTGAGAGCAGTGATTGATGGATTTGTTCATCCTTCTAGGATGAATGTCAAAATCATGAGCTTAAATCATGTAAAACCTTTAAATTTATGTCATTTAATTATTGTCCTTTACTTTACTAGCACTTTATCATCTCTGTTTTTTATTATTTCTATCCTTTAAATTCTTGTCATTTAGTTTAATGTTCATTGTTGTTTTGCTAACCCTTTATTTGTTAATTTTGTATCATTTACATTCATCATATTCATGATTGTTGGATGATTGATTGTGTTATGATCTTGTAATTAATATGTTTTGGCTCAAGGGTCAAATATTTATCTCGAGATTTTAATGATTAAAGTAAAACAAATAAATTTAAATTATATTATTCGTGCTAATAATATTTTTATACAGATTATATATGGAAGGTAATAAATACACAAGGCAAAGTCCTACAAATTCAAGGATCATGAAGGCTATTCAAGACCTTAGTGGTTAGATTTTTAGGATTCATTGTAGGATAGAGAGAACATCCATTTATAAGCACAAAATTAATTTCTTCTCTCTTTATCAAAAGGATTTTTTGAAAATAACTCTTTAAAAATCAAAAGTTTTTTTCGTTCCTTGATTATCTTACCTAAAATGGAGGAGATCTTGCCTCAATCATTTTTAGTAATAAATATCTTAGAAAAAACTTGTTTTAGTTTTTCGAAAATTATCTTCATAAAGGTTTCGAAATTTATTCACTTACCTAAATTAAAGAGACTTTGTCTCAAACGATTTTGGTAATAAGAATAAATCAAATAAGATTTTTATGCTCTTCATTTTCGGAAACAAAATTTTTAAAGAGATCCAAAATCTTGATTTTGTCTTCTTACCTAAACAAAAGAGATTCTATCTCAAATCGTTTTTGGTAAATATTTATTTCGAAAAAGATTTTTTTTTCTTATTTTCGAAAATTTTGTTTTAAAGGAAAGTTAGATTTTCTTTTATTCACTTACTAAAAAGAAAGAATATTGACTCAAAAGATTTAGTAACAAAGATTTTCGTATCTTCTAAAAATGGAAAGTCAATATTCTGATTTGAAAAAGGGATTTCACTTTCTAAATACGGGATTCTCATCCCTCTATATAAAAAGGTATTTCGTCTTTAACAGATGTGGTAAAAAGAATTTTCGTTTTAAGAGTATTCGTCCATTGATCATATCTTTTATCTGTCAAAACTTACTCTCTACCCTCTTATTTCTTTTCATCTTAATACTTTACGTTTTATCTTTAAAAGAGAAAAGAAATTTTATAACAACATTTCTGATTTCTAAAACCAATTTCTAATCTTAAAATCTGTTTTTCCTGTGCTTATATTTGCATTTCTATCTGTCTATTTAGATTCTGTAGTCTTTAGTAGACAGGTTTTCATTTGATAAATATTTGTGTAATAGCTTAGGTGAAAAGCTATTGTGAAATAGGTTATCAAGCAACCTTCTCCGTGAGAGAGATTCTAATGTCTTGATTTGAGTTTCTGTTCTCTGCCAAAAACAGAAAGGGTTGAGGTTAACTAGAACCTTTGGAAAATCTAGTGGGACAAAGGGTAGATCTATGACTTGATCTATTGCCTTGTACTGTTGGTTTATCTCTTACCCTTGAAAAGAGTTAACTTAGTTGAGGATCTCAAGATGAGTCTTGGGGAGTGGATGTAGGCGAGTTAGTGCCGAACCACTATAAATAACTGTATTGATCTTTTTAT